>NC_042616.1:329591338-330242171 GCF_901001135.1 Rhinatrema bivittatum | reverse complement strand
TGAGTGAAACCTAGAGCGGAGTATGCTGTGAGTAAGGCTTCGCAGTTGGGTGGATAGTTTAGAGTTGTCGACGTGGAGGTTAAAGTCTCCTAAGATTATGGTTGGAGCATCCAGATTGATGAGGGATGTGGTTAGTTCGACCAGAGAGAGGCGTCCGTTTCCAGGACACCTGGAGGGGCGTAGACAAGTAGAATTTGTAGTTTGTCTGAAGAGAAGAAGCCAATTTCAAGTTTAGAGTTTGTATTGGTGGAGTGGCTGAGTGAATCTGAGGTCCTTTTTTGTGGCTAGGAGGATACCTCCTCCTTTTTTTCTTCCCTGGCGTGGAATGGAGAAGAAGTTATATGTCTCTGTGGGTAGTTGGTTAATTTTGCAGAGTCTGAGGGTTTAAGCCAGGTCTCAGTAATTGCGCATATTCCGTTTCACATCGGTGAGGTAGTCGTTTAGTATTACTGATTTCTTTGTTAGTGATTGCGCATTGAATAATGTTAACGAAAATAGTGTGAGGCCTAGCAGTTGGGTGAAGGGAGTGATCATGATTGGAGATAGGGTTTTAAGGTTGTGGTGCTGGGCCTGTCGAGTTGAATGTCCTTTGGAAGGTGGCCAGTGTGGGGGATTGGGATCGGAAAAGATGGAGACATTCTGAGATGCTGTGGCAGGCGATGAATATTGGCCGCTGAGGTGAAGCGTTTGTGGTCCTTAAAGGGACAGTGTGATATGTGATTTTGTTTGTTGACTGGTGAAGCCAAATGTTTGGGGGATGTTTGTAGGTGAGGGAGACGTATTGAAGTGGGATAACGTTGACGAGTCCACGGTCCTCTGTCCTCAGGGGCTGCACGAAGGGGCGGCACAAAGGGGCAGGCCCCTTTTGTCGCGCTCCTTCGGCGCGCGACGCACGGCGCGCGGCGCCTGGTAGAGTGAGGCTTAAATGTCTGTCTGGCTGACCCTGATTGGGTCTCAGGTAGTGGTGTGGGCGGGCCTTGGCGCGGTTATGCGCCGGTTTTGTTTTGCAGGTTTTCGGCGCTTTGGGGCGCGGCTGGCGCTGGGGTCTCCCGGGTGTGGAGGGCGGGCAGTGACCTTACCTTCCCCCGGCGGGGCTTTGGCGCCGGTCGCGCAGGTCTGCAGTCACTCGGGAGCGGCAGCGAAGAGGAAGATGGCGCTTCTCAGCGCTGGATTTAAAAGGTCTGCCCGGCTGACCCTGATTGGGTCTCAGGTAGTGGTGGGCGGGCCTTGGCGCGGTTATGCGCCGGTTTTGTTTTGCAGGTTTTCGGCGCTTTGGGAGCGCGGTGGCGCTGGGGTCTCCCGGGTGTGGAGGGCGGGCAGTGACCTTACCTTCCCCCGGCGGGGCTTTGGCGCCGGTCGCGCAGGTCTGCAGTCACGATCGGGCGGCAGCGAAGAGGAAGATGGCGCTTCTCAGCGCTGGATTTAAAAGGTCTGCCCGGCTGACCCTGATTGGGTCTCAGGTAGTGGTGTGGGCGGGCCTTGGCGCGGTTATGCGCCGGTTTGTTTTGCAGGTTTTCGGCGCTTTGGGAGCGCGGCTGGCGCTGGGGTCTCCCGGGTGTGGAGGGCGGGCAGTGACCTTACCTTCCCCCGGCGGGGCTTTGGCGCCGGTCGCGCAGGTCTGCAGTCACGATCGGGAGCGGCAGCGAAGAGGAAGATGGCGCTTCTCAGCGCTGGATTTAAAAGGTCTGCCCGGCTGACCCTGATTGGGTCTCAGGTAGTGGTGTGGGCGGGCCTTGGCGCGGTTATGCGCCGGTTTTGTTTTGCAGGTTTTCGGCGCTTTGGGCGCGGCTGGCGCTGGGGTCTCCCGGGTGTGGAGGGCGGGCAGTGACCTTACCTTCCCCCGGCGGGCTTTGGCGCCGGTCGCGCAGGTCTGCAGTCACGATCGGGAGCGGCAGCTGGCGGTCTCCAACTATAGCCAATTCAACCGGTTCAAATTAATTAAGTTAACCAAGTTATAAAGTTATTCAAGTTATTCAAATTATTTAGTCATGCATATATCCACAATGCTTTCGAGGAGAATACTGAAAGCTGCACTTCCTGCAGGGGTATATGTACTAGGGCTGATGTTAGATTGAATTCTGATCCGTCTCCAACTGCTATCAGGAGTACACTATACCCATTGGTCCTGAGTCCATCTGTCTACACTAAGGAAAACGAAATTATCAGGTAAGTAATTTCTCCAATAAATGATTTTCATGACTAAAAGAACATCCGTATACCTTAGTTTGTTGTTTCTGCAGAGACCAAAAGATGCATGTGTTTGCTGTAAACTTTGAGGGGAGAAGACACATCCTGACAAAAATTTAAAAGGAATAAAGCTAGTAATGCCAGTACCTAGTTGGTCTGCAGATGAATTTATTTGCCTCTGCCTGAGTCATCTGCCAATCATCCCACTAAGGAAACACATGCACCTCTAATTTGTATAAAAATGCCATGAAAACAAGACATTTTGTTAACATTCAGGAGCTGAAGCTATGCCACAGCTATATCTGCTGGCACGGCTTGGTGTGCAGTGTGTGTGACATCTGGAACAATGCTGTGGTCCGTGTGCACACACAGCTTAGAGTAAACATTGGTTACTAGAGTTCAGCACCAATTATCTGAAGTCCAAACGGAGTCTAACATCTCAATTGGAATTCATAAGTGCTTTGCTAGGCATGGCTCAACCCCATTGCTTTTCTCCTGGTCATCAGAATCTCAGACCTAGTGTTTACAGTGGAGGAAGTTAGGCAGAGTCAGCAAACATCAGCCTGGATTACATTAAGGATGTTGGACCTTATGTTCTCAACAGTCTATCTTCCCATGAGACATGCTCAGTGGGCCCTAAAGTTTCAGTGGAACAAGCCATTCAAGGATACTAGAACGTTTGGTGTCAGAGAAGCTCAGACTCTCTGCCTTGGTATCTCTCCCCATCTTTCCAAATTCATCTATCCTCTATTGTATTGACCACAGATGCCCAACCTGAGCTGGAAAGCTCATCTAAATGGTCTTCATACTTGGGGTTCCTGGTCCACAGATTATACTGAATCCTGGAGCTAAAGACAATTTCTTATGATCGAAAGCTTTTTGAATTCAGGAGGCCAAACGAATTGGCTTGGTCCAAATGGACAATTGGTTAGTCATGTTCAACCTGAGTTAGAAGGTAGGAAACAAGATCCTTCCTCCTTTGTGCAAAAGCTGCGAAAATATAGAACTGTTCGGTTGCAAATGGGCTGGCTCTGAAAGCCATTTACAATGGCAATAGAAATTCGACATCTCCTTCTAAAATATTCACCTTTTGTTGTCTTAAAGCCTGAAAGTAAAATGCATTAAACCATTGTTTGTTCCATGTAGCCATACATCGTATCTCCTTCAACTGCCAAGTGAAAAATATGTTCCAGAATTCCTTAGAAAATGCAATAGAAATAAATACCTGGAACGGTTGGATAAGTGTCCAGCCTCACTTCTGTAGCAATCCTAAATACTTAAAGCTCTGGTGTAATCATTCACCTACAAAGGTACACCCCAAGTGAATTGGCCCTAGCTGTGTTAATTATACCAATTCACTTGACATGATACATTGAGAAGTTCCTGTTGATTCTCTCAGCAGAGTAGTGCATTTCAAAGCAAAGATCCAACCATGGGCGCCATGGAGTTGGAAGGTCTTTTCCAGCTGGAACTATTACTCTATTGTGAAAGCCTTTTTTTCTTCCTTCCAATGGAGACAACAGATCAAATCAAATTCCCCAATCAACTGACCATACAGACATTTTAAATTTGACTACCTAGAGATCTGCTGAGATGGTAATATCTGCAAGAGGGACATTAGTAGTGATATTTGCCTTTTCTCGAGGCCCTGAAACTGTTTTGAAATTTTACTTTATTTTTTATTTATTTATTTCGTATACCGATATTCTGTGATCAATCATACCGGTTCACAATTTCAATAAAATACACCTGAAAACCATACAATATAAAATAATAAAACAAATGAAATCAATAATAAGTAAAATCATATACAATATACAATAAAATCTAATATTAGAAACAAAACATACATAAATTAAAAGAAATGTCAGTAAAAAATATTGTCCTTTCCATA
Source organism: Rhinatrema bivittatum (assembly GCF_901001135.1). Classification (NCBI taxonomy): domain Eukaryota; kingdom Metazoa; phylum Chordata; class Amphibia; order Gymnophiona; family Rhinatrematidae; genus Rhinatrema; species Rhinatrema bivittatum. Next base: position 330,238,090 of record NC_042616.1, on the reverse strand, counting down.
TGTTAATAACCAGCCTTAGATTAAAATTTAAAACATTTACTTAATATCTTCTCCAAAGGCCTTTATAAAGAACCACGTCTTTAAGTCTTAAAAATCTGATAATTAGGTTGTAGTCTCAATTCACTAGGAAGAGAGTAGGCCTGGCCCACCTAGAGACACTACACTCTTTCTCACTCTCACTCTCTCACTTTAGGCAAATGGGCTGATTTTATTGATGGAATTGTTAATAGACCCTTATTCGCTGAGGGGCGGATTTTAAAAGGGTTACGCTCGGGACTTGAAAAAGGGACAGGGAGTAGGCAGGGAGGGACCAAGGCCTCTGGCACAGCGGCCGGCAGGCGCAATTTATTTAACAAAGGTGAGGGGGGTTTAGATAGGGCTGGGGAAGGTGGGTGGGGGGGGGGGGTGGAGGGAACAGGGAAAGACATCGGGTCTCCCCTAGGGCTCGGTGCATGCAAGGTGCACAAGTGTGCACCCCCTTGCGTGCGCCGACCCCGGATTTTATAATATGTGCGTGGTTGCGTGTGCATGTTATAAAATCAGGCGTAGATTTGTGTGCGCTGGGTTGCGCGCACAAATCTATGCCCGCGCGTACCTACTAAAATCTGGCCCTGAATGCAGTTTTCTCTGTGGGTATTGTTTTCTGCTGGTATTCGGATAGCACCTTCAGACAGCTTTATGATCTAAAAGGCAAATTTATTGATAGCAATACAAAGACAATATAGACAATTTAAAAGAGGAACAAGGAAAGAGGAAGTCGTTGTTTCTCTGGAGGCGCAGGTCAGTGGCAACTGGGCATCAGCTTGCTTCTCAGATGCGGAGCTCTTCGGCTGCAGTTTTTAAACTTTTTGCACTGTCCAATAGAAACACATTGATGCACATCCTGGGTGTATTAATTTCAGTCAATATCCAATTATGAACGTAGCTTTATTGTCCAATCAGGTACCGTCTCTGGGGTGTTGCCTTCTTCCGGTAATGAGCTTTGCCAAAGCACATGGTTGTGGAATATGTTGCCAGCAGAATCAGGAAATACACATTCAGGCTTAAGGCCTATATACATTCCCCCCCTTGAATCGTTGGGAAACGATTCACAAATGAAAGGCTGAGATTGTATTTCCTGGAATGAAATGGTCATAGCATCAATTTAGTATGACCCACCTTTTGGACTGTTAAAAATGGCTTCCATATTCTTTATGGTGTTGAATCATTCTTTTTATATAACTCACATCACAATCACAATCACAATTGTCAGACATACTCATTTTGTATTGTCATTCAATCACACATTCATTCTTCATTCAGGTATTGTTCTGGCCTTCTTCCAGTTGATCCAAGATTCTGTAATGTGGTCCTATTAGCAGCATATAAATCAATTGCTCCTCTTAATGATTGATTATTGTTTGTCAATGAATAGTTAGAATAGTTGAGGCAATAATCCATCATTCTACTCAGGGTTAATGCCACTGTCTTAGGTTGCCCAGGGTGCGCAATCCTAATGATTTGCTACCTGGTGCTTACCCGTCATCGTTAAGCATAACAGCCTGAGGAGAGAACATTGCTGCTGATAAATGAAAGGCTTCCTTTAATATGGTATAGGAGTTCATAGTTGTCTTCACAGTAATGTAGGATGATGTCTTAGGCCATTAAAATAACAAACTTCATTCATTCTCACAATTAACCATTGCAAACTCACTTAGAAATGTAAGCCACTTTAAACTGTGTTTCCCGTCAATTAAACCAAATTATATGGAAATGCAATCTTTTCCTTGAAAATCTCACTCATTAGTTCAGAAGGAGATTCAATCATGCTCATCATTAGGTGTCTAACTGCGGTGACTTGAGAGTAACTTGAGAGTATTTGAGACATAGCAGAAGCAATAGTTATAATTAATTAATAGAAGCAAAACCATGCTTGGGAGTACTATTGCTTATGTCTTAGCCTACCATGCATTTGAACATTTGGGAATATAAACAAATGCTTAAAATCTGAATTAGGAGTAGGATGTCGAAGGAACATCCATATGGATGAGGGATAAGAAATCTCTGTAACCAATGGGATGGTACTTACAAGCTCTACTAAATGTGATGTTTAAGAATAGGGAAATCAAATGAATGTCATAATTCTGTCTTCAATTACCAAGAATAACTATATAAACATTTGGGACTACATTAAACCTTTAGACTTACTAAATGTACTTGAATTGAAGAGGACATACTTATTTGCGCAGCCAATTCACATGAGCTGCCCAAGAACGGTGTGTAGGCTGAACTGACAAACTATGCTGCGGCACACTGCGCCGGTCTGCCACTGGCTCACAGACATCTGAACAAGTCTGGACTAGGAAGGGCAGAGTGTAGCAACTGGAGATGAATATAACGTGGAAAGCAATAATGAAATCATAGATGGTAAGTCAAACCAGTTATCTATGGGACCTAGGGATGAATGATCATCTTAATTAATCATATAATGGATATGAGAGAACTGGTAATAGCAGCAAAACTTTAGTATTTTAAATTAATGTGGTGTGTAACATGTAGGTGTATGTAGATGTATGTAGATATCCAAATCATGGCATTTGCAGAATGGCATATGAGCTTGGAGTATATGGCAATCAATTATCACTGACATTTGACAAAGCATATGTGGTGTAATGCATAACAATTAGTCTTTGTGTAAAGAGATGACAATAATTGGGAATGGATCTAATCTGATCAGGGCAATAAGATTCACACAATCATGAGAACTGCATTAATGTAGAGTACAACAACATAAAGGCAAAATATAATCAAGCAAGAGTAGTAAAGTTCAATGATGAGTGGAAGATGAATTCTGTGTTAAGGCCGAGACTTCCATAGAAGGGATGGGAAGAATGGAGTGAGTCCCATAAATGTTGTTTTCAAGCTTTCAGTAAGGTGTAACAGCTTTTCATTCATCACGGCCTAGTGAGATATGTGCTTCTTTAATAGTTTCAGATACCTAATATGGTAAAGTAGCATAAAAGCAAATTAAGCATTTAAAAAAGTCATCTGTGGTAAGCTAAACCACAAATAACGAATATTTCAGACATTACATTAAACATATGTCACACTGGACTGACATACACTCATCATCCAACAAATGTACATTCAATGTCGTCTTCACATAGGACAGACAACAGATAACATATAATTTGAGCTCAAAATTCGTATCAAAATGGACAAAAGAAAAGTGGATCAAAAATCAAAAATCAAAAATGTGTATGAAAAATAAAAGTTCAGAATTCTGTCAAAAAGGTAGAGTCCTTGAAGACCTGAAAAGTAAATACTAGCATACAATTGAAATATCAAATTAACAAATATTGTACATATAGATTTCCAACCAATAATAAATGTAATCAATAATGTTCTGAGCTTATAGTCAATGTGTCATATCAAATAATTAAAATAATTAGAACTCAAATATCAAATAATTAATACTTAAATATGCTACATTTTAAACTAGAAACTATTTCTCCTTTTTTTTTCTTCCGTTCGTAGCACAGCTAGTGCTGGCAGAACAGATAAGCTGTACTCTGCAGGTTTGCAAGAGACAACTTCCCCTTTTTTTTTCTGTTAAGATACAGTTTGACTCTTTAGTTAAAATGTCTTTCAAATCATAATTCTCTCAGAATCATAATTCAGCAGCTCAGATCTAAATTCTAACACTAGTATATGTTCTTGTCAGTACTCAAGTTCAGTATTAAAGGAATGTGAAGTCAGTAACGTAATAAAGAATCAGTATGTAAAGTTGAGAGCAAAGGGGATTTATTTTGGTGGGAGGTGTATCTCGCTCCCCCCCTTGATCCCTCTTTACCACAAATGTACAGTTTAAAGCAGAAAGGAATAACATGTTACAGAGGAAGGTATCGCATGCGCTTGGTGATCACCTTAATAAAAATGCATTCACATTGAAAAGAGGAACTTACACTTAAAACTTAAAACTATATGGTACCGTTTAAAAATTAACTTACTTATACTAAAATGCTTATACTAAAATATACCTGCAAATGGTAACACAAATAAATCTTAATAGCTTGAACAATAAGACCAGTAAATACATTAACATGGGAAGCTAGCAACTCGTTATATCTGTCCACAAGCTTATTACTTTTAGAGCGTTAAACATCTGTGATGGCACTACAAAAGTTCTCAATCAGATAACAACTGACTGACCACATGCATCTGATCCCAGTGCACGGCTGCTGTCTTCTATAGTAGGGACAGCACGTAATTAGTCAGACAAAGTCTATAGAGACATATCTATTTATTTTGGATTTTATATACCGGAGGTTCCTGTATGTAACGCGTGTCACTCGGCTTACATGACAGACATCGGGAAGGCTGGCAAGGATTTACTGGTCTTATGTACACAAATATCCTAGGTAAGCAAATTCTTATTTTAGCTTCTTTGTCCTGAAATGAATATTGCAGTAAAGCAAGCAATAGCTATAAAATAAGGCTCAGAATAAAGATCATCCTAAAGGATGGTCTTACTAAATGTGGTTCCATTTAAAACTGTGTTTATATTAAGTTCACACTGTGTTCTGTCCAAGCTTCACTAAGATGGCAATGTAAGGTCCTACATACGCAGATACCTTCTCTGATAGGTGTGAACTCACTTTATCTGGGGACATGTATGTTGGCTATTAAAGCCTGGCGTCATTGTGATGGAGGGACGTATTGGCTCCGACTGCCACTGCTCCTCCAGTGATTAGGGTCAAATTGTGGTGGTGGTGGTGGTCTGCTCGGTCCCCCCCTTGCAGCATATCTGCCTCTAATATTCCCTCTTGGGAATGAGAATCTGTGGTTAGGCTGATAATGGCAATCCCTACTATAATGACCGTATTGTCCACATCGATAGCACTGTAGGTCTGATAGACGGCGTTGTGGTGTGGGCCAATCAGGGTGTGGTGTCTCCTCAGGAGATGCTGTAGGAATTAAATGGAAGTATCCTACTGCGGTCATCGCCTTCTCCAAAGGTGGAGAGGGTCCTGTACACTGCACAAGACATCTGGAGGCAGTGTCAGCAGTCCTATAAAGGGGCGGTGATGTGAATTTCTTACTAATTTCTTCCTCTTTTTCTAAAAAGGCCTTTGTCATGACAAACCACCTATAAATTTGGACATGGTTTGCCAGTGTTCTTACATCTTGCCCATTAGATTTACAATACTTGTTTTCCAGAAATGTCATAAGCTGTACGAGCAAGGGCGTGTCAAAGGAGCCTCCTGCTGGCCATGCAAGGGAAGCATCCTTCTCTGCCCACGCTACCCACTTAGAATGGTATTTACGAATCAACTTCTCATTGGGTTTAAGCAGGGCAATTACTTTGTTCAGGGGACATGACTCACTAACCTCTCCTACCATCTTGGGATCTCTCAATATTGCAGACCAAACTACGACACAAGTATTAATAATAAATTTCGTGTAGCCACTCCCTTATGAGAAAGAGTGGTTCAACCTTACCTTAATTGTAGTTTTCACCGTATCGTGAATTCACGCTTCCGGTGTGCTGTACTTCTTCAAACGCGAAGGTATTCACAGCGGGGCAGGGAGAGACAGCCTGCAGACAACTATCTAACTATCTATCTAACTATCTAACTAAAGACCTATCTACTCCTTTTCGTTCCGTTCGACTGGTTACCTGTTCCTACTTAAATTACTTGGGCTCCAGTGCGTTACCGCCGAAACAACCGGGATAGGGCCAAAAGGCAGCGTCAAGTCTGCCAATTGTTTTCGAACTTATTAGTACACTAACGGAAAAACCTATGACTCACTCGTATAAGACAAGTTTTTACTTACCTTTCCAGACTGTGTGGCCAGCTCCAAGTACGTATTCCTTGGAATGCTGGATCTGAAGGCTTCTTAATTCTGGCGGTACGTATTCCCGCTTCGGGATCCACCTGACACTCCGTCCCTGTACGTGTTCCCTCGGGGGTTCCAGGTAAAAAGTCCCAGGTGGTGTGTCGCAGTATTCAACTTGGCTTATTGATTGGTACTGTACAAGATCTGCCAGATAGCAGTGCGCGCTAAGGTCTAGGAGATATTGGTGGAGAGATAATAAAAGTTAATGAACAGTTTTTTTTTCTTTTCTTTGAGAGTAAGACTTACTTCCTCAAAGTGGTAACTGAAGTGCTTCAGGTCTCAAAAATCTCAAAGTAGATTCAGGATGCTTCAGGGCGGTTTTCCACTCCCGATCAATGGCACCCTCACTTCCTTCGATGCTGGCAATGAGGTATCCCTGAAGGTGTGCTAGCCTGCGATACCCGCATCAGGCGTTAGGCTTTCTTTTCCGTTTTCCGGCTCGAAGGACCATATGTTTTCTGCTGGTATTCGGATAGCACCTTCAGACAGCTTTATGATCTAAAAGGCAAATTTATTGATAGCAATACAAAGACAATATAGACAATTTAAAAAGAGGAACAAGGAAAGAGGAAGTCGTTGTTTCTCTGGAGGCGCAGGTCAGTGGCAACTGGGCATCAGCTTGCTTCTCAGATGCGGAGCTCTTCGGCTGCAGTTTTTAAACTTTTTGCACTGTCCAATAGAAACACATTGATGCACATCCTGGGTGTATTAATTTCAGTCAATATCCAATTATGAACGTAGCTTTATTGTCCAATCAGGTACCGTCTCTGGGGTGTTGCCTTCTTCCGGTAATGAGCTTTGCCAAAGCACATGGTTGTGGAATATGTTGCCAGCAGAATCAGGAAATACACATTCAGGCTTAAGGCCTATATACAGTATGAATTTGTAAGGAAGCATTTAACCACTCTGTGTTAACATTGTTGATGGATTTATGTATTAGGCAAAGAACTTTATAATCAATTTTATATTTTATGGGTAACCAGTGTAACTCTTTTAAAGTAGGCACAGATCTGCTCTTTACTTAAGACAAAAGATTTGGATTTTTTCTGACCTATCAGGGTAACTCAGATTTCTAGCAAGAAGTTTCTTGCAATGCATTCTGAGGCTGTAGCCCGGAGGCTGTATGTTTGATCAGATTTCCTTGTAAATGTTTATTGTACTTTGAAAATTTCAAGTATATTTTCTTTGAACCTGAGCAACTGTGCATTTTTTCTTGATTCGAGGAAACTGCCACAGGGAGACTAGATGTTTGTTTGTCTTTGTTCTCGCTATTTAGATGGGATATCTAGCTCTTTTTTTTTGTGAGTTTTCTTGATGTTTTACTTTTTCTGAGTTCTGGTTTGGAACCTGTGGATTATCCCATTTCGTGGACTTTAAAAATTTGATAAAAATAAAGTTAAAAAAAAAAGTAGAAGGTCTGTCATATGATCCTGCCTAGATCAGGCTAACCCTCCAAATTGGATGTCCGAACAAGATGGAGTCTGATCAGGAAGGCAACTTTGAAACAGCTACAGGCTTTCATGGCCAAGAGTGGTCAAATTGTGCATGTAACAGTATTCTAAGTATTCCACAAATTTGTTCCATAAGGTAGGGTGGCAAGAAGGAAGCTGCTACTCAAGAAAGCCTACCTTGAATCCCAATTTGAAGCACACAAAGGAACATTCAGGGGGCACTGTAGCTGTGTGGCAAATTTTTATGGTCTGATAAAAATAAAATAGAACTTTTTTTTGGCCTGAATACAAAGCGTTTTGTTTGGCATAAACCCAATACAGAAGATCACCCAGATAAATCCATCCCTATCGTGAAGTATGATGCTGGCAGTATCATGTTATTGGGTTGTTTCTCATCGGCCGAGACACTGGGTATTTTTCAGGATTCATCAGGAAATGAATCAAGTTGGAATTTTTTCCAATGTAATATGTTCTTCAAGTTAATGTCTCAAGTACGTCTGCCTTCTAGGAAAGGATTCACTAGATTAGAAGACCAAATAATTGCAAATTTCTTTCTTTGTTTTCTTTTAGATTTATATTCTGCCTTTTAGGCACTTCAAATGGAGAAGGTTTACTGTCTAGTGTGAGTGTAATGCCCTAAATTCCTTTAACTGTCACCCCCCCAAAAAAAACTATGTGAATACTTCCTACAGTTCTCAGAAACTGGACAAAACCAAACCTGTCAGTATGCACCACAATGCAGTTGGCATATGCTATGATTTTGAAGAAGAAACACTGATTTCTGTACAAGCCTTAGTTGTGAGTTCATGTGGAGATTGCTTCAAACTCCTATCAGGCCTCCCACAGTGTCATGGGACTTGAATGTGATTTTAACATATCTGATGAAAGTCCCTTTTGAGCCTCTGAGCTTTTGGATAAAGTACTTATCCTGAAAGGTGGCAGTAACTGCAGCTTTCAGAGTCAGGCCCTAGTAATTTATTTATCTTACACTAAATTTTGTAACAGGGTGATGCTACACTCGCATTTAATGTTTTTGTTTGTGGCTCTATAGATTTTAACCTTAATCAGTTAATTGTCCTGACATTTTTCTCAAAGTCTCATGCCAATAAAGGTAATGAGTACTTTATGCTTTCAGTTGCAAGAGAAATGTTGCCTTCTATCTGGAACAGAAAGCTCTTAGGAAGTCCATCCAAGTATTTGTTTACTTTTTCTCCTTCAAGCTTGAGATTATTGTGACAAACAGAATCTTATCTAACTGGATGACAGATTTCTTTTGCTGATTCCCAAGCATATTTGACCTTAAAGTTGCATGCCAAGGTTCATTTCACCATAGCTGCTTTCAGTGGCCCATCTATGGTCAATCTCTATTGAAAAGATTTGCAAAGCTGCAAGTGTTAAGACCACAGATTTGTGTCCCATTACTGTTTAGATACTGACTCCTAATATGATAGCAGATTTGGGCAGTCTATTCTTTAGAGTATTTTCGGGAGATAGAGCCTAGCTGCCACCACTAGGGTCCATTTTTAGCTCGATTTCTGAAGAAAAGAAAATAGACTTATGAGGTCACCATATGAGTCCATGTATCACCCCCTTATTCATTTTTAAGTTATGGTGTCCTATCCACATCACATTTTTCAGGATGTCAGGGGGCCTATGAAGGATTGTCCCTGAAAACCCTCCTTATCCAGCGTTGGACCAGGCATCTGGCCTGGTTTGTCCCTGAAAACCCTCCTTATCCAGCGTTGGACCAGGCATCTGGCCTGGTCCACCTTAAAAAGTATCTTTAAGGGTGGGGCCCTGAGAGCAGGGTTAAGAGTACATCCCTAGGGGAAGGAAGACAGGCCCCAGGGAATCCAGAAGTCAGCTCCTATAATATTTCTGTCCTAACTGACAGGCCGATACAGTACAAGTTTGGATGTGCGTTTTTGACGCGCTAGCTTTACCCTTTATTCAGTAAGGGGTAATAGCGCGTCGAAAACGCGCGTCCAACCCCCCCAAAACTAATAGCGCCTGCAACATGCAAATGTATATTGATGGCCCCATTAGTTATTCCTGCGCGATACAGAAAGTAAAATGTGCAGCCAAGCCGCACATTTTACTTTCAGAAATCAACACCTGCCCAAAGGCTGACGTTAATTTCGGCTGAAGTGTACAGAAAAGCAGAAAAAACTGCTTTTCTGTGCACCCTCCGACTTAATATCATGGCGATATTAAGTCGGAGGCCCCAAAAGTAAAAATTTAAAAAAAAAATTTAAAAATCGGCCCGTGGGTTGGAAGACGAATGCTCAATTATGCTGGCGTCCATTTTTCGAACCCGTGGCTGTCAGCGGGTTTGAGAACAGACACTGGAAAAATTGAGCGTCTGCTGTCAAACCCGCTGACAGCCGCCGCTCCTGTCAAAAAGGAGGCGCTAGGGACGCGCTAGTGTCCCTAGTGCCTTCTTTTACAGCGGGCCCTTATTTGCATAGGAGTGGGTGCTCTCCTGCACGTTTTTCTGTATCGGCCTGTGAGTAAGAAGGGAAAGGCAGCCCCATTAACATAGCTGGCCTGTTTCTAGTGAGAAGACTGTGAATATGAATGTTTTAACCTGAAATTGTGTAGCTGAGAGTAAGCACCCTGATATTTTCTGCATTGTAAATAAAGCACTTGAAAAAGCTTCAGACTGCTTGTCTTAAGGGTCTAAGAGGATTATCATGGGGGTATTTTTTGGGTAGGATCTATGGTATGTATGCATATGAGCTTGGGTCTCAGAAAATAGGCTGCAGTACTTCTGCATGGAACTTCTTAGGAATTTGAGTTGTTCTTCTTTTAAACAAAAAAACAGGGGAGGTCTAACCTACCAATAATAGTTTGCTGCCTATTGGTAGATTTGTTACAGTTTCCCCCTATTTGTTGGGGATGACTTTCAGCTAAGGTGCCCTTATATGTGTGACTGCATTGAACTGCTGGTCTCTAATGAAAGCAAATTTGCTTATATGGATTTCTCTGAAGCCAGCTGTTCACCAGTCACAAAACTCTCCATCTTCCCCTTCTGAATTTGAGCTTATTAGTTTAATTACAGAGCTGAGGTGGGAGTTTGGGACCTGCTGCACATATTGAAAGGGACCAACAAGTTTTGCCTAGAAAACTGTGGAAATGTGTTCCCTGGTCAGTGCTATCGGATAGCATCCCTGGTGATTGTTGAACTGCTGTCTGCAGAGAACACCTGTTGTACATAAGCAACTTTGCTTTGTCAGTAAAAGGTGACTTTGGACTTCAGTTCTATGTTCATTTTCTGATAATCATTTTAGATATATATGGCATTGTATTATATTTTCAGATTTCATCCATGCATTAAGTTGCAAAAAAGGCATATGGTATTGAAAAAGGCAGCATAAAATGCATGTGATAGACTGACACACTAAAATGCTTTTTAATAGTGTTCTAGTCTTATAATCCTTGTGAATCTAATTTTAATACATTTTTCATCATTTTCTAGCTGTGTATTGAATCTGTAAAGTCAATTTGTTAAATGAGGTGAAATGGTCACTAGATGTCACTCTACTACAGCTGATATTCTTTATGCTATTTCTGAAGAGCCATATAAACACCATGATTTATAAAATGCTGCACAACAAATTAAAAACTTGCTAAAAAAAAACAGAGTAACCCTCATTTGGTGGAATATATTAGTGTAAAGATGTACAGCTACACTTCTGCCAGAGATGTAAACAATTAACAGGCCGATACAGTACATTGCGCTCCACCTGTTAACCTGCATTTGGACGCATGTTTTCGACACGCGCTAGTTACCCCTTATTCAGTAAGGGGTAATAGCGTGTCGAAAACACGCGTCCAACCCCCCCCCCGAGACTAATAGTGCCCGCAACATGCAAATGCATGTTGATGGCCCTATTAGTCATTCCCGTGCGATACAGAAAGTAAAATGTGCAGCCAAGCCGCACATTTTACTTTCAGAAATTAGCACCTACCAATTTCTGCCGGCACCGGGAAAGTGCATAGAAAAGCAGTAAAAACTGCTTTTCTGTGCACCCACCGATTTAATATCATGGCGATATTAAGTCGGAGGCCCCAAAAGTAAAAATTAAAAATAAATTAAAAATCGGCCCGTGGGTTGGAAGGCGAATGCTCAATTATGCTGGCATCCGTTTTCCGAACCCGTGGCTGTCAGCGGGCTCGAGAACAGACGCCGGCAAAATTGAGCGTCTGCTGTCAAACCCGCTGACAGCCGCCGCTCCTGTCCAAAGAGGAGCTAGGGATGCGCTAGTGTCCCTAGCGCCTCTTTTTACCACCGGCCCTAATTTAAATATTTTAGATTACTGAATCGCGCGTACAGGACACTGGCCTGTGCGCGCGCCGGGAGAGCGGGCGCTCGCCCACTCTCCCGTGAACTTTACTGTATCGGCCTGTAAGTTAGCAGTTGAAGCAAACCAAATCAAGATTTTCTTTTTTCATTTTAATTTGCCTTTAATTCCCAAGGTGGTATCTGAAAGCTCCTTCCCCTGGGCTGCTTCCATCTGTCAGGCTGATACAGAAACAATCGCGGGAGAATGTTGAGCGCCTGCTCTCCTGACGCTAGCCCAGCCACCTCTCCTGGGTGCATGATCCTATATGTAAATGAGGGGTCACATTAAAAGGAGGTGCTAGGGACGATTACGCGCCTCTAGTTCCTCCTTGTCCCAGGAGAGAGGCTCTGTCAGTGGGTTAAGAAAACTGACGCTTAATTTACGAGTGTCTGTTTTCCAAACTTGCTGACAGCAATCGATTAGGAAAATGGACGCCGGTAAAACTGAGCATCTGTTTTCCTATCCTGACCAGGATATCAAGTCGGAGGTTGTACAGAAAAGCAGTATTTCCTGCTTTTCTGTACACTTTTTTTATGTAGATTGGCCGCACATTTTATTTTTTTGAATCAGGGGTAACTGACTAATATGCAAATGCATGTTGATGAGGCTGTGATGAGCGCTTTTAGTTTTCCGGGGGTTTGGCTGCTCGTTTTTGAGGTGCTAAACCCTTTACAGTATAAGGGGTTTTAGATGCCCATCGAAAACGCACAGCCAAATGGGTGTAGAGCAGTGCGCATGGCCAAGCACACGTTACAGAATTGGCGTGTAAGTGAATGTGAGTAAAGTGGAGGAATACTGACTTGTGCTGGACAGGCACTGCATATATGTGATTCCTTTTCATTTAGCAAAATCAATCAAGTAGTGATATCGGGCAAGGAGAAATTTAAAAAAATGGAAGCATGGTTACAACAATAGACAAACTTATTTGGATAAAAAAAAGGAGCTTTTGGTTTGAATTTAGCTGCCAGGATGATGATGTGAGTAAATAATACTATGAGAGTGTCCACAGGTAAAATCTCCTGCGTCAGTTCCAAAGTGGTGTTTCAAGTTATGCAAATTCATTGAGTCATTTGTACATTGCTTCCTGGAATTTGTTTAATTGTCTTTTAAGTGAGGTCTTTGTTATGTTTACAGAGCCCAGTGAGGTCCATATCCATTAAATTGGCAAGCAGACAAGTTATTCAGGTAAAGTTAGCCAGATGAATTCTCCTAGGACAAGCAGGATGGCAGGCCTCACACATGAATGACATCATCTGATGGAGCCAGGCATGGAAAAACTATGTCAAAGTTTCTAGAACATTGACTCTCCATGGCATGCTACTATACCCTGCATCCATATGGGGTTCCTTTAGTCTTTTTCTGTGGAGCCTATAGGTCACGGTTCGAGCCTTTCTTTTTTTTTTTTTCTCTGAAAGTTAATGATTTTTGGTGCCTTTTTATTTATTTATTTTATCAGATTTTTTTTAATATTCTACTTTTCTTCAGCTTTGGCTCTCCGTCATGGTATCCCATTTTATCATTCCTTGTAGTCCCTAGGTAGGGTTTTTCTGCAGTTTTTTAAGTTTGTGTTAGTTTTTGTTTCCCAGAGCCTAGAGTGGTGGGGCCATCAGTGCCTGCCAGTTTTTGACTCTCCACCACCACTGAGTTGATTTTGTATCCTTTTTTTTTTTTTTTCGTGCCATGTCTAGCAGATTCCAGCTGTGCCCTTGATATGACAGAACCATGTCTACCATGGATACCCATGATGGATATGTCATGTTCTTGGGGGTAATCGCACAATAAAGGTCCTGGTTGGACCCCAAAAGGACGAATGTCCTTTTGGGATCTTGAATGTCTGTTTGGGTACTGGAAGACAGATCCATTGACATTGGAGGCATTTGTTTATTTCAGTTATTTATATTACACCTGTCTACCATTCCAGGTGGATTACAAAGCTACATTAATAAAACAGCAACCAGTAAAATAAAAAATCAAAAACAATGACATACATCATCCATTACAAAATATGTAAAACAGGCTAAAATAAATTAAACAATACAAGCATTAAAATAATAAAAAAAACCCAAAAATAACCAAAACAGGATTAAAACCACCGTGATTTGGTTAAAACAGATTGGATCTTACTACATTGTTCCTAAAATTATTACTGAAATCAAAGCACTCCGGAGCTGCACCAATGATAGGAGACATATTGGCATATGAGGAGGGGGGGATTTACCATTTGTTCCCTCAGTCTGTGGCCAGTAGCCAAAAGGGATACCGGAGACAGATCATTGTCCAACTCCTCCTTTTCAAAGAGGGAGTCTGGTTCCACCTCTTCAACTTCAGCATCGAGGAAGACCCATTCTGAGCATTGAAAGAAGCCGAAGAAGCATTGGCATTGGTCCCCATTGATGCACAGTGTCGAGCATGGGGATAGTCTGGTGCCTGCCAAGGCAGCCCCCCTTAGTGGCTCTGTGGTGAGGATTGCTCATTCTCAGCAAATGCTGAGGGCTTGCAACAGTCTCCACCAGTGCTGGTGTCAGCCACTGATCCTTTTCTCGGTTCTAGAGAGGATTGGCTACTCCATATGGCTCCCAGTCAGTGTTGGCATCAGTGATTTTCAAGGAGGAAGTGGAGAAAAAGATCCAGCACATCATAGAAAAGGCACTGCAAGGACTGTATTCTGGGGCATGGAGGGCACCAAGGATGGCATTGACTAAGGTTGAGTTGCTGCTAGACTCCCTTCAGGTGAACTCACTGGTGCTGCATCAACGCCGATGCACATCCCATCAATGATGCTCATAGGGTATCAGGGTTGGTGTCTGCCTACCCGTTATTGATTTCTGGCTCCTTGGGGGAGGAATTTTCCCTGAGATGTTGAGGTTCCTCGTGGTCCAGGCCCCAGCTGCCAGCCTCACTGGACCATGACCCATTGGCTGAGGATAGAGTACCAAGAGAGCCCTCTTCTGCAGGATGCAGCTAGTTGAATTCTCAGTATTCCCAGGGGTATACTGAGCCTTCTTAGCGCAGCAGGCAGCGCGTCAGTCTCATAATCTGAAGGCCTGAGTTCAATCCTCAGAGAAGGCAATCTAAACACATCCTTGGGCAAGATGTTGCATTTATGCATATCCAGCATGGCTCTCTGCGTCAACGGCATGGGAGAAAGACTGATACATCACGCATTTCCAGCATAGCTCTCTGCTTCAACGGCAGGGGAGAAGAAGAAAAACTGATACTTCACGCATATCCAGCATAGCTCTCTGCTTCAACGGCAGGAGAGAAGAAAAACTGATACTTCACGCATATCCAGCATAGCTCTCTGCTTCAACGGCAGGGGAGAAGAAAAACTGATACTTCACGCATATCCAGCATAGCTCTCTGCTTCAACGGCAGGAGAGAAAAAAAACTGATACTTCACGCATATCCAGCATAGCTCCCTGCTTCAACGGCAGGGGGAAGAAAAACAACCAATAAGAGCTGTATAACATAGTCTGGGTAAAACAAATAAGCATGGGTGTAGCTTGCTTATTGCGGCAGTTACTACCCCTACTACCCCTAACTAATCAAGCTAGATATTTCACTTGGATGCAGCTCCATCACTGCTCTCTACATTAATGGTGGGAGTGGAAGGGAAATAGAACCAAGAGCTAAGAGAAACAGATAAGTATGAGAGAAAAAATGTGTGAAGCTTGCTGGGCAGACTAGATGGGCTGTTTGGTCTTCTTCTGCCGTCATTTCTATGTTTCTATGTTTCTATGGTACAGCTATGACTGCAGATGTTTCTTAAGAGGAGATGTCTACTGGTCTCCCTTCTGACTTTTCTCTTCTGCCAGACAGAAGGATGTTGTGTTTGTGGCATTTGTGTGGACCCTTAGTTGCAGTGGAGATGACTCTCCCATGGGGAGGTGCCCTGTGGGGAACCACAGCAATAGGCTAACCTCAGAGAGCAGACACTTGTAGGTGGAATGCTTTATTGTACTGCTGTAGATAGATGGTATGAGGTAGGAAGGAAAGGCACTGAAGTCTGCAAGGTGCCAATATGTTCAGACAGTCTCAGATGTAGATGTCTCACCCAGATGTTCAAGATAGCTAGGAACCCACAGTGTGGGCAAGGCCGAGCCTGGTGGGTGTTGGAGCACCAGATCGTAGAGGTACTCACAGGAGCATAGTGTGGCGTCTTCCTGGAAATGATGATGGTGGGACCGAAGGTCCGTGGTGCAGGATACACAGACTGGTAGGCCCTCGAGGAGCGAGTACCCGATCGTCTAGGAGATCCTGAAATAAATACAGAGAGAGAGAGAGAGAGACCCCCGCGGAGCGGTTGTCTAGTTGGTAGAAACCCCGAATGGTGGTTGGAAGCGAGAGGCCCCTGAGGAGCGGGTGCCTAGAGCTTCGTAAGGAGCGAGATCCCCGGAGGGTAAGCGAGCAGCTTAGAGCGGTCAGAGTAGCTTAAACTGAAGACCTTGCTGACTCAATGATGGTAGCGTAGTGGATGCTTTAAATACCAGGAGGTAGCAACGTCATGTGGTGGGGACACCCCCGAAGTTCCCGCCATGACATGGATTTGAGCGTAAGCAACGTGCGCGCGCGTGCCCTAGGAGGCCACAGGAAGGAGCATGGTGGACTAGGATGCCCATGCTGAGTTTTTGACGCTGAGGGTTTCAGCACTCGGCACCGGAGGCAGCCATCTTGCCCAAGGAGGAGGAAAAGGGAAGAAAAGAGGTAAGGCAGTGCGGTCGCAGCTATCTGCGACCGACAGATGCAACAAAGGAATTCCCCTTTGGATGATCTCTCCTTCACTGGCTTTAATGGAGAAATGGCTGAGACCATTCCATTTACGTTGCGGATGGAGGAAGAGTCCAGAAACAAGATGCTAGACATCCTTCAGTATGTGGAGTCCCCTAAGGAAATCATGGCAGTCCCAGTTCATGAGATCCTTCAGGAGGTATGGCTGAGGATGTGGGAGAACCCCTTCATACTGGCCCTAGTCCATAAGAAGGTAGATGCAAATTATTTCATCCAAAAGGCTCCTGGATTTGATAGGCGTAAGCTGCTACACTAATCTGTGGTCTTTGAATCCGCTCTCAGAAAGACCAAGTGCCTAGGACCCACTCCTCGGTGGGTCCTAGACTACTCCAGAAAGTGATTCTAGAGCCATGCATACTATTTGGAGACGATATTTCAGGGCACTATGTTGATTTCCCACATAGTGGCCTACCAGGTTTTAATGGGCTAGCACATGCAGAATATCCTGAGCAGGTGCAGGGAGTTTGCTGAGCAGTTTCCTCAAAAGCAGCAAGATGCCTGCTGGTCACTGGTAAGCCAAAGTATTGAGCACGGAAAACACGTCTGTTTGACCTATGATGCTTTCTAAGTAGCTTCAAGTGTATCTGTCATGGGGATCAAGGTGTTCAGAGTCACCTGACTGTGGGTGTCTGATCTTCATTTGAAGAATCTTGTGAACTGGGGCTGATTTCCTTAAGGGTCTCCAAACACTGGAGAATTTCCAGTATCTTGTTTCTGGACTCGTCGTCCTCCTGCAGTGTAAATGGAATGGTCTCGGCCATTTCCCTAATAAAGCTGGTGAAGGAGAGAGCCTCCAGAGGGGACTTCTGTCTGGGCAAAGGAGAGTGGTCAGAAGGGAGACCAGTGGACATCTCCTTTTCAGTATTATCTGCAGAGTCATAGGGCTCTAAGGAGGGCTCTCTTGGTGCTTTGTTCTCAGCAGTGGGTCATGGGTAACTGCAACTTTGGGATCCCATGATGGTTAGCCAAAGTTGGAAAGGCTTGCCAAGTCAGGAAAGGCGTGATGACATGCCATGCACTGGAGAGAATCTCTTCAGAGAGAGTCAAGGATTTGGTGGCACAGATCCATGATCAATATGCAATGGTCTAGCAACTCTCCATGGCTACTCCAGAATCTCCTTCTCTTCTCGGGGTACATGAGGTCTGGGCAGCCTAAAAAGGCATTATTCTCTGCCCCCTTGGTCCCGAAATCAGCAGGCCTCTTGCACCTGTCCGAGGTGGAAGAAGACAGCTAAGCCCCAGATGGCATCTGAGTCAACATCTGGGATGCATTTTGACTGGACCACAAAGAGCATTGCCAGAATCCCAGTACCTGTTCTAGAGGACTCCTGATCAGTGGAAGCTGTGATTTTTATATAAACCAGTGGCCTAGTATAACTTTGGACTTGTGGGTCCTAGCCATCATAAAAAGATAGGTATAAATTGAACCTATTGAGTCTCCATCCAGATTGGGCCCCAGGAACCCATCTTGGGGTCAGTCACCATATCAGGAGGTGCTTCTTTTGGAGTTGTTCTCCCTCTTGATGGCCAAAACAGTCAAGCCTGTTCCACCAAGGCAGAGAAACTGGGGACTTTATTCCAAATATTTACTGATTACAGAGAAAAGGGGGCGCGGGGGTGGGAATCCCATTCTAATCCTAAGGCCTTGAACAAATTCATCAAAAAAGAAAGGTTCAAGATGGTTTCCTTGCACACCTTAATATTCTTTCTTCAAAAAGGACTGGGTCTGCTTTCTTGATCTGAAGGATGCTTGCATTCAGATAGAGATATTTCCATGTCACAGGAAATATCTCCGATTTATAGTAGGAAACTGCCACCTCCAGTATTGTGTTCTGCTGTTTCGGCTAGTGTCTGTCCCACATGTCTTCATAAAATGCCTGGTTGTGGTGGCAGTACACTTACACAAACTGGGGGTGTTCATGTTTCCTTATCTGGATGATTGACTGGTGAAGAGCATATATTGAGCTGGAGCTGAGGAATCGATATGCATGACCATCTGGGTGTTGGAGTCACTCGGGTTTGTTATCAACTATCCCAATTCTCAACACAGCTTGTCTCCTCAATTGAAGTTTATTGTAGCTCTGCTAGACATGGCTCCGGCAAAAACCTTCTTTTTGCAGCAAAGAGCTTCTACTTTGATGGCTGAGGCAGAGGAGATCCAGTTGAGTCATGAGACATCAGTGTGGTACATGCTGAGGCTGTTGGGCTTCATGGCATCAATGGCACATGTAACTCCCATGGCACATCTGTACATGAGAAGCACCCAGTGGACATTAAGGTCTCAGTAATTACAGACATGCTTGATCTCCAAGATAGCATCTGGATAATGCAGCTGCTCAGGAACTCTCTATACTGGTGGTGGGACAATTCCAATCTGGTCCAGGGAATCCTGTTCCAAATTTTTCTGATTCAAATTGTCCTTATGACGGATGCATCCAACTTGAGGTGGGGAGCTCATGTTTATGAACTCTGCACCCAGTATTTTTGGTCTGTCTAGAAATTGCTGCACCAGATAAACTTCCTGAAACTCTAGACAATTTGGTACACTCTATGGGCTTTCAGAGACCAGCTGTCCAACAAAGTGTTTTTTTTTTGTCCAGTTGGACAACCAGGTAGCATGTACATCAACAAGCAGGGAGGTACTTGCTCGTATCCTCTGTGTCAGGAGACTGTCCAACTGTGGGGCTGGGCCATCACTCGAGATGGTTATCAGAGCCACTTGCCTGTCCGAGTGAAGAACATGTTAGCGGAGAGACTAAGTCTGTCCTTACAGCTACATGCATGGACCCTGAACTAGGAATAGTGAACCATATCTTTTGCCACTGGGGGAACTCCAGAAGTGAATCTGTTCATGTCTCCGTGGAACAAGAAGATCCCACTCTTCTCCTCCAGAACTGAGAGCATGCGACAAACTAGGCTCAAATGCTTTTGCCCTGCATTGGGGCAAGGGCCTTCTGTATGCATATTCTCCGATTCACTAGTGGCAAAGGTTTTGTTGAAGCTCAAAGAAGACAAATAGGGTCATGATTCTCATAGTCCCCTTTTTTGGCCACAGCAAATCTGGTTCCCGCTCTTATGGGAGATATCCATCTGGGAATCGATCAGACTGGGGGTTTACCCAGATCTTATCTCTTGGGATCAAGGCAGGTTGCACCTTCCCAACCTCAAGTCTCTGTCACTCACTACTTGGCTATTGAGAGGTTGATTTTTGCAACCCTTTGAACTCTTGGAGAATATCTCTTATGTTCTTTTAGCTTAAAGAAAGGCATCCATTAGGAAGTCTATGGACTAAATTGGAGGTGGTTTGCCATATATTGTGAGCAACAGGGCCTAGATGCTTTCTCCTGCTCCACACACAAAAAAATGCATGATTACCATCTAATTTATCTGACTCTGGTCTCAAAGACCAAGTCTGTAAGGGTTCATCTTAATGCAATGATTGCATACTGTCACCATATATAAGGTAAGCCCATCTCTGTACAGCCTTTATTTGTGCATTTCATGCTGGGTTTGCTTCATTTAAAGCCTCCCATCAGACCTCCTGCTGTGTCAAGGGGCCTCAATGTAGTTTTGTCCCAGCTGATGAAAGCTCCTTCTGAGCCATTGTACTCTTGTGATCTGAAGTACCTGAGTTGTAAGGTTATACTTTTGGTAGTGGTCACTTTGGCATGCAGGGTCAATGAGCTTCGGTCTCTAGTAACTTATCCATCTTATACCAAGTTTTTCTATGAAAGGGTGGTCTTGTGCACCCATCCTAAGTTCTTGCCTAAGGTGGTGGTGTAATTCCATCTTAACCAGTCAATTCTTCTTCCAACATTTTTTTCCCAGGCTGCTTGCTTACCAAAGTGAACAAGCATTGCACGGTTTGGACTGCAAGAGAGCCTTGCCCTTCTACCTGGAGTGGAATGAAGCCATAGAAAGTCTACCCAACTTTTTGTATCTTTTGACACAAACAAGCTGGGGATTGCAATTGCCAAACAAACTGTTTCTAATTGGCTATCAGATTGCATCTCCTGTTATGCTCAGGCAGGCTTGAATTTGGTAGGCCATGTCAAGGATCATTCTGTCCAAGCCATGGTAATGTCAGTGGCTCACCTGCAATCAGTCCCCATGGAGGAGCTCTACAAGGCTGCAATGCGGAGTTCCCTTCATTTATTCAAATCATATTATGGTCTGGTTAGGGGTTGACCTACTCAACATCAGGTTTGGCCAACTTTCCTTTGGAACTTGTTTGAATAGAGAACCCAACTCTTTCCCTCCTAGGGCCCATTGGTTTTGTGGCAGGCTACACCCCATAGTTTAAGAATAAAATACAAAAAGGCTGGTTGTCAACAAAAACATTGTTCTTACACCCATTGGTATTGTTTGTTGTCCCTTTTTTGTTGGGGACAGTCTGTAGCTAGAGGTCACCCATGTGTAAGGACTACCATCCTACTTGTTCTTGTAGCAAGCAATGTTGCTTGTTTATAACAGATGCTTTTCTCACAAAACCATCCATGAACTAATCCCCATGAAACCGTCCATCTCTCTGTGGAGTTGATTTCTTTATTTTTCCCTTCTTTTACTAAATACAAGATTGAAGGGACCCCGTGTGGATGTGTGGCATAATAGCATGCAATGGGCATGCCTAGTGAAGCTGAGTCAAAGTTCTAGAAACTTGGACATAGTTTTTCCGTGCTGGACTCCATCGTAAGTCACCCATGTGTGAGAACTGATATCCTGCTGTCCTTGGAGAACACATGTTACTAGTAAACAACTCTATCTCACAGATATTCAGCGAGACAAGTCTCTTACTGAATATGCTTAGTTAAAGTTTTATCCATGTATACATACCCAGATAACTTTTATTTTAACTAGCTATATTTAAAATAACCAGTTACTGAGCACAAAAAAAACTTGTGGGCCAATAGGTCTGATCATCTCCATCTACTTCCCCAAACAATTTGTCAAAATGATGTCTGGCGTAGTTCCCGATGGCCTGCCTCTGCCAGCTTCCCGAAAAGAATAAGCATAAATTATGGGCCATATCATTCCGAGGAACCTCTCCCGACCACCCTTACCTGTAAAGGTGCAGAAAACATGTAGGCTGCAGGCCCTTCCTAACCCTTCCCATAATCATTATGTCCACAGAGACCATGGTACGTTTGTACTGCTCCTGGCGGCATACAGCATTGCTTTGACAGTAGCAATGGTAGTGTAAGCTACCACTCTTGTTGTCAGATTATTATATGATAACAATGCTGGATGCCACCAGGAGCGTTACATATGTACTGTGTTCCTGCTGAGTGGGGTGGGTGGCTTGGGGGGACGGACATAGGCTTTGAGCCTGCATCTTTTTTGATCATTTTGTGGAGAAGGATGGAGAGGCTGCTCAGGCCGATATAGCCTACATTTTGTGGTCATTCGTTTGGGGGATTGGGGGGAGGGTGGTCTATTGGGTGCTATCCCTGACATTTTCACACATTTTTTGGGTGGGATCAGTCCTGCTATCCTGGAAGGCTTTTTTTTTTTTTTTGTGCTACTTAACTGGCTATATTTTGAATATAAAAACAATCAAGAGCACCGCTCTGTCGCTAAGCTGTTCAATAAACTTTTAAATGAATAATGTGTGTGTTGAAATTATTTTTAATAAAGTAAATACCTACACTATTAGTGGTGAGAAAATTTTTTGTCATCTATGTGGATTTAAAAATATTTAAGTGGAGTCAGAGAAAGGTTTCATACATAGTGTAGGTGCCCCGCACCTCCGTGAGGTGAACTTATAATCATCAACCTTTCTCCTCCTCCTCAATGATCTCCTCAATGACTCCACTTAAATATTTTTAAATCCACATAGATGACAAAAAATTTTCTCACCACTAATAGTGTAGGTATTTACTTTATTAAAAATAATTTCAACACACACATTATTCATTTAAAAGTTTAGATCATTGAGGAGGAGGAGGAAGGTTGATGATTATAAGTTCACCTCACGGAGGTGCGGGGCACCTACACTATGTATGAAACCTTTCTCTGACTCCACTTAAATATTTTTAAATCCACATAGATGACAAAAAATTTTCTCACCACTAATAGTGTAGGTATTTACTTTATTAAAAATAATTTCAACACACACATTATTCATTTAAAAGTTTATTGAACAGCTTAGCGACAGAGCGGTGCTCTTGATTGTTTTTGTTTAGTATAGCAGTTCGCAGCAAAGGTGTATCTTTTGATATAGATTATATTTTGAATATAGCCAGTTAAGGTAAATATTATGCTGGGTACATGTACTCAGATAACTTTCAGACTGCTCTCTGGCATGTCCAGAGTTAGCTGGATAAGTCATATAGCTAAGCCTGAATATCAGATTTAGCCGGACAAGTTATCCAGCTAACTTAACTCTTCCTCCAAACGCTTTCAGCCTTTCCAGACTATTATTATTCAGTAATTACGTATCCAACTAAAATATATCCGGTTAAAGGGGTTGGAAGTTTAAACCTTTGGGTTTGTCTGGGTAAATCAAATTACTTAGAACAAAGCCCTTTGAACATGGACTGCAGAGAAATTTCCATATCTGTATCTATTTGATAATCTGAGAAAGTGGTTTTGGTTTTCGGTGTCACCAAATCGTGAAGAAAAATAATTTATCCTTTAACAAGTTGCTTCTGTTTTCTCCAATTTATTGATTTCATGCTGATGAACTATTTCCACTTGCATACGTGGCAGGTAATTTCTTAACAAGTTAGTGTTAACAGTGTCCTCTTTCTCAGTGAGCCATTTATGGTATAGTTCAGCAGTTTGACAGATTTGTGTGCCCATTAATTTTTTTGTTCATTTATTTTTATTGAATTTACAAGAATCTATTTTTATATACAGTGTGTAACTCTTCCAGGAGAATACTACTACCATATTGTACAAAATTGTTTATCTACAAAACATTTAACTATTAGCAAACAACCCTATACCAAACTTTTTGTGATTTGTACAGTAGAATCCCCTGAAAATAAATTATAAATTTTAAATTTGATTAGAACTAGAATTTGTTTTCATAACTTACATTCAGAAGATCTGTGAAAGGATTGTTGCTTGACCTTTTTCTTTCCACACCTTGCATTTCCCCCCCAAAATGCTTTCTTCTTATTAGGTCTAAAATAGTGATCTAATAATGTAGGCCTGATTCATCAATTCTTTTCTCCTATTCATTGTCAATGGAAAAACCTTGATCGATTGGGCCCTATATATTGGAAGCAGTCCTTAAGAAAATGAATTGCTTTCATAGAAATGACGGCAGAAGAAGACCAAACGGCCCATCCAGTCTGCCCAGCAAGCTATGCACTTTTTTTTTCTTCTTACTTGTTACGCTTGGCTCTTAGTACCTTTTAGTTCTATTTCCCTTCCACCCCACCATTAATGTAGAGAGCAGTGTTGGAACTGCAACTAATTGAATATGTAGCTTAGTTAGGGGTAGTAACTGCCTCAATAAGCAAGCTACACCCATGCTTTTGTTTACTCGACTAATTAATTCAGTCCTTGTTGGTTGTTGTCTATATATAGATCCTCTTTTCTACATTGCCCCTGCCGTTGAAGCAGAGAGCTTTGCTGGATATGCATTGAAAGTGAAGTATCAGACTTTCTCCCCTACCGTTGAAGCAGGAAGCTAAGCTGGCTATGCTTCGAAAGTGAAGTAATAGACTTTCTCCCCTGCCATTGAAGCAGAGAGCTATGCTGGCTATGCGTTGAAAGTGAAGTATCAGACTTTCTCCCTGCTGTTGAAGCAGAGAGCTATGCTAGATATGCATTGAAAGTAAAGTATCCGGCTTATTTGGTTTGGGGGTAGTAACCGCTGTAACAAGCAAGCTACACCCCGCTTTTTTGTGAATGCAAATCCTTTTTTGTTTTTCTAATTTCCTCTTACCGTTGAAGCTTAGAGCAATGTTGGAGTCACATTAACCGTGTGTACGTATATTGAATAAGGGTATTATCTCCAGGTAGTAGCCTTCATTCCCGCAAGCCACCCCCTCTTCATTCACGTGCTCTAGACTTGATGGATCCACAGTGTTTATCCCACGTCCCTTTGAAGTCCTTCACAGTTCTGGTCTTCGCCACTTCCTTCGGAAGGGCATTCCAGGCATCCACCACCCTCTCCGTGAAGAAATACTTCCTGACATTGGTTCTGAGTCTTCCTCCCTGGAGCTTCAGCTCGTGACCCCTGGTTCTGCTGATTTTTTTCTGACGGAAAAGGTTTGTCGTTGTCTTTGGATCGTTAAAACCTTTCAAGTATCTGAAAGTTTGAATCATATCACCCCTGCTCCTCCTTTCTTCCAGGGTGTACATATTTAGATTCTTCAATCTTTCCTCATAAGTCATTCGATGAAGACCCTCCACCTTTCTGGTTGCCCTTCTCTGTACCGCCTCCATCTTGTCTCTGTCTCTTTGTAGATACAGTCTCCAGAACTGAACACAGTACTCCAGATGAGGCCTCACCAAGGACCTGTACAAGGAAATATCACTTCCCTTTTCTTACTCGATATTCCTCTCTCTATGCCGCCCCGCATTCTTCTGGCTTTTGCTATCCCCTTGTCACATTTTTTTGCTGACTTCAGATCATTAGACACTATCCCCCCAAGGTCTCTCTCCTGCTCCGTGCACATCAGCCTTCTCCCCCCCCCCCCCCCCCATCGAATACAGTTCATTCGGATTTCCACTCCCCATATGCATGACTCTGCACTTCTTGGCATTGAATCTCAGCTGCCATATCTTTGACCACTCTTCCAGCTTCCTTAAATCCTGTCTCATTCTCTCCACTCCTTCCGGCGTGTCCACTCTGTTGCAGATCTTAGTGTCATCCGCAAATAGACAAACCTTACCTTCTATCCCGTCCGCAATGTCGCTCACAAAGATATTGAACAGGACCGGTCCCAACACCGATCCTTGCGGTACACCACTTAAAACCGCTCTCTCTTCAGAGAGAGTTCCATTTACCATCACACATTGTCTTCTGTCCGTCAACCAGTTTGCAATCCAGGCCACCACCTCGGCACTCGCTCCTAAGCTTCTCATTTTATTCACCAGTCTCCTGTGCGGAACCGTATCAAAAGCTTTGCTGAAATCCAAGTAGATGACATCGAGCGCTCTTCCTCGATCCAATTCCTTGGTTACCCAGTCCAAAAAGTCAATCAGATTTGTCCAACAGGATCTTCCCCTGGTGAATCCATGCTGCCTCTGGTCCAGCAATTCTCCGGTCTGTGGATAGTTCACTATTCTCTCTTTCAACAGTGACTCCATTACTTTTCCCACCACCAAAGTGAGGCTAACCGGTCTGTAGTTACCAGCCTCTTCTCTGTTCCCACTCTTCTGAAGCGGGACCACCACCGCTCTTCTCCAATCACTCGGCACCACTCCCGTTTCTATGGATCTGTTGAACAGGTCACACAGCAGACCCGCCAGCACATCTCTGAGCTCCCTCAGTATCCTGGGATGAACCTCATCAGGCCCCATGGCTTTGTCCACTTTCAGATTCTTCAGCTCTTCCCATACATTTTCTACTGTAAATGGATTTTCATCTACTCCACTCCCCTCCAGTTTCTTGTTAAGTAGAGATGGTCCTTCTCTAGGGTCTTCTTTAGTGAACACAGAACTGAAGTATTCGTTTAATATTTCTGCCATTTCTTCGTCACTCTCCACACATTGATCCTTTCTACCTTTCAATTTCACTATACCACTTTGAACTTTTCTCTTTCGCTGAATGTATCTGAAAAATGTTTTGTCACCATTCTTTATCTCCTTGGCAATCCTCTCTTCCGCTTGATTTTTTGCCATCTTGATTAATTTCGTCTCCTTTAGTTCAATCAAATATTCTTCTTTGTGCTCCTCCCTTTGGGATCTTTTATATTTCTTGAACGCTGTTCTTTTGGCCTTTAATTTGTCAGCCATTTCCTTTGAGAACCAGATAGGTTTCATTTTTCTTTTGCTTTTCTTTACTTTTCTAACATATAGAGTAGTTGCCTTGGTAATTGCTCCTTTTAGATTGGTCCACTGCTGATCCACATCTCTTTCGTTCTCCCAGCCTTTTAGTTCTTTCTCCAGGTACTTCCCCATTTCCTCAAAGTCCGTGTTTTTGAACTGCAAAACTTGGGTCTTTGTGTATCTTTTTCGTATCCTTTTTGGTGATATTAAACCATACCGTTTGATGATCCACTGGTGCTGAGGTGGGCACCCACCTGGACATCAGAGACATTATCTCCATTAGTGAGCACTAAGTCGAGTATAGCTCCTTCTCTCGTGGATTCCATTACCATTTGTTTGAACAAAGCTACTTGCAGGGCATCCACTATCGCTCTACTATTTTTAGATTCTGCAGATGGGATTTTCCAGTCTACATCTGGCATATTAAAGTCTCCAATGATCACCACTTCTCCCTTCTTTCCCATCTTTAGGATGTCTTCAACCAGATCTCTGTCCAGCTCTTCCTTTTGGTTTGGAGGCCTGTAAACCACTCCAATATAAATGGACGCCCCGTCATCTTTTTTTATGTCGGCCCATAGTGCTTCTTCATTGCCCCATCTTCTTTGCAGCTCAGATGCTTGGATATTGTTTCTGACATAAAGAGCCACACCTCCCCCTTTTCTATCCACTCTGCCCTTCCTTAACAAGTTATAGCCAGGTATTGCCGTATCCCAATCATGAGATTCTGTGAACCATGTCCTCTGTGATAGCAACAATATCAAGTCCGCCTCCACTATTAGGGCTTGCAGATCTGGGATTTTACTTCCCAAACTATGAGCATTTGTGGTCATAGCTTTCCAGGTTTTCTCGTTAAGGTTACTACTTTTCCTGGACTCCTTTTGAGACTTTAGTTGAGATTTGCTATTCACTTCACTCTTTCCCTTTGCAGTTGTGCCACTGATGACAGAGTCATCCATGTCAATGAGCTTTTTCTTTTGGTTATGGATTTTGTATTTCTGCTTGCATTGGGTTTTTTTTCTCTTTTCTGGTAACACTTCAATGTTTTTCTCAAGAACTTCTTCAGTGTTTAATATAGAGAAGGCTTTTTGTTCTTGTTGCACTTGATACAGTGTGTGTCTCCTCATCACAGGTCTAATTCTACCAGATCCCACTGTAATCCTGGTTTTTAATGAGTTCCTTAAGGTCCTGTTTGAGTGGGGGGGTATACTTGTGGGCTGCCCATCTGTCAAGAATGGGTGACTGTGGGTCCCATGTGTTATCCTACCTGAGCCTACTGTATCTCTCTTTTTACTTGACTCCTGGTTTTTTATTGGCACTGGGGAATTATTTTCTGAGTACTGTAATGGTGGGTGAAATTCTCTTTATTGAAGCTAATTGAGCTTTAACTTTAGCCAGCTCCTTTTTCAAGGAAGACAGTTGTTCACAAATGGGGCAAGCTCTTAAGTTTCCAGATGCTTTCCCTCAGAATAAAGGCTCCACAATAGTTACATTGGATGGTCCTCATTTGGTAAATTATTTGATTGTTAACACCTAGGAAATACCAATGTACTAATTTATCTGGTTGCTCATTTTAAGTTCGGCAGTCTACACAAGAAAAACAAAACCTGTGGGTGGGTGGGTAGGGGGGTGGGGTGGGAGGGAGTCAAACAGTTTAAACCTAGGACAATCTGGTTAGAGCAGGACACTTCCTGGAACTTTACTAGTCCTTTAGCTATTAAATGATCCCACAGCACTTATGTGCCAATATTAACAGATTAGTAAAGACAGCTATACAATAAGAGAGATGCAGTTTACTGAATCTTAAAGCAAACAATTAGCAAGAAACCAAACAAAATAATATACAATAACCAGACCTAGAGAAAGGTTTAATGTAAGCACAGAGCAGTAGTTATACACAGAGAGCCCAGATATAATGAAACACAGAGCACTAGTAGAGAAGGGATAGTGAAAAACACAGAGCAGTTTTTATACACAGAAAGCACAGAGATCATGAAACACAGAGCACTAGTAGAGAGGGGATAATGAAAAGCACAGAGCAGTATTTATACACAGAAAACTTCTACTATATAATAATTTCAATTTTTAACACTCAGTGGCTTATCTGCTCTGGAAACAGTTGATTCCTCTCCTGGGCTGTGCCACAAGCAGTCTGTATTGTTCCAGCCGGCTCACAAGTTAGCTACCCCCCAACCTTTTCCAGTTATTTACTTTTGAATTTCACTATCTTTCTTATTCCAGACATATTTCTGCATTTATCCTCCCCTTCCCTGTAAACATCTGTCCTTCCATGTAATCTCATACATTTGTTTTAGCAAGTGTTCCATATACATGAACCATTTCCCATTTCCATATCCCTGAATTGTTCTGAACCATTCCCCAGAACAAATGTTAAAAAACTATGCAAGCAACTTGATACTGAGACTGTTGCACCTCTCTCAGATCCCAGTATTTTGGCACATCTCAGTAATGAACTTACTACATTGTTCACCCCTATTAACTTTATGAACATTTCATTGTGTACCCCAAATAATCTCCAAATGGTTTCCCCCTTTTATGTTTTAAGACCCATGCACATATTTTTATAAGACCTATAATGCAGAACATTATTTAATTATACAATCCCATTACATAATGCATTTGTACGTCCTCTCCTCTAAATTCTCAAATGAAGCCATGGTCATTTAATAAAGCTCAGTGCATCACATTTAAAGGCAAGGGGCTTGCTAACTAATAATTGCATGAAATGTTGCTATCCACGTATTTGCTACATTTTCCAGGCATTATCTGGAAATCTTTATCCTTTGCAAATAAAGTAGCTGGTGCTTTTTTCTTGTTTGTACTGTTAAATTCACATTTATCATCATTATTCTCAGTCCCTGGTACAGATTTACCAATGGTCATGAATTCAGAAATCATATCGTCATTGTGAATATACGTTTGTACAGCAGTCTTTCCGATGACTCATCACATAGGACTCACTGTATTGCTCCAGAATTTTTCCAGTTGCCTCATTTTCTTGTGCATTTGAAACACAGAGCTTACATAATGATTGGCCTTCATTATTTGTCCCTTTTAGGTCGTTGAACATTTCTCATGCCCCTTATAGTACAAAAACATATTCCCACATGATTTCACTTACTTCATAGGTTCTCATATAGTACTGGGGGAATTCTGCGTTACTGCGGAGCACAGAATTTGCCTAGAATTCACCCCCTGTGCAGAATTGCCAAATTCTGCACAGAAAATGGCAGAGGAGACCTCAGCATGCCGTGAATGCAGCTCGCAAAGATGAAGGCCCCAGTGCGCCGCTCGTGGCAAAGATGAAAGCTGCTGTGGGACGCGCTCCACTAGCGGCGAAGATGAAGGCCCCTGTGTGCTGTGAACGGAGTGTGCTCTGCTTGCAGTGAAGGTGAAGGCCCCGGTGAGAGTGAATGTGTGTATGTGAGAGGAGAGGGGAGTGGGTGTGAGAGAGAGAGCATGGGAGTTGAAAGGGGAGGGGGGGGGTGGGGGATGGGGGATGCTTGAGTGTGGATGCCAGAGGGAGCCTATATGAGGAGATTGTGAAAGGGAGTGTGAATGTGTGTGAGAGATTGGGAGCTCATGTGTATGAAAAAGAGATCGTGTGTATGTGAGGGTGCTAGCCTGTGTGAAGGGATTGTGTATGTGTGAGACAGAGCCTGTGTGAAGGGGTGCATGAGAGAGAGACATAGGTAGCCTGTGTGAGAATCTCATGATTGGGATACGGTCTGGTCCACGCCTGCGGCCCTGGGCCCAGAACGCCCCCGATGATGCGCCGGCCGCGACACACACCCCGACACGCCCCCCTAGCAAAGCCCCGGGACTTACACACGTCCCAGGGCTTGCGTGCGCCGCCGAGCCTCTTCAACATAGATTCGGCGCGTGCAGGGGGAGGTTGGGGCTGGTTTTCGGGGGGGGGGGGGGGGTACGCACGTACCCCTTTGAAAATCTGCCCCAGAGTGTTCTCTGGCTAGAACATCTAGCCAGTAATGCTTCACAAAGCATGTAAAGAAGACCAAGTGGCTGCCTTACAAATGTCCACTGGCAAGAGCAACTGTACCTCTGCCAAAGAGGATGACCGCTCTGGTGGAACGTGTTCAAACTAACTCTGGAGGTATTCTATCCCGCAGGACATATACCAAGAGTGCTCATACCAGTCCAGTCAGGTTTTCAGGATATCTATAATGAAAATGCATGAGATTTATTTGCGTGCACTACTGCCTATGTATTGCATGCATGTGCCATTGCATGTTGGACCAGTTGTAGAACTCGAAAACGTTTATCAAGAAGGCCTACCCACAGACTGTTGCAATAATCTATGTAACCAAATTCCAGTGATTGTGGTACTGTCCTATCTGTGGGTAATATTATTTTTAAAGACCTTAGAAACTTAAGTTTGTAAAAATAAAAAAAGTTTTTTTAGCATGGGATCTCATTGTCAAATTTGAGTCGATAGTAAAACCAAAACTTCTTGTCTCATTACACTGATAAAGATACCCTTTCAAACAAATTGAGGCTAATATCATCTGGTGGAGGAATTTCTCCCACCCACAGTAATCTAGTTTTAGCAATATTTAGGACCAGTCTGTGAAAAGTAAGCCAATTTCGTATAGCTATCAGACGAGATATATACAGTTGTATGTTGTCTGCCTAGATATAATATTACTCCCAATTTTTTAAATATAGTCATGATTGGAGCAAAAAAAAATATTAAAAAGCACTGGCAAAAGTATGGATATCTGAGAAACATCTATATTTAGGGGTTACCAAGTGGAAGATGCGTTGCCAATTTTCACTTGCCCCCTTAATCCCACATTCACTCAGTGGAGATAGCAACAGATCATGACTAATTGTATTGAAAGCTGATGACACATCTAGCTACACCAATATTCTAACTGTCTTTTTCTCAACGGTATGGTATGAGTCATCCATGAGGGAAAGCAGTAGCAGCTCTGTCTTATGGCCCTTTCGAAAACCAAATTGGAAATCATCCAGTATATTATATTTTTCCAGGTGCTCCTCTAGTTGCATTAAAGTGCATTTTTCTAAGACATTTAGGTAAGTGGGCAGATTTGATATGGGACAAAAATTAGTAATATCATCCAAAGGTAGATTAACTTTTTTTTTGTAGTACAAATTGTCCTTGTTTCAATTTAAACCGGGTAAAAGGTGATAATGTAAATCTAACTGCCCATTATGTTAGATTAACCCTTAAAGCATATGCTCCTAAATGTAGTCAGTAAAGCCAACTTGTTGTCTTCTCTGTTTGTGTCTTTGGCACTGAAAGAGGTAGTGTGAAGTGGATCATACACATAGTCATGGTCTGTGTGCTATGGATCAGGCCCAAGTGGATTCTATAGAAAGTTATTTTTGAGTGATTAATGTCTTGATTATAAGTTGTTGAAAGGTAATAAATATCACTGATGCATAAAATTGTTTTTGAAAAGGGTGGATGAAGAGTTTGTTATGCGTATCTCCCCGGCAAATTCTTTATTAAGTGGGACAAGTTGATTGTCTCACTTTTATCCCAGTGCATGTATGGAAATGTAGTCCTGATTTTGCTAAGAAAACAGAACAACTTCTCCATGCAGTAGGATAAAATCAGGACTGACTCAGGTTGTACCTTTTGACATGAAGCTATATGGTCCCCTGCGTACATATATACGTATACACGTGTACAGTAAAAACCTGATTATTCAGCATTCAACTAACCGGCATCTAGCAGCATGTTTTTTGGGGTTTTTTTTTTAACTGCAGGATTACATGAGGGTGGGCATTTCCATGGAGCAGGAAACATGCATGCATACACTTTATGTGCCCGTGGCACCACACTGAGCTGTTACCTTTCCCTAATATTTAAAGGGAAGGGCAAAGAGCACTGGGGAAGAGGGAGGAAGAGCTGGGAGAAGTGGAACACTGGAGTGGTCAGTAAGGAGAGCACGAGGGAGAATTGGTTTTAAAGCAGGACAAGGACCCACCTCACTGTGCTTACGTGGGGTGGAGAGAGAGCAAGGGGGAAGAAAGGGCATTTGGCAGGGGGAGATCACCATGAGAGGATGATGTTCAGGGGGATGACAAAGGGAACTCCACATCACATTTCAGTACTGGCACTTTTTTCTCCCCTCCAAAAAGCACCAATTTTGCCTATCCTGCAACTGTGCCTACCAGTACTCCATCAGCAAACAGAGGACAGAGTGTTTGTTTTTATTAATTTTATTTATTTAAAAATGTATAACCTGCCTACCTGCAATACTAGGTGGGTTGACCATCACTGAAATTTTAATTAATAACCTGTAGAAAGGAGAAAACAGAAGCAGATTGATGCAGGAATTCAATATCTGCTGTTCTATGACGTAAAAGCACAGAAGGCAGAGTTACTACAGTAGGTTTTGTATGAATGGTTTTCCTTAAAACGGGTTCCCAACCATTCAGGGAACATTTCAGCTTCCAAACGCTTGTCACCCCCACAGACTTCTCTTTAATTTTTGTATGCCATAACAAAAGAAACAATGAGATGCACACCATAATCATTCATTATGTCTAAAACTTTGATCTAAGCTTAAATAAGCAGGGAAGGACATTTCCAAAGCTATTTAAAAACTGCCCTCGCATTTGAAAGCTGAGGTTATTCCTCCTTCCAGTCCACCTGCAAAGGGGAAAAGGGAGGCAAGCTCTAAAAGTTCCAGGTTGGCAATGAAGTGTGACCTGGCCGAAAATCAGCATGGATACCTGTAGACCTGCAATCTAATTTTCAAAGGGAAACTGCCTCTAGTGTTTCCTTTTGAAAACTCTGGCTGTGGGGGAAAGCCAGTAGTTTTGTTCCTGTGTACTTTTTAACTGCTTTGAAACAGATGCAAAGTAGATGCCTCAAAGTGTGCACGAGGAATTCAAAATTGAAGTCCTGTGTGTACTTTCCCTTCCCCAACCTAGCCCTGTTCCTTTTTCTCCCGCAGATAAAAGTATGCTACTGTTCACAGTGCAGGTACTTTTACCGTCACTGGCAGGGAACAGTAATTTTCAAAAGGGACTTTTGATATAGGTAAACACCCACATAAAGTATTTGAAACTTAGCCTCCTGAAAATTGACCCCCTTTTAGCCTGCTTTTCTTTTATACTTTATTATTTTCTTTTATGGTTCTTACAAGCACATACAGAAAATTATAGTCACAATCATTTAGATTTTAGAAAAAGCAAAATAGTTTGCTTTTCAATAGGAAGAAGGCTAATCAGATTTCTGTCTGTGTGTCCCCCTAAATAACGTTTTGCTTACTAACATATGTACACCTGGCTGTTGTCTCATCCTTCCTCCTCCTTGATCTCTGGAGGTCAGGTCTCCTTTTTTTCCCTCCTGAATCATGGTGGTCCTCTTTCTCTTTACCTCTGTCCAGCATGATTCCTGGAGGTCTTCTCCTCCTCGCCCCTGATTGGAGTCCACTTGCATGGCAGCCTCTTAACTAGGTCAATTATGGATTCCTATCTCCCTCTTTATTCTCCATTTCTTCCTTTATTCCTGTCTCATTTCTTCTTCCTTCTGTCTTTTCCCTCATTCTGTCAACCCAAGTCCCATTTCCTCCTTTCTTTCTTTGAGCTGTTCTACTCACTTCTCTGGTTCAGCTGTCCTCGCCTCTCCTCTCCTCTCTCTCTGCCAGGCCAGTGTCTGAGTACATGGCAGTAGTGGGAAATGTTTCTCATCGCTATGATCATCCAGGTTTCCTTTGCTTTCCTCAGTGTGCGGAGGAGGCTGCAAAAGTTCTGACATCCGCAATCGGTCCTTCTCTTCTCCACATCCTCAACAAAGCGTAGCAGTGGGGTTTATGATTCTTGAGGTCTGCAGTCTGTCCCTCTCTTTCCCACCTCTGCTAAATATGCAGTAGTGTGGTTTGAGGCATCTAATGGATGTGAACGTCTCCTCTCTGCCCCTCCTCCTCTTGATCTGCAGCTCTGTGGGGTGAAGTTTTCAGGGCAGAAATAGGTCCTACTCTTCCTTAGCTGGCCTGTGGCAGCAGATCAACTAATCACAGGTAGCAACAGCCTGCTCATTTTCTCCCTAACTAAACTTACTTCCATCCCTACTGGAGTACCCCATAGGATGGTCTAGTGGACCCCAGGTTGGGAACCACTGCCTTAAAATGTTTGTACAGTGATCCAGTTTGTCACTCTGCTGATCAAAAAAAAAAGGAAAAAACTATCAAAAAATGAAAGTTAATGAAGCCTGTATTTTTTTCTGAGGGTTGGTTGTTTTGCTTTAAATATCTCCATATTATCAGAAAGCTTGATATGTTGGGAGAAAAAAATCAGCTGATCATGAGGCTGCTGAAAAATATTGTGCATTTTTCAAGGTTTGTTCATGAGCACACTTCAAGTGAATTGGCCCCATCTGAGTTAAATAGCACTGATTCACATGATGACAGGATCAATTGATCTGGAATGCATTGCCAGAGGATGTGTTTAAAGCAGTTAGTTTAACTGGGTTTAAAAAGGTTTGGATAAGTTCCTAGAGGTTAAATCCATAAATTGCTTTACGGTAATTAATAAGCAATAGTAGCTTGTGATTTATTTAATATTTGGGTTCTTGCCAGGTAAATGTGACTTGGATTGGCCACTGTTGGAAACAGGATACTGGGGTTGATGGACCCTTGGTCTGACTCAGTATGGCACATCTTATGTTCTTAAATTTAGTTGTGCCTAGGACAAAATTGTGGAAAGGCACAGATCTGGAAATGGATATAAAAGAATTGCAAAGTCATTAAATATCTTTCTGAGTACTGCCAAGATGTTTATTAAGAAGTTGAAGTGTATGGCATCATCAAGACCCTGCCTGAATCAGGCTGACCTTCCAAACTCAATGACAGCAAGGAGGTGACTGATCAGTGAAGCAATGAAGAGACCAATGGCAACTTTGAAAAAGCTACAAGCTTCCATGGCCAAGACTAGTCAAAAGTGTGCATGTGACAATATCCTAAGCACTCCACATATCTAGCCTGTTTGGTAGGGTGGCAAGAAGGAAATCATTATTCAAGAAAGACCACCTTTAATTTCATTTGGAGTATGCAGAGGAATACTCTGAGGATATTGTAGCCATGTGGCAAAAAGGTTTGTAGTCTGACGAAACTGAAATGCAAAGTGTTAAGTTTGGCACAAACCCAACGCAGCACACCACCCAGAGAACACAATTTCTACTGTGAAGCATGTTGGTGATAGCATCTTATTAAGGGAATGTTTGCAATCTGTAGGGACTGGGGCACTTGCCTGGATAGAATAGACAACGAATGGAGAAAAGTGCAGAAACGTCCTTGAGAAAAACCTCCTGCTCTTGGCAAGAAAGCAGAAACTGGGACAGAAGTTCATCTTTCAGCATAACAACAACCCGAAGCACACAGAAAAAAACTACACCGGAGTGGCAAATTTAACTGTTGCAGTTCACTATACTTGTGAACTAGAAGCCTAAGACTAAGTTTTATGCTCAGCATAGCCTGCTTTGTTAACCTTGGGGTAGCTGCCATGGAGATGAGAATGATCTCAGAGCCAAAATTGTTTAGCAAAGCTCTTAAAACGTATTTGTTTCAAAAAGCATATTCCTCATGATAGTATCTGATACATCTTGATACCCGATTTTTATGTATATTCCATTTTAACTTTATTATGTATGTTTTGTACCCTTCCCAGAACTTAGGAAGGACGGGTAACAAATATTTTAAAATAAAATAATAAGTAATTGCCATCTATATTCTCTGAAAGAACTTTGGCAAGCCAAATCCTTCTTTCTCCTGTTCCTGCCAACACACCTCACAGGTGGATTACAAACTGGTTAAAAGACAGGAAACAGAGAATAGGATTAAATGGACAATTTTCTCAGTGGAAGGGGTAAACAGTGGAGTGCCTCAGGGATCTGTACTTGGACCGGTGCTTTTCAATATATTTATAAATGATCTGGAAAGGAATAAGACTTGTATATAATTAATATATAACACTTGTATATAATTAATAACATATTTAATAACATAATTAATATATAATATATAACACTTGTATATAATTAATCTCCTCTATCTCACTTTATTTTCTTACAATCCCAGTTCATTTACCCTTGTTATTTGTAACTGCATTTCTTCATCACGTTTATTTATGTTTTTGGTTCTATTTTTGCACCCCTGTTTTTCTGTAAACCGACATGATGAGAACGAGTTCTTGAATGCCGGTATAAAAAAAAAACCTTAAATAAATAAATAAATAAGACGAATGAGGTAATCACATTTTCAGATGATACAAAATTATTCAGAGTAGTTAAATCATAAGCAGATTGTGATAAATTGCAGGAGGACCTTGTGAGACTGGAAAATTGGGCATCCAAATGGCAGATGAAATTTAATGTGGATAAGTGCAAGGTGATGCATATAGGGAAAAATAACCCATGCTATAATTACACAATGTTAGGTTCCATATTAGGAGCTACCACCCAAGAAAGAGATCTGGGCGTCATAGTGGATAATACATTGAAATCATTGGCTCAGTGTGCTGCGGCAGTCAAAAAAGCAAACAATGTTAGGAATTATTAGGAAGGGAATGGTGAATAAAATGGAGGATATCGTAATGCCTCTATATCGCTCCAATATGAGACTGCACCTTGAATATTGTGTACAATTCTGGTTACTGCATCTCAAGAAAGATATAGTTGCGATGGAGAAGATACAGAGAAGGGCGACCAAAATGATAAAGGGATGGAACAGCTCCCCTATGAGGAAAGACTAAAGAGGTTAGGGCTGTTCAGCTTGGAGAAGAGATGCCTGAGGGGGGATATGATAGAAGTGTTTAAAATCATGAGAGGTCTAGAACGGGTAAATGTGAATCGGTTATTTACCCTTTTGGATAATAGAAGGACTAGGGGAAACTCCATGAAATTATCATGATGCACATTTAAAACTAATCGGAGAAAGTTCTTTTTCACTCAATGCACAATTAAGCTCTGGAATTTGTTGCCAGAGGATGTGGTTAGTGCAGTTAGTGTAACTGGATTTAAAAAAGGTTTGGATAAGTTCTTGGAGGAGAAGTCCATTACCTGCTATAGCCACTGCTATTACTATCAACAGTAGCGTGGGATATACTTAGTTTTAGGGTACTTGCCAGGTACTCGTAGCCTGGATTGGCCATTGTTGGAAACAGGATGCTGGGCTTGATAGACCCTTGGCCTGACCCAATATGACAATTTCTTATGTTCTTAAATATCTGTGAGACCTCAGAGTTCTATTTTCCTGTCATTTGCCTGCCGGACGTTGCTGGATTCTCCTGTGGTGTGATGTGACACAGATCCTGGATTTCTTTAGGTGTGTGTCCCGCCGGTGGCTAGGGGTGAGACAAACTGGCTTACTTAATCTTTCAGCTGGGTTATGTTGTCTGGCATTGCATATTTGTCAAGTGCAAGTTGACTTGGAAGATAACAGATGAGTTTATGCTCATTTTGCAAAACAACGCTTTGCTCTGTAAAATTTAGAAACTTAAAAACAAAACTACATTTACTGTATTAAATCTTGTATACTTAAGCTGCTACAATAAAACTGAATGATTGCCTCACAAAAATGTAAGCAACTGCTCCTTAACCTTATTATATGAATTCAATAGTTTATCAGCTAAATTTGCTAATCACCTGTAGCCACAATCTATCCTGCACTCCGCAAGAAACCTGACATTGTTTGAAGAGATTTGTAAATGAGAATGGTCTAATATTGATAAATCTAGGTATACAAAGTTTGTGGAGACTTAACCCAACAGACTCGAGGCTGTTATTGCTGCCAAAGGTGCTTCCACAGTGGGGTGGAGACTTATCCAGTTAGATTTGTTTTATTTATATGTATATGCTTTGGGCCCCCAATAAAAAAAAACAAAAAACTTTTGCCCCGAACAAGTGTGCAGTATGGTATGTTGAGGAGTGGGGAAAAAAATCCTTATTTAAATGCATGCAAGTATGATGCATTGATACAATAAAATGTGAATAATGTTCAAGGAGATATATACTTTGTATGTATGGTATGGAAGCTTCATTGTTACTATTAGTGGGTGAAGAGGCTTTTCTTATCACTTATGTTGTGACTCTGAAACTCATGACCTTTGGAACTGTGTCACTCTTGGTCAATGAGGAAGCATTCCTTCAGCTTCCTTATGCCAAGATGTTTCAAACTGTTTTTCAGCTCCCTTCTTCCTTGTGAAGACCAGGTGAAGAAGCAGGGAATAATAAAAGTAGCAGTTTTAATTTTGAAGGTGTTTATTTGAAACTTTGTTACTGCCTCCTAACTTTTTATAGCTACTTTGCATGAAATGAAATTAGCCCAGTGCATTATGGGGCAATCTTTTTCATGGAAAATCATTGGTTTTAATTTTCAGTTTTATTTTTAGAACATGCAGTGACACAGACTGAAATGAACTTCATAAGGTCTTCATGTCCTAATTACTAAAACATGTTTTCCTTTAGAGCTTTTCTACCAGGTTTTCCCAATCATTCTGTTCCTGTACTGTGGATGTGAAGTGTTGAAGGATGTTTACGTTACTTTAACTTTCTACTTAAATTAAAAATAAGATGTTGATTAGGTGAAATAAACACAAGGTGTGAGTGTTAATGAGCAGTGAGACCCCTGCATTTGTTGATGTTCTAATTATGTGCAAATTAAATATATGTGTAGCAGGCACAGTATGAAGTAAAATAACCTTTGTTATTCCGCCAGTAACCTAACCAGTCTAGCCCATCTGCCTATAAAGCTGCATGGAATCAATGTTAGAAGTCTAATTTAATTTGGTATGCTGCTCTACATTATTCTTCTTCATGACTGGAATCTGATAGTCATAAAATAAATTGTTAGCGGGGCTACTACAATGCATCCCTGGTTTGGTTACCCCCATAAGATATTGAAAAAGCTGCTGTTTAGGATTATAGTGGCTAAAGGCTATGTCATACCAATATTTAAGTGTCTCCATTGGTTGCCTATTGAAGCAAGGAGTGTGTTGTTTTTGTTTAAATCTGGTCTTTACTATCAAGGTATCTTTGGGGTTGGGCCCAGATTATCTGTGTGATTAAACTTTCTTGCTATGTTCTGGGATGCAACTGGAGATGACCATAAAAAGGATTGTTGGCGATTCCAGGTACATTTAGTACATACTTCTAAGTCGGATATTTGACTGATTTGTCCCAAAATTGTGGAATTCTCTCGCTTACAAAACAATTATATAGCATTTAGGAAGGGTGCCAAGTTGTGTTTTCAGTACCAGTATTTTTTTTCATTTCTGGGAGGCTGGGGTGAGGCATAATTTTTTTTTTGTTTATTTTGATATTTGTTTTGGTTCAGTTTGTTTGCCAAACTGAAATAAACATTAATTCCTCCCCAGAAAATAGAGCCTCCCCCATATCACACCAATAAGCTAGGACCAGGGCCTATCTGGCTTGGCTGAGCCAAGGCAATCTGGGGACTCTCCAGTCCAGTCTGATCTCTCCTTGTCCTCTGCTAACAGGCCGAAGACCTCATCTTCCCCCACTTACCCCCTTCCATGGGATCTTCCACAAAGGAAGAAGTAGGAATGATCCCCAGTCACTTCTACCACACTGGTTGGCTCCGAGAGTGGTGCCAAGTTGACATCAACAAAATCATGCCACTCTCAGGGCTGGCTGGCACGATATTTAAAGGGCTGCCAGTGGGGCAAGAGCAACTTAGCATTGCTCCTGCCTCTTTCTTTATGGCAGGCCCGTATGGAAGGGATAAGTGGGAGCCAGGGAGATCACCGGCTCATTTATGGCAATGCATTGGAAGGACCCAGGGAAGCCTGGGCTGGGCTTGATTCAACCCTGTTGAGTAGGCCCTGGCTTTTGTTGATGGGTGAGCAGGAGGCATCAGAGGGGCCCAGAGAGACCTTGAAACTGGAGGCTGAGGGCAGACTTAAAATAAATAAATAAATGAATGAATGAATGAATAAACTTGAATTTTATTTTTTAAGAAACCGAAAATTTTCAAATATTTTTGAGCAAGTCTATTTTTGGTTTGCTCCATTTGGAACAAACTGAAAATAGTCTTTGCTTGCAATCTCCGAATTCCTCCGTTTCTTGGATGCCCCGGAATCATAAGTTACTCCGCCGATTGCGATTTTCCAAGTCCTCCAGTTTATTGTGAAGCTCATCATCTGAGAGTTGTAATTTGTCACTTATCGATTGTAGCCTGTTTATTTTCTCGTAATGGGCCTCCAAGCATATGATGCACTCATCAACTCTCCGGCCTATGTCCGCCATTTCCTCTCTCATGTCTGGGATCATTTCGATTACCTCCCGCTTATTGTCTTTCATTTCTTTTCGGATTTCTCCAAACCACTGGCGAAATTCTTCTCTCGATGGTAAATCTATTTGTGGTGTTAAAGGGGGACCAGATGTTATGCCAGCGTCCTTATCGGGCACCTCGGGCCTCTCTGCATCTGACGGTCCGCCATGCTCTTTCTCCTCCGGTGCCGATTTGGTATAGGAAAACTGCTTGAAATCTGGTCTTTTTTTTTTTTTTTTTAAGAAGTCATTGTTGGGTGTTTGGACTATTATTTCCAACCAAAAATAGCCTCTTTAGGGATGGATGGGCAACGATGCAATTAGTATATTGCTCAGTGGATGAGGGAGCTCAGAGTTAAGTGGTCATATTGTCCGTTGACGTCAGCAGCCCCCCGAATGAATCGACAGACTTTACCTTCTATCCCTTCCATGATGTTGCTCACAAAGATATTGAACAGAACTGGTCTCAACACCGATACTTTTAGCATTCTGCTTAATACTGTTCTCTCTTCAGAGTAGATTTCATTTACTATTACACTCTGTCTTCTATCCATCAACCAGTTTGTAATCCACGCCACCAAAGATATCCGGTTAAGTAAGTTAGCAGAGTAAGACTTAGCCAGCTAACTTACAAGGTATTTTCAGCAGCATGTCTGTGCTGTGGAATGTCCCCATAAAAATTACTTGTTAGCCAGATAAATCTTACCAAATCTGGCTAACTTTAGACCTGCCATTGAGCAGATCTAACTTATCCAGTTAAGTAGCTCCTCCCTGGAATGCTCATATTCTGACCATCACTTATCCAACTATCTACTCAGCCAATTAAATTCTTATCCGGCTAAGTGGTGGTCGCTGAATGGGACCAGGTATTCTGCCACCGCCATGTAGCTGGATAAGTCTCTACTTACAGGCCTATACAGTAAAGCACAGCCGCGGTTACCCTGCTTCTAACCCGCTTTCTACTCACAATTTGGCCGCGTTAGTCCAACCCGCGATTCACTATCCCTTTTAACCCATCCTTACCGCTTCTTTAAATCAATGGGTAACCCTTTCCGCCCGCGGCATGTATACGATATGTAAACGATCGGATTAATTATTCCCTCCCATATAGTAATGTGTGCCCCGATTATCGCCTTTTTAACCTGTAGTTTTGCCGCGTGTTTAACCTGCTAACTTACCACCTACCCTTTCCCCTGCGTTAGTGTGGAGCATCAGGTCAGAGAGTCATTAGTTGTAACAATGGTTGCCCAGGGACTGCAGCAATTCTCTCCACTATGCCCCTTATAGAATCATCTGCACATGCTAACATTAAACGTTGAACTTCCTTACTATCCAAATTCTCCCTAAAAACAGTTCCCATAAATTTTATTAACCAATCTCACCATGTGCGAATTGTAAGGGGTCCTAGTTCTTTCCCTAAGGCTTGCATATCTACAGGTGACAAACTCTGAGTGGTTGTTGTAGTGGTGGTGCTGGGGGCATCATTCTCCCCATCTCCACCTGGAGTAGTGGCAATAGAAGTGCGGGTGACCACTGCAACAGGGTGGCATGCACTATCTGGATCCCAGCTCCAGATATCACCATTCCATTTGTCTGCAAAATCACCATCACAATTGCCATCCTCACAAGAAATAGCAGCTATTTGGGCTCTATGCATATTCACTGCTTGAGTCAATTTCTTAAGACGAGACTCACAGCGCTCATGATCTACAGGATTACGTCCCTGTTC
The DNA here is from genome assembly GCF_901001135.1 of Rhinatrema bivittatum. Lineage (NCBI taxonomy): Eukaryota > Metazoa > Chordata > Amphibia > Gymnophiona > Rhinatrematidae > Rhinatrema > Rhinatrema bivittatum. The sequence goes on along the minus strand of NC_042616.1, from coordinate 330,195,643 downwards.
TAAAGATAACTTCTTTACAAGTCCCTGTAATACAGAATTTTCATTCTGGAGTTTTTCCTGATCCCCTGTCTTTTGCTCTAAATTTGAAATCTGAGCTTGTGCATCTCTGTATGCTATTTTTAAATGTTCTCCGTTTGCTTGAGAAGAATGAGCAAGTAATTTCCAGTGTTCCTGCTTATCTTTTAAATCTTTTGTCTCCTGTGTTAAAGCTGTCACCTGCTCTTTTAATATTGCATTTTCTTTAAATAATTTACTCGCCAAATTCCACAGAAGCCATAAGCAGCTAGATGTTTGTTTCTGATTATTCTTTACTGAATACAGATTGCAATATGCTTCAAGCTGTGATTCCAGATCAAAAACTGAATTGATTACGTCGGTGCATGAATCCGACCATGGACATGGACCTGAATTCTGTATAATCTGTCTCAGGAGCGAGGGCGAATCTACTCCTGGATAATTTAACTTTTGTTCCTGTTTTGTAAGATTCTTACGCTTAAACATGATTAGTTAACAATAATTTTAACTCAAACGAAACACCAGACACACAAGTTCTCCTTATACTTCAAAGAACTCCTAGACAAACATAAGTTCCCCTTATATCCTTCAAGGAACTACTTATATTTAGAACATAGGTGGGGGGTCTTATTTATTCTCTCTTACTTTCATATAACTCCCCCTTCTTACTGTAACCTTTACGGAACTGATCCAGAACCTTCCTTGATTAATTAAAGAGCAACAAGCCCCAACCATCTCAAGGTGTTACTAGTAGAATTCCTCAAATTCCTTTGTCTAAATAATTTCCAAAATATTTAATGGTGCACCACATAACACAAACATTCAAATATACAACCTATCAGAGAGAATTATTTAAAACTCTGCTTTTATTCCCATCTCTGCCTTTATTCCTATCTCTGCCTTTATTCCTATCTCTGCCCGCATTCTTCACCAATTTGTAACTGTTTTAGTTTGATAAGGAATAATTCACAGACACCAATTTAATAATAATTTTTAATAAGCAAATTGGTAAAAGTTGATTTGCTATATCCTTTTTAATGTTTCTTTAGTATACACTTAGAATATACAGTAAAGTATATAATTCCTTATCCAGTTATCTCTAGGGATCTTTTCAGAGATAATGAAATAAACGCAGAGAATTTCCCAGATATCTATACTTGATTAATATTGTATCAAATACTTACGATGTAAGTTGTAGCTGGCCAGGCTATTGATACTCACAGTGGGGAGGGAAGTTAGCACTGTGATACAGGATATCTTCTGGGCATGTGTTTCTCTCTCTCTGCCTCCAAAACGATGATAAAGTTTTACCCTGTTTTATAATGTCCCAAGTGAAATCCAAGACAAATGTTCTTTTCTGATTGGTCACAAATTGAAGCTCTTTTCCTCAAATATGGTTTTGTACCAGAATAACCAAGTTCTCTTGTCATATATGGTTTTGTGCCAGAATAGCCCCAGCCAACTAAGAATCACTTATTAGCATGGCTCTTCCCTATAGAAACAGTTGTTCCTTTCTATTATAGAAACAGTTGTTTTGGAGTTATTTCTGACCCAACCAATCAATGACTATAGCAATGACTGTATCCAGGACTTCAGCTCTGGTTGATAGACAGACCCAAATGTAGACTAATTTAACACACTCCAGATGTTGTTGTCACTCTTCCAATGTCCAGCATCTCTGAGAAAAATGCGAAGTCAGCAAAGCTTCAGCCTGTCACTAGTAAGTGTTAGCTGGCTTACTAGTTAAATCCACTGTATCCAATACAATATTAATTCAAATAAAGAAATCAAAGAAATAATCTCCTCATCATCCCACAACATCTCCTCTATGCATTTCTTCCCATTCCTCTCATAACAATTTTATTAAAGAAGACAAAGGAGGAATGATCCTCATAGTATAGTTTTGGTCTTGCCAAGCTTGGTTTCCTTGGCTGCAATGGTTAACTATTGCTCCACCAATATGCCTTCAAATATTTCCAGCATTGCTCATGCAAAACCAAAGTTCTCTCCTTCATCTGAACCTTTAGGTTAGTTTTGACTGCATGGATGTCGAAAGCCAGTTACTGCAATCATTGCCATTTCTTTCTTTCACAAGTGAAAGAGGTAATCTTTGCTTCAAGGAAACCCAATAACAGACAATCCTATAATTTCAAATGGAAAAGATTTTCAGCTTGGTGTATGATGACAGATATTGATCCCGTTTACCTGCTCAGTTCTCCTTTGCTGCAATATAAGCTTCACCTCTGATTCAGGATTAAAAATTAAGTCAGTCAAGGTGCATCTCAAAACCATTGCCTTCTATAACCACCATTAACAGATATTATCCTGTATCTCCCCATCCTGTGATAGCTAGGTTTGTTAAAGGCCTTTATCATGTTTGCCCTCTGATAAAGACTTCTCCTTAATGGGATCTCAAGGTAGTTCTTGCCAAACTGATGAATTCACCTTCAAGCCCTTGGTGACGATGGAACGCTAATTCATTTCATGGAAAGTAGTATTTCTGATAGTAGTCACCTCAGCACAGAGAGTAAGCAAACATTTCCCGCAGATAAGCAGGCTGAATTAGCCATGCTGTCTGGGCGCCCTCTGGTGGCCCAAGGCGGGAACTTCTCCAAGTATGTGCAGAGCTTTGCTCCTGCACACCTGCATAGTGCCTGCCTGTGCGACTGCCCCCTCTGCCTCAGTTCTCCTTTTTTCCACACAGCAACGGACGTGGGATCTTCTCCTCTGACTACATTTCTTTGTCTCTCGTTTACTTTTCACTTCGGTGATCTCCCAAACAGCACTTTTCAGTGCTACTATGGGCTCCGGAATCCCAGGATTCAAGTTCAGACAAAGTGGCAAGAATATGTCCATCATCGATGGACATAATCGTTGCTACTTGTGCCTGGGCCGGAGCATGACCAGGCATCCTGTGCGGATTGTGGTCAGATGTCTCCTCTGTCCTGTGGCAAAGGGCCATGAAAATAGCCTGACTTTGGGAAGAGAAGCAGTCAGGCTCCTATGCCCCTTCCCAACGATCTACTCACTCCTCTCATGCACGGGGGCCTAAACACCATGAGGAGAGAGGGCGCTTCTCCTCTCTTCAGCCCTCCTCCACAGCTAGGAAGGAAGCTGGAGGTAAGCCCGGGAAGGACTACCCAGCCCCGAGGGAAAGGGTTCGATCTTCTTCTGCGTCAACTGCATCAAGGGAGTGGGCTGCGATCACGGCCACGAAGCATGCACATAAGCGTCGTCCACCACCTGGCATGGAGCCCCAATCAACGCACTCCAAGAGGCTGACTCCACCGACGCAACTAGCATCGGTGCGTGCGTCAGAAAACACCAGACTGACGCAATCGATGTCAACTTCAACAACGTAGAAGCGATCGATGCACGCACCATCCAGACCGACACATACAGCGCCGGGACCACACAGAAACACGGTGGAAGGCTAAGTGCAAAACAACATGTTGCACAGTTAACACCAACACACAAGCATCGGCCTTCATCTGAATGAAGCCCACCCCCCTCAAGGGATTCAGTTTCTCTCCTTTCCGACATGAAACCTTCAGGAGATTCGGAAGGTGAGGCTCCACCAGACTCGGGCCGCTGTTCTGCTATCCTGAGCAGGGACCACAGACAACCAAGTGATTCTGGACCAAAGAACTTTCCTAGCCCTCTGAAGCAAGATGACCTGATTTAATTACATCGTCCTCTCCACTCTCCACCACCCAAGAGACAAAGGACATCTGTGCCTGTTGCCAAAAGATTAAAGGGATCAGCGATCCATATCATATCCCAGATAACAGGACTCCTGCAGACCTTTTTTGATTCTGTGGTGTCTACACAGCTTTCTCATTCCCCCTCGAGTCCCTCACCGGAGAGTTCGTGCACTCTCCTCCTTCACCACCAGAAACCCCCCTAGAAGAGAGGATTTAAATGTAGACTGGAGTCCACAAGCTTCTGATCCTGACTGAGACTTTGATTACTCCTCCCCCTCTCCATGCTCTTCTACAGGGATTGCCTCAGACCCCCTGGAGAGCTGACCTGAGCCAACTTCTCCACCAGAGGATTTGTCATATTCTAAATTTATTGAGAAGGTGGGTTCCCTCTTGCATCTGGAGACTAAGCGGTTGCTGGACCCCAGGGCTGAGGTTCACGGATCGCAAAAAAGTTTTGATATCCCGGCAGAACCAACAGCCTTACATTCCTACTCAGTGCTAGATAAGATCATGGAAAAGGCGTGGGAGTCTCCCTTTTCAGCCCCCACCACTTCCCATAAATCCGAATTAAAGTTCCAGATGCGAAAATCAATTCACTATGGTCCGGTACAATTACCCCACGCATCAATGATAGTTGAGTCAGCCTTGAAGAAAGCCAGGAAGACCAGGCTTTACTCCAATACTTCCCCGGGCAAGGATAGCCACTATTTAGATTAATTTGGCAAGAAGGTGTTCCAGGGATCCATGCTAACAGCTAGGATTCAACAACACCAATTTTACATAACTCAGTATCTCTATGAATGCCTGCAGTCACTTAAAGGCGTAGAGGAGCCTGTTGTGGGGGATAACCAGGCTATATCTGATCTTGAGGAGGGATTAAGACATCTTCTCCGGATGATGTACGAAGGATTTGAAGTCTCTGCCTGTACATTAGTGGCCTCAATTGCAGCTCGATGGATGGCTTGGCTGCAATCCAGTGTCATAAGGGAAGATGTGTATGAGAAATTGGCAGACCTCCGGTGCAAAGGAGATAATCTGTTCAGAGACAAGTTGTGTGAGATAGTCTGGCAGCTGGAGCAGAGTGTTGTGGTATCTTCGCTAATGTCTCCAGTAGACTAGCTAATCGTGAAGTGTTACTACTCCTCTTACCACAAACCCTTCTATCCCAGACACTCCTACAAATTGTTTCCACCATACAGACCTCCTACTTACCAACAGCAGAGGCCGCAAACCCAACTGCCCCAGTCGCGGGAACGAGGACAATCTCAACAACTCCCAAAGCCATCGCAGTCAATTACCCAGAAGTCACAGCGGTCTTTTTGAGGTCCCCCATGGCCACAGCTACACAACCCAGTGGGAGGCTGCCTTCATTTCTTTGCCCCAGTGTGGTCTCAGATCACATCCGACCTTTTGGGTTCTCAATATCATCCAAAACGGCTACCATCTCAATTTCCAAAAAACTCTGCCCATACCATACCTTGTTTCCCTATCCAGAGGAGAAGGGAATGCCCTCCTTCTCCTTCAGGAAATCTGCATCTTACTTCAGCAATGGGCAATTCAATGAATCCCTTCCCATCATCACCTTCAGGGATTCTAATCCCAATACTTCTTGGTCCCAAGAAAAACTGAGGACCACGGCCAGTTTTGGAACTCAGGGCTCTCAATCGCTTCATTGTATGAGAGAAGTTCAAGATGACTTCTCTCAAGTCCATCTTGCCCTACCTGCAACCTAACGACTGAATGTGTTCCTTGGAACTCAAGGATGCTTATGCCCACATTCCAATGCACCCCTCTTCTTGGTGCTAACTCTGTTTTCAAGTGGGCACTCTTTATTACCAGTACAAAGTTCTGCCCTTCAGCCTTTCATCAGCACCCAGGGTGTTCATGAAATATCTCGCAGTAGCTGTGGTCCATCTTCGGAAGCAGGGGATAAAGCTGTTTCCTTACCTGGATTATTGGCTGCTCATAGCTCCGAATCCGGAGCTGATTTACACCCATCAGTTTCGAGTTCTGAATTGCCTGGAGAATCTAGGCTTCATCATAAACTACAAGAAGTCTCATCTCGAGCCCACTCAAACCCTCCAAATTTATAGGTGCAATCATAAACCCATGCCTTTGCAAAGCTTTCCTTCCATAGGACAGGATTTGTACCTTTCAGATCTTAGCTTCTGCATTAAAATATCTTTCATGACTCACAGCCCGGCAGATCCTCACGCTGTTGGGCCACATAGTGGTAGCCAGGTTTGTTGTCCCCCATATACACATTCACATGCCCCGACTACAATGAGGTCTCAAGTCGCAGTGGTCCCAGAGTTCTCACCCTATGTCTCAACCAGTGACCCTCACCCCGCTGATGATTTCAGATGTTAACTGGTGGCTAACTCCAGGGGTCCTGCAGTCGGGTGCCTTTTCCAGATACCAGCTCATCAACTGGTCCTCACTGCAGACGCTTCCACCAGGGGGATGGGTTGCACATGTCCTCCACTTTAAGATGCAAGGGCCGCCTGCCAAGCAAAAACTACAGATCAACCTGCTGGAGCTTTGAGCCATAGGGTATGCTATTCGAGCCTTCTTTATATGTTCTGCAACAAAAATTGTTCATGGTATATATGGACAAGTGGCCATATTCTACATAAAGAAGGTGGGTCAGATTCCAGGACTCTCTTCTGGGAATCAATATGCCTGCTGGAATGGACGATTGCACACTTCATTCAGTTGCAAGCCACTTAACTGCCGGGCGTGAACCACACGGAGGCCAACAGGCTCAGCAGGATTTTTCATCCCCACGAATGGGAACTCTGCTTGGAGGTAGTGTTGTTCCTATTTCACCGCTGGGGGGCTCCCCAGGTGGATCTCTTTGTGACTGAGAACAATGCAAAGGTACCAGAAACTTTCTCCCTCTATCCAAGTGACCGACGAATAGCCAAGGGATACCTTCCTTCTCTTGTGGACGGGGCATCTGTTCTATGCTTTCCCTCCGATACTCCTCATCAGCCGAGTAATTCAGAAATGTTTCGCAGACAAAGCGGACCTCATTCTGATCGCCCCAGCATGGCCCAGGCAGCCATGATATGCCTACCTGATCCATCTATCCATATAATCGCCGATCTTCCTCTGAGCCGAGAAGCATCTTATAACTCAGGAGGAAGGGACTCTGGTGCATCTTTTGCATGACTCATTGCATCTGACAGCGTGGAGATTGAAAGGGAGGTACTGAGCCACCTTCCCATTCTGGTGAATATACAGGATGTTCTCATTTCATCTAGGAGGCCTTCCACAAGGCAAAACTATGCGGCCAAGTGGCACAGGTATTGCCGCTGGTACTCATCGTTGTCCCTTGACCCTTTCCGATCTTCGCCAGAACAACTGCTTTATTATCTCCACTTGCTCTTCAAATCTGGTCTTTCAGTTTCCTCCATCCGTGTACACCTCTGCGCTATAGTGGCATACCACCTGCTATTGCAAGGTACCTCCATCTCTACACACCCCTTGGTATCTCGTTTTATGAAAGGAGCCTTGTGGCTACGCCCTCCAAGACTGCAACATGCCATGCCTTGAGACCTAAATATAGTCCTAGAAACCCTGATGCTCCCTCCATTTGAACCTATACAGTCAGCCTTGTTCAAATATCTCACATGGAAAGTTCTATTCCTTGTAGCTATAACCTCGGCGTGATGAATATGTGAACGGGCGCTGGTGTACTATGCTCCTTATCTTCAATTCTACCATGACAAATTAACCTTGTGGACTCACCCTTCTTTCCTTCCCAAGGTGGTCTGCGCCTTTCATTTGAATCAGACCATAACTTTACCAACTTTTTTCTCTAAGCTGCATGCTTCCTGCCAGGAAGCTCTTCTACACACACGCTGGATTGCAAAAGGGCGTTAGCCTACTATAAACAAAGAATCCACACCCTTAAAAGGCACTCCCAGCTCTTCCTCTCATTCAACTCAAATGCCCCGGGCTTGCCAGTATCCAAATGGACCCTTGCAAACTGGTTAACTCAGTGTATTCACTTTTGCTATGCTGCTCATTCAGAACGTCTAACATTAAGAGTAAAGGCCCATCAATTGCGAACGGTAGCGACTTCAATTGCTCATCTCCGACAGGTGCCAGTTGAAGACATATGCAAAGCAGCTACCTGGTCATCGCTCCACAACTTCACGTCTCACTACTGTCTGCAATAGCAAGCCAGCTCAGATGCACTAATGGGACAAGAAATCTTTCATTATGGCATTGATTCTTAGGACTGTCCACAATATATTGGGATCCTTGCACGGACAGCTCTAAACAGACCAGGTCACTAAGAATCTACATTCCTCCAGGTCTGCTTCTACCGCCATGCATCGAATCCCTGGTGCTGGGAACTCCCAGACAGCATGGCTAATTCAACCTGCTTATCTGCGGGTAAAAAGCAAATTTGCTTATGGTAAATGGTGTTTTCCATAGATAGCAGGATGAATTAGCCATGCGTTCCCACCCTCCTCACTGGACAGTCCCTGCTCGCTCTTCTGCTCCTGCCCTTCTTCTACACTGCGTTCTTCTGTGCTTCGGAATCAACTGAGGCAGAGGGGGCAGTTGCGTGGGAAGGCACCGCACAAGCGTGCAGGAGCAAAGCTCTGCACATACTTGAGAAGTTCCCACCTCGGCTGCCAGGGGGCTCCCAGACAGCATGGCTAATTCATCCTGCTATCTACGGAAAACACCGTTTATGGTAAGCAAACTTTCTTTCAAGCCTTAGTAGTTCATGCTCCCCATACACAAATATTTAAGAATTGAATGGTGTTGAGAACGTATTCAAAATTTATGCCAAAGGTGGTTTCTCAGTTATGTTTAAATAAATCCATTCTTCTTACCACACTTTTTCCAAAACCTCATATTAACAATGCAGAACAGAATCTTCATACCCTATATTGTGGAAGGGAAAGATCTAAAATTCTCACAACTCTTTATTTCTTATGATCCAGTGAAACAAGGGTTACCATTTCAAAAACAAACCTTATCTACATGGCTATCAGAGTTTATAACTTTTTGCTACATACTTTCTGGAAAGTATTTACCAGCTAAGATAAAAGGTAATCATTTTAGGGCAATATTTGTAGCTCCTTTTTATTCTGCCTTAGCATAGAACATCTGCAAAGCAGCCACAAGGTGGTCTGTACACACTCTTGCCAAGCACTACTGTCTTGACAAAAATTCCTGCAAGAGTATTAGTTTTGGCAAGTCAGTTTTAAAAAAAATCTTTTTAAAAATTAGCTTTAACTCTCTCTCCAAACTCTTTAATTAGTTGCAGTAGTACTGTCCATTAGAAATTCAAATATATCATCACAACCCTGAGTCCCTGCTTGTGAGGTTAGTTTTATCTTGCTTGTTCATAGAGAAAATGAAATTGCTTACCTGTAATAGGTGTTCCTTGTGAACAGTGTGATAAATCAACCACACAATCCCACCCTCCTCCCCAGAGTTGAAGCTTAACTAGTGAAGTGACTGTAGAGTGTCATGCAGTGGCAATTGTATGGGAACCCCTGCTCATGCTCAGAAAGAGAGAACCCGATCTGTGTCGGCACCATCGGATGATGTCATCCACTTGTGTAGCTGCTTTGTCCCGCTGTCCACTAAGAATACCTTTTTTTTTTCTCAATAAGCAGGCTGAATTATCCATTACATGTGGGTGATATCATTTGGCTGCACTAAACAGACTTGCCTCTCAAAGCTTATAGAACTTTGAGCTGAACTGATCATATGCAGGAGTTCGCACATGAATGTTGTCTCATGAGTCTCTTCAGTCATTTTTTGTCTGAGCTAAAGCACAGAAGTATACTTCGTCTCTCCCCTGGTTTTTGCCTTACCTCGTGTCTTCTGCAGTTCTACAACAGCACTTCTAAATGCTATAAAAAAAAGAAAAAATATTTCAAGTAAAGAGTGTGCCTCACAGGAAATGTTGAGTCAGAAGAAAAAAATCCACAACTATGAGTGATTTAAGAGCTGCCTCTGCCAAGATAATGTCCCTTACTGACTGCCAGGGCCAGTACAAAGGGATTAGGTGCTCTAGGTACCTTCTGCTTCAAGCCACACCCCCATCGTGCCACCACCCCCAATATGGGGCACGAGCCATGTAGGGCAATGAGTGGCGGCGGCAAAGAGGAGTGGAGATTGCCGAATTTCCACTCTGCCTTGGTGCCACTGCTTGCGGCCCCACATGGCTCGCGCCCCCTAATGGTCGGTGCCCTAGGCCCAGGCCTAGTGGTTCAGCTGGCCCTGCTGACTGCCACAATTTCTTATCCATGCTTTGGACTGGACCATAACTAGAAGAACTGTGAAGCCTGCAGACAGATGTCCCTGGACTCACAGCACTCCAGGGCCTTGTGTATGGAAGAAAAGCATAAATCCTCCTGAAGTGCCCTCCTCGGGTAAAGGTTTGGAAAGCAGTTGATCCAAACTCCCCTGTCCACTCCAGCCGAGATTGCAGGGTTGAGTTTGGCTGGCGACTGCTCTTTGTTGAAGCAATCAACCCTGGAACCGGCCCTACCTACTTATTTATTTATTAGTTTTTCTATACCGACGTTCGCAAAAAAAACATCAGATCTACAAAGAAGCATAAGTAGTTGAGCTGTGGTGCATTGGCACCAGTGCAATCAGACCATTCCTCTTTGGCACTGGTGGTGCATGGGTAGGCCAGGAGGTCCTTTATCTGATAACAAGTACCAAATATAGTTACTAGGTTACTACAGCTTTGATTTTTTTTTTTCCATTTAAGCCCTGAATCCTATTTTGATAAATAGAGGATCATTTTCAAAACTGTACATTTGGATGCATAGTTTTTTGGGTAGTTTACCTGTAGGCTTACCCCAGGTTTCCAGGGAAAATACACATATGCATTCTCCTAGGACAAGCAGGATGGTAGTCCTCACAGATGGGTGATATCATTAGATGGCACCCACATGGAAAACTTTTGTCAAAGATTCTAGAACTTTAACTGGCACACTGAGCATGCCCAGCATGCCATTATCCAAGCGTCCACGCAGGGTCCCTCTTCAGTCTCTTTTTTTTTTTTTTTTCCACGAAGTAGTTGCCTCGCGGTAGTGGAGCTGAGCTTTGAGCTTATTTTTCAAACCATTTTTTTCCTGGTTGTTTTTCAACGTTCTCGGCTCCAGGTCCCTCTTCCTTGGTCGGTGCTGTCCGGCGTGTGGTAGGTGTTTACATTTTCCCTTTGTGCGGTCAGTTCCTGGCGCATCACCTCTCGGTGACCCGTGGCCATTGACTACTTGCCAGCTATTTTTCATGGCATCGTCCAGTTTTCGCCGATGCCCCCAGTGCCCAAAGACCATGTCGATTACTGATCCACATGAGGTCTGTATCCCCTGCCTGGGGGCATTGCAAGATGTCCAAGGGTGCCTTCTATGTGACAAGATGACCCCCAAAGGCCATATTGCCTGGATGGGTAAGATGGAAAAGCTTTTTGCCAAAACGTCTGATCCATCTACTCTGGCATTGGGAATGTCGACACCTAGAGGCTGAGGGGAGCCGTTAGATATGCCGTCCCTCTCTACCCCTCCGGCGGGTCCCTCTCATGAGAGAGGAGCCAGTGATAGGCCACCTCTGGTGTCATCGCACTCAAGGATGTCAAGATCTTCACCTTCCTTGGCTCTGGGGAAAGATTGGGCTGAGCACTGAGGGAAGTACTGCAAGCATCATCACCGGTTGCCGTCGGCGCACAGCTCCGGGACTGGTGCAGCATCAGGGAAGAGGCACCGTCCTCTATCAGACCCGGGAGTCCAAGGCATTCCCCACTGGTTACGGTCCTCCTCGGGTCTCCGAGGAGGCTCTGGTGATGCCGCCTCCTCTTCCTCCTCCTCCTCCTCCTCCATCTGTTTTAACTATAGCGGGTTTTTAGGAGGAGCTGGAGCTCAGGGTTCAGCAGGCGGTGCTCTGAGCCTGGAGGGGTATCGAGATGCCATCGGCACCAGTCCCCGGTGCCGGAGCATGCACTGTCTCTCTTGGTGCCCCTGCTAGATCGTCTAGACCAGCAGTTCTCAACCAGTGTGTCGAGACACACCAATGTGTCGCCAAGCACCAGCTGGTGTGTCGTGGCTCCCAGTGTCCCAAAGCCCCAGTTATTCTTCCCTTTACCTTTTCCCTGCTCCCGTGGGCCAATGAGAAACCTCCTCCCTTTTCCTACCAGTGGGAGGAGGAAGCCACTGATTGGCCGGTGGGGCAGGAAGAAGGGGAGCATCTCACAGCCCGGTGATGGGGTGGTTTGAGGGGGGCTGGGAGGAATGGCAGTATCCAGGCCTGTGGTGGCAAAGAAGCCCGATCCTGTGAGTAGGGATTCCCCAAAGCGGCAGTGAGTCGCAAGCACGAAGAGGCCAGTTGCTCCAGGGATTTCCCCCTCCCCCCGATGTAACAGTGAGCGCGGCAAAGCCACGAGTAAAAGTGGCACCTAGAGTTCCCAGCGGCCGTAAAAGCAGGCAGATGGGGCGCCGCGGGAGCCTAGGGATATTCCGACAGCCAGAAGAAAGGCTTGACTGCTGTAGCATATTTTTCTAAAATAAATGTTTGCCACTTCAGTGCGGCTGAGAAGGCAGCGGCAGCCCTGGGAAATCTGCCACTGCGAAATTAAAGGGTAACACAGCATTGGGGCTCTAAGCAAAGTGTGTGTGAGAGACAGAGACTGGGCAGGGAGATGACTGGGGTGGTATGAGACAGAGTCTGGTCGTAGGGTTTAATTGGGGTATGTGTGTGTGTGAGTGACTTGTGGGCCCTAAAGAAGAGGACCGTGAGTACGGAGCTTCATCAGCCCCTGCTGCTCCTGGTATGTGCTTTCAAGGGAAAGGAGTAGGAGAGTTGCTGGAGAGGGTAAATAAAGGTGGCATTTTAAGTTTATTTTTCTTGATTGATTGCCATTTTAATTATTGAGTATTATGTGATGTGTCTGCTGTTTTGAAATATTTTATTAATATTTGGACAATTTTTAATAATGTTAGAGTTTTAATTGTTTGTCATTCTGTTCATCCGCTGTTTTGAAACATTTATTAATATAGTTTTACAGTTATTTCTGTGTGGGGATTTATAGCAGCTTGGCTTGTTCTGTTTTCCTAATAGGAGGTGTATTAGTGTTTAGGACCTGATTTAATATTTGTAGTGTTGCCTTTTCATAGATAGGGTTGTTATGTGTTCCATAATGCAGGTGTAACTTTGTGCAGATTAGTTTCTGTGCATTATTGCAGATCCTGGGACTGTGTTAGATGCTATATTTCTCTTTCCATTTCTCCAGGTTTGCACTGCATGCAGAGTGGCTTTTTTTTTTGGTTTTCCATTCTATTTTGTCTCCCTCTTTATAATGTGTGGTCTTTCTATACTTGGTGAAGGTCGGTTCTGTGTGTGTGACCGAGGTGAGGTATTTTACTAGCATGTAGGCAATTGTAACAATCTTATTTGTTGTATTTCCTCAATAGGATATGCATTAGTGGTAAATTATTGCCTTTTCATAAGGAGGGCTATTGTGCCTGGTAGTAAAGGGAATTTGTTTTGCTTTTACTGAGATGTCATCAGAACTCGAATATCTTTTTTTTTTTTGCATGGTGAGTTCTATGGGTAATGCCCTAGTTCTGCTCTGCATCCATTGTTGGAGGTCAAGGGGGTTCCCGTGGATGCCTAGTGTATGTTTACATATAGCCCCGTGACGGTCACATGTTCAGTGTGTCATGCATGTGAGAACCATCTGTCAGGTGTGCTGGCCGAAAAAATGTTGAGAACCACTGGTCTAGATGTCCTCCTGTGCATACTTCCGACACAGCCGGTGCCCAGGGGACCATTGGTTCCCCAGCGGCCACGGATGCCCCCCTCTGGAGCAATTCCCATTATCTGGTCCTCCGAGGAGGAAGAATCCGTGCAGTCAACAGTGCCATTGAGGCCCTTAGTGCCACAGCCGGGGTTCCCCGATTCCGTTCCCGGACCATCAGGGATCTCAGTGCTGTCGATGTCCACGGTGCTCTTGATGCCAAAACCAAGAGGCTTGGGCAGGGACCTTCTGAGGGACCTTAGCCAGGATGAGCCTCCGTATGATCCCTGGGGAGATGACACATCTGAGTCTTCCTTGGAGCACCCAGATGACCTTCTTTCTGAGCCCTCTCCACCAGATGAGAGGCATCTGTCTCCCCCAGAGGATCTTTCCTTTTTGGGCTTCATCTGAGCTTTGGCCGAGGTCATCCTGTTCCAGCTCTTTACTGAAGAGGACGCTCGGGACAAAATGCTGGAGGTCCTTCAGTTTGTTGATGCCCAAAGGAGATGATGCCCAGTCCATGAGATCTTCAAGGAACTTCTCCTTAGGATCTGGGAGCACCCTGTGTCCATTCCTTCAGTCAGTCGGAAGACGGATGCCAATTACCTGGTGCAACAAGCCTTGGACTTTGAGAGGCAGTGGTGGAGTCTGTCCTCAAGAAGGCCAAGCGCTCTTGCACCCATGCCTCTGCCCCACCAGGTCGGGAACACAGAGCCTTAGATTCACTAGGTAGGAACGTCTTTCAGGGTGCTATGCACATCGCCTGTATTGTGTCCTACCAAATGTATATGACCCAGTACCACTGAAACCTGTGGAAACAGGTCCAGAAATTGTCAGAGTGCCTGCCCCAGCAGCAGCAGCAGGATGCTTTCATGGCAGTAGTGCAGCAAGGCCTGGAGGCAGGCAAACACGACGTTCTTGAAACTGTGGTGAGGATGGCTGCAGTGGGCATTGGTGCCCGCAGATTGGCCTGGCTTCATGTCTTGGACCTTCGACCAGAGATCCAGGAAAAGCTGTAGGATTTACCCTGCACAGGGGAGAATCTCTTCGGAGATATTTTAGGGACGTGGTGGCCCAATTAAAAGACCATCACAAGACCCTGCAACATCTCTCACTGAGTATCTCAGAGCCACCGTCCTCGATCAGGAAGTCCTCGTGACAGGGCTCCAGGAGGTCCTTTTACCACCAGAGAAAGTACTACCCTCCTGCCTCTCGGACACGCATATCATGTGCCAACATTTGGGGTCACTCACATCAATTGTGAACCCCCAGGCCTCAACCTGCCCCCCAGCAAAGCCCCGCTACGGGGTTTTGACTACGGACGGGGGAGCATGAGCTAGGTTTCTGTACCCTCGGGCCCCCTGCCTCCCCCCCCCCCCAGTCGAGGGCCAGCTACATCTGTTTGCAAACCTCTGGCCCAGCATTACGTTGGACCAGTGGGTTCTTGCCATCGTTCGCTGAGGGTACTGGCTGAACATCAGGGCTGTTCCTGTGGACTTTCCTCGGTGTCCATCGTGGGGTCTGTCTTCTCATTAGGAAGTGCTTATGATAGAGCTCTCCTCCATACTAATGGCCAAGGCAGTTGAAACCATCCCCCCACCAGCAGGGCCAGGGGTTCTACTCTCAGTACTTCCTAATAGTGAAGAAAACATGGGTCTTATGCCCTGTTTTTGATCTGAGGGCCTTGAACAAGTTTCTTCAAAGAGAATAGTTCAAGATGGTCTCTTTAGGCACCCTGATCCCTCTCCTGCAAAAAGGAGACTGGCTCTGCTTCCTCGACCTAAAGGATGCCTACACCGACATCAAGATCTTCCCCAGCCACAGGAAGTATCTTGCTTTCTAGTGGGCAAGGAGCATTTCCAATACTGTGTGTTGCCCATTGCCCTTGCTTTGGCTCCACGGATCTTCACCTAGTTCCTGGAAATTGTGGGGGCACACCTGCGCCGGCAAGGAGTACATGTGTTCCCATATCTGGACGATTGGCTAATCAGAAGCAATATTCAGCAGGGGGCGTGCTGCTCCCTGATGCTAACTGCTCATGTGCTGCAGTCTCTGGGGTTTGTCATCAACTACCTCAAGTCCCATCTCAGCCCATCTCCACATCTGGGCTTTATGTAGCCAAATAACATTAAAGACTGGACACTGTTCAGGCCAAGGTGTTTCTGCCCCACAACTGAGCGCTTGCCCTGGCATCACTGGTAGGTTTGGACTGCCGCAGTTGTCAGGTTTCTGCTCGCCTGTTGCTCCGTCTTTTGGGTCACATGGCTGCGTCTGTCCATGTTACCCCATTTGCCTGCTTGTGTATGCACAGTGCTCAATGGACCCTGCGCTCTGTGTCTGCAGGCAACCCAGGACCTCAATGCACATGTCTGCATCATGTGGCCTCTCCAGGCTTCCCTATCTTGGTGGGAAAATATCTCCAATCTGGAGTGGGGACTTTCTTTTGAAGCTTCCCTGCACCAGATTGTGCTCACCACCGATGTATCCACCCTGGGTTGGGAGGCACATGTGGACAGCCGTCGGACACAGAGTCGATGGACGGCACAGGAAGCTTACTGCCAGATCAACTTCCTGGAGCTCCGAGCAATCCTCAGCACTTTGGGTGATTTGGGATCGTTTGTCCCACAAAGCTGACCTGATCCAAATGGTCAGTCAGGTTGTGATGTGGTACATCAACAAACAGGGAGGCATGGACTCATTCCTCTTTTGTCAGGAGGCGGTGCAGATATGGTCCTGTGCCCTATCCCAAGGCATGCTCTTGTGAGCGATTTACCTGGCTGTGGTGGCAGAAAATGTGGTGGTGGACCGCCTGAGTTGGGCGTTCTGACCATACAAGTGGTTGCAGGACCGCTCGGTAGCGGACCAGATCTTCTGCCTGTGGGGAACCCCAGATGTGGATCTCTTTACCTCCCCTTGCAACAGCAAAGTCAGCCACTTCTGCTCCCTGTACAAGAGCTATGGGAAGCCAGCCTCAGTCGCCTTTGCCTGCTACTGGGGCAAAGGTCTTCTGTATGTGTATCCTCTGCTTCTGCTGGTCATGAAGACTCTCATGAAGCTTCAGCAGGACAAGGGGATCATGATCCTGGTGGCCCCTAATTGACTGAGGCAGGTTTAGTTTCCAATCCTGCAGGACCTGTCGATCAGGGAGCCCATCCATCTGGGGACCTCCCCCAATCTGATCATGCAGGATCGGGGCAGGCTGCACCATCCAAAGCTCAGGTCATTAGCTCTAATGGCCTGGATGTTGAGAGGCTAGTCCTGCAGTCTCTCGACCTCTCTGATGACGTGTGTCAGGTACTGATAGCTTCAAGAAAGCCTTCCACCAGAAAGTCTTACAAGCTCAAGTGGAGGAGGTTCTCCATCTTGTGTGGGGGTCATGGCTTGGATCCATTTACCTGCCCCATGCCATAGTTGCTAGATTACCCGTGGCACCTCTCGGAAGCTGTCCTGAAGACCAACTCAATCAGGGTCCACCTGAGTGCCATCAACACTTACCATCAAAGTATTGGTGGTACGCCCAACTCTGTGCAGCCTTTAGTAGGGCGATTTATGTGGGGGTTGCTTCAGATGAAGCCCTCCCATGCATCCTCCTGTTGTGTTCTGGGACCTCATCATGATTCTAGTGCAGCTCATGTGTGACCCGTTTGAGCCTATGTGCTCCTGTGATCTGAGGTACCTAACCTGGCAGGTTCTGTTCCTCACAGCGGTCACTTCAGCTCGCAGAGTTAGTGAGCATCAGGCATTGGTATCCAGTCTACATGAAGTTCTTCCATGATAGGGTGGTCCTGCATACTCACCCTAAGCTCTGCCTAAGTTGGTGACTGATTTTCATCTTAATCAGTCTATTATTCTGCCCACCTTTTTCCCAAGATCTCATTCTCACCAAGGCGAACAGGCTCTACACAGTTTGAACTGTAAAAGGGCTTTGGCCTTCTATCTTGAATGCACTGCAGGCCACAGGCAGACCACTCAACTCTTCATATCCTTTGACAAGAACAGAATGGGTGTTGTGGTGGGCAAACAAACTGTCCAACTGGCTGGCAGATTGCATCTCCTTCTGCTATGCGTAGGCAAACCTTCAGCTTGAAGGCCGCATTAAGGATCACTCTATGAGAGTCATAGCGGCATCGCTAGCCCATTTACGAGCGGTTACCATTGCCAAAATCTGCAAAGCCGCAATGTGGAGTTCCTTACACACATTTGCTGCTCACTAATGCTTGGACAAGGCTGGTCGATATGACAGGAACTTCGGCCAATCTGTCCTTCGTAAGCTCTTCCAGGCTTAAAAACCCAACTCTCCCTGCCTAAGGCCCATTGTTTGGGTTCACACTGTCTGCAGTGTGTTACCAACAGCACTGCAGTTACTTTTGTGCCCGTTGGCACCTGATTTGGTGCCTGTTGGTCATAAGCCTTACTGGGAGCAGCCTGTAGCTTGGTATTCACCCATCTGTGAGGACTATCATCCTGGTTGTCTTAGGAGAAAGCAGAGTTGCTTACCTGTAACAGGTGTTCTCCTAGGACAACAGGATGTTAGTCCTCAGGAAATCCAGCCGCCACCCCGCGGAGTTGGGTTCTCATGCGTTTTTTGTTGTTTTATTTTTTTGCTTGTGAATTCTGTGTTACGAGACTGAAGAGGGACCCCGTGTGAGATGCGGATAGTGGCATGCTGGGCATGCTCATTGTGCCAGTCAAAGTTCTATGTGCCAAGCTCCATCTGATGTCACCCATCTGTGAGGACTAACGTCCTGCTGTCCTAGGAGAATACCTGTTACAGGTAAGTAACTCTGCTCTCTCCCTTTGAAAATTGCCTAGGGAAAAATTACTGATAGAGATTTGAACCTGATTGTTTTGCTGATACTTTTTCCCTGAAAAAACACACACAGGGCCTGATTTTCAAAAGCATTTACACACTTAAAAATGGGGAGGTCAATATTCAGTAGGCCATTTAGAGGACAAGTTATCCAGCTACAGTTAGCTGGATAGTTTGTCCAGTATATTCAGCGGGATAAACATCCTACTGAATATATAAAGTTATTTGGCTACATATAGCCAGATAACTTTAACCCTAACTGGCCAATGAGTGAATGTGGCTGGTTAGGACTAAAGTTATCTGGCCTTGTTTGGCTGGATAATACACTACTTACCTGGATATCTTAAGAGATTTAGCTGGATAAGAGCTAAATATAGCCAGGTTTTGTCCGCACAAGTGGAGATCGATCCGTGAATGCATCCAAAAGATATATTACTTTTGCTGGTCATATAGTGATATATATGATCCTCCATACACAAATTATTCAATTTAAGAATTGAAGAGAATACACACAAGCCCCTGAGGCAGCCGTCTCGATACGGTGAAACTCGGCCAGAATCGGGCTACCCTTTTGTCTCCACTTCAATAAAGGAATTTCACATCTATTCCTTTGTTCACCCTGACGGCTTTTATAGATCGCCTTCCTTTGTGCTTTTTGGGTCCTTCAGGTTAGCCATTTAGACAGATAACTATTACATTATCCATCTAAATGACTTTTGAATATCATCTTTGGGGTTTTACACATGTAAATGCACTTTACTCATGTAAATGGGCTTCTGAAAATTGCTATTGAATTGTCCATACGATTTAACCGTGTAAGTGCACTTTGAGTAGGTAGATGGCTTTTGAAAATTGCTAAAATAGTAGTTACATAAATCCTTTTGAAAACTATCCTCATAGTTTAAAAATACAAAACTATGCATATTGTTGCCTTCCCTGGCCTAACCCCATCCCAGAATGGTCTTGCAAAAATGCTCACCGACAGAGTAGGCAATCTTCAAAAAGCTCTTTGACTTGGATTAATGGCTTTGAAAATTGCTCTCATACACTATCATTAGACAATGAGTTCTCTTACTGGGTGTCATACACTGCTCAGTTCATTGATTACATCAAATATTTATTTTTATGAGCATGTTCTGGTGCCAAAGGGATGATTGGGAGAGAAAGAAATCATTAACATATCAAATCCAGATAAAATCATTACCTTAATTACAGACTCATCTCAAATAAATATAACATGCTTTCACATGAATCCTAGAAGTAACTTGTGGTTTAAAAAATTGTACCATAAAATGTATTCTTAATGTTCTTGAGTAATTTAAAGTAGAAAACAGCAGCAGTTGGTTTGATACTTGAACGTAACTTGATGACTGAGGGGCATTCCTCCTGAGGCATCAATGTTTAAACTATGTGCATTACATTAAGTGATTCCATCTGATCTGTAGAAAATCATTATCATCATTTTTCATTTTATAAATGTCACTGGCAAAACCAACTGGCTGTAGGAAGCTGTTTAAAATGGATATTTCTGGCTGAGCTCTTAGACTGCATTTTTTAAAACTGAAATATTAAAAAGGCCATTAAAAGCAAATGGCTGACAGAACTAGATGAGGTAAAAGATTTTCAAGTCTATATGAAGAAACGTAACTCTCCCATATTTCTTGTTTTATTTCTTTGTTGTAAATGAATATGTCATGGCCATCACGTACCTGGAGCAGTGAAAATCCAGGTCACAAGACGACAACTTGACAAGAGTTAGGTAGGGCCTCACAGGTAATACCTAATGGGCATGACATGGGGCAGTGTGTTGTAGCAGGAGGTGGAGGAGTGGTATGGCAGGCTGAAGTCAGGACATGTAGTGTTCATGCAAAGGTGATAGTCAATCTGAGGTCAATGCAGTCAGCATTCAGGCACAGGCAAGAGCCAATCCGAGGTCAGGACAGGCAGCAAGTATTATGAAGTCAGCAACAAGGCCAGTCACAAGAAGTAGATAGAGCCGGAACAGTGAAGAGTCTCAAGAGCAGGAGCAAGACCTGTTGCTAAGACATCCAGTGAGTGGAATGGACTTCTATATATATAAAAGAGTAGTGCTAACATCATCTAGTGCTGCAGGAAGTTCAGGAAACCAGGCCTTTAAAACCCGGAAGTAGTAGCATGCACCAGATTTAGTGGGATGTAGAGTAGAAGCTAGATTCTTGGAACCATGGTGGAGGACCTCAACAGGCTGTGGATTTCAGCACCGGGATCTGGATCATGAGGCTTGAGCGTGTGGTTGACGGTATGTTAATGTATAGTTGTATGTGTATGTTTGTGTTGCTATATGAAATGATTTCCCTATATTGCAAGTCAATAACTGTCTGCTTAAAGGAGGCCACATGACATAATATAGTTTCTTGTCTTAGGTAAAATCTGTATATCAATCCATCTTTTTCTGATCTATCACTGATATCACGTATAACTTGATGATCTTCTTTGGGGCCAACTCTTAAGAACATAACATGAGACTTGCCATATTGGGTCAGACCAAAGATCGGTCCATCAAGCTCAGTATCCTGTTTCCAACAGTGGCTAAACCAGATCACAAGTACCTTACAGGATCCGAAGGGGTAGATAGATTCTAAGCTGCGTATCCCAAGAATAAGCAGTGGATTTCTATAACTCTACCTTAATAATGATTAATGGACTTTTCCTCTAGGAACTTGTCCAAACCTTTTTTTAAATGCAGCAACATTAATAGCTTTCATCACATCCTCTGGCAACAAATTCCAGGGCTTAATTATGCATTGAGGAATAAAAATATTTGCTCTTATTAGTTTTAAATGCATTACCTAGTAACTTCATTGTGTGTTCCCTGGTCTTTGTACTTTTTGAAAGAGTTAACAACTGATTAACGTTTACTCATTCCATTCCATTCATTATTTTTTATAAACCTCTAAGAACATAAGAAATTGCCATACTGGGTCAGACCAAGGGTCCATCAAGCCCAGCATCCTGTCTCCAACAGTGGCCAATTCAGGCTTCAAGTTCCTGGCAAGTACCCAAACACTAAGTAGATCCTATGCTACCGCTGCCAGGATGAAAAAGGCAATTAAAACAGAAAGGGCATCATTCAAAAAATGGAAAGAAGACCCAAACAAAGAAAATAGGAAAGAGCATAAGCACTGGTAAGTTAATGTTAAAAAGTAATTAAGCAGGATAAGAGAGAATTTGAAAAGAAGTTTGCCATAGATTTAAAAACAAGTAACATCTTTTTAAAGTACACTTGAAGCAAAAAAACCTGTGAAGGAGTCGGTCGAGCTGCTAGATGACAGAAGAGTAAAAGGGGTGGTCAAGGAGGACAAGGAAATTGTAGAAAAACTAAATTAATTCTTTGCGTCTATTGACCCACAGCAGAAATATTTCTTGATGGTGATGACTCTGAGTGACTAGATGGAATCACTGTGAAACTGGAGAAGATAACTCAGATTGACAGATTAAAGAATAAGAAATCATTGGGACCGGATGGTATTCACCCAGAGTTCTGAAGGAGCTCAAAAATGAAATTGCAGACCTGTTTCTGGTGATTTGCAACCTGTCATTTAAAGCAGCCATGGTGCCAAAAGACTAGAAGGTGGCC
Organism: Rhinatrema bivittatum; assembly: GCF_901001135.1. NCBI lineage: Eukaryota > Metazoa > Chordata > Amphibia > Gymnophiona > Rhinatrematidae > Rhinatrema > Rhinatrema bivittatum. Next base: position 330,173,717 of record NC_042616.1, on the reverse strand, counting down.
AATGTTATGCCAGTTTGTTAAAAATGGCTCCAGGGGTGATCTGGGAAACTATAGTCCGGTGAGTCTAACGTTTGTGCCAGGCAAAATGGTTGAAGCCAGTCTTAAAAACAAAATTACTGACCACATAAATAGACTTGGTTTAATAGAGGATAGTCAACATGGGTTTTGCAAAGGGAACTCTTGCTTTACTAATTTATTAGATTTTTTTGAGGGTGTAAGTAAACGTGTGAACAAAGTTGAGCTGGTTTATATTGTGTTTTTGGATTTTCAGAAGTTAATTGACAAAGTCCCTCATGACAAAATTGGGAGGTCATGGGATTGGAAGCAGAGTCCTATTGTGGATTGGTGACTGGATAAAAGACAGGAAATAGAGTGTAGGATTAAATAGTCAATTTTCTGAATGGAGAAAAGTCATTAATGGTGTGCCCAAGGGGGTCTATATTGGGACCTATGCTATTTAGGATATTCATAAATGATCTGGAGAAAATAATGACGAGTGAGATGACCAAATTTGCAGATGATACGAAATTTTTTTTTAAATGACAGTGGATTGTGAAGAACTGCAGAAGGACCTTGTGAGTCTAGGAGACTGGGCTTCTAAATGGCAGATGCAAGTTAATGTGGACAAGTACAAAGAAGTGCACATAGGAAAAAATAATCTCAACTACAAATACATGATTCTGGGCTCCTTGTTAGGAGTTACCACCGAGGAAAAGGACCTCAGAGTTCTTGTGGCAATATGTTGAAATCTTTGACTCCATGCGTGGCAGCAGTCAAAAAGGCAAATAGAATGTTAGGAATTATTTGGAAAAGAATAGAAAATAAAACAAAATATCATAATGCCTTTATATAGATCCATGATCGACTGTACCTTGAGTATTATGTGCAGTTCAGGTCACCCGCATCTCAAAAAAATTCATAGCAGACATAGAAAAGGTATAGAGAAGGGTGACCAGAATGGTAAAGAGGATAGATAAAGCTCCCTTATGAAAAAGGCTAAACAGATTAAAACTCTTTAGCTTGAGAAAATAGATAACTAAGAGGGGGGGGATATGATTGAAATTTGTAAAATCATATGTGATGGAATGGGTAAATAGGAAATGGTTTTTTACCCTTTCAAGGAAATCTGGGACTAGGGGACATTCAAGAAATCATTTATTTATTTATTTTATTTTATTATTTTCTATACCGGCTTTCACGACCAGATGTTGCATCAAGTCGGTTTACATTTAACAAGTCGTGCATTGAACATAGAACTAGAGGTATTGAACTGGTGCAGAAAGTAATAGTTACAATGAACAAGGAAGTTAACAACTGGGATAGGAGGAAAAAAGAGAATAGGGACAGGGATATTTACATAGTAAAACGCATTTACAGTCATCACCTGGCAGACTTTCATAACAAATTGTAGGAAGTAGTTTTTTCACTCAGTGGCTATTTAGGCTATAGAATCCATTTTCAGAGGACATGGGCAAGGGAATTAACTTAGTGGGGTTCAAAAGAGGATTGAACAAGTTCCTGAAGGAAAAGTCTTTAAACAGTTATTAGCCAGGTAGACTTGGAAAACCCAGCATTTATCCCTGACAGTGCGATACAAGAAATAGATCAAATATTTGGATCTGATGAGTACTTATGACCCAGACTGGCTACTGTCAGAGACAGAATACCATACTTAATGCACCCTGGTCTGACCTAGTATAGCATTTTTGATGTTCTTAAATCTTTGCGTGCCCTCTTTTGTGCTCTAGTGAATGCTTTTGAAAGTTGGGTTGTAAAAGAGATAATATATAACAGAACTTCTTGGGCAGCTCTTAAAGTCCGCATAGAGACATAATGGAAAAAGCAGTTCTGTAATATAGACTGCAGACCATTTAAGATTCTAAAGGCAAATTTTAAACTTTTTAATTGGGCACAAGAGCACATTGGCAGCCAATGCAATTCTCTAAGAATCAGGGTGGTTGATTTCTAAATCCATAGCTGGCTACCACTTGAGCTGCTTCATTCATCCTTGGCTTGCCTCTTTGGATCTTGACCTCTCATTTGGTCTTGACCACGGTTGCCTGCTGTTTCAGCCAGACCCCTTTGCTTGGACCTGACCACGATTACCTACTGCTTGGATCTGACCCTTTTCCTGGACTTGAGCACTCTTGCTAGCTGCCTGTTCCGTTCTTGGCTTGTTTCTGACTCTGTTAGTCTGCTGCCTGCCCTGACCCTGGTGTGTCTTTAGTCTCTAGTTATCACCACCACCCTAGTGACCCGCCTAAGTCCTGCTGGTCGCCAGAACCCAAGGGCTCAACCTGTGGAGGAGGTGACTGGTAAAAGTGAAGCTCCAGACTGTTCCGCTGCAGGATGCATTTGCCAGCTGCTGGCATATATGCCTCAGGGGTTCACCCTCGAGGCTGTGTCACTATGCTGCAGCAATAAGTGCTCTCTCACCTGCTACTCTTTACACTATAGTTGTCCACATTTATATCAAATGAAAGATTTTTCAGAATTGACCAGACCACTGTATTATTTTAGAGTGTCTAGGATAAGGCCCTTCCTTGAGAGAGGCATATTATTATTCATTTAGGGGTCGATTTTAAGATTCACGTGCATCCATGTGCGAATTGTTCCTAGCGTGCACCCCGACCGCATTTATTTTATAACACGCGAGTTATAAAATACAGTATCCTTGCACACATATGCCGGTGAGTGGCCTCCTCCATGCATGGGGGGGAAATTTAAAAAGGCAACGCACAGCGACAGGAGTAGGGCTTCCCCAGTTCCCACCCAGTCCACCCAATTAAGGAGTGGACTGGGAGGGAGCTTCCCTATACCCCTAACTAACCTTCCTACCCTTCCTCCTCTCCTCTCCTCCTCGACCCCTAACCCCTTCGTACGGTAGCTACTTTTGTTTTTCTTTGTTTACTTCTGCTCCCGAGGAGCAGTAAGTAATCTCGGTGCGCCGGCCGGTTGTCAGCGTGCACTTTCCCGGGACAGTGTTAAATGGCGCTGTCCTAGCCCACCCCCTGCCCTCCCCCTCCCCGCCCAGACCACGTCCCCGGCCCACCCCTTTTCAGCAGCCCGGCATTTCGGTGTGTGGCTGGGCCCTTCTGATGCGCAGGGCCCAGCCACGCACGTAACCCCCGTTATTCACACGCACAGGGCTTTTAAAATTTACTTGTATAGGCTGTGCAATAGCCCTTCTGGATTAAATAGCCACATTCTCTGCCAAAGCCACCCCGTCCCCATCTCTCTATTCAACTGAACTAAATTTTTAAAATATGTTTTCAGAATGATAAACATTAAAAATAGAAACCCAATCAATCGACCAACTAAATAATCAAAATACATCTCGAATGGGATGACAGTACATATGTGGCATGGAAAAGAATCAAGAAAAAACTAGTTCTACAAAATTCTTACAAAAGATAGATAGTCATTAATAAATTGCAGATAAACAAGCCTTTGAGACAAAATTATCCCTTTATATACATACCACTGATATCTCTAATCATTGCTTAGTCACCAATTATTTCATATTGAAAATGTATTTTATGCAGTAAAACACAATGTTGCAATACTTACAATAATGTCTCAAGTTTTTGTGCCGGCACTGGGAAAGTGTACAGAAAAGCAGTAAAAACTGCTTTTCTTTACACCCTCCGACTTAATATCATGGCGATATTAAGTCGGAGGTCCCAAAAGTAAAAAATAATTTAAAATCAGCCCGTGGCTCGCGGGTTGAAAACTGGATGCTCAATTTTGCCAGTGTCCGGTTTCTGAACCCATGGCTGTCAAAATTGAGCGTCTGCTGTCAAACTCGCTGACAGCTGCCGCTCCTGTCAAAAAAGAGGCGCTAGGGACTTTGAATACTGAATCGCGCGACTTTTACTGTATCGGCCTGAAAGTGGTGCTGGGGGGCGTTCTTGCAGTGCAGTTTCACTTTCCCCGGGCAGTGCTGATATTCAGCACTAATCAGCCTAAATTAGGCAGGTAAGTTTGGGGGGGGGGGGGGGGAATATCTTATCTAAGGTTAAATGGCCAACTTTCCAACTTTATCAGGTATACTCAGCAGAACACTTACTGGCTATGTTCTGCTGATTATCTGGGTAAGGTTATCTGGGCAGCTTTCTTGCTCACAATCACGCTGAATATCGACCTCTGTGTTTAAGCAAAATTCTTTATTCTTGCATTCATTCTTTTGGATATTATTTCAGAATACCAAAGTCATTACAATTTGTGGTATCATGGTCCTTTTTCAGCAACCAACACCTATATTCTAGGTCTCTGATGTAATTGCAGGATAGGTTAAGGTTAAAAGCAAGCTGGGTCGCTTTACATTCAGTAAAATATTACACAATACAGATGGCTAGAATTAGATAATTTTTTGACTGCTGTAGCACACTGAGTCGACGATTTCAATGTATTATCCACTATGATGCCTAGATCTTTTTCCTGGGTGGTAACTCCTAATATGGAACCTAACATAGTGTAACTACAGCAAGGGTTATTATTCCCTATATGCAACACCTTGCACTTGTCTACTTTAAATTTCATCTGCCATTTGGATGCCCAATCTTTCAGTCTTACAAGGTCCTCCTACAATTTATCACAATCCGCTTGCTTCTTAAAAGGTGTGAAGTGTATTCGTCCTTCCCTGCGGTTTGCCAGGATCTTTGTGGAGTCTTAATCTGGTTTAGGATTTCTTGGTGGGTTCCACCTTCTGACTACTGAAGGTACTGACTACTGTGTAACCTGTCCTTGAGGTTATTTGCGTTGAAAACTGTTTATTGTGGCAGTTTGTTCCACATGAAGAATCTCTGAACTACAGGCATTGTCTTGCCAGGAGCCATTTCTGAAAGTGACTACAGGGACGATATAGATATGTACTGTTCCATCTTTTTTGCCAAAGGTGATCTCTGATTTTCATTTGAATTAGTCCGTTTCTCTGCCATCTCTGGACAGAGAGATGCAGATGAACATCGCCTGTTACGATGCTTGGATGTTAAGAGGCATATATTGAGATATTTGGCGGTTTCTGAACCTCTCAGGAAATCGGACTGGCTGTTTATACTCCATAGTGGAAGTAAACAGGGCGAACTAGCATCGCGGGTAACAGCCTGCTGGATTAAGGAGGTAGTCAAGGCCACATGTGTGGATGCTGAGCAGCCGTTGCCTAGTCAGGTTAGGGCTCATTCCATTAGGGCTCAGGCAGTATCATGGGCACAGATTAGATTGCTGTTTCCCATCACAATTTGCCGAGCTACAACCTAGTTTTCTTTACACACCTTTTCCAGGCATTATCATCTGGATGTGCAGGCCCGGGAGGATGTAGCTTTCATACGTGCGGTTTTGACTGGACCGTGAGCAGCCTCCTGCCCTGTTCAGAAGTAGCTTTGGTATATCCCACTGGTTCTGGATCCACCTGTCTGAACACTAAAAAAGGAGAAATTACTACTTACCTGATAATTTCCTTTCTTTAGTACACACAGGTGGATCTATCTTCCTGTCCTTGACTGCCAGTTGGTTATGCTATGGTCCTCCTGCATGGCTGCGTATTCTGGAGAGTACTAGTAAATATCAGTGCGGTCTCTAGAGTAGTATTATTGCATGCCTTGTCTGAGTTCTGGTTTCCCATTGGCTGAGTACTGGAGTGGTTGCTTGTTAATAATCAAGTTTTTGTTAGTTTTTGTCCACAGTTGGCTTTTGCAGAGAATACTGGCAGGCTGATGTCAGTGCAGGGGTGTATATACCGGGATGTCAGTTTTGCTCTGTCTCCATCTGCTGGTACAGGTGCATAACCCACTGGTTCTGGATCCACCTGTCCTTATTAAAGAAAAGGAAATTATCAGGTAAGTAGTAATTTCTCCTTTTCTTGGTCAATGCTCCCATTTCATCTAGTAAAAAGACCGTAAGGGTGGTGCCAGGAGTGCTGTGAAAGCTTCTGGTCTATGGTTTTTTTAAAGATTTCTCATGAGTTTCCAGTTGATGATTTATTGACAGTCTGCATGTAATCTGGAGAGTACTGCTCATCTTACAAAATTCATTATTGGAGTATTTTCAAATTACAAACAAGTGACAGTTATTCCACAGTACACCAGGATGTATTTTGCACCATGTAACATTCTTCTGGTGGTAAACTGTATAACCCCCCACCCCCTACTGCTCAAAATTTGGGATAACTTGGAAATGAGTCCTGTTATAGTCCTGTACTCCTAAGGGTTTCCTTTTCTTCAGAAGTGAAAAGGGGACTTTGTAGATGATAAACACATTTAGAGCATTTTTATTTATTGTAAAGGGTAGGTTAAACATGCATATTTGTTATTGCTTCATACTTTCATTGTGCGTGATTTGTTTCATATAAAGTGACTAGTCTTTAATCATTTGTGTCAATTTAGGTCGAGATTTAATTTGCATACAGTCCATGGATGGGATGCTTATGTTCTTTGAACAGGAAAGCTATGCTTTTGGAAGATACTTGCCTGGCTTTCTTCTACCTGGCCCACTGAGTTACAGCTCTCGGACAGATTCCTTCATAACAGTCTCTTCTTGCCGACAGATTGAGAGCTACAAGTACGTATGAATACTTGAATGATTTTCTTTACTATTCACAATGTAATTAAAGACACTATCTTTCTTTTTAAGGCCCTCATTTTTCTTTTAAAGAGGTAAGGGGGGAACTGAAGTGTGCTAAAGCAGGCGCCAAGACTTTTTATGATTTATTATTTTTTGTACCACTGCAAGATTATCTTTCTTTGCACCATTTTGTGTCATGCTCCTGTTGGCCATATATAAATGAAACTGATAGGAGTTATTGTGGGAACTATGACTAAATATAATTTTATGAAACATTTGTTAGTGTTTGTGTTCCTTACAGCCTTTTACGTTATTTTCTTTCATGAGATATGCTTTAAACTGAACTTCCTTAATATGGCTACATGTCCTGCTAATGCAAAAATAAGAAAATATATCCATCAAGCAATATATCTTATTTCCAAAAAAATGATAATCTTTAAGGATGGCATTACAACCCAGCTATTGAATAAAGAACAGAGCTCTGAAACTGGAGACTTTGTTTCAGCTTTCACTGTTTTCACTCATGGTATAACAGTCTCACTGCGCTTAGGTTTAGATTGTAACCCCTTTAAAACAATCATATGATACCTTGTTCAGTGCTGTGCTTAATGATAGAGTTAATTTCTTAGTGTCCAGTTAAATGAATCCAGAACAAGTGGGTTATGCACCTCTACCAGCAGATGGAGATGGAGCAAACTGACATCACAGTATATATACCCCTACAGTGACATCAGCCTGCCAGTATTCTCCGTCTCTAGCAGATGGTGAATGTGCATCTCCCAACTGGGGATTGCTTCAATTTGGGAAAAAAAGGAGATATAAGGAAAATAAATTTGCCCCACTCTCCTTCGGTGATACAAAATGGTCCCTCCCCCAGTTGAGAATTCCTGAAGTGATATGTGCCTTGGTCTGGTAGCTGGATTTTCAGCCGGTGGTGGGTGCAAGAAGCCGAGCATGGCGGTTGCGGAATATGCCCTCTCCCTCTGCAGCCAAAGACAGTCTCTGTACTCAGCCAGGTAGGACTGAGCTCAGGTAAGTTTTAACATAAATAAATAAATAAATAAATACTGACAGAGGAGGAGTGTGTTTTGGAAGGTGTTCCTCCTTCCTCTGGTCTGTGTGCTTGGCGCACCGTTCTGATGTTGGTCCTGTACCGTGGGAGGTCAAGGGACGTGGGCAGCCTGGCGGGTTGAGCAGTCTCTGTAGGCTAGGCCTCGTTCTGAGGCTTTTTCACTGCATGCCACGTGGTAGGCCTCAATGGCGTCACGCGCTTTCTTTAGGCTGCCCTCTACAGGTTTGTTGGTTTGTTGTGTGCGTCTAGCTGTGCATCCAGGTTGTAAGTCCAGTTTTTGCATGCTTAGTTGGGCCTCGTTTTGTGCATCCAAGTTAGATGGCACCTTAGTGGCCGCACGCTTACCTGGGCGCACAAGCTGAGCATTGCTATGTGCTTACATTTCTTTTGCAGTACCTATCCTAGGGACGTTTAAGATTTGGAAGCCTAGGTATTGGGAAACCTAGGTGTGAGATGCCTAAGTATTGCACGCCTAATTTTTTGGATGCCCTAAATTAAAAAAAAAAAAAAAGATGGACGCACGCCTTTGGTCGCTGCTCAGCGCACTGTTGGCCTAATGGCGCCTATTCCTAAGAAACCTAAGCGTCTTTCTCTTTGCGCTACTTGTCATATTCGGGCATTTCAGCCTGGAATGTCTGCTAACTTGTGCAAGCGCTGTTTGGAGACTCAGAGAGAATTGTCTTCCTCTGATTTCACTAAGTCTGGTTCTTCCCAACCGGATGTAGGCCCGGGGAAAGATGTGTCAGATGGGGCACCTGATTTTGGAAATCCCCTAACTGTTTCTTCAGCAGAGGAGAGTAGCTCAGTGAGTATGTCTCCGGTACCTCCTGGTTTTGGTATGGATACTTCTACATTTTCATGGATAGAATTTTTCCAGGGATTGCAATTCTTTCTTCAGATGTAGTCCTCAGCCCTGTCCAATGCTTTCAGGGCAGAATCGCAGGCTGGAATCTTGCTTAGACCTACTGTTAAGTGCCGGGGTACACCTAGATCGGCAGCGGGACTGCCCAGTAGAGATCCGGATGGCACGGATGATGAGACTGATCCTGACTCTCTAGAGGATGGTGAAATTCCTCCAGGATTAGAATCGTTTAGGGCTATGCTACAGTTCTTTCATAGAGATGAACTGCCAGCTCTGATTTTCCAGACCTTGAAAATGCTCGGGGTTCCTGGGGTAGATTCTGTGTCTGAGCCAAAGAAAAATCCCATTTTGGTTTCCTTGCCCCAGAGGATAATTTCAAAGGGGGTCGGATTTTGGAAGGTAAATCACTCACAACTCCTAGAACAACTATCAAACATAGGAATCAAAGGCACAGCCCTCTGTTGGTTCAAATCGTTCCTATCCAACAGGTTTTACAAGGTCAGAATCAACAACAAGGAATCTGACCCCATCCTATCAGACCAAGGCGTACCACAAGGTTAATCCCTCTCCCCTACCCTGTTCAACATTTACCTCCTCCCCCTCTGCCATTTGCTATCTCAACTCAAGCTTACTCATTACCTCTATGCAGACGACATCCAGATCCTAATCCCCATCACAGAATCAATTCAAAAAACCTTCGTCTACTGGGAGAATTGTCTTAAACCAATTAAACAACTACTCTCCAGCCTAAACCTGATTCTAAACTCCAGCAAAACAGAGCTGCTACTAATCTCACACAACCTGAACAACCACCCACCTAGTCTGGCACAAACCACATCTTTAAACATGGAGCTCTCTGCAGACGTCAGGAATTTAGGTACTTGGCTTGACAATCAACTTAACCTTAAAAAATTCATAAACACAACCACCAAGGACTGCTTCTTTAAACTACAGGTCCTAAAGAAACTAAAGCCACTCCTTCACTTCAATGACTTTCGCCTCGTTCTTCAATCCATTATTTTTTCGAAACTTGATTACTGCAACTCAATCTTACTGGGCCTCCCCTCCAACAGCATCAAACCCCTACAGATGGTACAAAACGCCGCAGCCAGAATCCTAACTAACACTAATAGAAGAGACCATATTACCCCCATCTTGAACTACCTCCACTGGCTACCCATCAAACAGAGAATCATATATAAAACCTTAACCATTATCCATAAAACAATTCATAACGTCGCACCTATATCTCTACAAACCCAACTTCGCCTACAATCATCGGCCAGACCCATCAGAAGTGCCTACAAAGGCACATTAGTCGCAGTTCCCGCCAAATCAACGTTAAGAAAAAGAGCACTATCCACTGCGGGACCACATCAATGGAATGCGCTCCCACCAGACATAAGACTCGAACCCAATCTACCAGAGTTCAAAAAAAGGTTAAAAACCTGGCTCTTCAGGCAAGCATTCCAATTCCCAGAGTGAAACTAGGCACCTCCTCCTGTCTTTCAGATCCAACCATTGCAAGGTGTCACAAACACATTGACACTCAATTTCATACACGGACTTGATTATTCACAATATCTATTTATTTAAGTCATCCTTTTCATATTATATTATTTAACCGATTACTTGCAGACTATTTACGCTACCAACGTTCCTTGTAAAACGTGAACACGAATAATGTTATAATAATATTATAGGTTTGTTAAATACTATTGTTACTTTCACTGTTCCTTGTAATAATGTTCAATAGTTGATTGTTGTCATTCTATGTTCTATGTAAAAAACCCCAGTCTAATCTACCAGACCAGGGCAACCTTTTCGTTACTTGTAAACCGGACTGATTTGTATTGCATACAGGAATTCCGGTATATAAAAATTAAAAATAAATAAATAAATAAAATAAATAAATAAGGCCTGTACCCTCTGGATCCTATGGTAAGAAAGTGTTTGTTTTCCGAAGGTAGATGCATTTGTGTGTGCTGTCTCCAAATAAACCACTATTCCCATGGAAGGAGGAGCGACCTTGAAGGATTTTCATGATAGAAGGCTTGAGACTGTCCTTAAACAAGCATTTGAAGCAGTGACAATGATGTTGCAGATTGCTTCTTGTTGTTCTGTGGTGGCTTGCTCTTGTTTACTTCTTTCACAGGAGGTTGATGACTCTGGGGTAAACTACAGGAAAGTTATGGAGCCCACAACTGCCTTCTTGACAGATGTGGGCTGTGATTTGGTCCGTACTTCAGCCAGAGGGGGGTGGCTTTAGTAATAGTGGCCAGGCATCAGTTATGGTTGAGAAATTGGTCAGTTGATGTGAACTCCAAGGATAACCTCACCAAATTTCCCTTTAAAGGCTTGCTCTTAATTGGGAGCGAGTTGGAGAAACTGGCCAGTAAGTGGGGTGAATCACTGGTTCCTTGTTTGCTGGAGGATAAGAAGCAGACTCCATGTTCCTTTAACATGAGAGGTCATGCTAGAGGATCCAAGCGTTTTCGACCCTATAGAGCAGCGACCTTTCAGAGGATTCGACCCTTCGGTAGGTCTCAGTCCTTTCGTCTCAGACAACCCAGAAGGGATGCAGGCTCAGGTAGTGGAACCTCCTGAGCCTCCCGGTGAAAGTTTGCAGACCCACCCCGGGAACAGGAGACAGATGCTTTTCTCTCTTCTATCAGAGGTGGGTTGAAATCACATTGGATCAATGGGTCTTGGAGGTGATATGAGAAGGATATGCGATGGAGTTTCACAGTGTTCCTCAGGACGTGTTCATGGAGTCTTCCTGCAACAGCCCGCAGAAGAAACAGGCAGTAGAGGATACATTGGCAAGGATCCTCAGTCTGATGTCTGTGGTTCCAGTGCCCATGTCTCAAGAAATTATGAGGTAATATTCCATTTATTTCATTGTGCCCAAGAAGGAGGGCTCCTTTCATCCCCATCCTGGATCTCAAAGGTCTCAAACATTATCTGCTAGTGAAGCATTTTCTCATAGAAACCTTGCACTCAGTTATAATGGCCATGCAGTCGGGGGAATTTCTGACCTCTCTGGCCCTCTCCGAGGTGCATCTTCACATTACCATCTGACTAGAACATCGTTTTCTGCGGTTTGCAGTTCTGGGATGCTGTTACCAGTTTTGAGCACTGCCCTTTGGTCTGGCCACCATTCCCAGGACCTTTTACAAGGTAATGGTAGTGTTGATGGCAGAGTTGAGAGAGGATGGGATCCTGGTACATCCGTATTTGGACAACTGGCTAATTCGAGCCAAGTCGCTAGAAGAGAGCCACAAGGTGATCTCCCTGTTGCAGGAACTCGGCTGGGTGGTGAACCTGGCCAAGAGCAGTCTTCAGCCTGCTCAGTCATTGGAATACCTTGGGGTTTGGTTCAATAAGAAGTAGGGCAAGGTTTTCCTGCCAGAAGCTCGTATTCAGAAGTTGATGGCACAGCTACATCTCTTGATGAACACTTTGAGCCGACCATATAATCCTACCTGCAAGTACTTGATTTAATGGTAACAACCCTGGAAGTAGTACCATGGGTGAGGGCACATATGAGTCCTTTCCAGCACTCCCTACTGTCTCGATGGAACCCGCAGTCTCAAGACCATTTGATTTGGCTCCACCTCCCAATGGAGGTCTCCTCCCAACTGCGATGGTGGCTGCAGGTGGATCATCTAAGGAAGAGAGTTTCCCTAGCACCACCAGACTGGCTAGTACTGACAACAGATACAAGCCTCCATGGTTGGAGGGCTTACGGTCAGGAGCTGACTGTGTAGGGACACTGGAGTGCAGAAGAATCTCTCTGGAACATCAATCAGCTGAAAGCCAGGGCAGTCCGGTTGGCATGTTTGCAGTTTGGTGACAGGCTGCAGGATCAATCGGTCCAGATAATGTCGGACAATGCAACAACTATGACTTACATCAATCGGCAGGGAGGAACAAAGAGCCAACAAGTGTCACAGGAAATAGATCAGCTTACGGAATGGGCCAAACTGCAGCTCCAGTTGATCTCAGCCTCGCACATAGCAGGAAAAAAAACAATGTAAGAGCAGACTTTCTCAGCAGGGAAAGTCTGGATCCAGGAGAATGGACATGTCAGATGAGGCATTTCAGCTCATTCTGGATCGCTGGGGTCTCCCGTTTCTAGACCTGCTGGCGACTTCTCACATGTGAAAATTCCACGATTCTTCTGTCGCAGGAGAGATCTGAAGTAATTGGGGATCTATGCCCTGATGCAGGAGTGGCCAGAAAACAGGTTACTCTATGCCTTTCCTCCATGGTCCATGTTGGGCAGACTGGTTCGAAGGATTGAGCGCCACCGAGGGATGGTGCTCCTGGTCACTCCAGATTGGCCCAGGAGACCATGGTATGCGGTTCTGCGGAGGCTCCTGGTGGACTCCGTCCCTTTGACTTCCGGTGCACAGGATCCTGTTGTGGCAGGGACCTGCTCTTCACGAAGATCCGATTCTGTTTTGTCTTATGGTATAGTCCTTGAAAGGGCTCGCTTGCTGATGCGTGGATACTATATGGCAGTGATTTCCACCTTGCTGAGAGCTAGAAATTTCTCCACTTCATTGGGCTATGTGCTGGTTTGGCGACTGTTTGAGGCCTGGTGTGAGGATCAAGATCCTGTTCATTCTGGAATTTCTTCAGGATTGCTTGGCCCTCAGTTTCTTAAAGGAACAAGTAGCAGCTCTCACCTGTTTCTGGGGTCAGGTGAATGGTGGATCCTTGTTGGCTCATCCTAATGTAGCCCATTTTCTAAAAGGAGTGAAACATCTTCGTCGCCCTTTGCGGTTTCCAGTGCCCTTATGGAATCTTAATTTGGTATTGGATTTTTTAGCAGGCCCTATGTTTAGACTGATGCTGAAAACTGTGTTCTTTGTGGCAATTTGTTCTGTGTGTAGGGTTTCTGAACTGCAGGCCTTGTCTTGCTGGGAGCAATTCCTCTGGGTGACCTCAGGCATGGTACAGCTGTGTACTGTTCCTTCTTTTTTTTTTTACCAAAAATGGTCACTGACTTTCACTTGAATCAGTCTATCTCCCTGCTGTCTCTGGACAGGGAGAGGGATGTAGAAGAGTATCATCAGTTGCGATCCTTGGATGTCAAGAGACATATTGTTAGGTATCTGGAGGTTACTAAGCCTGTATGGAAGACAGATCGCCTGTTTGTCCTTCAGGGCAGTATTAGACAGGGAGAGCTGGCCTCGCTGGATTAAGGAGGTAGTCACAGCTGCATACATTGATGTGAGGAAGCAGTTACCTAGTCAGGTCAGGGCTCATTCCACCATGACTCAGGCAGTGTAATGGGCAGAGGCTAGATTGTTTCTCCCGTTGACATTTACCAAACCGCGATGCAGTCCTTGTTACATACTTTTTCCAGTTATTATCGTCTGGATGTACAAGCCTGGGAGGACACAGCCTTTGCACATGTGGTTTTGACTGGACCGCGGGCAGCCTCCCGCCCTATTTGGGAGTAGCTTGGGTACATCCCACTTGATATGGATTCATCTGACTGGACGCTAAGAAATGAGAAATTACTACTTACTTGATAATTTCCTTTTCTTTAAGACAGTCAGATGAATCCAGCTTCCTCTCTTGGCTGCCGAATAATTGTATTATGGTCCTTCTGTGTAGCTACATGCTACAGGGTTTACTGTAAGTGTTAGTCCAGTCCCTAGACTAATGTTGTTATATTCTTATCTGAGCTCTGTGCTGCCTGTTGGCTGAGTACTGAAATGGTTATCTGTTTTTAATCAAGTTTTGCTAGTCTGACCACAGTTGCTTTTGAAGAGAATAATGGCAGGCTGATGTCACAGTATATATACCTCTGTAGTGACATCAGTTTGCTCAGTCTCCATCTGCTGGTAGAGATGCATAACCCACTTGTTCTGGATTCATCTGACTGTCCTAAAGAAAAGGAAATTATCAAGTAAGTAGTAATTTCTCAATATTATTTTGTATGATTATAGTTATAGTATAGTCTTCAGTTTTGATATTGAGACCAGAATTCATTAGATGGATGCTGAATGTCATTCTGAAGGAGCCATTTCTGTTCTCAGTAACTGATTTTTAACTCGCCAGGTTATTACTATTACTATATTACTTTATTTCAATTTGTAGCCTGCCTTCTCATAAAATATTGATCTAGGTGGCTAACAGTAGCCAGAGGCACATGCATATTCAGAATTCATAAGAAAAAAATCAATAAAACAAAAAATATGATAAATCATCAAAATCCTAATAATCAGCAAAACAAATTTGTTTTGGGGCCAGGGCCAACTGTTAGCACAATAAAGGGCATCTGGGGATATGCAGGAGTGGGTTGTATACTTGTCTAATTAATTTGTTCTGTGTTGATTTTTCTCTTTTAAGAAGTTTACATCCTTTGTCCTAATTTGAGGAGGGAGTTCAAAATATCAGTGTATCCAGACTCATTTCGAGATTTTGGAGTGAGGAGTTGTTCAGGGTACTGTGGGACGAGGGTAACGGTAGACTCCCATTGCTGAATGGAGCATCATCACAAACTTATATGTCTTGTTTTCTAGCCACTTCACAATCCTGTCCCAGCTGGGTGTCCCTCTGACCAGAGAGATTATGTATCTTGTTATGTTTGGGATGAATGAACACAACTTCTGTGGAGGGTTGTCTTCTGTCACTAATCTGTTGGATTTCATAAGAACATAACATAAAATATGCCATACTGGGTCAGACCAAGGGTTCATCATGCCCAGTATCCAACAGTGGCCAATCCAAGTCTCAAGTACCTGGCAAGTACTCAAGCATTAAATAGATCCCATGCTACTAATGCCGGCAATAAGTAGTGGCTATTCTCTATTGAGTTTCTGGACTTGTCCTCCAGGAACTTATCCAAACCTTTTTTAAACCCTGCTATACTAACTGCCGTAACCACGTCCTCTGGCAATGAATTCCAGAGCTTAATTGTGCATTGATTGAAAATGAATTTTCTCCTATTTGTTTTAAATGTCCTATTTGCTACCTTCATGGAGTGCCCCCTAGTCCTTGTATTATCCGAAAGAGTAAATAACTGAATCACCTTTACTCATTCTAATCCACTCAAGACTTTATAGACCTCAATCTTGTCATCCCTCAGCCGTCTCTTCTCCAAGCTGAACAGCCCTAACCTCTTTAGCCTTTCCTCAGAGGGGAGCTACTCCATCCCCTTTATCATTTTGATCGTCCTCCTTTGTAGCCTCTCCAATGCACCTATATCTTTTTTGAGGCGCGGAGGCTAGAATTGCACACAGTACTCAAGCTGTGGTTTCACCATGGAGTGATATAAATGTATTGTGACATTGTCTATTTTACTCACCATTCCTTTCCTAACATTTCCTAACATTCTGTTCACTTGTAAATTGTAGCAGCCTAACATCAACAGAAGCACTGGACCCAGATCACGGTAGGATGCTACCGTGATCCAGGCTGAAGAAAAACTACAATTTAATGGGTGGGGGGGGGGGAATGGATGTTGGAAGGGAAAGGGTTGGGATGGGCAGTAGGAGAGGGCAGCCCTAGAGAGAACATATGTTTTAAAAAAAAAAAAATCTTGGAGCAGGAGAATCTGGCATTGTTTCCCGGCCCTAATAATTTTTGTTTAATGTTGAGATGGGGTGCTATATTGAGGGGATGGCAGGACCTTTGAAGCTTGGCTCGGAATGAAGTGGGAGAATGGTTTGAGCCTGTAGGCCTGTGATATGGTATTTTTCTTTACAGTATTGCCACTTAACTGGCTATGTTCTTTTGAATATAGTTGGTTAAGTGTAATGTTATCCGGCGAACAATAGCTGAATAACTTTATACATAACTGGCAATATTCAAAAGATTATCCGGTTATGTTTAAAATGTTATCTGGCTAAGGTTAGCCAGATAACTTTAATCAGGGATATTCAGTGGGATATTTATCCTATTGAATATTCAAGGCAAGTTAACCAGCTAACCAATTCTGGATAGCTTGTCCACTCAACAGCCTACTGAATAATGAACTTATTATTAATAAAATACCACCTCTATAGTCCCAACCAACATAAATTTAAAAACAAAAAAATGAAGATATTCAGCCACTATCCAGCTTTAAATGTTAACTGGGATATTCAGTGGAATGGCCTCACTGCTGAATATACCCAGCAATTTGAAAGTTAGCCGTGGACCCCCATGGACGCTCCAGTGACACCCAGCCTGCCTCCCACTCTGGGGTCGGTTTTCTCTGCACCCTCATTTCGAGAGGAGTTGGGCCGTGTTGTCCAACAGCCAGTGCTTAATGCCCTTCGGGGCTTCCAGCTGTCACTGACACCGGCCCCGATGCCGGCATCAGAACCGGCTCCCTCTATGTTGGTGCCTCTCTTGGACAGGCTGGACCTGCTGCTCGGTGCCTTACCAATGCAACCCGTGCCGGCGGGACCCTCTGTGCCCTGCCCACCACCAATGCCTCTCGTCACGATCCCAATTCCAGGCTCCTCGGAGGAGGAAGATGTGGCTCCTCGCCCATCTCCACGGGCGAAACCACCGATGCCAGATCCTGTCCCCAGGCCATCAGGCCTCCCGGTGCCCCAATGTCCCTCACAGGTCCCAGTGCCTTTGGTGCCGGCACCACTGCTGTCGGTTCCACTTCACCGACCATCGGTGCTCGCGCCCTGTACCCTGGGGTTTAGCCTTCCTCCTTGACCTGGACACTTTGCCATTGAGGAAGAGGCCCCCTATGACCCTCTGAGCATTCCTCTGAGGCTTCCGAGGACATGCTGTCAAAGCCTTCCTCTCCAGAAGAGAGATAGCACTCCCCTCTGGAGGATCTCTCCTTTGCAAGTTTTGTCAGGGAAATGGTGGAAACCATTTCCTTCCAACTTTCCACAGAAGAGGATGCCCGCCACAAGATGTTGGAGGTCTTACAGTTTGTGGATGCTCCTAAGGAGGTGATGGCTGTCCGGGTACATGAGGTTCTTCTGGACCTCCTTCACTGTCTCTGGGAACATTCAGGTACTGTGCCTCTGGTCAGTAGGAAGACTGATGCCACCTGCCAGGTTCAACAGGCCCTAGGTTTTCAGAAGAGCCAGTTGCCACACCAGTCCGTGGTGGTGGAATCTGCCCAGAAAAAGGCCAAAAGAACCCGCTCTCACTCCTCCGCCCATCCAGGAAAAGACCAGAGAGCCTTAGATGCCCTAGGTTGTAGGATCTTCCAGGGTTCCATGCTTATCGCTTGCATAGCAGCGTACCAGTTATACATGAACCAGTAAGGACATAAGAACATGCCATTCCGGGACAGACCAAGGGTCCATCAAGCCCAGCATCCTGTTTCCAACAGTTGCCAATCCAGGCCATAAGAACCTGGCAAGTACCCAAAAACTAAGTCTATTCCATGTTACAGTTGCTAGTAATAGCTGTGGCTATTTTCTAAGTCAACTTAATTAATAGCAGGTAATGGACTTCTCCAAGAATTTATCCAATCCTTTTTAATCACAGCTATACTAACTGCACTAACCACATCCTCTGGCAACAAATTCCAGAGTTTCATTGTGCATTGAGTAAAAAAGAACTTTCTCCGATTAATTTTTAAATGTGCCATATACTAAATTCATGGAGTGCCTCCTAGTCTTTCTATTTTCCGAAAGAGTAAATAACCGATTCACATCTACCCATTCTAGACCTCTCATGATTTTAAACACCTCTATCATATCCCCCTCAGCTGTCTCTTCTCCAAGCTGAAAAGTCCTAACCTCTTTAGTCTTTCCTCATAAGGGAGCTGTTCCATTCCCCTTATCATTTTGGTAGCACTTCTCTGTACCTTCTCCATCGCAATTATATCTTTTTTGAGATGTGGTGACCAGAATTGTACACAGTATTCAAGGTGCAGTCTCACCATGGAGCGATACAGAGGCATTATGACATTTTCCATTTTATTCACCATTCCCTTTCTAATAATTCCCAACATTCTGTTTGCTTTTTTGACTGCCACAGCATACTGAACCGATAATTTCAATGCGTTATCCACTATGACGCCTAGATCTCTTTCTTTGGTTGTAGCACCTAATATGGAACCTAACATTGTGTAACTATAGCATGGGTTATTTTTCCCTATATGCATCACCTTGCACTTATCCACATTAAATTTCATTTGCCATTTTGATGCCCAATTTTCCAGTCTCACAAGATCTTCCTGCAATTTATCACAATCTGCTTGTGATTTAACTACTCTGAACAATTTTGTATCATCTGCATATTTGATTACCTCACTTGTCGTATTTCTTTCCAGATCATTTATAAATATATTGAAAAGTAAGGGTCCCAATACAGATCCCTGAGGCACTCCACTGCCCACTCCCTTCCACTGAGAAAATTGTCCATTTAATCCTACTCTGTTTCCTGTCTTTTAGCCAGTTTCTAATCCACGAAAGGACATAGCCACCTATCCCATGACATTTTACTTTTCCTAGAAGTATAACAGGAACCTCTAGAAACAGGTCCAAGAGTTCACGGAGACCCTGCCACAGCAATTTCAGGAGGGCTTAGAATCCATCCTCCAAAAAGGATTGGAAGCTAGAAAACATGAGGTGAGAGCGGCCTATGACATTTTGAAACAGTGTCAAGAATCTCCGTGGAAGCATTAGTGCCAGACGCTAGGCCTGGCTAAAAGCCTCAGATCTTCGTCCGGAGGTCCAATAAAATCTGGCCTACCTCCCTATACAGGAGAAAACCTGTTTGGGGACAAGATACAAGATGAAGTGGCCCAATTCAAGGATCACCATGAGACCCTGCGTCAGCTATCAACTACCACCTCTGATGCCTCCTCAGCGACCCATAGAGGTCCACGTAGGGATTCCAGGAAGCAGTTTTACAAACAACAGAGATACTATCCTCCACCCTCCCGTGCCCGTACAGTTCGGTCCTCCCAAAGAGGCCGCCCTCGCCAACAAAGAGCACCTAGAGCTCAACCAGCTCCCCAGCCTAGTCCTGCAGCTGGTTTTTGACTGGCATCCAGAGAGCAGAATCCAGTCCCCTTTGCCTGCACCGTCCAACCTACCTGTGGGAGGTCGTCTCTGCCACTTCAACAGTTGGTTCCCAATTACCACTGACCGATGGGTACTATCCATCGTAGCCCACGGTTACCGCCTGAATCTCCTCACTGTTCCTCCAGACTCCCCGCCCTCCCAGGCATGGAGCCTTTTAGAACACGCAATAACCCTCTATTTAGAACTCTCGACCCTGCTTCGCTCCAGAGCTGTGAAATCAGTTCCCAGTGCTCAGCGGGGATGAGGGTTCTACTCCCGGTATTTTCATATATCAAAGAGAACAGGCGGCCTTCATCCCATCCTTTGCAGAGAATGATTCAGAATGGTATCCCTGGGCACCCTACTTCCGCTTTTGAATCAAGGGGAATGGCTCTGCTCTCTGGATCTCTAGGATGCTTATGCGCACATTACGATTTTTCCACCTCGTCGCAAATATCTATGCTTCGTTGTAGGCCACCAACACTTCCAGTATAGGTTTCTCCCCTTCGAGCTGGCCTCTGTGCCCCGAGTCTTCACAAAGTGCCTGCAGTGGTGGGAGCACATTTATGCAGGAACGGTGTGCATCTGTTCCCATATCTGAACGATTGGCTTATCAAGAGCCTGTTGAAAGACAGAGCTCTTCAGTCCCTCAACGTGACATTAAGCCTCCTTCAGTCACTGGGTTTCCTCATCAACTACCTGCAATCCCAGTTGACTCCATCCTAGAAACTGACCTTCATCGGAACAGACCTAGATACCACAATGGCCAAGTCTTCCTCTTCAGTAAATGCATAGCCACCCTGACTGGGCTGGTCACATTCATCCATCGCTGGCGGGTGGCCACATTGCATCATCGGTGCATGTCACCCCAATAGCCCGCCTAGCCATGAGGGCCGCACAAGGGACCCTGCAGTCTCAGTGGCACCAAGCTACTCAGAAACTCTCGGCAGTGGTCCAGATAATCAACCCACTCCAACTCTCCCTCACCTGGTGGGCACAGGAATCCAACTTGAGCAAGGGACTTCCTTTTCAGCCCCTGGCTGTCCAGGTAACTTTGATCACTGATGCCAGCAACCTAGGCTGGGAAGCCCATGTCAACGACCTACAAACGCAAGGGCCAAGGCAGCCTGCCAGATAACTTCCTGGAAATCCGGGTGATGTGGTACGCCCTCTACGCATTCCAGGACTGCCTGTCCAACAAAGTCATCTTGATCCAGACGGACAACCAGGTAGCCATGTGGAACATGAACAAGCTGTTCACAAGGGGGCACAAGTTGTTATCTCCTCTGGCAAGTGGCGATGCAGATTTGGACCTAGGCCCTGTCGCTTTCCATGCTCCTGCGGGCCATCTACCTGGCAGGCACTGAGAATGCAATAGCGGACCGACTCAGCTGGACATTCCAGCCCTGCAAGTGGTCCCTGAATCCCTATGTAACGGGCAGAATCTTCTGCCGGTGAGGTCAGCTGGACGTAGATTTCTTTGCGTCCCCACAAAACCACAAGGTGGACAGATTCTACTCCCTGCATGGTATCCGAAGGAGACCAGCAGTGGATGCCTTCACCTGCTCCTGGAGTGGAGGCCTCCTATATGCGTACCCTCCAATTCCGCTAATAGCCAAGACTCTCGTGAAGCTACAGCAGGACCAAGGTTCCATGATTCGTAAAACCCCTTGCGACACCACCATCTCATCATACAAATCCACACTTTACCAGTACAAATCCCTCACCTCAAAATCAAAAAAAGATTTTTACGCATCCAAGATTCACAACCTGGTCTTTGACGCTAAAGCCCTCTTCACCTATGTCTCCAGCCTCACTCAAACCATACCGCGAGAAATCCCCGGCAATATGGCTCAGTCCAAAGCCGAAGAACTCGCTCAGTTTTTCCAAAATAAAATTTCCAATCTCCTAACACAACTGCCTCCCGACACAGCAGCCCTCCAGACATATCAACAACCTGCACACAAAAATGCCAGCTTAAACACCTTTGAACCTGTAGCCTCCACTGAGATACAAGCCATCCTGAGAAAAATGAAACCTTCATCTCATCCTGCAGACCACATCCCCTCCAAATTACTTCTATCTATTCCAGACACAATAGCCTCATCTTTGACAAATATCATCAACTGCTCTCTAGCCCAAGGAATCTGCCCTGATGACCTCAAAATGGCCTCAATCTCACCGCTCTTAAAGAAACCTAACCTTGACCCGAAGGAACCCAACAACTTCCGCCCCATAGCTAACCTCCCATTCATCGCCAAGATCATGGAAAAACTAGTGAACTCTCAACTCTCAGATTTCATCGAAGACAACAATCTTCTCTTCACCCCACAACACGGCTTCAGAAAAAATCGAGGCACAGAATCCCTCCTCTCCTCGTTGACAGATTATATCTTAATGGGCCTTGACAAAGGAAACTCATTCCTATTGATCCTGTTAGACCTCTCAGCAGCGTTTGACACGGTCAACCACGCCATCCTCCTAAACCAACTCTCGTCTATAGGAATCAGCGGCACCGTCCTATCCTGGTTCAAAACGTTTCTCAATAACAGAGGTTACAAAGTTAAAATCCAAAACAAGGAATCCTCTAGATTTGACTCTGTCATAGGAGTCCCTCAAGGTTCTTCATTATCTCCGACCCTATTTAATATCTATCTTCTTCCTCTCTGCCAACTTCTCACCAACCTCAATCTAAAGTACTTCCTTTATGCAGACGATATCCAAATCATCATCCCCATCAAAGATACATACTCTGAAACTCTTGACTACTGGGAATCATGCCACCTGAAAATCAAACAACTACTAAACAACCTACACCTCATCTTAAACTCTTCTAAGACAGAAATCCTTCTCATTTCTCCGGAAACCAACATCTCCAACACTACTCTTCCCACCAACCTACCTACCACACAAGTTCGAGACTTAGGAGTGATAATAGACAACCGGCTAAACTTCAAGGCCCATATCAACAAAACAACCAAAGACTGCTTCTATAAACTCCAGGTTCTGAAGAGGATAAGACGTCTTTTCCATGCCCAAGACTTCAGAACGATCATCCAAGCAGTCATTTTTGCAAAATTAGACTACTGCAATTCCCTATTGCTAGGTCTGCCCTCTTCCTACTCCAAACCACTACAGATGGTTCAAAACTCAGCAGCTCGATTACTAACAGGCGCAAGAAAGAGAGACCACATATCCCCCATTCTGAAAGAGTTACATTGGCTACCCGTACACTTCCGTATCATGTACAAAGCCATTTGTGTCATCTTCAAAACTATTCATCAACGCATCTCCCTCGATCTACAAATCCCCCTCCAAGCATACAACTCGACAAGACCTACCAGAAATGTCTACCGAGGCTCCCTCAAAGTTCCCCCTGCGAAAATGACCAAACACATCACTCTAAGAGATCGTGCCACCTCCACTGCTGGCCCTTCTCTGTGGAATTCCATTCCCACAGATCTCAGACTGGAACCCTGCCTCTTAACTTTTAGGAAAGGACTTAAGACTTGGTTATTCAAGCAAGCTTTCCCAGACACAATCTAATATCACGTTATAGATACAAACCAAGGACTTCAAATATTCAGCCATTAATCATGCCATTTTTACATAGCATTTAATTTATTTGTATACCGTTTAACCGTTTATTCTTTCCTATCTCTTCCTTCTTATCCAAGTTCTGCTACCCTTGTTAGTTGTAACTGCTCCTTCGATCACCACAGTTCTAGTTGTTGTATTTAATGCACTCCCGTTCCATGTAAACCAGCAAGATATGTGCTCATGATTGCCGGTATATAAAAACCTTAAATAAATAAAATAAATAAATAAATATGATTCTCATAGCCCTGCACTGGCCGCGTCAGGTCTGGTTCCCCATTCTCCGCAACCTCTCTGTCCAGGAGCCCATTCGCCTGGGCACCTCGCCCGACCTCATCACGCAGGATCAGGGCAGGCTGCGCCACCCCAACCTCCAGTTGCTGTCCCTAACAGCATGGATGTTGAATGGCTAATACTACGATCCCTCGACTTTTCTGATAATGTCTCGCAAGCCCTTCAGAAAGCATGTTACAAGGGGTTGTACTGAGATAGGGACATCCCCGACCCCTTTATGGAAGGCGGCTACCACACTGACATGCATTCTGATGGAAGATGTCTTGAGACCCCACTCTGACAGATGCCAGAGATAGTCCAAAAACTGTGGGATTGGACAGGAAAAGGGATCAAGGGACTGAGAAGTGCACCATGAGGTAAACCATTTCCATTTATAGGAGTAAGATTTTCTCGTGGAAGGCTTCCGTGAAGCAATCAAGACACGGGAAACTGGGTCTGAAAGGTTAAGTGGTTGAAGGATTAACCTTTCAACATCCATGCCATCAGGGACAAGGCCTGAAGATTGGGATGGCGTAGGCTCCCGTTGTTTTGAGTGATCAGAAGCGGGTCCTGTCCCAAGGGAATGTGCCTGCGGATGGAGAGATCCTGTAGTATTGGAAACCACACTTAGCGTGGCCAGTGAGGTGCTATCAGGATCATGGTTCCCTTGTCCTGACGTAACTTCACGAGAGTCTTCGAGAGAAGAGAAAGTGGAGGGAATGCATAAAGCAGACCGGTTGCCCATGAGAAGGAGAATGCATCTCTGGGCTGAGAGCCTTTGCTGCAAATGAGGGAGCAGTAATGTTCCACTTTGTGGTTCTGAGGGGACGCAAAGAGGTCTGTCTGAGGATGACCCCATTGTCGGAAGATGGAGTTTGCTACCGAGGGGTTGAGAGACACGACTCAGCTTGTCTGCTAGAACATTGTCCACTCCCGGCAAGTAGGTGGCCCTGAGGTACATCAAGAGGGAGAGAGCTTCCGCCCAAATCTACGCAGCTTCCTGACACAGAAAGAAGGAGCCTGTGCCTCCCTGTTTGTTGATGTACCACATGGCCACCTTGTTGTCCGTCTGAATCAGGATGACTTGATTGGAAAGGCAATCCTGGAGGCCAGGTCCTGACATATTGGCCTCGGCAGGAGCCTGGACTCAGGCCTGATGCTTGGGTCTGCCCTGGAGGCCAGGTGCCGACGTCTGGGCCTTGACCTCGGGTCAGGCCCAGAGCCCAGGCCTCACGCTGCTATCTTGTCATGCTCTTTTTTTTTCTTCTGGTGCCATCTGCTAGGGTTGCGCCAAAGTTAATTTACTCTTGTGCATTCACCCCACTGGATGGTGCCATTTTGATGTACGGCAGGCCCAGGCATCGGAATCCAGCCTCCAGGCCTGTGTCCGGGCTCTGGCTGAGACCCACGTGTCGGGCCTAGGACCGGGCTGAGACCCTGGCATCGGGACTCAGCCTGTGGGTCTGGGTCTGGGCTCTGGCAGAGGCCCAAGTGTTGGGACTCGGCATCCGGATTGGGTCCCAATGTTGGGCCTTTTTTTTTATTGCTTGATTCGTTTTTTTCTCACGAGTTAAATGAATCAAGCAATCTAGGAACCGAAATTTGTGGGAAAAATACTCCCGAAAACAAAAATGTTTATTCTGCATATCCCTAATATGAATTTAGTAGTCATTGGGCTTCTTCCTGTTTTTAAGTCCTAACATAAACTGCTCTGTCTGCCAATAGATTACAGTTAGTTATTTATACATAATAACATAGAACCTCATTTATAAAAGTATTTTTCTATATACATAGAATGAGGGGAAAAAAATGATTTACCGGTAATCAGATTTTATAGTAATCATACTGAAAAAAAAGTGTTGCATGTTATCTTGAACTTTCTTCAGATTGTTCTATGCTTACAAATCCCCATAATGTCCTTAAGGCAGAACCAAACAGTTTCATTTGGATATTTTATTAAGGGTAAAAAATTGAGATAATGGCAAACTGATCATTTTTTATTGCTGGGATTTGAAAGTGTATGTCTTCAGACCTGTTCCTTGTATAGTTAGTTATGTTGAAAGTTAAACAGTTTACCAGTCTAATATATAGCTAAGTTTTGGTGTAAATTAGAATGTTTTTCATCCAGGTATGGATTCTGTTTATAAATTTATGGGGTTTGACTTTAGATCTGAAATGTCTGTAAGTACAGATTCCATATTGGCAGTGATATGCTTCTCGTCTCCTTACGCTTACCTTTCAATCCCTAATGTAAATCCCATGAAACAGGTATTCTTGTAAATTTTTTATATTTGTAAAGTTAGTTCCATGATTCTCTATCTTCCTCTTCCCGCCTTGTTTAGTTGCAGTTCTCTGCTAAGCTCGCTGTTCCCGAGCTTCCTGCGTATTATTTACTGGTTGTCCACCTTCCCTTTCCCTGTTCTTTGTACTTTCGACATTCTTTGTTAAAATGTAAACCGATATGATGTGTATTTTAATGTCGGTATAAAAAAAAAACTGATAAATAAATAAATATGATTTGTTTTGGCATGTTGATTTCCTTGGTTTATGCTAATGAAATATACTGACAGCATGATGTAATACAAGGCAGAATTGCTTGTGGAAAAAAAAAACCGGTTGTAATTTAAAAGTCAGTATGTCTTTTACTTTTTTTTTTTTTAACAGATATCAAGTACTTGCAGTTGCAGCAGATGCCGATACCAGACAGGAGATGGAACAACATAAACTTGGTTCTGGGAAAAGACTTGTGGTGAGGACTTCTCATTTATTTGGTGCTCAATGTAAAAGAAAGTAGGCAACGAATAGCTGGTACATTAAAATATTGTCTAGGCACTTTATTCTATTTGTTTTTCTTGTCTTTGGTACCAAATGAAATTAAAGTGGTGAAGGTCCATTTATAATTCTTATCTCTCCCCTTCATTGAAGGGCTTGGCATCATCAAAGTCGAAAACTGGCCAGTTACATTGTCTGATTGATCCATTTTTCCGTATAAAAGCTTGCTGAGAACAATTAACTGAGAAGACATGCAAACTGGTCTGTTCACTGTAACTACTAAAGAGAAATCTTCCTTTGTTTAATTTTAGAGCTAGTTAAACAGTTAGCTGTTGTCTACAGATTAAAAATAGTCCAGGATCAAGATGGTGCAGGAGGGTAGTACATAAGAACATAAGATATGCCATACTGAGTCAGACAAGGGTCTATCAAGCCTAGTATCCTTTTGCCAGCAGTGGCCAATCCAAATCACAAATACCCAAACATTAAATAGATCCCATGCTACTAATTCCGGCAACAAGCAGTGGCTATTCCCTATTGATTAATAGCAGTTTAGTGGACTTCTCCTCCAGGAACTTATCTAAATCTTTTTAAAATCAAATAGGGCTTGGTGTAGCCTCCATGATTTCTGATGCTTTTAGCCTGTTTATTTATTTTCTTTTTCCCTTCTTGTTTTCCTCACCTCATTGTGGAAAAAGAAGAATGGCAGACAGACATCCTCTGCAGTCCCCAGTCTCCCTGCAGCAGTTGACCTTATGGATTCTTTCGGATTCCGGGGAAATTTCAATGGCGAGGTTAGAAGTGGAAGGATTGCTTTCATCATCCCTTGACAATTATGTTTCACTGAGCCTGACTTTGAGAGATTCCCAAGTGCAGTCAGTTGGAGATCCCCAGTTCAGAGTGGTTTCCAGGCAGCTGCCGATGGATGACAACATTACAGAAAAGCCATCCTCAAAGCCAAAAAGGATTTTTTCTCCAAAAAAATCCGCCATTTCATTTTCGACTCCAGAGCCCTTTTCTCCTATGTCTCGTCACTCACAAAACCTGCTCCCCCCACCATTCCAGATGAGCTAGCCTCCAATAAAGCCACAGAACTGGCCATCTATTTCGAGAATAAGAATAAGTGTATGCCACTTCCCAAGAAGTTTGATAGTACAAGAAATGAATCTCATGGTTTTCTCCAACAATGAAAGCTTTTGTTGCAACTCCATCATCATATATACTATTCAAACTCACTCTCAGTGGGTTTTATTATTAGCTTACTTACAGAAAAGGGGCTGGTGTAGGCCATTTTGTTAGTGGAGCAGGATGGCACAATTCTGAATCAGATAGACCCATTAATCAATGCCTCCGCAGGCCTTTGGGAAGCCTGATTGCACTCAGTTGGCAGAAAGCAGCATTATGGGGCTCCACCAGGGCTGGCAAACAGTGTTGGACTTTGCTGGAGAGTTTCGCCAACTGGCCACTGACCTTGACTGAAACAAGTACACACACTGAGCTCATTTTTGATGGGGGTCTCATGCTCCATATTAAAAAGATGCATTGACTTAACTGGATCCTCTAACTAATCTAGAAGCACTGCTCACACTATGGTTTGATTTGAACTGGGAGAGAAAGAGGTATGCCCCAGAAGCATATTGGAATCCCCCGATTGGCAACCAACTCTAGAGGATCAGATGATGATAGATGGTTCCAACCTAAATAAAAGAAGGAAAAGCACCATCAGAAAGGCTTCTACCTTTAGTGCAGACAAATGGGGCATCAATGAAGTAATTGCTGTAGCAGGCTCAGGGGTTGCCTTTTATATAAGGGATAAACTCTATATCCCTAAAGGCACTGCAAGCATAGAAGTCCTTTGCAGCTATATGTTTCCCCTTTGACTAGTCATCTGGATATCCATAGAACCAGATAAATAGTTGGCTGTAACGTTTGGTGGCAAGAATGGGGCCAGGATATAAGACATAGGTGACATCATCGGATGGAGCCCGACACGAAACTTTGATCTCAAAGATTCTAGAGCTTTCAGCATGCCCTACTGAGCATGTGCAGGTGTAGTCATCATTCTACCGCCTAGGTAGAGTCCCTCAGTCTCTTCTGCAGAGCTGTTGTCCTGCGTTTGTGGAGCTTGTGCTCTTTTTTATGAGAAAATGTTGTTTTTTTCATGGTATTTAGCTTTGCTCCCTTCTTACAGTTTTGTAAGTGATTTTTTTCTAGAGCTGCAACTTGTCTGTCTTGTAGTCTATTCTTTTCCAACTGTCTGCTGGCCACATGGTGGTTTCTCCCTTGTGCAGCCTGGCAAAGTCTGTTGCAAAACCTGCAGGAGCAGTTTTTTGTTTTTTTTTTAAATTTGTGTCCTCTCTCTGTCTGTTTTTTCTTTTTTTTTTCCACAGTGCTGACAGGACTATACTATGCAGTCCATCGGTGATCCATGTAGACCACTGAGCCTGGTGACTCGCCTGAGTTCTACCTGGGCTGGAGTTCCATGGCAGTTCACCGATCTCTTGACATCGATGGATTCAGATAGTGGAAGGATCAAGGACCATGCCATTCCTGGGGGGGTGGGAGAGGAAGCTCATCCTCCCCACGTCTCAAGGAACTAGTCTATATGGGCGGAAGCCCTAGATGACGTTGCCTCCCCTCCTGCTTGCCAGCCTTGGCAATGCAATCTCCCTGGGGAAAAAGGGTGAGTGGAGCCTGGGCCATGCCATGCCCATGAACAGTTGCCCATGCACAGCTGTGACCAGCGCATTGTTCGTCCGATGCATCAGTGTTGGGGACAGGGCCCATCTTCGGGTATCATGTTCCCTTAATGCCGTCGAGGTCCAGGGTCACCCTCGTGTCTAGGTCCGTGATCACTCACGATGCCATGGTGGCCTTCTGTGCCGTCTCGCTGTACTGGTTTGGGCATTGAGGCCTCTGTGCCTGTGGTGCCGTGATGCAGCGCACTTGATGCCTTGGTGCCCTCGATGCTCTCTGCACGATGCCTTTGGGGCACCCAATCCCTTGGCACGGTACACTCGATACCTCGGTGCCCTCACAGCATGCAGTGCTGTGGTGACAGCAATACCATCGATGCCACTGTGCTTTTGATGCCCGTGGTGCTCTTGATGCCCGTGGGGGCCCTCGATACCATCAATGCCTTTGATCCATCAAAGTGTGCATGGCCACCCTAGAGACTGGCGAGGTCGAAGTGGTGCCAGGCCCTCAATGCTGTCGACCCTACTAGGTCATCGAGGTGTGTGACCTCAGTGCCAGCATGACCTCAATGCCATTGTGATAAGGTGATGCCCTAATACTATTGACACCCTCGAGGCCATTGAGGTCTGGGGCCACCGGAGAGGCCTTCGGACCACTGATGTCTCTCATTACTGCCTCGACTACGTCGAGCCCCAATGACCAGACACCGGATTTGCCATTGAGCACCCCTGTTGCCCCTGTTGCTGTCGACTGTCAGGACTCTCTGAAGCCCCTGTATGACCCTGCAGACCTCGTGGGGCAGGGGTTCTTGGCCTCTTATGGATTGAGTGCAGGGGTTGCCATCTACTCAAGGCACCCTGGTACGCTTGTGCATCTGTACGCAGTGGCCCGGTGTCCACTACAGAGCACTGGGAAGCACAGAGCTGTTCCTTCAGCTGACGATCCCAGTGTTTGGGGCCCTGCTCAGATGCGCACATCATCAATATTAATGGACGCTAGTGAGGTTCTCATCAGCCGTAATGCTTGCGAGGCCATGAAGCTCACAGCACAGATGGTGGTCATCTATTCCTTTTGATATTGATGACCCGTCGGGGGGGCTGCAGGGCCTCTCCCTGCAGATGCCCATGGCGTCTTTGGTCCATACCTTCGGACATTGGGGCCCCTGGGCGATGGATACCTCCGGCACAAGGGATGGCGCTATTTACCAGCAAACTGCTTATAGATCGCAGGACACATCTGTAGTCCTCCATAATCACCTGCGCTCGCCAGGGACTTCACTGCAGTTTTTACCTATGGGACTCGCAGGTGAGCTGGTTCTGCTCAAATTTTGATGGCCCGCCTCCTGGAGCGTTCTCAGGTACTGAAGGGGACAAAGCCATAGACTGCCAACCTCTACCATGCCTTACCCAGAGCACCAGTGGTGCTGGGGACACCGTCGTCACACTGTCCTCTCCACTCCGCTGGAGTTATTGTGGCATTGACATGCAGCTTGTGCGGTTGGGACAGATAAGGCATCTGTGCCAAGGGCCTTGGTCGATGGCAGGCGGCATGTTCCCTGGCTGTGCAGTCCTCAGCCACACTAAATTCTGCTTTCTTTTGGCATGGTCTCAGGCTCCCTGTCAGTCTGTACCGCATAGTGCTTGGTTGTGGGGTGGTGTGTAGCCACCGACTTGGGCACGTGGTTCTCGGTCCTCACTAGGGCATAGGATTTCTCCCTCAAGCATATGGCACTCAGGATCATGGGTGTGCC
This sequence comes from Rhinatrema bivittatum, assembly GCF_901001135.1. NCBI lineage: Eukaryota > Metazoa > Chordata > Amphibia > Gymnophiona > Rhinatrematidae > Rhinatrema > Rhinatrema bivittatum. Next base: position 330,143,139 of record NC_042616.1, on the reverse strand, counting down.
ACCATCCGTGAATGAGTTACCACCACATGAGTGTGCTCAGCATGCTTTCACAGCGGAAGGCTTCCAGTTGCCCTCTGTCTCCTGGGTGTTTGGTGTATGTGTGGATTATTCCCTTCAGGCAATCACAACAGGTTGTGTTCCGCAACTGCAGGACTGGCCTAGGACTGAGGTGAGTGGATATTGTGGGAGTGGCTCCAGCATCATCTCCTTTCTCAGCAGAGAAATATGTCTTTCGCCCTCTACCATGTTTATGTGGAACAGTCCCTTGGGCACTATCAATAAGATTCTGGGAAATCTGATAGTGCTTGCAAAATTTTTATCACATCTTAATGCCTGGCAGAAAATTATTAGTTCTCTATTCTATTCAATTACCTGAAACTCTTAAATCTGCTGATCTGTTGCTGTTTCTCCCTTAGAGCAAGTTGTGCTAGTTTGCACTGGTCTATTTGTGTAACTGAAATTAGGTGCTCTGCTTTACTCAGTATTTTAGAAATATTCAATGCTTAATTAGTGTTAAATTCTCTTCTCTTTTCAGTTTTTGTCTTGAGAAGCAGATTGGGGAGCTGTCTCTGTTTCATGTTCCCTAGTAGCTGAAGAATTTTTTTATACTAAATAATGTTCTAATTTGTACCTTTTTATGATTAAGCCATTTGAAATGCTTCTTTAGTTTCTGCTTAAGGATTTCGTGATCTTTGTATGTACTGATAAAACATTTGTTGTATTTTATTTATTTATTTAATTTTTTTCTATACCGACATTCATGACGCCTGTCATATCACATCGGTTCACATCGAACAAGGGTAAATTAACATTAACTTAATCGTAGCTAGGAAGCTACTAATAGAGTTAAGAGTAGAGGTGGGTTACAATGAACGAGGGTTACTGGAACTTGGAGGATGGAAGAGAGTAAGGAGAGAGGAACATTTGAGTAGTAGACTATATATCGAATATCAGCGGAAGGGGACAGATGAATGAAATTTATTATAACAACAATATACATATGAAAAATATACAATATAAAATACTAAATGTAACATTTTCCTTTATCTGCTACAGTGTTAGAATATAGGATAAAGGTCAGAGTCTGTACTTAAGCCTACTTGTAAGGTTTACTGAGAAAGCACATGATTTATAAAATCTTAACCCCATTTACATACATGAGATGAAAAATTATAATTTGAACCAATTAAAAAGATGTTGTATTAATAAATAAACTGTTATTGATATGTAAATCAAAATATTTTGATCTCTAGAGACTCCCAAATTGCTTCTGCCATAAGAACAATGTACTATTGTGTGTAGTATGGGGAACCTGATCTTAATGCATATAATATTTATGCTACACATGAGGTTTTTCATTAATAACTGAGTGTCTATAAAAGGTTATATTATCTACCGCATCCAGTATGGTATCGTACTGTCTATTAGAAAAGTAATAGAATGCAAACTGTTTAAAGTTGTTGCATTAATCTCTTTTGAAATGTTTCTTCTTTAGATTTCACTCCTGTCTCTGTTATTCTTTTAACTGTATTAGGAAATAAGGAAAAATATTCCACTATATATGAAGGCTCTTATTGTACATGAAGAGTGACCATCATACAGTGCCCTTGCAACTGGTGGCTTAAGTGTGTAAGCCTTTACGAGCGCTGGGGCTTTATAATCATAGGTCACTTCTTGTGTGCTCATGTAAGAGTCTTTATAATTAATATATTCCCCCTTTTTTTTAGGTTGGTGGGGGCTGTATGTAAATGCACTTATCTTTCAATAAGATGTCAAAAATGCAGCTGAACTTAAATCTTTTACACTTGTCTTTAGAATCACTGATCAACAGTGCAGCGATATTTAATTCTTCCTTTGTGTCTACCGACACTGCAATGTTTCGAAGTGGTTTATACTTCTTCTTCAGGGAGCACAAAGCTGCTAGCTGCGAGTGGATAAATCTGTGTAATGAGAGATAAATATAAAAGCCCTTTAATGACAGCTTCTAGCTTATCAAAACAACATGGCTGTGGGACGAGTTGGAACACTTAGCATATTGACCACATTTTTTCAAATAGTATCTGGAAAAATTGTTCGTTACGCTGAAATTATAAAACAAGCAGAACTGACAAACTTCTGATAAATGTAAAAATACGTGCAAAGGAATTTTCTTATCACAGAGTATGTTACTTACTTTTTGGTCCCAGAAAACAAAGAGGAAGACGGTCTAAAAAAGCCGTGAGGAATAAAATAAAGAATAGCCGAAAGTCCTTCAAAAAAATCCTTTAATTGCCCGACTCTAGGCCTGAATTTAATAAAGTTATTTGATTATTATTATTTTTTTTATTATTTATTTTTTATTATTTTATTTATTATTATTATTTTATTTTTTTATTGTTTATTTAGTATTCATAGAAACATAGAAATGACGGCAGAAGAAGACCAAATGGCCCATCCAGTCTGCCCAGCAAGCTTCACACATTTTTTCTCTCATACTTATCTGTTTCTCTTAGCTCTTGGTTCTATTTCCCTTCCACCCCCACCTTTAATGTAGAGAGCAGTGATGGAGCTGCATCCAAGTGAAATATCTAGCTTGATTCGTTAGGGGTAGTAGCCGCCGCAATAAGCAAGCTACACCCATGCTTATTTGTTTTACCCAGACTATGTTATACAGCCCTTATTGGTTGTTTTTCTTCTCCCCTGCCGTTGAAGCAGGGAGCTATGCTGGATATGCGTGAAGTATCAGTCTTCTCCCATGCTGTTGAAGCAGAGAGCCATGCTGGATGTGCATCGAAAGTGAAGTATCAGGCACATTTGGTTTGGGGTAGTAACCGCCGTAACAAGCCAGCTACTCCCCGCTTTGTGAGTGCGAACCCTCTTTTCTTCTCCCCTGCCGTTGAAGCAGAGAGCTCTGCTGGATGTGTGAAGTATCAGTTTTTCTTCTCCCCTGCCGTTGAATCAGAGAACTATGCTGTATATGCATTGAAAGTGAAGTATCAGGCTTTTTTGATTTGGGGTAGTAACCGCCGTAACAAGCCAGCTACTCCCCTCTTTGTGAGTGCAAATCCTTTTTTCCACATTTCCTCTTGCTGTTGAAGCTTAGAGCGATGTTGGAGTCACAGTAAGCATGTGTATGTTTATTTAATAAGGGTATTGACTCCAGGCAGTAGCCATCATTCTGGCGAGTCACCCACTCTTCATTGGCAGCATCTTGACTTTATGGATCCACAGTGTTTATCCCATGCCCCTTTGAAGTCCTTCACAGTTCTGGTCTTCACCACATCCTCCGGAAGGGCATTCCAGGCATCCACCACCCTCTCCATGAAGAAATACTTCCTGACATATTCATTATTTATTATCTTTTATAGCCCTGAAGCAGCCCTTTGGTGGGCGAAACTCAGGCCTAGAGTCAGGCAATTAATAAAGGATTTTTTGAAGGACTTTCGGCTATTCTTTATTTTATTCCTCACTTACTTTTTGGTGCCACAAGCTTGTTTTATAATTTCAGCGCAACGAACAATTATTCCCTATGGCATATTGACCACATTTTTTCAATTTTTTTAATCACTGGATTAAGGAGGTGTTCATGGCCACATATATGGACTTATTTATTTATTTCTTTATTTTATTTAGGTGTTTTATATACTGTCTTTCCAAAATACGATCACAATGGTTTACAAAATCATCTTTGTTACTGGGTCAGCATTCCTTTTCTGTTTCAATATTCTTATTCTAGGTCAAAATAACAGCAAATACATTTTCTAGGTCAAATTTAAACATAATCTAGTGAGAAGCCGTTGCTTGTTCAGACTCATTCCACTAGGGCTCAGGCAGTGTCATGGGCGGAGGTTTGTTTGTTGTCTCCCGTTGAGTTCTGCCCAGCTGCGACATGGTTCTCGTTACATGTCTTTTCCAAGTTTTATCGTCTGTATGTGCAGGCCTAGGAGGACGCAGCCATTGTACATGTGGTGTTGACTGGATCGCTTTGGTACATCTCACTGGTTCTGAGTCCATCTGTCTACACGCTAGGAAATGGAGAAATTATTTATCTGATAATTTTGTTTTCCTTAGTGTAGACAGATGGACTCGGCTTCCTGCCCTCGGCTGCCGACTGCTTGTGTTCATGGTCCTCCTGTGGGGATATGGAACCCAAGGGATTACTGGTAAGTGTCCATCTAGTCCATAGAATGGGGTGCCTGTGTTCTTACTCGAGTTCACTGTTTATTGTTGGTTGAGTATAGTTATGGGTGAATGTTTTTAATCAAATTTTTTGCTAGTCTGTCCACAGTTGCTTTTGGAGAGAATACTGGCAGGCTAGGGTTACTGCAGGAGTATATATACTGTGATGTCAGCTTGCTCCATCTCCATCTGCTGGCAGAGGAGTATAACCCACTGGTCCTGAGTCCATCTGTCTACACTAAGGAAAACAAAATTATCAGGTAAGTAATTTTTAAACAATGTCCAAGCCTGATGTAAACTCTTAACCTTTGCAGCTGCTCCTTTCAGTTTTTTTCCTAACCATTTTCTTCATTTTATCATAGACTCCATTTTGAAAGATAAATATCACAGTTGATTTCCTTAGTGTCCTCCCTCCATTTATGAAGTTGTATTTGATCATGTTATTAACTACTAGAGATAACAGCAAAAATAAACATTTTGATGAATTGAACAACTATTCTGGATTGATGGAACATGTTTCTGAAGGCTTGATTTTCAGGTAGCTGCTGAAACTGACCAGTATGTTGTTGTGTTCTTTTGTTTCCTGAAGGCGGATTGGATTTTAAACATTGGAGAACAAGCACTAGATATAGGCATTGTCTCCTTCAGTCAGACTGCTTACTCCATTTTGGTTCTCGGTGAGAGAAACTTCTTTTGCCTTAAAGAGAACGGGCAAATTCGATTCATGAAAAAACTTGATTACTCTCCAAGCTGCTTTCTTCCATATTGTTCAGGTATGTAGAAGGAAAGAAATTCCAGGTTAATAGATTCAGACTTTTATCCAGAGGAAATTGAAATTACCCTCTTAATGTTTCTTATCAAACTGTGCTTTACCCAGTGGTGGTTTTCAGCCTGAAACCACCATTTAAGCTGCTTTCTTTTCCCCATTGCATTTGGAGTGGCTCTTGCTGGCTCCAACCTGGTACCTTTTATTTTAGAAAATTACTACTGGCTTTACCTGCAGAAATGAAGTTTTACAAAATTGCCTGCCTATTATGTGGGTAGATTAATGTGCATATGGGCTTTCTCACAGGGCAAGCAGGATAGTAATCCTCACATATATGGGTGACATCATCAGGATGGAACCCTCACGGAACACTTTGTCAAAGTTTCTAGAACTTTGACTTGGCACACTGAGCATGCCCAGCATGCCACCTAATCCTGCATCCAGCAGGGGTCCCCCTTCAGTCTGTCTTTTTTCGCTCAGCAGTAGCCATGCGGTTTGAGGAGCTCTCACAACTATTCCTGACAGAATTTTTCCTCAAGGAATTTTTTCAAAAATGTATCAAAATTCACCCATCCGGGGTCCCACTTTCGACTATCGATACCCGCAGATGTAAGGTAAGGCTTTACCTTGTTTTCGCGGTTGGTTACTGATGGTTCCCCTTTTTTGGCCCGACGGCCACCGACCGTATCGTGGTTAAATTTTTTCAAACTCAATGGTGACGGGTTTTAGGTGGTGCCCCGACTGTCCGCGGACGATGACCATTACAGACCCGCATCAGGTATGTGTCCTGTGCTTAGGGGTTACCCATCACGTCGTGACCTGTACCAATTGCTCCCAAATGACACCCAAGGGCCGCCAGGCTCGCTTAGAAAATAATGGAGTTTTTGTTCCAAACTAAACAGCCTACCTCTTCCAAATCATTGGCGTCATCGACTCTGTCGCCGTCGACGCCTCGGCACTGACTGATCCCCGGCGATTCCCGGCTGCCTAGTTCTCTGCCGAAGAAATCCACCTCGACGATCTCGGTGCCGGACCAACCTGAGCACCGAGAAAAACATAGGCATCAACACTGGAAGACTTCATCTGTTGATCCGGCTAAGGCATCAACATCTCTATCAATGTAGCCACCAAAGAAAAAGACCCACACGGATGAGCCGCCATCATCCTCCAAGCAAGGGTCACTGAGGCATTCCCCACTTCCAGTGGGACCAAGAGCTGAGATTCCACTTTCATCGGTGGAGCCTCCGGCGATGACAGTGCAGCGTCCAACTCTGGAACTGGTCCTACAAGCGCCAGCCTTCCATGAGGAATTGAACCGGATAGTTCAAGAGGCAGTCATCCAGGCACTGCAAGGACTCCTACCTTCATCGGCACCGGCACCAACTCCGGTTCCTGTCACCAACCCGATGCCCAAGGTGCTGGCTCCACTCCTGGACAGGTTAGACACGCTCATCGGAGCGCTTCCACTGGTGCTCTCAAAGACACCAGTCTATCCATCGACACCGATCCCGCTTTCATAGGCGGTTGAGGAAACACCGATGCCGGATCCTGTCCCAGGGCCTTCAGGAGTTCCTCCACTGAAGTGTCCACCGAGTTCACCGGTGCCGCATCGGCCTCTCTCTGTTCCTCCGATGCCGTCGGTGCCACCTCAGATTCCCTCGGTGCCAAGACCGGATCCATCGGGGATAGGCTTTTTTCTCCCTTCAGGTGGCCCGCCTGATGCAGGAGACTAGCCTTATCAGCCCCTGTCTGAGGATACCTCGGATTCCCAGGATACTGAAGATATTCCTTCTGGGCCATCTCCTCCTGAAGAGAGAAGATGTTCTCCCCCAGAGAATTTGTCCTTTATTAGCTTTATTAAGGAAATGTCCAAGGCCATTCCTTTTAAGCTTCAGACTGAAGAGGATTCCAGACACAAAATGTTGGAAGTCCTCCAGATTGTAGATGCCCCCAAGGAGGTGATGTCTATACCTGTGCATGAAGTCCTCTTAGATCTTCTCCAACGTAACTTGGAACATCCAGGGACGGTGCCCCCAGTGAATCGCAAGACTGACACCACCTACTTAGTTAAATCTGCTCCTGGTTTCCAGAAGACCCAGTTGTCGCACCATTCTGTAGTGGTGGAATCTGCCCAGAAGAAGGCGAGATGACCTAGACCTCACCACACCTCCTGGGAAGGAGCAGAGGTTCCTGGATGCCCTGGGGCGCAGGGTATTTCATGGATCCATGCTCATTTCGCGTGTCGCTGCTTACCAGCTTTATATGATGCAGTACATGAGGAATATTTTCAAGCTTCTTCAGGTCGTCTCTGACTCCCTGCCAGATGAATTCCAAGAACAACTGAATGCCATCCTCAAAAAAGGTCCTAATGCTGGAAAGCACGAGGTCCCTGCAGCATATGATATCTTCGACACATCTTCTAGAGTGTTTGCGGCTGGTATAAGTGCCAGAATTTGGGCATAGCTCAAATCCTCAGATTTACGGCCTGAAGTTCAGGAGCGATTGGCAGATCTCCCCTGTACTGGTGATAATCTTTTCAGGGACAAGATTCAGGAGACTGTCACACAGCTCAAGGACCATCACGAGACATTAGGCCAACTCTCATCTGTGCCCTCTGATTTTCCCTCCACTTCAAAACGGCCGTTCAGAAGAGAGTCTAAGAGGACAACCTATAAGGCTCGTAGGTACTATCCTCCCCCATCTCGCAGTCCCACAGCCAGACCGTACCATAAAGGTCAGTCTCACCAGTCCAGACCTCAGAAGACCCAGCCAGCTCCACAGCCTGGCCCTGCGTCGGGGTTTTGACTCCCGGCTAGAGAGCAATCGTCAACCTCCACTACTGTCTCTGCCAGTAGGGGGCCGCTTGTGTCATTTCACCGCCGTCTGGCGCACGATCACAACGGATCAATGGGTCCTTTCAGTGGTGTCTCAAGGTTACCATCTCAACTTCCTTTCAGTGCCATCAGACTCCCCACCTCGGCTGGGGTGGGGTCTATCCAACCACTCACCTCTCCTGGAGGAGGAAATTACAAACCTCCTCCGATCCAGTGCCATAGAACCAGTACCCCCTCTACAACAGGGAAAAGGGTTCTATTCTCAGTATTTCCTAATACCAAAAAAATCAGGAGGCAATCGTCTAATTTTGGATCTACGTGCTTTAAACAAACATCTACAAAAGGAAAAGTTCAGGATGGTAATCTTGGGATCCCTCCTCCCTCTTCTTCAGAATGGAGATTGGCTTTGCTCTCTAGACCTACAGGACGCATACACGCAAATATCAATAACACCGTCTCATCGACGATACTTCCGTTTCCTGGTCGGACACCGACACTTCCAGTATCGAGTAATGCCATTCGGCCTAGCATCGGCACCTCGTGTCTTTATGAAATGCCTGGCAGTAGTAGCGGTGTACCTTCGCCGACAGAGCATCCTTGTCTACCCCTACCTAGACGACTGGTTGCTAAGGGCCCCATCAGAGATGGAGGTACTACGATCCCTCCATCTAACCCTGCAGCTACTACTGTCACTGGGATTTCTAGTGAACTACCAAAAATCCAATCTCATTTCATCGCAGATCCTCTCCTTCACTGGAGCAGACTTGGACACCGTTCAGGCAAGAGCGTTTCTCTCAAGAGATCGTGCCCATGCTCTAGCTTCTCTTGCAATTCAAATGCCAACTCGTCGCTGCACGACGGCTCGCCGATTCCTCATTTTGTTGGGTCACATGGCTACCTCGGTACATGTGACTCCTATGGCTCGCCTGGCCATGAGGGTAACCCAGTGGATCCTAAGGTCCCAGTGATCCCAGGCTCATCATCCAATGTCCAACATTGTCCACGTCACCAGACAACTTCGTCTCTTGTTAGCATGGTGGAGTCAAGAGTCTAATCGTCTCAAAAGACTGCCTTTTCAATCTCCAGTTCCTGAAGACAGATGCTTCCACCCTCGGTTGGGGAGCCCATGGCAACAACCTGCAAACTCAGGGAACCTGGTCTGCACAAGAGTCACAACATCAAATACATTTTGTAGAGTTCAGGGCCATAAGATATGCCCTAGTGGCTTTCCTGGATTGTCTTACCAACAAGACAATCTGATCCAAACAGACAACCAGGTAGCGATGTGGTACATCAACAAGCAGAGTGAAACGGGCTCATACCTGTTGTCAAGAAGCAGCACAGATATGGTCCTGGTCTTTCTCCCACTCCATGTTTCTCGAGCAACCTACCCGGCAGGCGTGGATAATGTGCTTGTGGACAAGTTGAGTTGACCTTTCATCCCCACGAATGGTCCCTCAATCCCACTGTGGCAGAGGGAATCTTCCAAAGGTGGGGCTATCGACATATAGACCTCTTTGCGTCATGTCACAACTGCAAAGTGGACAATTACTGCTCCCTACATCACAGTTTCCAGACACCACCGAGGGATGCTTTTGCCCTCTCATGGTCCCAAGGCCTCCTATATGCGTACCCTCCACTTCCACTCATCAGCAAGACTCTCGTGAAATTACGGCAGGACAAGGGCTTAATGAGTCTAATAGCCCCTTACTGGCCGCAGCAGGTGTGGTTTCTCATCCTTCGCGACCTCTCAGTCTATCCTTATGTTCGCCTGGGAACGAATCCGTCTCTGATAACTCAGAACAATGGGCAGCTCCATCATCCGAACTCCAGGCCCTGTCACTGACGGCCTGGATGTTGAAAGGCTAATTCTACAGCCTCTAAATCTCTTGGACGTTGTATCCCAAGTCCTCATAGCTTCATGGAAGCCTTCCACAAGGAAATCTTCTCTCTCCAAATGGAAAAGGTTTTCCTTATGATGCAGGTCGAAGGAAATTGATCCCTTTACCTGCCCCACTTCGAAGTTCCTAGACTACCTCTGGTACCTGTCGGAGGCTGGTCTACAAACTTCCTCCATCAGAGTGCATGTCAGCGCCGTAGCTGCGTACCATAAAGGCGTGGGAGAGGTCTCAATATTGACACATTCCCTAGTAGCACGCTTCATGAGGGGTTTACTGCATTTAAAGCTGACACTGCGTCCTCCGGCCCCTGCTTGATATCTCAGTGTTGTATTAGCACGGCTCAGGAAACCTCCATTTGAGCTTCTACACTCCTGCGAGCTACGTTATCTCACTTGGAAAATGATTTTTCTCCTAGCCATAACGTCGGCTCGCAGGGTTAGTGAACTACAAGTGCTAGTAACATACCTACTCATCCTAAAATTTTACCAAAGGTAGTATCTGAATTTCATTTAAATCAATCCATTATACTGCCTACTTTCTTTCCAAAACCCCACTCACATCCAGGTGACCAAGCGCTGCATTCCTTGGACTGCAAACGTGCGTTAGCCTTTTATTTGCAACGCACTGCAGCCCATAGAAAGTCCACCCAGCTGTTTATCTCCTTTGATAAAACTAAACTGAGAGTTTCGGTGGGCAAGCAGACCTTATCCTCCTGGCTAGCGGAGTGTATTTCCTTCTGCTACCAGCAAGCAGGCCTCCTGCTACAGGAACATGTGAAAGCGCACTCTATAAGAGCCATGGCAACATCAGTCCCGCACCTCCGTTCGGTGCCCCTTGCCGACATCTGCAAAGCTGCGATATGGAGTTCTCTCCATACCTTTGCAGCTCACTATTGCCTGGACAAGGCTGGCAAACAAGATTCCATTTTTGGCCAGTCTGTTCTGCGCAATTTATGCTCAGCTTAATACCCAGCTTCCTGCCAGCGACCCACTAGAATGTCAGGATGCCCTCCTAACCAAAACCCAGCCCTGTTGTTGTGCCTCTTGCACGTCTTTGGGTGTTTTTGGTACATTTACTCGGGCATCCTCAGCTCGCTACTCACCCATATGTGAGGACTAACATCCTGCTTGTCCTGTGAGAAAGCAGAGTTGCTTATCTGTAACAGGTGTTCTTACAGGACAGCAGGATGTTAGTCCTCACGAAACCAACCTGCCACCCGTGGATTTGGGTTTGCTTATTTATTTATTTATTTTTATATACCGGTGTTGCTTATGATTTCTTATTTTATTTTTTCACTCCTACTTTTACTATAAACGAGATTGAAGGGGGACCCCTGCTGGATGCAGGGTTAGGTGGCATGCTGGGCATGCTCAGTGTGCCTAGTCAAAGTTCTAGAAACTTTGACAAAGTGTTCTGTGAGGGCTCCATCCTGATGATATCACCCATATGTGAGGACTAATATCCTGCTGTCCTGTAAGAACACTTGTTACAGGTAAGCAACTCTGCTATATGCATGTAGGTTTACCTGCTGAAGCACTCCCTGGGGTAGAGATCGGGAGGGGATTGCACTTATGTGTATGCTTCTGCATTTTCAAAAGTATACATGTAAGCTTTTCTGAAAAAACTATGTACACAGTTTATCAGATGTAAATATGTATTGGTGGGATAATTTTTAACAAGAAGCTATACGTGTACATTCCCTTTTGACAATTGATGTGAAGTATTCAAGTAATTGCCTCAAAATCTATGCAAGTTAAAAAATGATCTCCTAATGAGTAAGTTTTCAAAGGGGTTGTGTGCACAAAATTAGCATATATGCACATAAATAGCCTACATTTGCATACATGCTATTTTATAAATATGGAAAGTACCCATATATTTTTGGTTTCGTGCGCACATTTACTGGTGCAAAAAAAGGGGTGCTCCAAGCAGGGGTCAAGAGGTATGCACAGATGTTGCTATTTTAGAAGAGATTTACTTGCAAATTATCTAACGTATTGTGCAGTTTTACAGCTGCTAATTGACTAGAACGATTAATATCAGGTTTGCCTGTTTTTGGGTAGGAGGTCTGGGTGAACTGGTGGGGATTAGGGTGATGTGCTAGAGAGTCTAAGTGAGAGACTGAGTAAACTGGCAGTGGTATTGGCAAACTCATGATTTCAAATACGTGCACAAGAAAGTATTTATATGTGAGAATGTTATAAAATACCTGTTTTTACACCTACATGTTTTTTTTTTATGCAACAAATATATATGCATATGTTTACAAAATAGGTAGGAAAAGTAAGCACTTTCATTGCAGTGGAAATATACCCGTGTTCTGAAATATACACACCTACTTTTGTAGCATATTTAGCCAATATTTTATAAACTGCACAGCTCCTGATACACAGTTTATAATAAATATTAGGATAAATCTCTGCATGTCCATTTATGCGCACACATGCAGTAATGTGAATAGCTTTGAAAGTTATTCTCCGAATGTATTAATGAAGAAATTAAGTCTTTTTTTTTTTTCCCCTCTTCTCAAAGTTGGGTTCCATTAAATGAGTTGTCAAAATAACAAATGTGAAAAGAAAATAGTTTTTTAGAGTTTAGAACTGAAGAAGTGCAATAATTTAATATACTCTATGGGGTAGATTTTAAAAAAGTGCGCCTTCGCGTACTTTTGTTGGCGCACCAGGCGCAAACAAAAGTACGCTGGATTTTAGTAGATACGCGTGTAGCCGCTAAAATCCAGGATCGGCGCGCGCAAGGCTGCCGATTTTGTGCAGCCGGTGCGCGCCGAGCCGCGCAGCCTGCCGCCGTTCCCTCCAAGGCCGCTCCGAAATCGGAGCGGCCTTGGAGGGAACTCGCTTTCGCCCTCCCCTCACCTTCCCCTCCCTTCCTCTATCTAACCCACCCCCCCCGGCCCTATCTAAACCCCCCCCCCTACCTTTGTCGGGGGATTTACGCCTCCTGGAGGGAGAAGTAAATCCCCGCGCGCCAGCGGGCTGCTAGCGCACCGAGACGCGACCTGGGGGCGGTTCCAGAGGGAGCGGCCACGCCCCCGGACCGCCTCGGGCCGAAACCACGCCCCCGGGCCCGCCCCCGAAACGTCGCGTCCCGCCCCCAAAACACCGTGCCGATCGGCCCCGCCCCCGGCATGCCCCCCTCGAAAAACCCCAGGACTTAACGCGAGTCCCGGGGCTCTGCACGCGCTGGCAGGCCTATGGAAAATAGGCGCGCCGGCGCACAAGGCCCTGCTCGCGTAAATCCGGGCGGATTTACGCGAGCAGGGCTCTTAAAATCCACCCCTATGCCTTTCAAGACCAATTTCCATGTGGAACCCTTTATCGGTAATTAATTGTCTATTTTAAAGGGACATTATCAGAGTTGGTAAAATGGGAATTTGAATCTCTGTACAAGATAAATAAATCTTAGCCCAACGATCTTGATGGCTTTCTATTTAGTTACAAATTGCATTTCTTTTACCCATTGGAATAATATTTTTTAGTACTTTTTAAATGAAAATGATAAAGTCCTTGTGCCATGATGTGTCATGTTGGAGTGGCTGAATTAGTTTACGTCCCTGATCTAGGTACAAAAATTTGAAATTGAACAATGGAGACAAAACAGGGTCTGTCTAATTAGGATATTCCAGTGTTCCTTCCATTTATGATTTTGCATTTGTAAAAGAAAAAAATGGTTGCTGAATTTCAGACTCCCATTTTACTAACCCTGACAATGCTTCTTTTATTTATCATGTTGCTTGTTGATAACAAGTCTTACTTTTCTCTTTTTGTTTTTTTTCATTGATCTTGTCCTATAGATGCTTGGCATGTGATTTTTATTTATATTAGAGATGTGATTCGGCCGAACCTTTTGGTTCGGCCTTCGTTATCGGCCTGTCAATTTTTTTTTCGGCTGTCCCGTGGACCATCCAATGCGCCTACCATGTGACAGGGGCCGGTCAATGGCACCGATAGCCCCTGTCACATGGTAAGGGCAAAGGGCCATCGGCGCCATTTTGATTAGTGGCAGCTGACGGCCCGAGAGGGGGATATGGCTCCCGGGACCCCCCGCTGGACCACCAGGGACTTTAGGCAAGTTTTGGGGGGGTCGGGAGAGTGGGGGATTGTAATTAATTAAATCTGAAGGGTTGGGGTGGGTTTGGATTTTTTTTTTTTTAATTTTATGTGCCCTTTCTCCCCCTCCCCCCCCTGAAAACGATAGGAAAACCCATGAAATTTTGTGTGGTTTTCTTATCGTTTCAGGGACCCCCCAAACTGCGACGAAATAGGAAATATCATCTATATTTCCTATTTTGTCACAAACTAATGCACATCCCTAATTTATATGTATACAGTATATTTCTCAGGATGCCTGTATCCAATGCACCAGGTAAGGAATGAAGTTAGAGGAAGAAACATTAATGTTGAAAGTCTCAAGACAGCAGAACAAGAGAAGAATAGAATTATAGTGGTGAAGAAATGAGTTAAGCAATTTTTTTGAACATTGCATTTGAGGAAGCAGAACAGATAGAAAGTGATTTGTTCTACACATGAGGGATGATCAGGTGAAATAAATGGAAATGGGATGTAGCTATCAGCGTAAATGGACAAAACAAAGAAAGAAGATGCTAGGATAGGAGAGAACATGAAGGAACATTTATGTTGTGCAGTGACCTACGTGTTTTTTCCATCCACTTTATTCACCATTTGCTTATTTCTGGCAGGTTCTCTACTTCTTTCCTAAAGTATGTAGGAGGCTAAAAAGAACAACTTTCATAGAATAAACCCATAATACTGCATATTGAAAACATGCCAAAACAGAATCTGTACCTTAGAGTTTTCTTAAATACAAAGAAATAAACTGTTACAAGGCTTCGTTTTCCAGATGACATGGTTGTGTGCTTAACAGGTTTCTTTTATAGTACTAGAGCTTGTTTGCTAGGCACAGAAATATTGCATTAGTGATTTGACAAGTTCCCATGATACATTAGATACATTGTGTATGCTTCATAAAGCATCATGGAATGTTTGTCGAGACACAACACTGGATTGTCAGAGCATCCTTTTTTTTTTTTGTTGTTGTATATATTTTTATTGAATTTTTAAGGACCATTACATATACACAGACAGGTATAGTCTTCCTTGTGCAGCAAAAGAAATGTCTGGTTGCCAAAGTTCCAAGACATTAGAAATAAAGCCAGAACCTTGGGATAATATCTACTCTAAGATAGGGAAGGGTATAATCTCAGCTACTCTAATAGAAAACGAATTTAAACTGCTATACAGGTGGCATTACACCCCAGAGCGACTTCATCGTCTCTATCCTCAGGTGTCGGATAAATGCTGGAAAGGTTGTGGGGCAACGGGTACCTTTTTTCATTTATGGTGGGAGTGCAAAACGATTTCTCGGATCTGGGACGCTGTCTCAGATTGGATTTCGGGTATTATAGGGGAGACTGTTTCTCTCACACCTCAGCAGGCCCTCCTCAGTGGGGACCTTGCGTCAGGGGATATACATCATTCTCAGTTTGTTAAGTTTGTGGTTACAGCAACCAGGTATGAAATAGCGCGCCACTGGAAGGGTCCAGTGACACCTCAAATGGCGGCTATTAAAACGAGAGTGGATAAGGTCTATCATTTGTGCAAGATAACTGCTCACAAACAACATAGATTTACCTCCTTCCAGAAGGTTTGGCAGCCTTACCAATTATGGCGAGTATCTCTAATTACAGGATGAATATCGTTGGGTGTTTTCCTTATATGTCCAGACTACGGTAGATAACTTCATTTTCTTAGTCACGATGCGTGTACATGTTGTTACTGGGTGATGTTCAAAAATGGATTCTGCAAGTTGGGGGGGAGTGGGGGAAGGGGGTATACTATACACAATAACATCATAGAAACTTATTTCAGTTCAGTGTTTATTGTATCTTCATACGTATGTACACAAAAATGTTACATTTTATTGTTCATGACGTTTCTAATAAAAATTTTAAATTGGAAAAGAAATAAAGCCAGAACAAAGAAACTGGTAAAACATGTAGAAAACATAGTGAACAAGGTAACACTGATTACGATGTCTCCACGGATAGAATTAAACTTCAATACGAAGCCGGTGTAATAGCATCAGAACAAACATACAAACAAGTGCAAACTATTTTCTGCATGTAAACAAACAGTGATTTGGGGTCCTTTTATTTTCTCCCCTTAGACCCCCCTCCCTACCCACCCATCCCCCCTTTGCAGTGCCCCCGGGGAAATCAGTAGTTGGGCTGGTAAGGAGACTTGTCCCCAGTTGTCTGTTAGTGTACAGTTAGAATGTGGACAGAACGATAGTATGTTAGTATAAAGCAAGGGGCCTCTTTTGAAATCCAGTAATGGAGGATGAGTTGTTTGACCATGAGACCAGCCTTGTCCACCAGATGGGCATTGGGGGCTTTTAATCTATCCGTGGTTAACATGTATGATCCCAAAAGCCACACCTTGGGTTCTAGTGGGATGGTGCATTTGCATATAGTAGAGCAAAAGGTTTGTATATGTCTCCAAAGGTCCGCAATCTTTATGCAGGTCCAGAAACTGTGAAAAAAATCACCCGTTTCAGCATTGCATGTTAAGCAGTTAGGAGCCTTGCATATCCCTGCGTGAAATGCAGCAGCAAAAGAGAAATATAATTGCCAAATAAATTTAAATTGCAATTCATGCAAATTGTCATTCTCTGTGAGCTTCAAGGTTTTTTGAAAGTATAATTTTATGTTGGCAGAGGTAAGATCCATAGCTGGTATCCCTGCCCATTTCTTTTCAATGCTCCCAAAATTATTTGTAGCCAAGAGCAGATTCAGTATTTTAGAGAACATGGAGCATGAAAATCAGATGGGCTTCTTAACACCTAAAATCTCTGCTAGTTGCCCTCTCTGGGATTAGGCCATTCTGAATTTCTACTGGGTATTTCCCCCTCAGACCAACAGAGGTCTCCTTGATCTCCTTCATCATAGCCTGGTTCCTGGTTCGGCACACCCCTGTGGTCAGAGAAGGATTCTATGGGAATTTCTTGAGATCCCTACCAGACTTGCTTCAGTATACCTCTTCTCCAGAGGATTTTGACTACTCATGCTTTATTGTGAAAATTTTCAGAGGGGGAGCTGATAAGAGGTGGGTGACACTTTATAAACTAACAAATTTATTGAAGCATGAGCCTTCGAGAACCAGACTCCACTTCATCAGATACATAAAGTGCAGTACAGGAGTGGATAAATACAAATGAAAATGGGGGGGAGGGGGAAGATAGAGAACAAAATGAAGTCACTGAATAGAGTAGAGCAGGTTATAGAAAGGGAGTGTTAATAGGATTATAATTCTGCCAACTGACAACTGAGGTAAATGAGAAAAGACAGGATGATCTGTGAATAGATACAATAAGTCCATAGGCACCTGTAGTGTGCCATGAAGCCATTGTCTCTTTTCAGACCTAGGACGATGGTGTTACATTTATTTATGAATTCCAATTCAGCAGTTTCTCACTGGAGTCTTCCTTTGAAATTCTTTTGTAGGAGTATTTATTTAATAAATACTCCTACAAAATTCTTTTGTAGGAGTATTTATTTAAGAACATTTCTACACTGCTACTCAATATATTTGCAAATACATAGAAACATAGAAACATAGAAATGACGGCAGAAGAAGACCGAATGGCCCATCCAGTCTGCCCAGCAAGCTTCACACATTTTTTCTCTCATACTTATCTGTTTCTCTTAGCTCTTTGTTCTATTCCCCTTCCACCCCCACCATTAATGTAGAGAGCAGTGATGGAGCTGCATCCTTTGTTCTATTCCCCTTCCACCCCAACCATTAATGTAGAGAGCAGTGATGGAGCTGCATCCAAGTGAAATATCTAGCTTGATTAGTTAGGGGTAGTAGGGGTAGTAACCGCCGCAATAAGCAAGCTACACCCATGCTTATTTGTTTTACCTAGACTATGTTATACAGCCCTTGTTGGTTGTTTTTTCTTCTCCCCTGCCGTTGAAGCAGGGAGCTATGCTGGATATGTGTGAAGTATCAGTTTTTTTCTCCCCTGCCGTTGAAGCAGAGAGCTATGCTGGATATGCGTGAAGTATCAGTTTTTTTTCTCCCCTGCCGTTGAAGCAGAGAGCCATGCTGGATATGCATTGAAAGTGAAGTATCAGGCACATTTGGTTTGGGGTAGTAACCGCCGTAACAAGCCAGCTACTCCCCGCTTTGTGATTGCGAATCCTTTTTTTCTTCACCCCTGTCGTTGAAGCTATGCAGGATATGCGTGAAGCATCAGTTTTTTTTTTTTTTTTCCCTGCTGGTGAAGCAGAGAGCTATGCTGGAAATGCGTGATGTATCAGTCTTTCTCCCATGCCGTTGAAGCAGAGAGCCATGCTGGATATGCATGGAAAGTGAAGTATCAGGCACATTTGGTTTGGGGTAGTAACCGCCGTAACAAGCCAGCTACTCCCCGCTTTGTGAGTGCGAACCCTTTTTTCTTCTCCCTTGCCGTTGAAGCAGAGAGCTCTGCTGGATGTGTGAAGTATCAGTTATTCTTCTCCCCTGCCGTTGAAGCAGAGAGCTATGCTGTATATGCATTGAAAGTGAAGTATCAGGCATATTTGGTTTGGGGTAGTAACCGCCGTAACAAGCCAGCTACTCCCCTCTTTGTGAGTGCAAATCCTTTTTTCCATTTCCTCTTGCTGCTGAAGCTTAGAGCGATGTTGGAGTCACAGTAAGCATGTGTATGTTTATTGAATAGGGGTATTGTGTCCAGGCAGTAGCCATCATTCTGGCGAGTCACCCACTCTTCATTGGCGGTCTCTTGACTTTATGGATCCACTGTGTTTATCCCACGCCCCTTTGAAGTCTTTCACAGTTCTGGTCTTCACCACTTCCTTCGGAAGGGCATTCCAGGCATCCACCACCCTCTCCGTGAAGAAATACTTCCTGACATTGGTTCTGAATCTTCCTCCCTGGAGCCTCAAATCGTGACCCCTGGTTCTGCTGATTTTTTTCCTATGGAAAAGGTTTGTCGTTGTTTTTGGATCATTAAAACCTTTCAAGAATCTGAAAGTCTGTATCATATCACCTCTGCTCCTCCTTTCCTCCAGGGTGTACATATTTAGATTCTTCAATCTCTCCTCGTATGTCATCCGATGAAGATCCTCCACCTTCCTGGTCGCCCTTCTCTGTACCGCTTCCATCTTGTCTTTGTCTTTTTGTAGATACAGTCTCCAGAACTGAACACAGTACTCCAGGTGAGGCCTCACCAAGGACCTGTACAAGGGAATAATCACTTCCCTTTTCTTACTCGATATTCCTCTCTCTATGCAGCCCAGCATTCTTCTGGCTTTTGCTATCGCCTTGTCGCATTGTTTCGCAGACTTCACATCATTAGACACTATCACCCCAAGGTCCCTCTCCTGCTCCGTGCACATCAGCCTTTCCCCCCCCATCGAATACAGTTCATTCAGATTTCCACTCCCCATATGCATGACTTTGCACTTCTTGGCATTGAATCTCAGCTGCCATATCTTTGACCACTCTTCCAGTTTCCTTAGATCCCGTCTCATTCTCTCCACTCCTTCCGGCTGTCCACTCTGTTGCAGATCTTAGTGTCATCCGCAAAAAGACAAACCTTACCTTCTATCCCGTCCGCAATGTCGCTCACGATATACATCTTACATAGTCAAAATCTAATCGTATGTACAAATAAAAGCAAAAAAGATAAAATAACATAAAAATCTTAAAACTTAATAGATTATGAATGCAAACTCAGTACCATCATTCATTGTCTAGCTGCATTGTCGGCTGCAAATTCTTATGTTTACAACCAAGTTTTTAAGGCTTTCTTGAATATTTTTACATCTGTTAGTATTCTTAATTGTTCTGGTAGGGCATTCCACAACATAGGGCCAGCCACTGAGAAAGCCCTGTCCCTAACCCCCAATGTATGCATGTCTCATCAATGGGACCTTAAGGAGACCCTTGTTTTGGATTCTTAGTGTTATAGATGGAGTATAGATTCATAGGGTTGAACCAACCCATTGCATATTTGTGGTATTAATTTATGTATCAGCATTAGAGTTTTGCTGATGCATTAAATCCTGGCCCAAACTGGAAGACAGTGTAAGCTGATGAGAACTTTTTTCTACCTGAAAGAAGCTGTGCTTTGGGCTACTACAATTTTTTGAATCTCCAACTGGCTTTGTGTCCTTTTTGATGCATAGTCTCCTCAGATTGGTATGTGGCAAGCTTTGATGTTATATCTTCAGAAGGTCTGAAAGCTGTAACTTAAGTATAAAATCCAAGCCTCCCCAGGCTTTGGGATAGTCCAGCTACCACACCACTCACTGGTGATGTAGTTGGCATTGAAACGTACAAAGCGTATCTGTAATCATTCTTAACATTGGCAGTCTGCACTTCTGTGTCCGTCCCCCCGCCCCCCGTGTCAGGCGTGGGCGGACTGGAAGAATGGCCCCGTGGCTTTGGCACGGCGGGGGGTCGGTAAGATGGTGGCGGACTAGCTTAAATGGCGGACGCCGGTTTGGACGCCTGGAATGCACTAGGGTTGAGCGTACCGACGGCTCGGGGTACCGGTAATGTAATTATGTTGATTCATACTAATTAATGTTAATAAATACTGCGGCCTTGTTTCACCAAACATTGAGTTTCTGTGTAATATGTATGGCGGTGGGGGGAGGGGACAAAAAGGGGTTGAATTAGCACAAGTTTGATGCTACTACTTATAAGTTTCAATCATCAAGGCTTCTATCTTGGCTGTGTGTGCTAATTCAAACTCTTTTTGTGTCTATAGTAGCCAGAGTTGAAGTTTTGATGATTGGTGCTATTGCTCACAAGTTTCAAACTTGTACTAATTCAACTCCATTTGTTGGTTATCTGATAAGAAAAAATGTAATTACTGAGTTATAATTGTTCAAGATGACCGTTTTTATTAAGTAGATATAAAAGGGAGACTGCTGCCAGAGGCAGGAAGTGGGAAAAAAATCAAATAGGGGTACTCTTCTGTCTTATTGGGCTCTTGAAACTATCATTCTCTGCCCCTGTGCCTCACCCTCAATCACCTTTTCGGTTTCACACTCATACATGTAATGAATAAATGCTTGGCCTTGGGGTGTTAAGATGGAAGCTAAGGGTAAGTCTGTATAGTCTGGGTAGGAGGTTTAATGCTTTATGGTTTCTACAACTTTAAGAGTTTAAAATGCTTCTAAGATTAGTCTGTTTTTGGTCTATCTGATTCTCCCTAGATAAGTGTTGTGGAACTTGTGGACTGTGAGAACATGGAACATTGTGTCTTATGTTGGCCTACTGTGTGCTAGAGATGCACTTGTGTCAGAAGTAGGGAGATCCTACAAGCTGAGGCCTTCCCTGGGTCTAGCCATGGGTCATATAGTTCTGTTTCCCCTCACCACCAATAAGTTTGACTAACTCACCTCTTAAGAGTTTTAAACAATTTTTATTGCATAATTCTAGGCCGATTTCCAGGAACTTCAAAAATACTAGTTTCCCAAAACATAAGTCAAGCACTAATCACCTTTGTAAAGTTCTACATAACTTTTCCTCCTAAGAACATAAGAGCATGCCATACTGGGTCAGATCAAGGGTCCATCAAACCCAGCATCCTGTTTCCAACAGTGGCCAATCCAGGCCACAAGAACTTGGCAAGTATCCAAAAACCTAAGACTATTCCATGTTACTGTTGCTAGTAATAGCAGTGACTATTTTCTATCTCAACTTACAGGTCAACACAGTAAAGTGCGGCCGCGGTTACCCTGCTCCTAACCCACTTTCTACCCACTTTTCCGCCGCGTTAGTCCAACCCGCGATACACTATCCCCTTTAATCTACTCTTACCGCGTCCTTAAATCACCGGGTAACTCCTTCCGCCTGCGGCATGTATATTACATGTAAACGATTGAATTAGCTATTCCCCTCCCATACAGTAATGTGCGCCCCGACTATCGCTTTTTTACCCTGCCGTTTTGCCGCGCGTTTAATCTGCTAACTTACCGCCTACCCTTACCCCTGCGTTAGAGGCAGGGGTAAGGGTAGGCGGCAAACTTTCCCCCAGCCCCCACTCACCTGCCCTGGCCGTGTCCATAGGTGCTGGTCTCCGGGGCAGCCCCAGTCCTCTCCCCTCCTCCCGAAGCAACGAAAGCGGAAAAAAATCGAAAAAAAAAAAAGTTGCAAGAGAGAGAGGGGAGAGAGGGTGGGCAATCCTACGCTCGGGATTGCCAGACCTCTCTCCCCTCCTCCTGAAGCAAGGCGCGAAAAGTAGCCTTGCTTCGGGAGGAGGGGAGAGAGGGCTGGCAGTGTAAAGCTACGAAGCGACTTACTTTTTTTGCAGCCCCCCTCCAGAGACGGACATCGGCGAAGACGACCGCGGCTTCCCTGCCTCCAGCTGCCTGCAAAGATGGAGGCCTGCACGGGCGAAAGCGGCCCCTGTGCGTGCAATTGGGCCGCTCGATGCATGACGTCATGATGTTTGGCGTCACGGCATGTGACGTCACGGCTTGAGCGGCCCAATTGCATGCACAGGGGCCGCTTTCGCCCATGCGATG
Organism: Rhinatrema bivittatum; assembly: GCF_901001135.1. Taxonomy (NCBI): domain Eukaryota; kingdom Metazoa; phylum Chordata; class Amphibia; order Gymnophiona; family Rhinatrematidae; genus Rhinatrema; species Rhinatrema bivittatum. The sequence continues at coordinate 330,120,897 of NC_042616.1, read as the reverse complement.
CGTCCATCTTCGCGGGCAGCTGGAGGCAGGGGAGCCGTGGTCCGGCCTTGCCGATGTCCGTCTCCGGAGGGGGGCTGCAAAAAAAGTAAGTCGCTTCGTTGCTTTACACTGCCAGTCCTCTATCCCCTCCTCCCGAAGCAAGGCTGCTTTTCGCGCCTTGCTTCGGGAGGAGGGGAGAGAGGACGGGCAATCCCGAGCATAGGAGAACCGTCCACTTCCTGGTACCTGTCATTTGAAATGACATTTGAAATGACAGGTACCAGCGTGTCCGTGAAGCGTTAGGCCAGCGCACCCAGGATACTGTATAGCGCTCTAAAGAGTAAAATGGGTTGCGCGGGCCTGACGCTTCACGGACGCTTCTTAGACGCAGCTTGCATTTGCAGGCTATTTACATACAGTATTGAGCGGTAGGTGAGCTGGACTGTGCATGCGGCAACCGCGGGTGCGCCGGGCACTAACGCAGCTCTTCCTACCGCTCCTTACTGTATCGGCCTGTTAATTAGTAGTAGGTAATGGACTTCTCCTCCAAGAACTTATCCAATCCTTTTTTAAACACAGCTATACAAACTGTACTAACCACATCCTCTGGCAACAAATTCCAGAGTTTAATTGTGCGTTGAGTGAAAAAGAACTTTCTCCGATTAGCTTTAAATGTACCACATGCCAACTTTATTTATTATTTATTTAAACACTTTTATATACCGAAATTCATATGGGCATCACATAGGTTTACATAAAACAATAGGGAAGAAGAGGAAGAAAAATCGGAAGAAAAAAAGTTACATTATAACAATACCTGATTTAAATAAAAGAGGCTAAGAGAAGAGAAAAGGATAGAGAAGAGCAGATAGGTAAAGGGGGAGATGTTAGAGGAGAAGGAGTACCCCCTATTATCTGAAAGAGTAAATAACTGATTCACTTCTACCCGTTCTAGACCTCTCATGATTTTAAACACCTCTGTCATATCCCCCCTCAGCTGTCTCTTCTCCAAGCTGAAAAGTCCTAATCTCTTTTATTCACCATTCCCTTTCTAATAATTTCTAACATTCTGTTTGCTTTTTTGACTGCTGCAGCACACTGAACCGACAATTTCAATGTGTTATCCATTATGACGCCTAGATCTCTTTCTTGGGTGGTAACACCTAATATGGAACCTAACATTGTGTAACTATAACTTGGGTTATTTTTCCCTATATGCATCACCTTGCACTTATCCACATTAAATTTCAACTGCCATTTGGATGCCCAATTTTCCAGTCTCACAAGATCTTCCTGCAATTTATCACAATCTGCTTGTGATTTAACTACTCTGAATAATTTTGTATCATCCGCAAATTTGATCACCTCACTCATCGTATTTCTTTCCAGATCATTTATAAATATATTGAAAAGCACTGGTCCCAGTACGGATCCCTGAGGCACTCCACTGTTTACCCTTTTTCACTGAAAAAACTGACCATTTAATCCTACTCTCTGTTTCCTGTCTTTTAATCAGTTTGTAATCCACAAAAGGACATCCCCTCCTATCCCATGACTTTTTAGTTTCCTTAGAAGCCTCTCTTGAGGGACTTTATCAAATGCCTTCTGAAAATCCAAATACACTACATCTATCAGTTCAACTTTATCCACATGTTTATTAACCCCTTCAAAAAAATGAAGCAAATTTGTGAGGCAAGACTTGTCTTTGGTAAATCCATGCTCAATGTGTTCCATTAAATCATGTCTTTCTATCTGCTCTGTGATTTTGATCTTTAGAATAGTTTCCACTATTGTTCCCAGCACTGAAGTCTGGCTCACTGGTCTCTAGTTTCCCGGATTGCTCCTGGAGCCCTTTTTAAATATTGGGGTTACATTGGCCACCCTCCGGGCTTCAGGTACAATGGATGATGTTAATGATAGGTTACAAATTTTAACTAATAGATCTGAAATGTGCTCCTTTCAGTTTTTTCCTAACCATTTTCCTCATTTTATCATAGTCACCTTTTTGAAAGTTAAATGCAGTCAGTTGATTTCTTTTTTTGTACTCTCTTCAGTTAAGTCAAATTTGATAATGTTGTGATCACTATTTCTAAGTGGCTCCCACACTGTTACCTCTCGCACCAAATCCTGTGTTCCACTAATGACTATGTCTAAAATATTTCCCCACTTGTTGGTTCTTGTACCAGCTGCTCCATGAAGCAGTCATTTATTTCATCTAGGAACTTTACTTCTCTAGAATGTCCTGATGTAACATTCACCCAGTCAATACTGGGATAATTGAAATCATTCATTATTACTGTGCTGCTGATTTGTTAGCTTCCCTAATTTCTTTTACCATTTCATTTTCTGTTAATTGATTCTGGCCAGGTGGATGGTAAAATACCCCCACTACTATTTTATTCCTGTTTTCACCTGGAATTTTTATCCATAAAGATTCAAAATTGCATTTTGTTTCCTGCAGAACTTTTATCTTGTTTGATCCAATGCTCTCTTTAACATATAGTGCCATCCCTCCACTAATTTGATCCATCCTATCATTTTGATAAAGTTTGTACCCTGGTATCACAATGTCCCTTTGGTTATCCTCCTTCCATGAGGTCTCTGATATGTCATTTATATCTACCTCTTTATCCAGTACTATACACTATCTCTCCCATCTTATGTTTTTAGACTTCTAGCATTTGTATACAGACATTTCAAAATACATTTTTTGTTTGTATTAACAATCTGCTCATCAGTTGACAGGAGTAATTTGGAATCTTTCTGAACTTTTCTTGAAGACACCTGGTCTATGTTGGCATTTATTGCAACTTCTCTACTGGGATGCCCTATTTTTCCTGTTCTTGTATTATCCTTCAAAGATAAATTATTCCGAACCATGCACTTCTGTGCATCCTTTGGCTTTCCCCCATCATCTAATTTAAAAGCTGTGCTATCTTCCTTTTAAAGGTTAGTGCCAGCAGCCTGGTTGCACTCTGGGTAAGGTGGAGCCCATCTTTTCTAAAAAGGCCCCTCCCTTCCCCAAAATGAAACTCAGTTCCTAATAAACCTGAAACCCTCTTTCTTGCATGATCATCTGATCCATGCATTGAGACTCTGGAGCTCTGCCTGCCTCTGGGTTCCTGCATGTGAAATGGGGAGTATTTCTGAGAATGCTATCCTGGAGGTTCTGGATTTCAGCTTTCTAGCTAAAATCCTGAATTTGGCTTCCAGAACCACCCTCCTGCACTTTCCTATGTCATTGGTACCCCAATTACCAAGACAGCCCATTCCTCCCCAGCACGATTTAAAATCCTATCTATGTGATGCGTGAAGTCTGCCACCTTTGCACCAGGCATGCACGTTACCAAGCAATCCTCACATCCACCAGCCACCCAGCTCTCAACCTTCCTAATAATTGAATCACCAACTATAACAGCTGTCCTAATCCTTCCATCTCCTTGAGGGCAGGTTGTACCTATAGGATTGTTTCCTGCCTCATCAAACTGATACGCTCCTTGCAGGTGACCTTTCTTCTCCAAGGCAGTACAGGAGCTACCAGATTGGAGGTGGACTTCTCTACTAATTCTACTATGTCCCATCTCTTGTCTCTGTTAGCTTCTCCAGGTCTGCCTCTCTAGCCTCCTTAGACTGGAATCATTCTCTGAGGGCTTGGAGCTCTTTGCACTTAGTACACACATACAACCTCTCACCAATTGGAAAGCCTCCCTCTTGCTGCGGGACTACTTCCTGCATCATAATTTTGTTGATTTGTTATTGAGTTAATCTTTCTGAGGGAGCAGAGATGTAAAGCTAGCCTAAAGTATTTTTACTCTATAGATTTATTTTATATTTGTTTGCAATGATCTTCAAACACTACAATTAATCTACCAATATCTTTCTAGTAACCCACCTTTTTGATTCTTGTTTTGAATTAGATTCCATCTATGTAAAATCTGTAGCTAATTACTGCTACCAAATACAATTATCATGTAAAATCAAAACATATAAAACCTAATAAAAAAAAGATAAGGTTTAGTAAACAGATAATTTATAGCAAGGTAAATGGATAGAATACAGTAAGGAAATTTGAGGAGCGCACACCTGACGGTGCATGCTTTCAGTCCTCGTCTGTTGCAAGGGGTGCGGTGCCTCTGGAAGTTGGGGCTGTGGACTTCAAAGCCTGGATCGCTCGCATTGACCTTTTGAGTCCTATCCTGGGCGTTGCTGGGAACGGTATGCAGATCAGCCTTCCATGTCCTCTTCTTCTGCTTCTGTCTTCAATCTAAACTATTGAGAGGTTTGCGAGCCCTGCCAGACTTGAAACATTCTTTTTTCCAGAAAAGACGAAAATCAAGATAAAGCCGAACCTGTTATTCCTAATCTTGCTAGGCATGCTAGTAAAGTCCCATGATGTACCGTATTGAAAGCTGAAGATGTGTCCAACATTACCAAAATATGCAGTATTCTGTGCCTTGATGGAAACCCCTCCGTATCACATTGAGTGTAGACAAATGTAAAATCTCTGATCTATAATGTTTTCTAAATCCAAATTGGAAATCCAACAACACATGGTCATCAAGATACTCAGTAGTATCTTAGTAAATATATGGCTACAGACTCTACACACTTAGCCATATATTTACTAAAATATTGTTCCCATTCTGTGACTATGGAAAAAATGCTTAGTAAATGACTCCCATAGTACCTGATTCACTAAGGGTTTTTCCCATAGACACAAAATGGAAGAAAAGCCTTAATGAATCTGGCCCTTAGTTAGAAACTATAACGAAGACACAGGTCTGTAATTACCAATATCTAATGGATTAAGGGATGATTTTTTAAGTTCTTTAATGTGGCTGGCGGTGAAGACATTCCGTGGGAACTATGGCTGATGCTGCGATCGCTCTTATTTATAGAAAAGGGAAAGATGCAATGGAATGTGGGTCTTATAGGCCCATTTCTCTTCTTAATTCACATATGTTGGTGAAGGGGTTACAATTTAGATTAGAGACCTTGCTTCCTGCTTTGGTGCACTCTGATCAAACAGGTTTTGTGCAGGGCAGGGTTTCCACCTCCAGTATCAGATGCTTATTCAATCTGTTGCATCTAGCCCAACCTAAGGGAGTGTTGGGTGTGATAGTTTCCTTGGATGCTGAAAAGGCATTTGATCGTTTAGCTTGGCCCTATCTTTTTGCTGTTTTAGAAAATATGGGCTTGCCTACTCGATTTATTGCATGGATTAAAGCTATATATGAAAAACCTAGTGCTTGGCTTAATATTAATGGTTCTCTCTCTCCTCCTCTTTTGTCATTGCCCGAGGTACTAGGCAGGACTGCCTCTCCCCCCCCCCCCCTTCTATTTGATCTCGCCATTGAACCCTTAGCAGCAACTGTCAGACAATATCTGGACATTCAGGGGTTTAGGTTTGCAGGCTGGTCTCATAAGATTTCTCTTTATGCAGATGATGAGTTGGTTTACATGACGGCCCCACTCTCCTCACTCTTATATCAATAAGGTACACTGTCTGGGTAGAAAATACATTTTGGTAAGTCTGAGTTGATTCTGACTGATCCAAGGATGGGAGTCCTAGAGAGTCTTTCTGAGTTTAAGGTGGTAACAAATGGTTTTACATATTTTGGGATTTTTGTTACTAGGCACCCTAAGGAGCTCTATATTAAGAATTACACACCTCTTATTGGTCAACTGAAACAAACTATGTTAGTGTGGGAGCGATGATTTCCTGGATGGGCCAAATCAGCTTGTTCAAAATGAATTTATTACCGAAGCTCTTTTAGCTTTTTCCAACATGTTCCCTGCTCAGTCCCTGTAACTGTGTTCAATGACTTAAATAAGTGATTGTCATGACTCACAGTTGACTGCTACAGATGAACTTGGTTGCCCAAGAGCTAAGGAGGTATGGTGTTACCTAAGTTGCATATGGCTGACTTCAAAAGATGCAGATCTAAGCTGAAGTGGTTAATTTGGCTGTTCTCCCTTTTTTGCCTAGTGACTCCCCTAACAGTAGAAGGGTGTGTAGGAATAACCCCTTGCTGGCCCATAAATTTCAACTATGGAGGCAACTGTTAACATTTCTGGGAAGGAATGCTGATACCTTTTCACCGGTTGCCCCTGTTTATGAAAACCCAACTTTCTGGTTGTACATTCTCACCAGCGTTTAAAAGTTGGCGGGATAAGGTGCTGATACATATAGCTCAGCTATGGGATGATGAGTGTTGCCTCATTTCAAGATTTATTTGAAGAGTATGAAATTTCCTCAGTCTCATGCTTTTTATTTACAACTGAAGCAAGTTTTGGGGGTCTGACTTGATTTGTCTACACCTCTAAGGCAACTGGATGGTCTGGAGAAATTTCTAAGTGATCCAGACGCCTATGTGAAGGGTATCTCTCTTATATAACAGGGGATACTTTGGGGCAAATTTAGTAAAGACACTCCTAGTTCTATTATTAATTTATGGAATACAGATTTAGGTAGTAACCTGGACTCCAGGGTATGGAAAGCTATTTGGACCTCTGCCCATCACATTTCCATCTGTACTAGAAGGGTGGAGCTTAGAACTTAGTGTTCCTTTTTTATATTCTAAATTTTTCCCTGATGCCAGTGATCAATGTTGGTGAGGATGTGGGCAGCAAGGTACCTATCTCCTTATGTGGTGGTTTTGCCTTGAGATACATGGCTTCTGGTCCTGAGTTACACAAGAAATAGCTGATATCCTTCATCTTCTTATTCATGTTACACTAGAATTGGAGTTATTGAGTAGATGGCACCCAGTGAAATGCAGAGCACTGGTCGGGCAGCTGTTGTTGGCTGCTCGATTAATTCTTGCAACCTTTTGGAAAGTCCCCCCTAGTGTTAGATTATTGGCGTTTGCAAATACGTGTTATTGCTGACCTGGAATAGTTAAAGTACAGCCTTAAGGGTGAACATGCTAAATATACCACTAATTGGAGGCCATACTTTGTCTTTTTGGATAATACTTAAGATGATTGGGGTTGGTTTTTTCTTTCTACTTTAATGTCCTTTAAGTGTCTGTTCCCCTATATGATCTTTTGCCATGTACCTCACTGCAATATTGTTATTTGCTTCTTTGTACTTTTTTCTGTTGTTTGCCTGGAAAGTTACAAATAAGAGTTATAAAAAAAATGTTTTTTTTTTAAATAGGATTGATAGAGGCACATTTCAAATGTTCTGGCAAATCACCAACTTCCAGTGATGGGTGGTAACTGAGGGGTTAATAACCTCTCTCATGATATTCAACATGGCAGTAGGGAATATATTCTTTGGCAAACTTGTTGAATTCATAACTTCGATCATTTGTAATACCTCTGACTGAGATACTACAGCAAATTTAGCCCAGTGATATTCATCAGAAACCACATATGGCTCAGGTACAGTTCCATCAAATCTGATACATATCTTCTCAACTTCTTCAAGAAAATAGATTGCAAATATCAGGACGAATACACAAGTTGTTTGACCTTATGTGTTGTTCTTGAGTTAACAATTCATGTGGCTTACTTAACGAGGCTTGTATTTTATCAGATAAATAAATCATTTTTGTTTCATCAACCTCAGCTCTGTATGTCTCTAGGTGAGCTCTATAGATATTCAAATCACAGAATAATTGTGATTTATGCCAGTGATATTCCATCTCATGTAAATCTTGCTTTAGCTTTTTCAAATTCTGTGTGAACCAAGGGGAATTCTTCAAACTATGATGTGACAATGTTTTTAATGGGGTTATCTCCTCCACTATCAACGCTAATGATTCCAGCCAAATATTGACAGCCTCATTTTAACTATATGTTTAATAAGATGGCAAAATTAAAAGCCAAAATGAGCACAATTGATCTAGGTCGGTCTACCATCTTTTATACTGATTGCCCTCTACCTCCGATCCCAACAAAATATGTGCATGGACAACTAATGCAAAAGTCAAACTGAAAATATCAGATTGTGTACTCTCCGAGTATTCATATGCATCTCTTCATTATTCATCAAATTTGATCACAGAAAAGCCAGATCTGGGTGTATGTGCTTTTCTAAGAGCTGGAACCTGTACTACTTGTATAAAACTAAGTGAATTTAACATTCAAAAAATGTTCACAATATATTGGTGGCAGATACACATATCTAGAAAGATTAAAATCAGTCTACTTGGATCTATACTACAGGTTGTAAGAGCTTCTATTATTTGTGAAAAAAAATGAAAGTTAATGAACTGGAAGGAACATAGCACATGCCAATATTTCACCTACCTGTAGGTAATAATAATTCATTTGGTAAGGGGACATTAGTATTGACCATTTGCATAAGAAAAGATTTCATAATATAATCAACCCTTTCCACCTCACTTTCTAATTCTTGGTTTTGAAACAATCGAATACTGTGCAGGACATAGTTGATTTAACAAAACATCAGTTTTGAGCAACTATGATTCACATGTACATAATATATCAAGCCCACCATCACTTAAGATATCAAAAAAGATTGGGCATTTTTACTCAAAGTTTTCTCCCATTTTGTGTCTATGAGAAAAATGCTTAGTGTATAGGAGAATGTAGTGTAATGGAGAATGAAGTGACTTGTTCCAGGTCATAACGTGTAGTAGTGGGAGAAGTGGGATTTGAAACTTGGCTTCCCTGGGTCTTACATCACTGCTCTAACCACTAGGCTGCTCCTCCACTCATCTGTATCTCCAACCCCTTCCAACATTGACATTTCTCTTGCTTTTATTGAGTTGTGGCAATTAGTAACTGCCGAATAACTGCACAGTTGAGAGCACATGCTCCCAGGCTGCTTCTCCCCCTCCCTACTGTACTTCTTAATTTAGAAAGATAACCTTTGCTAGTGGGGAGAAACAATAGCTATGGAAACTGGAAGTGTGCACTCTTGATGTGTCCCTGATCTTCCTACCTGCTGTCTCTAACTGCAGATACAGCCTAAGGGAAAGGAAGCTATGGGTCAAGTGCAGCACTGGGGCTTACCAAATGAGATGGTGTTTGCTGACTACTGGCTTACTGACATATAGGAAAGGAGAGTTGAAATGGGGCGAAGAAAAGTACTGGCATGTATTGAACGAGCTACGACGAGAGGATTATATTAGTGAAAGAAGCTTAAAGCATAGTTCTCCTAACCCGTGCCTGGGGTCTATCTCAATAAAAGCAGTCCATTTTGGTTTCAATTTATTTTTAAATGTTTTAATTTTAGTGTTCCTTTTAGTTGGCAAGTTTATTTTCTTAGTAGCATGAAGCCTCAAGCAGTGTCAGCTTTAATGTATTGTGAGAAGATTTTCCCAGTAGGCAGAATATTTTTTTTTTTTTTGTTTGCTTTCCATGGATCAAATCTCCAGGGGAAGTTCTCTTAATGTGCTGATGCTATATCTGCCATAGGCTACTCAGGATAGAAAGAAAATCTCACCACAGGGTGTGCAAGGGAGCTGTGGAAATAAAATTGACTTTAATCTTCCCCTACATCTTTAATCCCCTTTAATCTTCCCCTACATCTTCCCCTACACTTTATAAACATCCAGAATCTTCATTACTTATGTTTTCTTCCTCATTGTTAAAAACTGCATTTTTGAACTGAACAATTCATTGTAAATCATTCACTTCCATCTTTGGAAACTTTACCATTCTACAGGTTAATACAACATGTTAAAGTTCCTATCTTTTCTTCTTCTTACTCCTAGTTGTACGTATCCTTGTTTATTGTAACTGTATTTATAATATGTATATTACATATTTGGTTCTATGTTCCAGTTATTACCCCATTGTTTACTGTAAACCGGCTTGATGTGATGTTATCACGAATGCCGGTATAGAAAAAATCAAAATAAATAAATAAAATAAGAGACAAAAGCACTTTTAGGCATGTTTCTTGGCGAATAAAAACACCAATAGGTTTCAATTGTTCGTTCATCTTTCTGTTCATCTGTAGCCACTTTTGTGCCACCCTCTACACCAACAGATTTGTGTCAGTTTTTGTAAGATTAACTATTAGGGAAACGTGAAGCAAAAATGAGAGCATTCATGTTTGGAAAATGTATCTAAAATGATTATCTGCATGTCTGTATTTTGCATATGTACAGTAATGCACATATTCAGCCTAGGAACCTCCCACAATATACATCCTGCTGAATTTTCAAAGCTATTTACGCCATCTGTTTTAGGCATGTAAATGGCTGTTTTAAAATAGCCTGAAGCTCAATGCACATAAAAGTATGTGTGTAACCCAGTTTTATGCAAAATTTACGTGCACTTAGGATTGGCGTACTGAAGGATGGAAATGGGACTCTGAAGTACTTTTTTATTTTCAAATGCATGCATGTGAGTTAACCTGTGAGGAGCAGATGTAACTTTCTGTAGATTTTGTGTATAGTGAAGAACACTTAGGCAAGAATTTTCAAAGTGATCTTATGCGCATAAGTTTGCTTTCAAAATGTGCGGTAAAGTCTGCATGTAAAAGATGCACACAGACTTAATCCCTACCTGCAGAGTTATAAAATTACCCTCCCTGTGTACTGTTTGGGCTTACTGGAGGTTCAGTAAAACTATTGAAACACAATGTGCTTACTTTGTGTCACACTGGGAGCATATACTTCTTTAACTTGTTTAAATGCTCCATGGGCCTCAATTTTCCTTTACTTTCTATAGGAAAGAAGGGCTTGTACTAGGGAGGGTCTCACTTTGAGTTCTGGGGCATTTGTTTTCTGTGCCAATTACTAAGTGGTGTTTAAATGCATGTTATCTAAAAATATGTTCTAAATGCATACTACACTGTGGTTTACAAAAAAATAAAGAAATAGATGATAATGTGGTACAACCTCAAAAGGGAAAGTATTTTCCTGTTAGACATTTCTGGGGTTTTTTATATTCTGTTTTCATATGTATATTTATACCCAACAGTGTCTGAAGGAACAATAAACACTCTGGTGGGAAACCATAATAACATGTTGCTCGTATATCAGGATGTGACACTTAAGTGGGCCGCTCAACTTCCTCACATCGCCATTGCAGTCAAAGTTGGTAATTTCCAGTAAGTAATCTAAAGTATTCTTTTGATCATTTTCTTTAGTCAGAGCATAATTTTGTGTGTCCTATTTTTTCCTTTACATCCCCTCCACACACCCCACCTCTTCTACTGTGTAAGAAGAATATACTGTGTATATTCAGCACCTAAGAAACCTACTCTCAGTAATTCTCCTTTGGCAGGGCCCCCTTAAAAGTCACAACCATCTTTTCTTTCATACTTAATTCACAATATTCCAAACCCCATCTGGTCCTGTGCGTCTCCTTTGCCACAGTGCTATGGCCTAAGCCATGTTAGCAGGTCCTGATCAAAACACCTTTAATCAGTTTATGGCAATTGGAATTTGTTTTGTGAATTTAAGCAACAGCAGGGATAACTTTGGCTCTCAGATTATTCTTCAAAATCCGTGTTGTGTAAAGAAATGTTGGTTAGAATGAGATGCTATTTTGTGTCACTTCTTGAATGTCCACTGCTTATATGTAAGAAATCTATGTCTACAGTTATCAGATAGTCAGTCAGTGAATCAACTATTCTTTGTTGAAACAGCTTAGCTTTAGTTTAGTTTTCTATTAACAAGGACAAACTAGACTAGGTGGCTTGCCTGCTTTTAGTGGTTAGAAAAAAATAACTAAAGTATAACCTGACAGATGTGTAACAGTATCAGCAGCAAAAAATAGGGACCATAGTTACAAATTTGTAGATAATAATACATTGGTTATGTTGACATAGTGGGAAGCAGCATCATTAAGGGGTTTTAATGATGATGATAGCTGTGACAGAGAAATACTCCACCCATGTAATGATACAAGTACTACACATGTTAAAGAACATACTGTATACAGAACCCTTCCCATACTTCACATTTTTGTGTTTCACTGTTTGAACTGCTGAGTTCTAATTACAGTGCATTTGAAAACTGTTTTGCCTCAGAATATGGTGAACTTTTAAAACATCACTTCTAACGTGGCCTGCCAGGGTACAATTCCCTACGGCCCAAGCTGCAATGAAATTTGGGCAGTGGGCCATATGGTGTTTAATCCTTAATTCACTGTGGAGAAGATGAAACCAGCAACTCATTTTGAGGTGTTATCTATGTTTGAATTATAAACTTAACTCAAAAATGAACAGTGATGAAAAATCCTATTTCTAGTGGTTACCATGTGTGTGTGTGTGTGTGTGTGTGTATATTTCGTTGTGAACAAAACCCTTTGAGACCAGTAAATGCCGAGAGGATGGCGGCAGGGTACATATGAAAGAACAAGCATCTTGATGGTCAACTGGGATTATTGATGAAAAGAGTATGAGTTGAAAATATTAAGCCTTAGTTGACCGGGATGGCTGATGAGCAGAGCGTCAGTTGCAAACATTAAGCCCCGATACTTCTCAATTGCTTGGAAGTTTTTTCTTACCCAGCATTGAGGTTACCTTCAAACTTATTGTTTATGCATGGTCTACATCTCTGTTGAAAAATCTTGCCAAAGTAGGAGTTTCCTATTGATAATTCGATACAACTGAAGAGTGGTCGTGTCAGTAAACACATGGGTTCGGGAAATGTGAACAGTGTTTATAATAGAAGCAGAAGGATTTAGCCGTGGGGCAATATTGAACCTAGTGATTTCTCTGACTCACTCCTTGTTGATAAGAATCGAGTGGTGGAGGTGATTTACTCACTGTTGATCGTTCCTTTTTGAAATATTCCCCTGAAGAAGCCGGGAAGGTGAAACAAGGGCCTTGTTGGGAAAGAATACAATGTAATCAGGAACACTATAGATGAGAGCTGAATTATGTGTTATATCTCAAATATTCACATGTTATAGTATAGATTGTAAAATGAGGGTTAAAATGCTGAAAAAACTTTTTTCAATGAATGTTAAATATTAATAATGTTATCATGTGGATATGATGATGAATGAAAAATCTTACTCAGTCTAGTGTCTTTTGTCAACAGTGACCAACACTGTATGTTGAAAAAAGGAAATGTATCATATTTGAGGGTGAGATTGAGTTTAGCAATAGTATAGAGGCAAGGGTTATGAATAATGGTATATGCAGGTTTGCACATGATTTGATGTATATTTAAGTGTGTCATTTGAAGGATTAAGTGGAAAATATCCACAGGGAGATATTGATAATACAAATGTTTTTACGAAATTTACATTTGAAATAAACATATCATTTAATTTATTTGAAATAAATAAATTGTTTTAATATATAATCAAAAGTTTTGATGTATGGTATTTATTTGGATAAACTAAAGTGCTTTTTTCCATTCTCCAAATTTTTGGGGGTAGTCTTGTGTGTGTGTGTGTGTGTGTGTGTGTGTGTGTGTGTATATATATATATATATACACACACACACACACACAGAGATAGAGAGATGCTCAATTCTCAATTAGTGTGCCCTTTTTAATGCTGCCTGTCATTTAAATATTACATTGGGTGTTTAGGGGATGTGATTGCGTGTGTGTTAGGAAAACAGGCGTTCAATACTAGCGCCTGTTTTCAGTGCACATCTTATTGCATTGGCCCCAGAGACAGGCAGGCATAAACACACACATAAGTATATATACATAGGTTCACGTGGTTGCACAGAAGCACGCATAAGCTGGTACACACAGGCACATACAAGTACATGCAAATTCGCTCAAGCGCATGCAAAAGCTTGCACACATGCATGTGCGTACATGCACACAGGCTTGCAGATACACTTACACATGTATACAGAGGTACTCTTTTGCAGGCATCGGCAGACCCCTGCTTCAGCTGCTGTGGGATGGGTATTAGAGTACTGTGATTGATTTGAGTAGGTGCCAATATTTATTAAAACAGAATAGCAGTGATTCACTCAGGCTACTTAACTGAAGTGTAAATCACTAAAGGGACTGTTTTGTACTAATTTGCCTTAGAAGCACAAGATATATTGCAGGGAAAGAGCTCACTAACCCACAATCCAGTGGGAGCCCTGAGAGGAGAGGGAGTATCTTGCTGGTGGCTGAAGAGGATTGGTAGGTATTGCTTTGGGAAATTTTAGAATTTAAAAAGTTTAGAGGAGACAAACTATTGGGGTATATTCTTTAGTTTGTGTGTTTGTTAAAAAAAAAAGTCAAAAGGTAGAAAAAAGCTTAGAGCTTCTGTATTTGTTATAAAAAGCTAGCCAAAGATAGTTCAAAGCTTACAGCTTGTGTGTGTTTCTTTCCCTTCCTCCCACCCCTAGCTCATCCTTTGATTTATAGGCAGGAGGCACTTTCACATGAAAAATCAATCAGCCTTTTATCTAAAACACAGGATTGCCCCAACCCTTGTCAAGAGTTTAATTATCCTGTTGCAGGTCACTACTAGATTCATACTGAATATACCAATAAATTTAAAGGACTCTTATTTACACATTGCTATCCCTTAGCAACTTAATTTTGTTTAGTTCTTAGTTAAGTTTAAGATGAAGGCAGCAATCAAGCAGCAAGAGGAGGTCTTCCAGTCTCCTGCACTGAATGTTACATGTATGATTTTTTTACCCACCAGTGAGAGGTTGTATGTGTGCACCTGGTGCAAAGAGCTCCTGGATCTCAGAGAATGAGTCTGATCTCTGAGGCTAGAGTGGCAGACCTGGACAAGTTGAGGCAGACAGAGAGGTGTATAGATGAGATCTTCAAGGACATAGTAGCCAAGTCCCAACTACAGTCTGGCAGCCCTGGTGCTGCCTTGGAGAAGGAACTTGGTTGGAATATATCAACCAGGTGCAGCAGTAAAAGTGATCCTGTAGCAAGGACCTGCTGTCCAGGTGATGCATTATCCTCTCACACAGGATGTATCCCCCATGGCTACTGCCCATGAGGGAAGGGTTAGGTTGACAGTCAGTGGGTGATTCGATTATTAGGAATGTAGACAGCTAGGTGGCTGGTGGGTGTGAGGATCGTCTGATAACATGCCTGCCTGGTGTGAAGGTGGGGGACCTTACGCATCACATAGATAAGATTTTAGGCAGTGCTAGGGAGGAGCCTGCTGTTATGGTACATGTGAATAACAACAACATAGAAAAATGTGCAAGGGATGTTCTGGAAGCCAAATTTAGGCTCTTGAGTAGAAATCTGAAATCCAAAATCTTCAGGGTAACATTCTCTGAAATGTTTCTTGTTCCATACACAGGTTTCCAGAGATAGACAGAGCACCGGAGTCTCAATGCGTGGATGAGCTGATGGTGCAAGGAAGAGGGATTCAGTTTTGTAAGGAACCTGGGGAACTTTTTGGGGAAGGGGGAGTCTTTTCCGAAGGAATGGGCTCTACTTGAACCAGGATAGAACCAGGCTGCTGGGGCTAACCTTTAAAAAGGAGATGGAGCCACTTTCCAATTAGAACAAAGGGGAAAGCGAACAGTCGCTCAGCAATGCATGGTTAGGAGGGAGGTATCTTCGAAGGATACTAATGAAACAAGGATTAGGACATCCCAACTGAGAGGTTCCAAATAAAGTAAAAGTAGTCCATATGCATATAAGAAAAGAATCACCTGAGCTAAAAGATTCCAAATTATCCCTATCAAAAGTAAAGCAGGTTGTTAATACAAACAAAAAACACACTTTGAAATGTCTTTATGCCAATGCTAGGAGGCTAATAACTAAGATGGGAGAGTTAGAGTATATAGCACAGAATGATGAGATAGATTTAATTGGCAACTCTGAGACATGGTGCAAGGAAGGTAAGCAATGGGATAGTGCCATACCCGGGTACAAACTATATTGCAATGATAGGAAGGAACAACTTGATGGGGGAGTGGTGATTAATGTCCAGAATGGCATAGAATTCAACAGGATAAGAGACTAAATGCACAGTAGAATCTTTATTGGTAGAAATCCCATAGGTGTCGGGGAAGAGTATATGATAGGAGAATACTACTGTCTACCTGGCCAAAATGGTGAGATGGATGAAGAAATGGTAAGAGAAATTTGGGAAGCTAACCAAATTTCTAGTACAGTAATAAAGAGAGATTTCAGTTACCCCAGTACTGACTGGGTAAATGTAACAGCAGGATATGCTAGAGAGATAAAATTCCTGGATGGAATAAATGACAACTTTATGACACAATTGCTTCATGAACCAATGAGAGACGGAGCTATTTTAGATCTAATTCTTAGTGGAGTGCAGGATTTGGTGACAGGTAGTGGTGGTGGGACCATTGGCAATCGTGATTATAACATGATTACATTTAAATTAATGACTGGAAGGGGGACAATAAGTAAATCCATGGCTCTAGCACTAAACTTTTAAAAGGGAAACTTTGATAAAATGAGAAAAATAGATAAAAACTGAAATGTGCAGCTACAAAGGTTAAGAGTGAACAACCAGCGAGGACATTATTAATAAGAAAAAAAAAATCTTAGAAATGCAGTCCAGATATATTCCACGCATTAAGAAAGGAAGGCCAAATTATTGCTGGTATGGTTAGAAGGTGAGGTGATAGAGGTTATTTTAGGAAAAAGATCTTCATTCAAAAACTGGAAGAAGGATCCAACTGAGGAAAATAGGAAAAAGCATAAGTATTGGCAAATTCTTTGCTTCGGAGTTTATTGAGGAGGATGTTGGGAAGATATCCATTCCAGAGATGGTTTTCAGAGAAGATGATTCAGATGAACTGAACCAAATCACGGTGAACCTGGAAGATGTAGTGGGGCAGATCGACAAACTGAAGAGTAGTAAATCACCTTGGCCAGGTAGTAAACAACCCTGGGAATCTGAAAGAACTCAAAAATGAAATTTCAGGCCTATTGCAAGTAATACGTAACATATCATTAAAATAATCCATTCTACCTGAAGACTTGACGTTGGCCAATGTAACCCTGATAATTAAAAGGGCTCCAAATGTGATCTGGGAAACTATAGACAGACGAACCTGACTTCAGTGGCGGGAATAATCGTGGACACTATTATAAAGAATAAAATCATAGATCATATAGATAGACTTGATTTAATGGGACACAGCCAGCATGGATTTACCCAAGGGAAGTCTTTCCTCACAAATCAGTTACATTTTTTTTGAAGGGGTGAATAAGCAAGTGGATAAAGGTGAGCCAGTAGATGTGTATTTGGATTTTCAGAAGGGGTTTGACAAAGTCCCCTCATGAGAGGCTTCTGAGAAAACTAAAAAGTCATGGGGTAGGAGGTAATGTACTTTTGTGGATTATAAACTCGTTAAAAGACAAGAAACAGAGAGTAGGATTAAATGGTCATTTTCACATTGGAAAAAGGTAAACAGTAGAGTGCCTCAGGCATCTGTACTTGATCAGTGCTTTTTAACATATTTATAAATGATCTGGAAAGAAGTACGACGAGTGAGGTGATCAAATTTGCAGATGACAAAATTATTCAGAGTAAGAACATAAGAACATGCCATACTGGGTCAGACCAAGGGTCCATCAAGCCCAGCATCCTGTTTCCAACAGTGGCCAATCCAGGCCATAAGAACCTGGCAAGAACCCAAAAACTAAGTCTATTCCATGTTACCATTGCTAGTAATAGCAGTGGCTATTTTCTAAGTCAACTTAATTAATAGCAGGTAATGGACTTCTCCTCCAAGGACTTATCCAGTCCTTTTTTAAACACAGCTGTACTAACTGCACTAATCACATCCTCTGGCAACAAATTCCAGGGTCTAATTGTGCACTGAGTGAAAAAGAGCTTTCTCCGATTAGTTTTAAATGTGCCACATGCTAACTTCATGGAGTGCCCCCTAGTCTTTCTATTATCCGAAAGCGTAACTAACCAATTCACATCTATCCGTTCTAGACCTCTCATGATTTTAAACATCTCTATCATATCCCCCCTCAGCCGTCTCTTCTCCAAGCTGAAAAGTCCTAACCTCTTTAGTCTTTCCTCATAGGGGAGCTGTTCCATTCCCCTTATTTTGGTAGCCCTTCTCTGTACCTTCTCCATCGCAATTATATCTTTTTTGAGATGCGGCGACCAGAATTGTACACAATATTCAAGGTGTGGTATCACCATGGAGCGATACAGAGGCATTATGACATTTTCCGTTTTATTCAGCATTCCCTTTCTAATATTTCCTAACATTCTGTTTGCTTTTTTTTTTTTGTATTTAAAGTTTATTGTACTTTAACACATGTAGAATAATAACACAGATAACATATGGTACATATATAAGATATCACAACAAAAAATGTTGTAACAGATTAACATGTATCAAATTAACATGTATCAAACTGTGAAATATCCATCATTTATCCAATATGTGCCCCTCCCTCCCCCCCCCTTCATTAGCGGAGAGTATATAAACAGCATTATAAAACAGATTCATAATAATATGCGGAATAAATAAGCATTGTACCTTGTAGAATGTAAACTTTGGTATGAACTAAAGAAAGAAAAAGCTAAATAAACAACTAAATATCTAGAAACAGGACTGGTCCATATGTGGTCCAGGTATGAGAAGCATCACTGTTGGGTAATATAATCTGAAAAAGGTTGCCAACTCTTGTGAAAGGAGGCCATATTGCGATATTTTACTGCAGTTAAAGAGGCTAATGTATGGTATGTGTGTAGCCTAGCAAGGACATTGAGCTGAGGCAGCTGGGTCGTCTTTAAATGCGAGGCTACCAAAGTACGGGCAGCGATGAATACATGGATACAAAATCTGTGATAGTGTTTACTCATATTGTCAGGAAATACATGCAGCAGTGCAGCCTCTATTGAGGGATCAACTGGGATGTGGAGAATCTTGCTAAGCCAATCAAAGAGAGTATTCCAGAAAAGTGTGATCTGAAGACATTCCCACCAAATGTGCATATATGTGCCATGTGCTCCACAATTATGCCAACATGTAACTGAGATGTGAGGGTAATAACGATGAAGCTTAACAGGAGGTGACATACCACCTATATATCATCTTAAGACAAGAAGCTTGTAATCGGGCTGAAATAGAGCTATGTCGGGCTCGAAGGAGTATTTCCTCCCAAGATTTGTTACCCAGAGTTTTACCCAAATCCGATTCCCAGTGAACGAAGAACCTGCATGGCTCAGTTTGAAGCAGAATTAACAACTGATATAATTTAGAAACAACTCCCGTGAGTCCATCACTATGCTGAAGGTAGGTTTCTAGCATTGACTGGCCCGGTCGCAACGAAGGGGCTCGTTGTAGGCTTCGCACAAAATGAGATTCCTGAGCGAAAGCTAGAAAATCTCGGTGATCAAGTTGGTAAGTATCAAACAAGTCGGCCCTGGGGATGAATGTACCCTGAGTTAGTAATTGCCCAATGGTAGTAAGTCCCTGCTTTCTCCATGCAGCTAGCCATTTAGTTTGATATCCCATCACTAACTGGCTATTGTTCAAAATAGAGGACTGGTAAAAATAATATTTCCCAACCAATTGTTGTCTATGGTTGGCCCACATGCATAATGTGATGTTCAGCGACCATGGAATTTTGCGTACCAGGCGCCGAGTGAGTCGGGGTTGCCACAGCATAGCAGTCAGTTACATAGGTCCCACTATAAACTGCTCAATTTGAACCCATTGCTTCGGGGCTTTAAGGCGATGAAAATCTATCATCGCCCGCAACTGTGAAGCACCATAATACCAGACATGATTTGGCACCGCCATTCCACCCAGAGGTTTAGGTAAATAAAGTACCTGTCTAGCTATTCGTGGGGGTCTCCGCCTCCAAATGAAATAAAAAAAATTTTTCTGCCAGGTACGTAGGATAGATGAGGGGATAAATATCGGTAGGGATGTGAACAAGTACAGAAATTTGGGAAGAACTGACATTTTAATGATAGCTATCCGACCTAGTCAGGCTTAGCCAGGAGAAAGCTTCCTTGTTCCATCTGCTCAAGTCTACAGTAATTTTAGTAATAAGCGGTGTGTAGTTGATAGAGTATAGCTCTGAAAGGTTCGCTAAAATACGCACTCCCAAATATTAAATAGAGGATTTAGCCCACTTGAATGGAAATTGTTACCCAATTGCTTTAACATCTTGGGAGGCCAGGGTGACATTGAGGAGCTCTGATTTTTCTAAGTTCACTTTGAGACCAGCAACCTTGCCATAGCCATTTAAATCCCGCATCACCCATTTAAGGGAATTAATTGGGTCAGTTAATATAAGGAGGACATCATCCGCAAATAAGGATAGTTTATATTGCCTGTTACCCATTGAAACTCCTTTTATATCGGGGGCGGAACGAATTTTGGATGTTAAGGGTTCTAAGTAGAGGGCAAAAAGCAAAGGTGACAGGGGACACCCTTGCCTGGTGCCACGTCCGATGTCAAAAGCCTGCCTGTACCCATTATTGACTTTACCCTAGTTTGAGGATGGCTGTACAATTTTTGGATCTAAGTGATAAAGAAGGGCCCAAATGCCATTTTCTGCAGAGTAAGGAACAGGAATGGCCAGTGAACCAGATCAAATGCTTTTTCAGCATCAATAGATAAGAGCACTGCTGGCTCCTTCTCCTCACGCACCCACCACATCAAATCCAATACTTTATGAATGTTGTCCGCAGCCATACATTGAGGTACAAAACCGACTTGATCGGAATTTACTAAGCTTGGTAGATATTTATTAAGCCGTAGAGCAAATAATCTAGCCAGTATTTTAAGATCAACATTTATTAAGGATATAGGTCTAAATGAGCTAAATGGTCCCTCCCCAGCTTGGTGAGAACAGTGATGCCCGCCACATTAGCTTGAACCTCTATCATTCCATCTTCATGAAGACTATCGAAGTATTGGGCAATTGGCTCAGCTAAAGTATGTACAAATTTTTTATAGTAAGCTCCCGACAATCCGTCAAGCCTGGGAGATTTGCCCAGCTTTAGTGGCTTAATGACACCACCTGTCCTATCTTAAATATTTCAACAGTTACTTTCAGAGAAATGTTTTGTTCTTTTGAAAGTTTCTATCACACATATTGTGAACGCGTCATTGGCAGTGGGTACGTTACTTAAGGCTCTGAAATCAGCAGTGGTGAAACCTTTATTAAAAAAGGCAAATTTAGATAGTGGCAATTTGATCAATTATAGGCCTATCTCCTCTCTTCCTATATTAGCGAAAGTGATTGAAGGTATTGTTCTCAAACAACTGACTGATTTTATGGACTCTAATGAGATTCTGAGTCCACATCAATTCGGCTTTCGTCATGGTTTCAGTACAGAATTACTTCTTATTTCACTCGTTGACTCTCTTAAAAGGAACCTTGATAGAGGTGATCAGTTTTTATTAGTGTCTCTTGATATTACTTCCGCATTTGATTCGATTGATCATCAGATTTTGTTGTCTCGTTTGCAGGAATGTGGTGTATCCGGAATAGTTCTTACTTGGTTTAAAAGTTATTTGTCCGATTCAACTTTCAATCGTCTTCTTCTCAGTTATTAAAAACTGGGGTCCCACAAGGCTCTGCCTTGTCAGCTATGTTATTTAACATTTATTTGGCCCCTATTGCAAAACTGCTGTCCATCATTTCTGATGGATTTAAAATCTACACGGACGACATTCAGTTTTACCTTAAGGTACATCAGTCATGGCAAATCACTTCTGACACCTTGCACTTGTGCTTAGATTCAATCAAGCGATGGCTAAAACAAAATAAACTTATGCTGAATACCAACAAGACCAATATCGTATTGATCCATCGTCCTCATTGTACACCTTCTAACAATTCAATTCACATTGATGACACTTCATTCACCATTGATAAACCCATTAGGAGCTTAGGAGTTTTTCTTGATCCCACTCTGTCCTTTCGTCCTCACATTAGATCCCTTATTAAAAGTGGATTTTTCAAACTTCGTCTTATTGCAGGGTTAAGGCATTTGCTATTTGATCGAGATTTTCTGATTGTAACTCGTGCAATCATTTTTCCTCACTTAGATTATTGTAACAGTTTGTTTATCGGTCTTCCTAAAACGACTTTACATTCGCTACAATTACTGCTTAACTCGGCTGCGCGTCTAGTATCCCATTCGAAGCGTTGTGAGCATATTTCTCCAGTCCTGTATAATCTGAATTGGCTACCAATAACTGAACGCATCACTTATAAAACAGTTATGATTGTTTTTAAGTTGTTAACGTCATATCTCTCTTACTGGCTAAATGCTCTTCTACGCATTTGTAAACCATTAAGATGTCTACGTTCCTCTCAATTGAATTTACTAGAAGTTCCTTCTGTTCAACATGCTCATTTATATAGTACTCGTGAGACCTCTTTTTCCATTGCTGCGCCAACACAATGGAATCTTATTCCATTTGAGCTCAGGTCTTTGGATGATGCAAAAAAGTTCAGACAGTTATTGAAAGAGCACCTTATCCATCGTGCATACAACATATTCTAGATTGCTGCTAGCAGAATAAATACCTCTATAGATGTGAGAAGCCTGTTACATATTGTGGGTGATTGATTATTTACTTTGTCTATATGAGACTGGTTATTTTTGTCTATGTGAAATATATGTAATTTGTGTGGTATTATATTTATTATTTTTATGTTTTAATTATGTATGTTAATGCTGTAAATCGCCTAGGCCTTTCTGTGGTAGGCGATCAATAAATTTTAATAAATGAAAAAAAAAATAATAATGACAGATAGTACTTCGCCAACAGTGATTGGGGATTCGAGAGCTAGGCATTGCTCTGGTGTGAGACTGGGTAGAGTGACCAGCTGTAAATAGTCCTGTATTTGGGTAGATTGGATATTCTCATCCTTGCTATAGAGCTTCTGGTAAAATAGGGAGAAAGCCTCACAGATTCCTGAAGACCAGTAGGACCTTGATCTTAGAAACGTTGTTCTGGGATATCCTGGCGTGCAGTTGTCTAGCAAATAGACGCACCGCTTTATCCCACCTTCATAATAGGTTTGCTTAGTGAGGTCCATGGTATGGAGTAATATTTTGTTATCCAATTGATTCAGTTCAGATTTATGTGCTAAAAGCTTGGTAAAGCAATGGCTGGATTGTGTTCTCATATGCTCCTTGGTTAAGTGATTGATCTGAGCCAACAAAGCCGCTCTTCGCTGATTTTGTTGGCATTTGCATGCTGTGGCCTTAGATATAAATAATCCCCTCACTACAACCTTGGAACAATCCCAAAGGTTACTGGACGAGATGAAGGGATCATTATTTAATGAGAAATACTCTTGTATCTGGGAATCTAAGGTGAGAGTGAACTGGTCATCCTGTAAAAGGGACTCATTTAGCTTCCAGAAACGGTCACCTAAATCCCTTACTCCTATCTCAACCTCCAGGCTTACTGGTGCATGGTCGGACCATGTGATTGCTTTGATGTCGACTCTATGAACCTGATTACATAGTAGTTTATCAACCAGCAGATAGTCGATACGGGAATAGCTAGTATGAGGAGCTGAATAAAAAGTGTAAGTGCGGGAATGAGGGTATTGGTTCCTCCATATGTCAACTAGCTGCCAGTCAGCCATAATGCCTTTTAGCTTAGTATGGCTATGCTGAGCTGCAGAGGCCTGACCATTGGAGGTGTCAATGGCTGGTCAAAGTGTGATGTTTAAAGTCTCCCCCCATAATTAGACCACCTTCTGCATATTTTAACAGAGTATTCTGCAGGTCCTGCAGAAAGGCTTCCTGATCCCAGTTTGGGATGTATACCGAGACCAGGGTGTATATTTGGGATCCTATTTGAATTTTTAACAGAACATATCTGCCTGAAAGGTCCAGAACTTGGACCAGGAGGTCAAATACAGTCTGAGTAGCAATGAGAATCCCAGTACCCGCATATTTATTAGCGCTCCCGCTGGCAGCCAAGAAGGCATGTGAATATTCTCTAAAGGCTAAAAGATGATGATGTTTACGTTTTAGATGTGTTTCCTGAATAAAAGCAATGTCAGCTTTAAGATGTGAGTTCCCTTCTGAGAAGAAAACGCTTCCTATAAGTATTAAGGCCTTTTACATTAAGAGAAATAATTTTAACCTTATTTCTTAGTAAAGAGAAATGAGCCTTGTAGAGACACTTCTATGAGAAGCTCAGTACCTGAGAGGAAAATCCTTATACAGACATGTGCATACATTACAACATATAAGGTAATACCAGTGATCTCATAAATCTGAGAAAATAAGATACAATATGAACCCTCATACCCCCCTATAGAAGGATTTGCCATCCCTAAGCGAATCTAGAGATCTGGGGGTACCTGTGTTACCACACCCTGACCGTAGTCATCCCGCTTTCTCCCTCCATTGAGATGAAACAAAGATAGGCAAAAAATAACTTGAACAATTTTTATTTGTAAATGAATTCTGAAACACAACTCTCTACCCACAAGATCATATCACTACTGCTAAGGTCTTACACACTGTCCTGATCCCGGAGGGACCTTGAATTAGCTGCGAGACATAAAAAATCAGCCCTCTTCAGCGTGCAGCTCTCCGAATTGAGATCGATGTCTGCGTAGTCACCCTCTCCCGGGAACCGGCCGGCGCCATCTTGGAGTCGCATCGGGAGGAATCGCGGATGCCAGTTTAGCCTGAGTAGCAAAGGTGGCCTCGATTCCCGCCTGTTGAAAACAGTCTACAGCATCCACCAAGGTTTTCACCTGATAAGAGATTCCTTTGTGTTGAAAGGTGAGAGCTAAAGGGAAAACCCTCTGTATCGGATCTCCGCATTCCTTAGAGCAGTAGTCACTTCACGTAGTTGATATCTTTTCTGTAAGGTAGAAGGGGCCAGGTCATTGTATATGGACCCACGGAGGTCCTGCCAGAGCCAATCAGGATTTGAACGGGCAGCCTTGATGACTTCTTCCTTAACTTTGAAATGATGAAATTTTACAATTATGTCCCACGGGTTATTATCTCTCCTAGGACCCAACGCACGATGTGCTCGGTCCAGTTTAATCTTAACTTCTTCCGTGTTGTTCTCCATTGCTGTGGCGCTGCTATTAAGCAAATGTTTACACAGAGAGGTGACCGTTAGCATACAGTCCTGAAATTGCGCAGTCTCCGGTACACCCCGGATCCGTAAGTTCGCACGCCTAGACCAGTTTTCAATGTCCTCAACCTTTTCAGCGAGGGCTGCTAACTCCAAAGAAATTTGCTTATTTTGAGTTAATAAGGTTTCCACCAATTGGCTCTGATTGTCGGCCCAAACATCTAGCTCATCCAGCCGGTGCCCCATAGAAGTGATATCTTCTTTCATTTCGGCTATAGACACCATCAATTCTGCTTTATGGGTCTTAAGGTCCTCCCGAAGCTCCATAAACCAATGCCTAATTTCGGATCGTGTCGGGAGGTTCGGGTAATGTCCTCCACACTCTGGTCAGGCCTACCTGCAGAAAGTTCGTTCAGACTCGCCACGGTGTCCGCATGGTCTGCAGGCTTTGAGGCCTGATCGTCTCGATCTGGTAGCAGCTCCTCTGCATGTTTGCTAAAGGAGAACTGCTTTAAATCAGTTGTTCGCTTACGGGAAGTCATCTTTAGCAACTCCTGCGGCAAGGTCTTGCAATTCTAGGGTAGTCAGAATCGAATTTGCTGCTAATTTTGCCTGTATAGTTATGAGGGATTGCAGAGTGAGCAGACTATGCGGCCATATCGTAGGGTGGCTCAACAGCGCCCCCCTGTTTGCTTTTTTGACTGCCGCAGCACACTGAACCGACGATTTCAATGTGTTATCCACTATGACGCCTAGATCTCTTTCTTGAGTAATAGCACCTAATATGGAACCTAACGTTGTGTAACTATGGCATGGGTTATTTTTCCCTATATGCATCACCTTGCACTTATTCACATTAAATTTCATCTGCCATTTTGATGCCCAATTTTCCAGTCTCACAAGGTCTTCCTGCAATTTATCACAATCTGCTTGTGATTTAACTACTCTGAACAATTTTGTATCATTTGCAAATTTGATTACCTTACTCGTCGTATTTCTTTCCAGATCATTTATAAAGATATTGAAAAGTAAGGGTCCCAATACAGATCCCTGAGGCACTCCACTGCCCACTCCCTTCCACTGAGAAAATTGTCCATTTAATCCTACTCTCTGTTTCCTGTCTTTTAGCCAGTTTGTAATCCACGAAAGGACATCGTCACCTATCCCATGACTTTTTACTTTTTCTAGAAGCCTCTCATGAGGAACCTTGTCAAACACCTTCTGAAAATCCAAGTACACTACATCTACTGGTTCATCTTTAGCCACATGTTTATTAACTCCTTCAAAAAAGTGAAGCAGATTTGTGAGTCAGGACTTGCCTTGGGTAAAGCCATGCTGACTTTGTTCTATTAAACCATGTCTTTCTATATGTTCTGTGATTTTGATGTTTAGAACACTTTCCACTATTCCTGGCACTGAAGTCAGGCTAACTGGTCTGTAGTTTCCCGGATCGCCCCTGGAGCCCTTTTTAAATATTGGGGTTACATTAGCTATCCTCCAGTCTTCAGGTACAGGTATTTATCACAATCACAAACAGATCGTGATAAATAGCAGGAGGACCTTGTGAGACTGGAAAATTTGGCAAGTGCTATTTTTTTCTCTAGAATATAGGTACAAAACAGGTGCTTATAGAACACCTAAGAGAAATAACAAACAAAACAGAATATATACAGTATATCAGCATAGTAAGCAGGAGTAAATATCTTAATTCCCCAACTAATATGGAATAATTATATACTAAATCCTAGTGGAAGTTAGTAGTTTCCTGAAAAAGCGCTCTCTAAACTTATTAGTCGTTGGTAACCAAGCAGATCTCTTTAGGAAGGCTGGACTGCACAGTGAATTCTGGGTCTCTGCCAGGCCTGTTGTGCTAGTCTCTGTAGTTCTTAATAAGAATTCATAGGTTCTACCATGTGCCGGGGTTATTTGCCTTTTGGACTGCACATGCTCAGAAGGGATCTATCTCTTTGTCTAACTTTCCTGAAATATTGCCAAGCTACTGATATGAAAAACTTACTACGTATGTAAATGGTGGACGTTTTGTCTTTGTCCACTGTTTCTAGTCACCCTATTGTGACCACTAGCTTTACCCTTTCTCTAAACCGAACACATTCTGTAAAACACCCCAAATAATAACCAGAAATCAGCATCTGTATCATGTCTCAGATAATCACTACTGCCAAAAGAATGTGTGTGTCCTGAAAATTAAAACTTATGTCCAGTTTATACTAATCCTGGGCAATTTCCAGGTGTTTCAGCTCTGTCTCTGTAAAACTCCATGCTATGTTTAACTCTTTATCTGCTAGCTAAGTCAGTAGTCATGCTTTTAATTAAGTTATATTTCCATTTTGTGCTCAGTATTTATCATGACCTTGAAGCTTGCACTATATTAGAAAAAGGGAGGACTGGGTAGGATGCCTAGCATCCCACAAGCCTGTATTTTCTTTAAATGATACTGTGTGCCTGTGTTATTTTTTAGCAAAAATATGCAGTACTCCCTAACAAGTTATGTGCCAACCTGGTGCACCATAATGTATGTTTCTCACAATCTCATTCACTATTTTAAGAACATACTTTTACCATCATATCTTGTCGATATTAACATCTGATCATACTTTCACACATACATGGGGCCTTTCCCGTACATGTCACCTCACACTAATACATTCCATCCTGAGCCTTTTGGGAAAGATGATGAGATGTTAGACCCAAATCTGTGTACTGGCTGGAGCAAAGAGAGTAGTGAGTATAACCGTTGTCAGTGAAGACAAAACTGCGAGCAGTAACTATGCAGTATTTTTCTTTCATACGGGACTTAAGGAGTAGCCTAGTGGTTAGAGCAGTGGGCTACGACCTATGGAAACCAGGGTTCAAATCCCACTGTCACTTCTTGTGACCTTGTGCAAGTTACTTTATTAGAAAGTAATCCACTTTGAAGTGCCAAAAAGTGGAATATAAATCTATAAATGCAGAGCTATATAAATCTATATGTAGTACTGATTAAGTAAGAGGCATTCTGGATACAGCAGACTTATCTGGATAACTTAGCCAGGAAACGCCGATATGGGTAAGTCTGGTTGTCCTGTGAAGCAGCCCTAAAGTTACCTGGATAAATCAAAATGTTATCCAAATAAGTTTATCTGAGTATATTCAATGGCACAGCTACACCACTAAATAATGACTGTAGTGGCTTGGCAATGTTAGTTTGCAGTGTCACATTTTATACACTAAGGGGTAGATTTTAAGAAAGTGCGACTTCTTGTACTTTTGTTGGCGCACCAGGCGCAAACAAAAGTACGCTTGATTTTAGTAGATACTTGCGTAGCTGCGCGTATCAGCTAAAATCCAGGATCGGCATGCGCAAGGCTGCCGATGTCGTGTGGTCGGCGTGCGCCGAGCCGCGCAGCCTGCCGCCATTCCCTCCAAGGCCGCTCCGAAATTGGAGCGGCCTCGGAGGGAACTCGCTTTCGCCCTCCCCTCACCTTCCCCTCCCTTCCTCTATCTAACCCACCCCCCGGCCCTATCTAGACCCCCCCTACCTTTGTCGGGGGATTTACGCCTCCCGGAGGGAGAAGTAAATCCCCGCGTGCCAGTGGGCCGCTAGCGCGCCGAGACGCGACCTGGGGGCGGTTCCGGAGGGCGCGGCCATGCCCCCGGGCCCGCCCCCGAAACACCGCATCCCGCCCCCAAAACGCCGCGCCGATCCGACACGCCCCCGACACGCCCCCCTTCAAAAAACCCCGGGACTTACGCGAGTCCCGGGGCTCTGCGCGCGCCGGTAGGCCTATGGAACATAGGCGCACCGGCGCGCAAGGCCCTGCTCGCGTAAATCCAGGCGGATTTACGCGAGCAGGGCTTTTAAAATCCGCCCCTAAATATTTCATTAAAATATTTTTTTTGTATCTTTATCTGGACTCAAAAATTATAGCTTCAAATATATTACTCATGGAAATCAATATAGATGATACTTGGAAAGATGTAAACAATTGAAAAATTTTATTTGCAAAATCAAAATAAAAGGTGATACATAAGAAATTATTATATGTAAAGCAATAACGGTCAAGATGACTGGTAGTGCTTATTATGATGGTCCAAGAGAGTAAAAAATTGATATATTATTGGGTCTAAGTTCTGTTGATCTTGTGAATCAATTTAAATGATCCATATAGCAGTCACACAGTTTTTATGATAAAAGGATTTCTCACAGGACAAGCAGGATGGTAGTCCTCACAAATGGGTGACATCGAGGATGGAGCCCTGTACGGAAAACTTTTCTGTCAAAGTTTCAACAAGCTTTGACTGACACTGGCACACTGGGTGCACTGAGCATGCCCAGCCTGCAATTATCCCTGTGAGCCACAGGTGTCTCCCTCAGTCTTCTTTTTTCCGCTCTGCAGTCAGCATAGCGGTTGGAGCTCTTTGAGGATTTTTTAACTAATTACTTCATGGAAACACTTAACTTTTCACTTCAAAAAACACTTTTCCCTGCACAGGTCTCCCTCCGCGTACGTTTTTACGACGCTCGGTGAGTACTAATTCTTATTTTTCGGTCGGTTCCTGTCACTATCTTAAGGCTGTTAACTGACTGAAGCCTTCCCTTCCCCCATTTTTCAGTTAGCTTTAAACAGCTTGCGAGTATCTCTGTGACACTCTGCTTGCTTATGCTAGTGGGGTAGGGATTTTTTCCTTAACTTTAGGACCTCTGTAGCTTCAAGTCCTTCGTTCCCTGGTACCCTCACGCAGTCGATACCCTATCGCTACACCGGGACCCTCCTAAACCGCCCTGGGCTTTTATATGTCATCAGCGCCCCTCCCCCCACGGTGCCCTGATGCCTTTATCCATGTTTTTTGCTTTTCAGTGCTACCAGGCTTTTTCCTCCTACGCACTGTTTTTTTCCTTGGGCTTCCTCGGTGCCGTCCCTACCCGGATGCATGCCATTGACGCACACGCTGTTAGTCACTGCCATGCATACTCGGGTCGCCGCCACCGCTGCCCGAGACACTTTTTAACGATCCCAGGGTCACTTCATCGATGCCACCCCCCCTTTTGGGGATGCCATCGATGCCCCATCCTCCCCACCGATGTCCAGCCCTTTTCCATCGGTGGGCATCGGTGCCACATCGATTCGTCGGTGGGCATCGATGCCGGATGGTCCCCATCGGTGGACATCGGTGCCGGATGGTCCCCATCGATGGACATCGGTGCCGGATGGCTTGTCCGTCGATGGCATTGGTGCCGGATGGCCGTCCGTCGATGGCATCGGTGCCAGGTCCTTTTGCATCGATGGACACCGATGCCCAGGTGTTTCATCCATGGGCATCTATGTTAGAATGCATCCATCGAGGGCAGTCGATGCCAGGCTGCTCCCATCGGTGAAATTCGATGCCCAGGTGGGCCCCATCGGTGGGTATCCATGCCGGCTCGATTCCGTGGATGGGCGTTGATGCCAATGCCAGCCTTATGGCTGGCATCGATGCCCATGCCGATTCCAGGACTGGCGTTGATGCCGGGATGGAATTCATCGACTGGGAGATCCATGCCATCGATTCCATACGTGTCCATATCGATGCCACCGACACACGTGTCTGGGGCACCGATGCCATGTACACTTGGAAATCTGAGTCTGTCCAAATCGATACCGTCAACGTCTGTGGCCCTATAGTTGATGCCCGTGGCCATGCCACAAACGGCATAAATGCCCGCCTCCATGCATCGATGCCCTCGACACCTCCGTTTTCCTTCGGTGTCCTTGACGCCCTATTGATTCGACTTCGACTCAGTCGATGCCGGTATCTTTTTCAATAACGGCAATGTTTTTCGATTATTCGATTCCACATCGTTTCAAGATACCTATGCCACTGCTGTCAGTGCCCGTCACTGTCATCATTCTCCTGGCCAGTCATCGACGATTTTTCATACCCATTTTGATGATATCCTCGAAGCCCCTTAGGTTGCCTTCAATATCGTCAATACCGACATAGCACCGCCACATAATACCCTCGCCTCCTCACATTGCTCCACGCTTTGGGTTCTTTTTTAAGCCCCGTATTAGCTTAAGACACTCCATTGTGTCAGGAGCAGAGCAGGCGTGCTGACAGTTCGTCATCGATCGCCTTCCAGGACGACGAGGGCTTCCATCTCGGCGCTGGGGAAAGACCGGGCCGAGCACCGTGGCACCCATCATCGCCGACATCGTGATCGTCCGCCGCTGACGCCATCCAGCACATCGGTGCCATCCTTCTCCAGGCTGGACAACGCTCGGGCAGAGCGACATCACCACTGCCATCAGCACTGTTCCTACAGTTTTGGCAGTCCTTGGTGATCCAGAACTTCTGGATCCAGGTCCGACAGCTTCTGCATTGGCGTCACGACACATCGAGCCGCTGTGACGAGGGAAGGGAACATGAGTTCCGTTAGGGCTCCTCTGTTCCTGGCGTGCCCCACCGTCAAGTGGTGTGGGACTATGGCCATCTGTTACACTTAGCAGTCTAAACGCCACTCACGCCTGGCCTGTCTCCTCTGTACCTGTGCCACCATACCGGGTTTCAGAGCGAGATGGACGTTTACGTCCCCGGCCTTACCCTCGAGGACTCCGGAGACCGTCGGAGTCAACAATCTTCACCGGCTCGTCTTGCGGCGATCCACGTCGGATGGTAAGTACCCGCTTCGGCGGCATTCCCATAGAGTTGTGTTCTCCCATTCGGACCGTGGTTCGAAAAGTTCTGGGTCATGTGCCTTTTAGAACTGTATTAGTGTCACATATCGCTATGTTAGCTATGTTAGCCACAATATCAGGAGAACCCCTCTATCTTCTTGGGATTGCAGCAGGGCTTCTTCTCTTGTCAGTAACAAGTCCCTGTGCCGACCAATGCTCTGACTCTTGGTTCCCTCCCAACCAAGGTCCAGCTGCATTGGCTGATCTGCTAAACATGAGATTCAGCAACCATTGCCCCATGTACAAGTCCACCTTGAGGCCTGGCCACAGGTCTCAGTGTCTCCTTGTACAGCATACAGAAATGCGGGTACCACTTACCGCTCACACACCTGCAGGAGCCTACATGATATCCTCCATTGGGACACCTCCTGGTCTCCCATCTGGTCAGATATCAGAGCGGCCACCCCACCTTGTACCAAAGTCCCGGTACACTCCCCCAGGCGCTACGAAGTGCAGAGGGGAGAAGGGAGGGGGGTTGGGGAGTTTTAATTGCACTATTCTTTCTTTTAACAGAAAATAGTTACTCTCCGCACATCCTGGACCTAAGAAAATCCAACTTTCTTTAGACGTCACAGGTACAATGGTATCTTTGGTTACCATCACTCCATACTGCAGTAAGTACATTATTTTAATGTTTCTATGTGCTTTATGGTGAGTCAACATTACAACCCCAAGCTCTGCCGCTGGCACCAGCTTCGGTAAGTGAACTGTCTCTTGCATCACTGTTGGTGAATGCTGTTTTCTCTGCGGAGTGTAACATCATTCACTTTCCTTGCATAGACTACTGCTAACCACTTTCAGTACATGCAAGGAGCTCTCACTTTTTTCAGGACTCACTATACATTTACTAACTGGGATTACTGTCACTGCCATAAATCCCTTCTGTAACACTTCTGGACACCACAGTCTTAAGACCCTCTTGTCCAGCATGCGCACAGACATTCTGATACATTGTTATATGTCCCTGCGCATATTTTCCATAACCTCAGCCTTTCAACTTTTCATGGTTGGGCTATGGGGTTTCTTCCCACTATGCATTTTTCTCATAATTCAAAACTGCTATGGGTTATATTCAGTGACATTCTATACTCAATGGACCTAAGTGGTTTCATTGCTTTCGTCCCTGATTCTAATCCCAGTTCGAACTAGGACCTAGTCTCCTTCGACTCATGCTCGCAATTCCTTAGGGTTATAAAGTTTCTCCTGAAAACTGTCAACCCATTATGCATCTATTGCACTCCAGCATAGTTTCTCATAAACTTCCTGGACGTTGCACCCATGAGACATTGCACCCATGAGACATTGCACATGGAATGCAGTGCAATGTAGATAGAATGTAAGCGCAGCATTACTGTCCAGGAATGTGGAAAACCCAGTCTCTCCCTAGGGCGAGAGAGAGAGGTTGCACCCATGAGAGAAAGGTGTATCTATGTGGAGGATGTCTGGAGAACAGAATCCGAACATTCCAATACTGCTTTTGCAACAATTCTTTGTGCATACAGACAGACAGCATAGGGACAATGTGCTTTCCAACTCATAAGCACGCATTACCTCTTAGCTGCTCTGCTAGACAGCTGCGCAGCTCTACCCTTGGCCCTTGTTCACTTCATGCGTCCTTGGGCCACATATCTAAGAGATTTAATGAACGCTCTATCAGACCTTCTCCACGTAGGTTCTATCCTCTCGAATGGTCTCAATTACATGTGTACAGGGCAAATCTTTTAACGCTGAGTTTAACTAAACTTTCCTCGGCGTCTGCATCATTCCATACGATACACAGGTTCTGCTCCCTGCACATGTTTCCTATGCGTTCCCTTAGATGCCTTTTCTTCCATCAAAGGCCTCTTCAATATATCTCTTCTGCTGCCTCTCGTAGCCAGCATTCTTCTAATGTTCAGTATTCGTAGCCAGCATTCTTCTAATGTTCAGTATTCTTTTCCCCACTCCCTGACTGAGATCAGTATGCTTTCCCATACTTCTCAATCCATCATATCAGTAACCTTTTATTCTCTCACCAGTCAGTCCCAAATCATAGACTTACTGATGTTCTTAGGTTCTGGTAGCGTCACAAAACCTTCTAAACATAAATCTTGCCGTTTAATATGGCAGGCTTTACCTCCTGACGCTAAAAAAAAAAAAAAAAAAAAGAGGTATTACCCCTTTTACTTTTCCACCATTTTTTCTTACTCCCTCGGATTCTGTTCTCCAGACATCCTCCACATAGATACACCTTTCTCTTAGGAGGTGTATCGTTTTGGGAGTTGGGTTCCCGTTTTTGGTAATCCTCTCTGAGTCGGCTTACCATGGATTATCCACTGATCAAGCCGCCTCTATTTCTCTAATCACGGAATGAACATATATATTCTCCTTATAAGTCTCATACATTCTACGTTTGAGCCTTTCCATTCCTCTCTTCCACAGTTTGGCAAGGGAACTTCTTTCCCTCTTAATGTCATTCCTGCCAGCAGGGTCCGTGAGTTATGCACTCTTTCCATACTCACCTGACTCCGTTCCTCTGCCACTGAGTAGTTCTACGCATTCAACTTTCTATCCTTTTCAGGTAGATGTTGTATCTCCTTTCCTCAGGAAATACTCTATTAATTTTCCTAACCTCTCTCTCTCGCCCTAGGGAGAGACTGGGTTTTCCACATTCCTGGACAGTAATGCTGCGCTTACATTCTATCTACATTGCACTGCATTCCATGTGAATTCCACTTGACTCTTTCCTTCATGCAAGGGTCAAGCTGCTACTTCCAGTGGCCACACAGACCTAATCCTTCTGATTAAGTGGTCTATATTTCCTTTCCTACCAACAAGCAGACATTTCACTACAACACTGTGGGTATCCACATACTGTTGTGTCCGTCTTAGCCTTAACAGCTTCCCTTTGGTTACTGCTGCTTGTACTTTTTTATCAGGTTGCAGCCTGGAGTCCTCTCCATACCTTCGCAGCCTATTATTGCTTACATTTGACTAGCCGGCATGCTCCATGTTTGGCCAGTCCGCCTACTCTTACTTTTTTCAATTCACTACCCAACATCCTTCCACGAACCCATTATGGTGTTGCGGATGCCCTCCGTTCCCATTTCCACCTCAGTCGTTACGCCTTTGCGCATCTGCGGTGTATCTGGTGCATTCCCGGGCATCCTCAGCTCGGTACTCACCCATTTGTGAGGACTACCATCCTGCTTGTCCTGTGAGAAAGCAAATGTTGCTTACCTGATGTAACAGGTGTTCTCACAGGACAGCAGGATGTTAGTCCTCACGAAACCCGCCCGCCACCCCGCGGAGTTGGGTCTGTATACTTTTATTTTAGTTTCGCTTGCGCTTTTTAGCTATAAGACGAGACTGAGGGAGACACCTGTGGCTCACAGGGATAATTGCAGGCTGGGCATGCTCAGTGCACCCAGTGTGCCAGTGTCAGTCAAAGCTTGTTGAAACTTTGACAGAAAAGTTTTCCGTACAGGGCTCCATCCTCGATGTCACCCATTTGTGAGGACTAACATCCTGCTGTCCTGTGAGAACACCTGTTACATCAGGTAAGCAACATTTGCTATCTGTAATCTAGGCTAAGGATGCTTGTGAATTGTGTGATGGGGAACAGTCAGGAAATATATTTTAGAAAGTTCCATAGTCTAAAATGGAAGTGTTGCAAGAGGATGTTGCAACAGTAGTCATTTGTTGCTTTCTTGTACCATTATCTTCTCTTTGAGTTTATAAGAAGATAATGTAGAAGCCATTATTATCACCTATTTTTCTACAGGTAGGTCTTCTGTGAACTCATACCCCTATTCTATCAGTTGAATGGAACAAGCCTAAACATAACTATGTTGTAGAGATGCATCACGAGGCACCCACTCTTTGCATGGTGGATTAGATTATGTACTTCACAATCCTACTATGAAAAGTACAAGGACGCATGGCCAGTCCCAATGCACCTGACATTTCCACTGACACGACGAAGTTGTTCCTGATTCCTTAACATGTCTCACTAAAGATCTGTTGAAGCATTCTGTCAACTAAGGCATTTAAGCATTCTACCCCATCGAAGCTATCAATGCATACACTTCAGCCTTTGTTTTATTAGGCTGCTATACTAAGCTGTACACAGTTCATCCTAGGTCTGTAGCCAAAGGAATTAGATTGCCTCTGCCACCTCCGATAACCAGGGTGCTCATCCCTTGTAGACTAATGGTGAAAGGACTTTACCTGGAGACTGCAGAATCCGTGTGCTCCACAGTGCCACTCACTTCCAGCAAGCCATCCATCCTAATGCAGGAACGTATCCTTGTCTCAGAAGAGAATGTCATATTACCTACAGTATGCCGGGCCAGAGGACACACCAGTCACTAGACCACATGACAGGCTTGATGAAGAGTTTCTTTGCCTCTCTGACCAAAGAGATGGACGGGACATTCTGGCCTCTCCTTTCCACTATCGCTATGGCAATTCCTCAGACCAGAGTCCGGAGTTTGCCTATGGGATAGTATTAGGTGAAAGATCTTGAAACACCTCCTGTCAGTGACCCTTCCATAAGAACATGCCATCTGGGTCAGACCAAGGGTCCATCAAGCCCAGCATCCTGTTTCCAACAGTGGCTAATCAAGGCTACAAGTTCCTGGGAAGTACCCAAAAACTAAGTTTTCCTAGCATGTAGCAAATGACTCAGGACCAATGGGTATTGTGTACTCCTGATAGCAGTTGGAGACGGATCAGATTTCAATTTGACGTCAGTCCTAGTACATATACCCCTGCAGGAAGTGCAGCTCTTCAGTATTTTCCGTTTCCATAGCAGTTAGGGACTCTAACGCTGTGCTAGTGTGTATAGAGTAAATTTTACCAAAGAAATCCAAATTAAGAAGAAATCTTACCTCTACAGACGAGCCCCGCTCTCCTGTGGTAACACCCGTTGGGTCCCTCCCCCAGTTGAGGTGATTTCCGTGATCCTTCGGAAGTAAGCCTCGGTCCGGCAGCCGACCCTCGGCGGGGACCTAGCCCCCCGACATCGGGTGAGGCTGAGAGACAAGCGGGTGCAACCTCGAGCGCGGCGGTGAAGGTATTTTCCCTCTCCCCCCCGCAGCCGGAGACCACCCGGAACGAAACCGGGAAGCGCCAAGACAAGGTAAAGTAGAAATCTATTTAAAAGTCTCTGGTCTCTGAAGCTCGAGGAGACGCACAGGTCGCCAGCCTGGACCAGTGCCACCGGGTTGGTCTGCCCTAGCAGGGCTAGACCCCGGTCAGATCCGAGGGTCTCCCACATGGAGAACCTCCGAGGTGGTCGCCATATTGTCCGCGTGGTCACCGTCACCATTTTGGCCTTGTTCGCCGCCCTGTCCACCGGCTCGAGTCATGCACACAAATACCTTGTACGCACAACGTCGGGCGCACAAGCGAAGCGCATAGCCACGCGCTCACAATGCCGGATGCATAATTTCGACCCATGTGCACAACAGCGCGCACATCGCTCTGCACGCGTGCACCAAACCTACGCTCGCAACTTCGCACACCGGAGCTCACAACTGTATTGTACACGCTCAAGCCATGGCACCAGCTGAAAATAAGCTCAAAGCTCAGGACCTTTGCCCAGCATGCCATATTAGAGCTGCACAGCATGAGGAGGCCATAGCCCTGTGTATACAGTGCGAAGAGGCCCTAGGGGACCCAACTCATGGCCCTCCCCAGCTAGTACCAGACCCCAGCCTCTCGAGCGGTATGCCGGACCTAGCATAACACAGCGGGACCCCCCCCTCAAACGGGGCTGCCCAGGGACACGGCGCCCCCTAGTCTAGACCCAGCTTTTATCTCCTGGGTAGAATTCTTCAAAGGTCTGCATACCTTCGTCCTCATGCAACCAGGGCTTCCTGCAATGCAGTCACAGGCCCCACCAGAGGATCTCAACATGCCAGGACCCTCTATGCCCAGGGAATTGATCCCACTGCCCAGAAGCCCCACCTTAGGGGACACAGACATTTCAGATGAGGAGTCAGAATCCCTGGAGGAAGGGGAACTCCCTCCCGGGACAGAACCCCATCGAACCATGAGACGCTTCTTCACCAAGGACAAGCTTCCAGACCTGGTCACACACACCTTAAAAGAGCTTGCCATCCCGGGCACAAGTGCCTCGAGGGAACCTAAGATGAACCCACTTTTGGAGGGACTTAGTCAGACCTGAATATGTACACCCTGGAGGAAAGGAGGAGCAGGGGAGATATGATTCAGACCTTCAGATACTTGAAAAACTTTAACGATCCAAAGACAACGACAAACCTTTTCCGTCAGAAAAAAATCAGCAGAACCAGGGGTCACGAGCTGAGGCTCCAGGGAGGAAGACTAAGAACCAATGTCAGGAAGTATTTCTTCACGGAGAGAGTGGTGGATGCCTGGAATGCCCTTCCGGAGGAAGTGGTGAAGTCCAAAACTGTGAAGGACTTCAAAGGGGCGTGGGATAAACATTGTGGATCCATCAGGTCTAGAGGACGTGTATAAAGAGGAGGCAGCAAAACACTG
Organism: Rhinatrema bivittatum; assembly: GCF_901001135.1. Lineage (NCBI taxonomy): Eukaryota > Metazoa > Chordata > Amphibia > Gymnophiona > Rhinatrematidae > Rhinatrema > Rhinatrema bivittatum. The sequence continues at coordinate 330,082,778 of NC_042616.1, read as the reverse complement.
CACGGAGCGGCAGTAGCCACAGAGGCATTCACGGAGCGGGATGCCAGTGGCCAGTGGTTGGTGTTCCACCTTCACGGAGCGGAAGGATGGAGGGCTGCCATCTCCAAATTAAAAAAAAAACAAACAAACAAAAAAAAAAAATGGGTGGGTAAGAGTATGTAAAATTAACGGAGAGTTCATAGGCTATAGGTATTACCAATTATTAGGCTTATTCAATATTGTTGATAGTTAACGTGGCTTTCAATGCACACTTCACTTTCAATGCATATCCAGCATAGCTCTCTGCTTCAACGGCAGGGGAGAAGTAAAACTAATAGTTCGCGCTTATCCAGCATAGCTCTCTGCTTCAACGGCAAGGGAGAAGAAAAACTGATACTTCATGCATATCCAGCATAGCTCTCTGCTTCAACGGCAGGGGAGAAGAAAAACTGATACTTCACGCATATCCAGCATAGCTCTCTGCTTCAACAGCAGGGGAGAAGAAAAACAACCAATAAGGACTGAATAACATAGTCTGGGTAAACAAATAAGTATGGGTGTAGCTTGCTTGTTGCGGCGGTTACTACCCCTAACTAATCAAGCTTGATATTTCACTTGGATGCAGCTCCATCACTGCTCTCTGCATTAATGGTGGGGGTGAAAGGGAAATAGAACCAAGGGTTGCTAAGAGCCAAGAGAAACAGATAAGTATGAAAGGAAAGAAGTGTGAAGCTTGCTGGACAGACTGGATGGGCCTATTGGTCTTCTTCTGCCGTCATTTCTATGTTTCTATGTTTATAGACCTCCCGCCATTTCCCACTATTACAAGCTGTCCAGCAACTAATTGACCTGGAATGGGATGCCCCAGAAACCACGTTCAAAGAGGGCCGGGCTCTGGCAGCCATGTACCCTCTGGACCCTGCCGCCAAAGATCTCCTGGCATGTCTGAAAGTGGATGCCATGGTCTGCGCGGTCTCGAAGCGCAGTACTAATCTGGTGGAGGGAGGAGCAGTATTCAAGGATGCTCAAGACAGACGTCTAGAATCTATCCTCAAACAGTCCTTTGACGTCTCCGCTATGTCTTTACAGATCGCGGCCTGCTGTGCCGTGGTGACATGCGCCTGCTTAGCACAGACCAGGAACAACACTCCTGGGGAGGCCCTGGAATCAGCTGTATCATTCCTCGCGGATGCCGCTTCAAATCTGGTATGCACAGCAGCTAGAGGAGTGTCATCTGGCTCCGATACTGGTCGGCCGATGCATCCTCCAAAACGAGACTCACAAGGATGCCTTTCAAGGGAACACTCCTGTTCAGAAACGAACTAGAGAAGCTAGCCAACAAATGGGGCGAGTCCCCACTACCGCGGCTACCAGAGGACAGGAATAAGAGAAACCAGTGATCCTTCCCCTGAACCTCCAGGGGCAGAGGATCACAGCGCTTCAACCCATATAGAAGCACATATCAAGCGGTCCGCCCCACAGGCTGGAGCCAGTCCTTTCGGAACAAGCACAAGAAAAGGGAAGCCAGCTCAGGCTCAGGCCCCAGCCGCACCCCACAATGAAAATCAGCTGACCCATCCAAAGAAAGAAGCCATAGGGGGCAGACTTGCCCTATTCTACCACAGATGGGTCGAGATAACTTTGGACAAGTGGGTCCTATCCATCATTCGAGAGGGATATTACCTGGATTTCCACCACCTCTCTCCGGACAAGTTTGTGGAATCTCCTTTCCACGACCCTTCCAAGAGGATGGCAGTGGAAGCTACACTGACCAGGTTGCTAGCCTTAGAGGCTATAACACCGGTGCCTCCACAACAAATAAATATTGGACATTATTCTATGTTATCGTCCTCAAGAAAGAAGGAACGTTCAGACCCATCCTGGACCTCAAGGCGGTCAACCGTCACCTGAAGATTCCTCGCTTCCTCATGGAAAACTTACGCTCGGTAATAAGGGCGATACAACCGGGAGAATTCCTTACCTCCCTGGATCTGTTGGAAGCCTACCTCCCTGGATCTGTTGGAAGCCTACCTACATATTCCGATCCATCAAGAGCATCAGCGTTTTCTATGCTTCTCGATCCTGGACCGTCACTACCAGTTCCGGGCACTACCTTTCGGGTTAGCCACTGCACCCCGGACGCTTACCAAGATCATAGTGGTGGTGGCAGCAACACTGAAGAAGGAAGGAATCCACATGCACCCTTATCTAGACGATTGGCTGATCAGAGCAAAATCCCCAGAGGAAAGCCACCAGGCAACCAACAGTGTCAAAACTCTACTGGAGAGCCTCGGGTGGGTGGTCAACACAAACAGGAGCTTCCTGAAGCCCTCCCAATCTCTAGAATACTTGGGAGTTCAGTTCGACACCAAACAAGACAAGGTCATCCTGACACAGACAAGGAGATCAAAATTGATGACCCAGTTACAAACCCTGTTGAGCAAACTTCGCCCCACAGCATGGGATTACCTACAAGTTCTTGGCCTCATGGCATCTACACTGGAAATAGTGCCATGGGCACGAGCTCACATGAGACCCCTACAACGCTCACTACTATCACGATGGAATCCACTGTCCCAGAACTACACTGTACGTTTTCAGCTCCCGGACAGAGTTCGGGCCCAACTACGATGGTGGCTACAAGAAGCCCATCTGAGCCAGGGAACGAGACTTTTCTCACCGACCTGGATCCTACTCACCACGGATGCCAGCCTACGAGGATGGGGAGCACACTGCCAGGAGCTAACCGCCCAAGGGCAATGGAATGAAAAAGAGTCGGGATGGAACATCAATCACCTAGAAGCCTGGGCAGTCAGACTAGCCTGCCTAAGGTTCGTTCACAGACTCCGAGATAAAGCAGTCAGAGTAATGTCGGACAACACCACAACAGTGGCCTACATCAACCGTCAGGGAGGAACCAGAAGCCAACAGGTGTGTCTGGAAATAGACCTCCTAATGTCATGGGCGGAAGTGAATCTTCAAGAGATCTTGGCCATCCACATTGCCTGAAAAGGCAACGTCGCTGCGGACTACCTCAGCAGAGAAAGTCTAGATCCAGGAGAATGGGGGCTATCGACCACAGCTTTCCAATTGATAGTAAACTGTTGGGGAACACCAACCATGGACCTCCTGGCAAACCAGTCCAATGCCCAAGTACCCAGTTTCTTCAGCCGCAGACGGGAACCCCAGTCCCAGGGAATCGATATGCTGGTACTGTGCTGGCCACAGGAGACTCTGTTATACACCTTCCCGCCATGGCCCCTATTGGGTGCAATCATCCACAAGATAGAACACCACAGGGGACCAGTACTTCTAGTGGCCCCCGACTGGCCAAGAAGACTGTGGTACGCAGACATGCGAAGACTGCTGACAGGGAGCCCCCTGTCATTACCTCCACACAGAGACCTGCTCCAACAGGGACCGATCCTCCACGAGGATCCAGCTCGATTCTCTCTTACAGTCTGGCAATTGAGAGGACTCGCTTAAGGAAGAGCGGATACTCGGGGACAATAATTGACACCCTACTCCAAGCATGCAAGTTCTCCACATCCCTAACATACATAAGGATTTGGAGAGTATTTGAAGCCTGGTGCGAGGACCACAGCATCATAACACGCTCAGTCAAAATTCCTGCAATTTTGGAATTCCTGCAGAATGGCCTACAGAAGGGATTGTCTCTCAACTCCATCAAGGTACAGGTGGCCGCATTGTCATGCTACGGAACCAAGAGCGAGAGGGGCAGCATAGCCTCTCACCCGGATGTTTCCCGCTTTCTGAAAGGAGTCAAGCAGATCCGACCACTCCTAACGTGGCCGATGCCTCTTTGGAACCTCAACCTAGTCCTAGATTTCCTAGCAGGAACCTCCTTCAGACCTCTCCACGGCCTGTCTCTCCGACTATTAACATTGAAGACAGCCTTCCTGCTAGTAGTCTCTGACAAGCCCTGCCTGCACATCCTGTGTGGGTGAGAATGTGAGTGATTCGGAGATGGGAAACAGCTGAGTCCTGAGCCGGCTGCCGACGTCATCACTGAAGACCGAGGGACTCTTTAAATCCCGCGGCAGAGTGGTATACCGTGGGGACCCTGGTGGAGGAGAGGAGGTTCTCAGACAAGCCGTGCCTGACAGCCTGTCTCGGTGAGATTGTGAGTGATTCGGAGAGGGGAAACAGCTGAGTCCTGAGCCGGCTGTCGACATTATCACTGCAGGACCGCTGGACTCTTTAAATCCTGCGGCAGAGTGGTGCGCTTCAGCCGCTGGCACGCGCCAAACGGGTGCGCAGCTTTGACCGGCTTCGACTGCCTTCGACTGACTTTGGCTTTCTTTGGTTACTTGGGATTTGTTTCCAGTTATATATGGGAAGAAAGCGGAAGGCAAACTTTTTTACCTCCTCACCAGTCACTGTTAACCGCAGACCCATGCACTGACATGTCAGTAGAACGGTGTCATATACGGACTGCGTACCAGACACTTTAGAAGTGTGTCTCTGAGTCCGGGCAACGGCCCAACGGCTCCTCCACAATCCCCAGGAGCCACAGCTGCAGAAGGATTCATTGAGGACAGTTCTGTAAACGTGAGTAAAGGGGAGATAAATCCCCCTGCAAGTATAATTGCTGTAACATCTCAGCTAGAAATGCAACATCAAAAAACTTTAGATGGGACTTCTCCTGTTGGTGCTACTAACAGCCAAAATTCAGAATTTATTTATTTATTTATTTAGTAATTTTTATATACTGATAACCGTTTGCATATCGTATCGGTTTACATGGAACTAAGAGAGCGTCACCATGAAAAGGTGAGGCCTTTACAAGGAACATGTAACAACAAATTGGTTAAATAAGCTTATATAAGGAACATGATACAAAATTAATTGTATAAGGAGAGGTTATTTCATTATTTACAGTTGACATTGAGGAGTAACAGATGATCGGGAGTGGAATTGAGAAACAAACAAGGTTTAACGTTATTATGGAGATTTTGCAAAAGGCAAGATAGAGAAAAATAAAGATAAAAATTGATTAACAGGATAAATAATAGAGGCAAAAGCATATCAATAAAGTAGATATTTACATGATGACGAACATAGTGATATCATGGTATTTACAGTTCTGAGGATTTACAATTCAGTGGGAGGAACTTGTGGGAAAGGCTTGTAAAAACAGCCAGGTTTTCAGTTTTTTGTTTTTGAATTTAGGGAAATATGCATGTAATTGTCCTCAATTTTAAAAGTTTCTTTATATGTTTATTTTATATTATAAGGTTCCCCTATATTATTATTAAAATCTTGTGTGGCATAAAAGACAAATGTAAAAATGTTTATCTATGAAAAATTATATGCTGTACTCAAGTTTGCTTAAAATTGCTTTTTGTGATTATACTTGGTGTAAAATGAAAAGTCTAATAAAGAGAAAATTATAGAAAATTATAGAAAATATGCATGTAGTTGACAGTTTGTCTTTGCATTCAGAATTGGAAAATGTTGAAAATATGATGAGAGTTAAGGATTTACGTCTTGTTAAATTTCCAGCAACAAAACTATTATCACCTTATGAAATGTTTAGGAAGATTTGCAAGAAAACTTGTCGTTTGGAGAGGATAAAATTCCTGCTATTTCAGTGATCTTTTATTTCCCGGTTCAGCCTAGAAATATTATAGGTGGAGATATGGAGAGGAGTCCAGGGATTTCAACATTTCTGGAGGAATCCCTAGATATAAGTAAGAGAGCAACTTTATTTGTTTCCTTTTCTCTTGAGTGAGAAAAAGATGAAGTATTTGAGAAATTCTTTAGAAATAAGGATCTCCCCTTCTGAGTCAGAAAATGTATTTATTTCCTGATGTCTCCAAGCCTACACAGGCACGTCGGAGACAATTTCTTGCCTTGAAAAATAAAGCCATGGAAGTTGGGGCAACTTTTTATTTGAAATTCTCATGTAAGTGTCATATAAATTTTCATGGCAAAAAATTTATATTCTGGAGACTTTCTTAGTTGATAAAACTGAGGTAAAAGAGAGTCTGATAACAACAAATAAGTAAGCCCAAAAGTGAAAAGAAAATAGAATCCTCCTGTCCTCAATTTTAAAAGTTTCTTGATATGTTTATTTTATATTATAAGGTTCCCCTATATTATTATTAAAATCTTGTGTGGCATAAAAGACAAATGTAAAAATGTTTACCTATGTAAAATTATATGCTGTACTCAAGTTTGCTTAAAATTTCTTTTTGTGATTATACTTGGTGTAAAATGAAAAGTCTAATAAAGAGAAAATTATATTAAAAAAAAAAAATAGCCACTGCAATTACTAGCAATAGTAACATGGGATTGATTTAGTTTTTGGGTACTTGCTAGGTTCTTATGTCCTGGATTGGCCACTGTTGGAAACAGGATGCTGGCCTTGATGGACCCTTGGTCTGACCCATGACATGTTCTTATGTTTTTATTTACACTTTCGGATAATAGAAGGACTAGGGGGCACTCTATGAAGTTAGCAAGTAGCACATTTAAGACTAATCGGAGAAAATTCTTTTTCACTCAGCACATAATTAAGCTCTGGAATTTGTTGACAGAGAATGCAGTAGGTGCAGTTAGTGTAGCTCTGTTTAAAAAAGGTTTGGATAAGTTCTTGGAGGAGAAGTCCATTCACTGCTATTAATCAAATTGACTTAGGGAATGGTCTCTGGTATTCCTGGCATCAGTAGCATGGGAGCTTCTTGGTGTTTGGGTACTTGCCAGGTTCTTGTGCCCTGGTTTGGCCTCTGCTGGGCTTGATGGACCCTTGGTCTGACCCAGCATGGCAATTTCTTATGTTCTTAAGAGCCAAGGGAAGTATGTCTGTACCTAATCTTAGATTGTATTATTGGGTGGCTAGATTGGTTAATATGAAGTCTTGGTTGTGTAATTTTGAAACATCCTAACTGCCACTAAATTTGGCCCTAAATTTGGCAGGTCTTCCTTTCTTGCTATTGGGGAAATTTTTAATAGGATAACATGTTTTTGTAATGATGTACATTGTTGAAATGTTTTAATCTATGGATTTAATAAATTTGTCAGTTCTTAATGTTATGTTTGAGGGTACTGATTCTATGCCATCAAAATTCAAAAATGGAATAAAAAAAAAAAGGGATATATATAGTCCCTCTTGATGTGTTTGCATCTGGTGCATCAATTCAGCCAAAGTTTGCATTAATGCTTGTGTCGAAGTTGATTTCTGATGCTTTGAGTGCTTTGGTGTTATCTGCAGAGTTTGACTCTTCATGTGTCAACTGGTTCGAGAGCCCTGAAGCATCCTCTTGTGCAGCTTCTTTCACCCCATGCTGTTTTGGTGTTTTCTTCTTTTTTTATGGCACTGCGGTTATTTGCATGGAGTGTATTGTGGAATCTCTCTGTTTTGCCTTGGTAGGTGCTCTCACCAACTCCACAGACTTATGCCGAGTTGGTGTCGATGCACCTTGTGCTGTCCAGTCTGGATCTTCACGGTGCGATAAAGTGGCACCAGAGGATTTACCTCTGCTGCTCTTTGATGAAGGTGAAGAATGACAACTTCTTGAAGTGGACCTGTTCTTAATTTTAGCTCTCAGGCTGCTATCTTAGCTGTCCTAGAGTGCTAGAATTTCAGTGACATCCAACCACACGCCAAGCAGTTTGGTAGGTCATGGTGTAGATCCAGAGAAAGATAACATACATCGTGGCCATCAGGTATTGACATAATCTGGCCACAAGACCAGGATTTGAAGAGGCTTATTGCCTTCTTGGAAACCATGGGGAAGATTCCAGAAAATTCCTGTGAGAGTTTCCTACTTCCTTCTATTTCTCCCCTTTTTTTTTTCTTAATAATAGCAAGGTAGCACTGAAAAGTGCTGTTGTGGGATGCTGAAATCATTAAGGAATAAAAAAAAAAATAGACTAAGGTATATTAATCCCATAGTCCTCCCAGACACTGGTTGCTGACATATAAACATGGATAAGAGCCATCTAAGAAAGTATAGTAATGTGGGCTAACACTGGTTGCCCCTCAGCACTATGCACAACTCAAAGTAAGGCCAGAAATCACAGATATAGTCCAATTGTGGATCCCATCAAAGCTATAAATGCCCCTTAATAAGGGTGGCAACTCACTTGCTCTGCATGGTGTAAGAATGCCTTTCTGTAAGATAGCCACTAACCCTTGGATGCACATATCCTGCACAATCATGGTCGCAATCAGGAAATTTGATGAAAAAGAAATTTTAATCAAACTGTGATATATTTGTTTTTGGTTTTTCTTATACATTACATCGTATGAACTTTGGAGGCAATATAAATAAGAGCATCAGCCATCTTAATTTGAGATTGGGTTATTTCCAACATGTTGAAGTTTGAGTGAGTTTCCTTACAGTCTAGATATACCTTAAATCACCCATTGGATTACATAGCTACATTGCCAATAGTGAAATGTCCAGCAAATAAACCACTGTGGTGTGAAAGACAGCTCACCCCCTAGATGGCTGCCCTGGAGAAGTCATGAAGGCCAATATATTTTTTTTAATTTAACTGTGCCAATCATAGGATTGCCCCTAATAGATCTGCTTAGAGTGCCTGATGAAAACGAGAATATAAACATCTCTCTCACTGCTCTCATCGAGACCAAGGAGTTCACACCCAAGAGGTCCCCAAAACACACATGCTCCTCTCAAAATGGCCACACACAAGCCCAAATAAAAAAAAAAAAAAAAGGCATGCTGCCATTCATGAACTGCAAGCCCTTTCTCAAGATTGCTGCAGTCACTGGGTGGCTGTTGGCACAAATGAACATGGCTGTTAACTGAAATATTGCTATCCAGAAAACCAAATTGGTCCCAGAAAGCATAACTACCACTCCCCCAGGCCCAAAATACCTGCGTCTGAGTTATGTTGGTCTCGCAGCCCTCTCCTTTATGCCTGGCCGTGCCGGGGAAGGACAGTCAGATTTTGGTCATGGTGCTGTTGCAAAATCTGGCTGCATGGGGAGTCCACTGCCACGTCAATGGCATGGCTACAGTCTTCAGGTACCAACCAGGGGAAGTGAGGGAATTGGGACCACCAACCAGAACTTGCTGTGGCCCATGTTGGCCTTTCATTAAATTTTAAAAAAATCTTTAACACAAGGATAACTGGTGGTGGCAAAGGAGCAAATAGATGGCAAGTCTCGCTTCCTAGAGTGGTACGGCAAGGGGATCAATGCATCCCTTAACTCCTGTGGATCATCACCGGTCTCAAAATTCCCGAGCCACAATGACTCCTGGTGAGCCTAGTGGCCCTGCGTCTAGCAGCAAGAAGAGGCGGAGACAAGGGAGATGTGGTGGGGCAGATATTCTTGCTGTTAGTACCCACAGCTGCTCACACCCACATGTGGCAATCTGCCTGGAGCTGCACTCTCAGAAAAGAGGCCACTGAGGTCACATGGCATGAACGCATTCAAATGCTTGCCCCACCCCCCCCTGTTGGTCCCATCCCCACCATCAAAGTGATGGCAGGACTTCCAGATGGGTCATAGAAGTCCCCAGCTGCTTGCAGCAGTTGATCAGTGTTTTGGATCTTCCTCTCACTCCCCCTCTCCTGATCCCCATGGACTCTCAACCATAAAGATATTTTTGGTATCTCGCAGGTGCCCGATCAGGCAACCCTTCACGGTCCCTCATAACACATGTACCACAGCAATCTGGCATGGGGGAGGGGGGGGGGAGGGAGCCTTTGTGCCTCACAGGACCTACGACAGCCGGGGGAGGAAGAACTCGGCTCCCTCCACCACACTCATCAGAACCTCCCCATGGAAGCCCAATAACACCAGGGGAGGAAAGATGGAGTTTGAAGCAGTTGCTAGAAAAGAAGTGCACAAAGGTAACGTCCCAGGGAAAAACTCCCAAATAAAGATGTTGGTGAACATGCCAGTCCACCCTTATATTGTGGTTTCTGGTCTGCCCCCAGCAGCCTCCACCCTCTCTCCATGAGCCCACACCCCTTCCCTTGGTATCCAGAAGTGGACCTCCACCACAATTGTGGCTTCCCCACCCCATTTGGGGGGTGGGTTGTCTCCTTAATCACTGAACGGAGAATAATAAATAAAACTGCTACAATAGCATTTCATTTTTTAAAAAGGGGGAGACTATGATAACAGGAGGAAATTAGTTAAAGGTATAGCAATTAAGAGATAAGTCTGAATGAGGCATGGGGATAGTTTAAAAACACAGTCTTGAAATCCCAGTTCAAATGTATTTAACACATTAAGAAAAAGGTTGAAAGAAGACCATATGTCTGCCAGCATTGCAAAATGGTGCTGTGAAAGGACTATTAAAACCAAAAAGATGTCCTTTAAGATTAAAAAATGGAAAGCAGGACCTAATGAGGAAAACAGAAAAGATCACAAGCGCTGGCAAATTAGATATAAATATTAAGAAGACAGGCCAAGAGAGAATCTGAAGAGAGACTTACCAAAGAGGCAAAAACTAATAAAGAGGCAATTTTGAAACCCCGTAGGGAACTTGCAGGCCCATGGATGCCTTGTAGACATCCGTAACGTGATTAAGCCTGAACTGTCTTGTTATACTATTGAGAGATCTGGAGAGTTTTTTCACTGTATATATTACTCAAACATTCTTAGACCTGTTTCTGAGATGTATATAAACCCTCTTTGTGCCCTTAAAGTATGAATATTTTAGGGTTAGTTGAAATGCTCATCTGTAGTTTATTCATTCTTATCTTTTACTGTAACAGATATCTTTCGTGACTATGACCAGAAACTGAAAAAAGAAAGAAAACTGCCTGTTGGAGTTTAGCTTTCTGCATTCTTCTTCATATATCAGTCAGTGTTTTTTTTTTCTAGCCTTTTGTTTACTTTTGCTCACAATATTACTTAACATTAAAGAGCTAATCTGTCATCAGCAGTTAAATGGAGGTATTGTTAAAGCTGAAAATTCTCAAGCTTATTGCATAGTTTGTAGATTCATCAGTTTACATCTCTTGTGAATTCCTGTCAACAAAATTGCAACTGAAAAGGCAACATTGGGATTCAAACAATCCTTTCTAGTCTATATAATCTGATGAGTGATATTTACTAAAATAAGGATTTTTTTTTTTATGATGTAGAAAATAAGGTGGTTCATTACTAGTCTTCCTGTAGGCATGATAGTTATTCATTTTTATATTGGTTACTGATAATATTGACGTTGCCATAGAAGACTTTCTTACAGTAAAATTTGTTTTTAAAGTTTAACTGTGCCAGGCTAAATGTGTTTCTCTGTTTCTTTTTTACTTGTGTTTGGTGTGAGGGTAAGCTACAAGCTTTGATCCTATAGAAAGTCTTCAACATTTGTTAGCAATCTACATTTTCTCTCTCATTTTACTTAATATTACTGACCTTATTAGCAGCTGTCTATGTGAACACTTACAGGTAAATTTTTAAAGGAATTACACATGCATTTTTAACATACTATCATAGCAATTTTGAAAAGCCATTTACCTGTGTTAACTGCACTTAACACAGCTAAATTCAATGGCTTGCATTGTAGCAATATTCAAAATCCCACTTTCATGGGAAAAGTGCATTTAAACATGTAAATCCCAGTTTTAAGAGTATAAATGCTTCTGAATATCCAGCACTTTGTGATGATGATCTCAAAATAGATGCTGTGGCTTCATATTCTACTTGCTGAAGAAAATCACATTAACATTTTTCTTAAAATGATCTGGGAAATTAAAGACTGGTGAGCATGACGTTAGTGCCGGGAAAAATGGTTGAAACTATTCTAAAGAACAAAATTACCGAACATATAGATAAACATAGATTAATGGGACAAAGCCAACATGGATTTAGCCAAGGGAAGTCTTGCTTCATTAATTTGCTACATTTTTGAAGGCATGAATAAACATCTGGATAAAAGTGATCCAGCTGATATAGTGTATCTGGATTTTCAGAAAGCATTTGACAAAGTATGTCACGAGAGACTCAGGAAATTAAAGTAACGGGATAGGAGTATAATGTTCTATTGTGGCTTGAGAACTGGTTAAAAGATAGGAAATGCAGAGTAGGACTAAATGGTAAATTTTCTCAATGGAGAAAGGTGAATAGTGGAGTGTCCCAGAGATCTGTATTGGGGATCACTTCTTTTTAACATATTTATAAATGACCTAGAGATGGGAACAACATGTGAGATGATAATACACAATTATTCAATGTTGTTAAATCACAAGAGGATTATGAGAAATTTCAACAGGACTTTGGGAGAATGGGCACACAAATGGCAGATGACATTTAATGTGAATAAGTAGAAAATGATGCATGTAGGGAAAAGCAACCCAAATTACAGCTATACATTGCAACGTTCCACATTGGATCTAGGCGTCCTTGTGGATAATATGTTGCAGTCTTCTGCTCAGTGTGCAAGAGTGTCCAAGAAAGCAAATAGAATGCTAGGAATTATTAGAAAAGGAATGGAGAATAAAACAGAGAATATCATAATACCTCTGTATTGCTCCATGGTGCAATAGCATCTTAAGTATTGCGTGCGGTTTTGATTAATGAATCTCACAAAAGATATAGCTAAATTAAAAGGGGATTGAATGAGTCCCCTATGTGGGAAAGCTAAAGAGGTTAGGGCTCTTCTGCTTAGAGAATAGATGACTGAGGGGAGATTATGATAGTCTATAAAATAATGCGTGGAGTCAAATGGGTAAATGCAAACTGATTTTTCATAAAGTACAAAGACTAGACGATGTTCAGTGAAGTTCCTAGGTGATACATTTAAGACAAATAAGAAAATATTTTTTTTTACTGAATAACTGGAATTCTTTGCTAGAGAGTGTGGTGAAAGCTGTTAATGTAGCTGGCTTTAAAACAGGTTTGAACAAGTTCCTGGAAGAAACGTTCATAAACCGTTATTAAGATGGACTTGGAGAAATCCACTACTTATCCCTGGAATTAAGCAGCATGGAGTCTATTTACCTTTTGGAATCCTGCCAGATGCTTGTGACCTGGATTGGCCATTGTTGGAAACAGGTTACTGTGCTTGATGGACCTTTGGTCTGACTCAGTATGGTAAATTATGTTTTATGTAAGAGACATTTTTAAATAAAAATCATCAGATATTGCTAAAGTATTAGAAAACTCCAAACCAGGATCACACATAATAGCAGATTAAGGGACCAATTTTACTAAAGCCAGGCAAGTTTCTTCATAATTCATTTTTGTACATAGGAGATTTGTGTGGGTATAAAAACATGCAGTTATGAGTGATACAGTAAAACTGCAAGTGGCTTAGCACATGAGCATGAAAAAATCTGGATGGTAGGGTTCAAGCACACATGTTCCTGGAGCACCTACTTGCACAGATTAGCAGGTATAAAAGTCTGCAGGTAGTTTTTTGGGATAATTTGCAAAGGGAAAGTCCCCGCTTCCTTTCCCTTTGAAAGTTAGTGTAAAGTCTGTGGGTAAAACATACCCACAGACTTGCACTACTGTGGGCAGTGTTAAAATTGAACCCCATTAATGTCTTATGAATTACTGGCAAGGTTTCTGAGCTGATCTTCAGGATGTTCCCAAAATAGCTTTTATGCATCTCTCTTGGCAAATTGGTTTGCTTCGAAGAAAGTTGAGAAACCAAAGTTTCCTATGCCTATTAGTATTTTCTAACTTTCCAAGTTGAGAATAAGAACATAAGAAGATAAGAAATTGCCACACTGGGTCAGACAAAGGGTCCATCAAGCCCAACATCCTGTTTCTAACAGTGGCCAATCCAGGCTACAAATACCTGGCAAGTACCCAAAAACTAAGTATATCCCATGCTACTAATGCTAGTAATAGAAGTGGCTATTTTCTAAGTCAACTTAATTAATAGCAGGTAATGGATTTCTCCTCCAAGAACTTATCCAATCCTTTTTTAAACACAGCTATACTAACTGAACTAACCACATCCCCTGGCAACAAATTCCAGAATCTAATTGTGCGTTGAGTGAAAAATAACTTTCTCCGATTAGTTTTAAATGTGCTACATGCTAACTTCATGGAGTGCCCTCTAATCCTTCTATTATTCCGAAAGAGTAAATAACCAATTCACATTTACCCGTTCTAGAACTCTCATGATTTTAAAGACCTCTATCATATGTCCCCTTAGCCATCTCTTCTCCAAGCTGAACAGCCCCAATCTCTTTAGCCTTTCCTCATAGGGGAGCAGTTCCATCCCCTTTATCATTTTGGTTGCCCTTCTCTGTACCTTCTCCATTGCAACTATATCTTTTTTGAGATGCGGAGACCAGAATTATATACAGTATTCAAGGTGCGGTCTCACCGTGGAGCGATACAGAGGCATTATGACATTTTCCGTTTTATTCACCATTCCCTTCCTAATAATTCCTAACATTCTGTTTGCTTTTTTTGACTGCCGCAGCACCCTGAGCCGACAATTTCAATGGAGCAAGATATTGTCCTTAATTAAGGCAGCATTTGTTAAGTCTAAAGCCTCCAACTTACCACAGCAGAAATTCACTTTAGAGCGAACCTCTTGGGTTTGAACCCTGTGAATGGTTTTCTTAGAAACGTTATAAAGCTGAGAAAGAGAGCTAAAGAAAGTTACTTCCATTCTGGTCATTAGGTGCCAGAGTTCCATGTTAGAGACATTTTTTAGGTGACGATGGTTCCACCAATGGCTCCACAGTCATAGGAGAAAGAGTCATGGGCTTTGATAATCCAACCTGCAGGCCAGCTACTCCACCTGGGATGTTGGCTTCTCTTCAAATGCAATTCACTCAGAGGGCCCAATCCACTCTCTTGTCATAGTGCCATTGCTTGCCTATGGCCATTGTGGACTTGGCCATAGGCGCCAGAGCAGGAAGAGTACCACATCTCTGGCCTCTACGTGCAGTTATTCAGCTGCTGGCAGAAGTAAAAACCTGGTAGGAGAGAGCACAAATTAACAGAAAAGGAATGCAATGTGGTGCAAGGGCTGGTGTGTGTGAACTGGCAGGCCCTGCAGTGCCCCACCCCTTCCTTCTGCAAGGGCCTCCTGTAACCAAGGCAACCAGTACAAGGGGTGGGGCTGCTGAAGGCCTGTTGGAGTGTGCACACCAGCTTTGGCATCTCATTTCCTTTCTGTTGCCGCTCCAACAGCTGCTGCCAAAGGTAGGCCCTAGTTTCTGCCGGCACCGGGAAAGTGCACAGAAAAGCAGTAAAAACTGCTTTTCTGTGCACCCTCCAACTTAATAATATGGCGATATTAAGTCGGAGGTCCCAAAGAGTAAGAAAAAAAATTGAAAATGGGTCGGCGGCTGTCGGGCTGAAAACCGGATGCTCAATTTTGCCGGTGTCCAGTTTCCGAGCCCATGGCTGTCAGCGGGTTCGAGAACTGACGTGGCCTGCGCGCGCGCTGGGAGAGCGGGCGTTCGTCCACTCTCCCGTGGACTTTACTGAATCGGCCCGAATATTTGTACCATTTTGTATGGCATTCAGTTTAGAATTTAGTTTAGTTTATTAACATTTCTATACTGTTACATCAGACAAGCCTTCATAACAGTTTACATTTATAATTAGGACATACAATAATTATAAAATAGAAAACAGCTAAAAAAACTACAAAAGTAAAATGAATAAATTAGCTGTTACAATAAAAGTCAGATAAGAACAATTAAGAGCATAAATAAAACTAAAATAAATGGTTCCTTAAAATTAAGCACTTGATGTTAATCGATATTCTGTGGTTGCTTATTGGGTTTCAAATTCTGTAAAGAAGTCTCATACTCATCAAAAGCACATTTAAACAGCCACGTCTTCAAATCAGTTTTAAATTGCTTTCTCTCTGTTGACAGTCTCAAATATATGGGTAAAGAGTTCCAAACTTTTGATCCTGCGATAGAAATAGCGCGTTCTCTTATGTTGCTGCGTATTGCTGATCTGATTGTAGGAATTTAAAGTAGCCTTTTATTTGCAGATTGCAGGTCCCTCTGTGGGACATGGAGATGTAAAGAAGTGTTCAGCCATTCAGTTTGATCACCATATATAACATTATGGACTATACATGCAATTTTAAATTGAATGCGATAGTAAACCGGAAGCCAGTGTAATTTAATCAATGTAGGAGTAATATGGTCGAGTTTCCCTGGCCCGTCAATACACGGGCTGCTGCATTTTGCAAAACCTGAAGTGGCCGAATACTCGAGGCAGGCAAGCCAAGAAGTAAAGAATTTCAGTAATCGATATTCGCAAAAATAAGGGCTTGCAAAACAGAGCTAAAATCTTCATATACTAATTTAGCAGTACCTTACACATTACTTAAATTTATAGTTTATGGCTGGAGTGTACGATAGCAAAAAAACAGCGTCAGATTGACTGTACTAAGGGGCAGTTCTTTAAACCTGCGCGCGGGCATAGATTTGTTCGCTCAGCTTGGTGCGAACAAATCTACGCCCAATTTTATAACATGCGCACGCTGCAATGCGCATGTTATAAAATCCAGGGTCGGCGCGCACAAGGAGGTGCACAATTGTGCAACTTGTGTGTGCCGAGCTGCGCAGCCTTCCTCCGTTCCCTCCGAGGCCGCTCCGAAATCGGAGCGGCCTCGGAGGGAACTTTCCTTCCGCCCCCCTGCACCTTCCCCTCCTTTCTCCTATCTAACCTGTCCCCCCAGCCCTATCTAAAACCCCCTCCTTACCTTTATTGGGAAATTTACGCCTGCCTCTGGACAGGCGTAACTTGCGCGCACTGGCTGGCTGCCGGCGTGCCATCCCCCAGCACGGCGGCTGTTCCGGAGGCCTCGGTCCCGCCCCCAGAATGCCCCTTTTTTGAAGCCCCGGGACATACGCACGTCCCAGGGCTTGTGCGCGCTTCCGAGCCAATGCAAGATAGGCTCGGCGCGCGCATGGGCAGCTTGGGGCAGCTTTTCGGGGGTTACGCGTGTAATCCTTTGAAAATCTGCCCCAATTTGTATTGCTTTTCATGAGGCATGAGACGCTGGAGCAACCTTTATTGCGAAAAAGTGTATTGCTGAAAAACTAGGTCGAAGTGAAAGCTGGGTTCAGAGGACATCAAGCAAGACTGCTGATGTGTGATTTAAGGAATTTGGTGATGGTCAACTGCTAAAATTGTCTCAAGAAAATAAAAAATTATTGAAAAATCCAGCACCAAGTAGAAAAAAAGCTGTTACCCCACTCGTTTTAAAGCTATTTTGCAAGCTAACTGTGGGCACACCAAATTTCAAAGGCCTGCGCGCGCATGGCCAGCCTTGTGTGTGCCATGTGCGTTTTACGGCAGGCCTGGCCACACATGTAAACCCTGGTATGCGCCAAAGTGCCAGGCCCTGAAAAAGGGGCGAACCGGGGGTGTACCGGGACAGCAGAAAGTAATCAAGCAACAAAAAAGTAAGTAGTTATGAAGGGTTAGGGGTCAGAGAGGAGAAATTGTAGGAAGGTTAGGTAGGGGTATAGGGAAGTTCCCTTCCAGTCTGCTTCTTAATTGGAGAGGACTGGGAGCGATCTGGGGAAGCCTTAGACCTGTCGCTGTGCATGAGCTTTGAAAATCCCCCCCTCGCGTGCGCAGATGTTAAAATCCGTCGTGCATGTGTGCACGGATATCGTATTTTATAACATGCAAGCTCCGCTGCGCGCGTGTTATAAAATAGTGCGTCCATGTGCGCGCGCTCCTTTGAAAATCGACCCCCATATGTTTTTCGTTCCTCCTTGAATTCAGATTAAAATGGTATATTGCTTGTTTCTATCAGATTTCTGGTCACTGCTGCAGTGTGGGAGGCACTTACCAAACTCACAAAAAGGAAAACATTTAGATGTATTTTTTCCCTGTTATATTTGAGAGCTTGAAAATATCCTGTTTTTAGTGATATTATAATTCCTTAAGGAGCACAGATGGGGGAGATCTGAGGTGGAGGAGTGCCGCTGGAGAGTGATGCCGGGAGATCCTGGCCAGCTGGGAGATCAAGGTGGGGCCATTCCTTCCCTCCTTGAGGCCACCGCTAATGTCATTAATGAGGGCCAAGGCTGCCTCGTTAAAACCCGAAGCAGTGCGGTGCGTAGCTGCCGTCGGTCTGTCGCTGAAATCGCACGTGCCAAAGGGGCGCGCGGCTTTCTTTTTGTTTCCTTGATTTGCTTGATTTCATGGGAAAGAAAAGGAAATCCAGGCCTGTAACATCTTCTCCTGCTCTTCATATGACTTGTGGTCTTATGGATGACCGCATATTAAGACCAATATGATGCCATTGAATGACTGCACAGTAAACTGTTCTGGAGTTTCTTTGAGTCCATGCATAATCCGACCACCCCCACAACCACTGCGTCCCTCGTGCAGATCTCAATTGGTTCCCTGAGGTCTCCTAGTGGGGCTGAAATCCCTTGGAATTTCTTCAGAGGCAGCACCTGGGATAACATCTGAGTCAGTGAGTAGTCAGCTATTGTTTGAAAGAATGTGTCACAAGTAATCCAGTAGCATGGTTTACTTATTTCTGAAACGAGGTCTCTTTTACATTTGCAGGTGAAAAAAAATGGAAGATTTGGGAAAGTTCAGCGTCTACTTTGTACTCTCAAGTTTCTTTGTTACAAAACGCAGAATTAGGTCACATTAAAGGCAGTTTGTCTATACATAAGGAAGTGGAATTGCTAGAAAATGTATGGAGAGCAAAACATTTGTGTATTGCTAACTTCCCAAGTACTAGGTTATTGTTAGGTTTGGAATTTTTAACATTTTTTAAAGAAAATTGAGCTTTTCCTGAAGAGAATATGCCAGCTATATCTAAAGCATTTTATTTACCTGGTTATAGGAATGTTGATCAGAAAAAGAATGGTAAAAATGAAAAAGCTATTTATAGTCCCGGTACCTCCACTTTTCTAGAAGCCTCACTTGATTTAACTGCTACTAGGCTAGGTTAACGTTAGCAGTGTCTTTTTGTGCTGAACAAGATAAAGATTTCGTGTTTCAAAGATATTTTAGAAATAAGGATATGCTCTTTTGTGGGCAGAAAGTGTAAATCTTTCCAGATGGCTCTCAAGTTACCCAAGCACGTAGAAGGTCCTTTCTTTCCTTGAAGAATAAGGTTTTGGCTCTTGGAGCCTCTTTCTTTTTTCAATTTCTTGGTACATGCCTTATTTCTTATCAATCTAACAAGTTTTTTTTTTGTTTTTTTTTAAACCCTGCTCATCTGGAGACCTTTATTTTAGATAAAAATGCTGAACATGACTTAGTAAATTAGTAACTTAGTATTCTTTTGGTGTAAGCAACTTAGGCTAGAAACATATTTATAAACACTCCTCGTGCCCATATTTTGTATTTTTTCTTATGTTGTTATTGCTTCTTTTTAAATAGTCCCTCAATTTGTTATATAATACAAGTCAGCAATATGTGATTTTTCCTTATAATTATGTATGCATTTTTCTTTATTATTGCAGTGTAAATTTCTTTAGTTTTCATTGTAATAATTTGAAAATTTAATAAAGAGATAATGGTTAAAAACAAAAAAGAAGCACAGATAGCTTTGACTGTAGTCATATAGGCTGTACCCAAAAAGCAAACCAGAAGCCGATCCAAGATGGCTCTATAGTGAACAGAAGAAACGAGATCGGTATATGCAAACCTTTTATTCTGACAATGATCGAGCCCAAATCATTGTCAGAATAAAAGGTTTTCATATACCGATCTCGTTTCTTCTGTTTGCCATATAGGCTGTGGCTGGTGTGATGAGGTGAGAGCCTAGGGGGCATTTAGGTACTCTGCATTGAGGCTTGCGACTGTCCTTGGCTTAGATACAGGCTAATCTAAAACGAGGTAAACTCTAACAAATCTGAGAGATTACAAGGCATAGACCAACTCTCCTCAAAAGGAAGATATCTCAAATGGTGTCTTGTCCAGTGTTTGTAGATATCCCTTTTAAGGCTGGGAGCTGTTCCTCCATTCCTGGGGCTGATATAAGGTTTCCCTTATATCAGCCCCAGGAATATCTCATACCAAAATTCCAATACTCTTAAATCACTGCTTTAAATTAACCTGTTCCTATGTCACTGACTTCCCAGGCATTAGTTAGGATAACAGTCTCTTAATCCTTGCTCTGTGTGCCGCCTAGCTTCAGTGGTCAGAGTTGGCAGCTCTTTTACTCCAGGCACAAATAAGTGGTCATTTAATCTGCTGACCAGTTTGCCAGCACTTAATTCCAGAAAAAGTCCAGACACCACAGATACTCCTTCAGCTGTTTTATTTTAATACTTTATATATACACTTTCATTGAGAGTGTATGACAACTTTAAACTTCAGGTAACAAAACAATTCTTCGGTAAACAATTATACTCCACACTTTGGAATTCCAGCAACAATAAAAAGCAAAAAAAGCAAAAAACACTGCAGCTTCTCAGATTAGATTACAGCAATTTAGCACCTCTGATTTTTCTAGCATAGCTCCCAGGTTACTTCCCTCTATTGAAATATAATTCCTATTTAGGGACCTCTCTTCTGTGTAATTTATACTGGAACCGCAGCCTCAAATATTTTACCATTGGATGCTAAGCTTCCCTTTTGTACAAATTAATGTAGGGATTTACCTCTCCAAATCAACATATTCTTATGTGATTCTGCAGGAGTGCTAGGCACTTCTTGCTCTGTAAACTTCAACATTTCTTCCTTGTGAGTTTAAAGAAACTTTTCCTTCTATGTAGCTCCCAGATACAGCTTGTTAATTAATTAGGGGGAACCTTTCCTTCTGTGAAGTTCAGAGACATAGCTGACTAATCACAAGCAAATTCACAGGGCTGTAGTTAGATGTTTTCTTCCTATTTGTGGTTAATTCTTTAGTCTATTTGTATTGCTGCACTACCTCTGAAGTTCTGAGCAGTACAAAACACATCACAATCCAACACAGAGTTAGCCCTACTAGTTTCCTTTTCATCGCTCCCTCTTGTGGGTTTTTCTTAAACACCTCTTCAAAACGTTTCATTCCCATTTACTCAAAATCAGCAGTTCAGAGTTTCCTTTTTACAGCAAGCCTGGAAAAATTCACTTATCTTAGTGGCTGAGCCCAGTAAAAGATGCTTCAGGATCCTCCTCTTCACTGTCTGCCTCTATGGCTGTATGCCCAGCCTGACTCCCCTCAAAGTCTCCCCATACTACTGCAGAAGCATCTCTTATACCCTTGGATATGGCATCAGTGAGGTGCTAGGGGTGCCATCCAATCCTGAGTCCTGGCTGCTTGCCAAAGTCTAGGGAGGAGTACCTGGAAAAAGTAGTTCCCTGTGAAGCCATCTGAACTTTTCCTTACTTGTAACAATCCTGTTCTGATCTTTTAGTTTAAAGTGCCAATTCCTGCGCAGGGACTAAGACACAGACTGGTGAATCATCACAGCTATCATTAGTAGCACGTGTAGAAATTTTCCATTTTAAAGATTCAGGGTAAGACTCTAAAATCCAGTTACTTATGCTCTTTTACTTTTAGGTCAGATTTTATTGCTGCATCTACCCTCTTGCTTAAATCATGCAGCTAGTTCTTTCATTTCTTTGCTTCAGAAATAAATGAAAAAATTGTTTATTATTATTATTATTTTTTTTTTGAGGATACAGATTGTGTATCCACCAGTGTTCTTCTCAGAAGTTTGAAACTTGTGGCTACAGCTTTCCTTTTTCATTATACAATAAGATAATTTTCAAAACTTTTTATTTGGGCTGTTTAAATATTGCCCTTCCACTGCAAGAAAAAATGGGTGGGGGTTGGAAAGTGCCCCTGGGGATTTGAAATCCGATGCATGACAGACCTATTTGGGGTACGGAACTGGGGGGGGGGGGGGAGAGATGGGTTAAGATGGAGACAACCGGAGTTGTGGAGATGTGTATTCTCCCAGGATTGACCAATAGTGGTCCAGCCTGCCCCCAACTAGAAGTGGATATGGGAGCAGCGCAGCTAGCCAAAGAGGGTAAATACTGGGATGAGAGCCAATGGCAACCCTTGCCCTGGTAATGGGTCCTGCTGATAAGAACAGAGAGCAATCTTCAAAGTCTTTCTGTGGATTAAATAGTGTATTATGTGTGAAATAGGCTATTTGAAAATTGCCTACCCTCTCTGCAAGTAAAAAGGTATGCATATTTTTATACCCAGAGGGAGTGGAGTCAGGGAGGGATTAGCATTTATGCACATACATGTATGCTTGTAATTTGGCTGGTGTAGGATAAACATGTTCTTGTTAAACAGGTTGTGCAACTCAGCTTTCTGGCTCCCTGTCAGGAATACGGCGGTCTGATCAACCGCCTACATGCCAGGGACAGGACGAGTCCGACTGGGTAATAGCAACTGTTGATACATAACATGGGGGGATAGTGATCAATCATTTCTCTCTCGCACGCACACTTGTTTATGGCATGGTATAAAAGAGCAGGACTTTCCAGTGTCCGGCGGGAGTAGGAGATATTGCCTCTATAGACGTATAGAGTGCTGGACACTGAAAACCCCCTTCTCGCCTTTGCTGACCTGACAACTCCTCGATACAAGGCTGATGACACGAAGGGTGCTGGATGGCATATGCAATCATGTGGTATGTAAATAACTTTCTGTAAATAACGTATATTACCATGATGTCACATTAATAAATGATGTCATAGATATTGTGTCAGAGTATCTTACTCTCTCATTCCCAACAGCTGGAAAAAGTGCCCTCACTAAAAGTAGATATAGATCTGTGCATGTACTTTTTCTAACCCACTTTTCATAGGGAAAGCTTTCCCTTTGGAAATTGATGTTAAGTTTTTACACTTGTGCACACAGTTTGAAAGTTGCCCTCACAATGTACTCGCAGGCCTGTAAGCCTTGCAGGCAGTGTTCTCCCTGTAAGCTGTGCCTGTGTACACATGCACACAGGTCGTGAAACAAGCATATAAAGGAAAACAGCATGCATAAGGAAAGGAAAATAGAATGGTGTTTCAAGGAACACTGCTCACAAATTTGTACACTGCTTCTAAAATGTTGCATACGAGAACTTTTTTGTGCGTACAGCCCACAAAAAATTAGAAGCAATATTGCTCACTGGCAGTTTAA
The DNA here is from genome assembly GCF_901001135.1 of Rhinatrema bivittatum. Classification (NCBI taxonomy): domain Eukaryota; kingdom Metazoa; phylum Chordata; class Amphibia; order Gymnophiona; family Rhinatrematidae; genus Rhinatrema; species Rhinatrema bivittatum. The sequence goes on along the minus strand of NC_042616.1, from coordinate 330,059,790 downwards.
AAACTGGCCCCTGTGAATTTGTATTGGTTAAATAGTGTGGTGAGTGGAAATTGCAGCTATGCTGAGCAGAAACAAGGAAGAAGCTCCCAATGCAGACTTAAACAAGACTAGATAGAAATGTTAAAATGCTTTAAAATTAAATGAGGAAGAAATGCTTAAAAATATCTGTGTATGAGGAAAGCCATATTAGCATCTTTTGTGTGTATGCTTTTTGGGGACACTGCCGTTTTAATATAACGTCCATCTAATTACAACATAGATGTGGGTGTGTTTTTTTTTTTTGTCACTAGTGATGCAATACATTGTCTTACTTTAGTTTAAGTCCAATGAAATCACGTTTTTGCTAATGTTTATTTGTAAATTAGTAGAAAAGCCTGTCATTGAATGACAGGAAGCCTAAACTGAGTTGCCCATTCACTCCCCTCGTCCTCCCGAATAAATGTACTCACAGAAGGTATACTATGTGATTCCCAACTCTTAATTCATTCTCACGTGGGGTTTTGTGGGTGGTGGGCTGTGTTGGCATGTGGTATTTGTGAATGCAGTGGGATGAGCGCTGAGACTGAGTGTGCATGGCTGTTGGTGTGTATGGTCAGACTGAGGTGTGTGTTAGTAGGTAGGGGGCTCACTCCGGTCCCCTTGTACTTTTCCATATCCTCTTCCACTCCTCCAGCTCTTTTAGTACTTCCTTCCCACTTTCCCGCAATATTTTCTTCATTCTTTATCCCCAGCCCACACCTCTGTCCTGACCATTACCCAGAAAGAATGATGCTGCCATTTGGAACTTCTAGATAGACTCTTTGGGCACCAGAAGATTGAAGCATTAGCATTGGAGGCATCGACATCAGAGGACCTCAGAGCTGCCCCAATGAAAGGAACATCATCTGTATCAGGGGACCATCGGGTTCCTTGATATTGTCGGCTCATAGAGAATCTGGAGACCGGCCATCATTTGACTCTTCTCACTTTAAGAAGGCATCAGATTCCGCCATTTCAACTCTGGCATTGAGGAGATCTCATGCAAAACATCGAGGGAAGCTGAAGAAGCATCGGCATCAGTCTCTATTGATGCGTGATGTTAGAATCGGAGATGGTCTGGTGCATGCCAAGAATCCCACAAGCAGTCCCACAGTGAGGAGAGCTCATTCTTTGTATTTATCAGGGTCTTAAGACAATCTCCGCTGTCACTGTGTGTACCACCAATCCCCCTCTCTGTTCTGAAGAAGACATGGTCACACTTTCTGCCTTCCACACCATCAGGGCTTCCACAGCCAGCCAAGGCAGCAGAGAGACCCCGGCTCCTCAGTCAACTCTGGGGACAGGGTTTTGACTGGGTCATAGGGAGCATTGGCCAGTTGCCTGTACCCGTGATGATGCACCCTCTAGTCAGGGGCAGGCTGCAGTTCTTTGTGAACCAATGGCCGAATATAACCTCAGACCAGTGGATTCTGTCCATGGTTTGTCAAGGTTACCAATTGAATCTATTGGGTTTTCTGCCAAATTGTCCTCTGTGCTAATCTTGGGGGCCAGTAGCTCATAGGGAGGTACTACTAGGGGAACTCTCCTCCATCTTAATGGCCAGAGTGGTCAAGCCCATACCACTTGGGCAAAGAGGGTGGGGATTCTACTCCAGGTACTTTCTGATTCCAAAGAGAACAGGAGGACTGTGTCCCATCCTAGACCTAAGGGCCTTGAAGAAGTTGCTAAGAAAAGAAAGGTTAAGGTTGGTTTCTGTGGGCACCTTAATCCCCCTTTTGCAAAAAGGGGACTGGCTATGTTTTATTGACCGAAAGGATGCATATGCTCATATTGAGAACTGCTCCGGTCACAGGAAGTATCTCCAATTTGTGGTGGGGAAAACACTTCTAGTACTAGGTGTTGCTGTTTGGGCTAGTGTCAGTCCCACAAAATGCCTGGTCATGGTAGGCGGTGCACCTTAGGAGGCTGGGCGTGTATGTTTTCTCAAATCTGGATGATTGGTTGCCCAACAGCTCGTCTCAGGTAGGAGCCACCAGGTCCATGTGCTTGACCATCTGGGTGTTGGCATCACTAGGGTTCGTTCTAAACTACTCGAAGTCCCATCTCAGTCCGTCACTTTAATTGGACTTTATAGGAGCCCTACTAGACATGACTTATGAGAGGGCCATCACCTTGATTACCATCACATTAGAGATCCAGCAGAGCCAGCAGGTGTCAACCTGGTACATGTTGAGGCTCTTGGGGCATATGGCCGCAACCGTCCATGTCACTCCCTTGGCACATTTACACATGCGAGGAGCTCAATGGATACTGAGGTTGCAGTGATGCCAGGCCACTAAGAGCTTCCAGGATTGCATCCGAGTCACCCTGTCTCTACAGGACTCATTGTCCTGGTGGTGGGTACTTTCAAATCTGGAACACGGGATCTTTTTTCAAAGTCTACCTACCCAAATGCTCCTAACCATGGATGCATCCACCCTGGGGTGAGGAGCTCATGTAGATGGGCTCCGCACCAGAGCCTTTGGTCTTCTCAGGAAAGTTCTTCTCAAATCAACTTTATGGAGCTTCAGGTGATTAGGTATCTGCTATGGGTTTTCAGAGATCCGCTGTCCAACAATGTTGTCCTGATCCAAACAGACAACCAGGTAGCCATGTGGTACGTGGGAAAACAGGGAGGCACGGGATTATACCTCCTGTGTCAGAAAGCAGTCCAGATCTAGTCATGGACTCTGTTCCAAGGGATGGTGCTCAGGGCCATGTACCTAGCCGGAATGGAGACCATGGTAGCGGAGAGACTGAGTCAAGCCTTCAGACCCCATGAGTGGTCTCTGGACCCAGGGGGGTAGTGAATTGTATTTTCTGTCTCAGGGGTAGCCGGGATGTAGATCTGTTTGTGTCCCCCTGCAATAGGAAGGTGCTTCTGTTCTGTTCCCTGTACAGGTCAGATGGCAAACCTGCCTCGGACACCCGTGCCTGTCATTTCCTTAGTGATGAAGACTCTTGAAGCTTTGCGAGGGCAGTAGGACTATGATTTTCGTAGGCCCTCATTGTTCAAGGCAGGTCTGGTTTACTTTCATATGGGAGTTGTCCATTCAGAGACCGATCAGTCTGGGGCCTTCCCCAGTTCTCATCACACAAGATCAAGGCTTGCTGTGATATCCTAACCTCCAGGCCCTGTCACTCACAGCCTGGATGTTGAGAGGTTAATCCTGCAGCCGCTTGATCTTTCCGAGGTCATGTCTCATGTCCTGGTGGCTTCTAGAAAGTCCTGTGGATCGAAGTGAAGGAGGTTTTCTGTGTGGTGTGAGCAGAAGGTCCTAGATTCGTTCTCCTGACCTACACAAAAACATCTTGACTACCTTCTACACCTATCAGATGCTGGCTTAAAGACCCAACTCCATTAGAGTTTATCTCAGTGCAATTGGCACATACTACCAAGGTGTGGATGGTACGACCATCTGTATACAGCCTATAATTGTACGTTTCATGTGAGGCCTGCTTCAATTGAAGCCTCCCCTAAGACCTCACGCTGTATCCTGGGACCTCAGTGAGGTGTTAGTTTAGCTGATGAAAGCTCCTTTTGAGCTGCTGCACACCTGTGAAGCCGCCTGCCCGACCCTGGCCATGTTTCGACTGCTTGTCTGCTTCAGGGACCATGGAGGAATCTTGCTCACCGTCTTACGGTTCAAATTTCTTTACCACATTACGGTTTGAACAGTTTCGAAGTACCTGTAGTTTCTCTTATGACAACCCTTTCTACGAGCGGCGCCTCATGTCATAAGAGAAACTACAGGTACTTCGAAACTGTTCAAACCGTAAAGTGGTAAAGAAATTTGAACCTTAAGACGGTGAGCAAGATTCCTCCATGATCTTGAAGCAGACAAGCAGTCGAAACACGGCCAGTGTCGGGCAGGTGGCTTCACCCTTTTAGAAGCGCAGGAGTTCGGTCGGAACTGATAAGTATTCATAAAAGGGAGCGGGAACGCTGCACAAGGGCGAGCTGACCGCCACAGGGAGGACACTTACTTGAAATGTAATGAAACACATGGTTCATTTATGAACAAGAAGTACATGGTTGCATTATAAAAATAATAAAAATAAAATAAAATTAAGATTTTGAAGAATAAAGCTGGTAGCTATTAAAAGAGGGGAACAGAGTGGTTTCCTCATAGATAGCAACTGCACATTACCACACATTAGGGAGCTTCCCTGATGGTGAGTTGATGTTTGATATTGGAGGGAAACAGAGGTTGAGTTGGTGATTGGTGTATACCCATTTACACCAAGGCAAATGAGCACTGCACAGTTTAAACTGCTAGTGAGCCTTAACCATCTATCTGGAGCAGACAGAAGCCCATTGACAGTCCATCCAGCTTTTTATTTCTTTTGATAGGAATAGGTTGGGCATTCCCGTTGCCAAACACACTATCCAATTGGCTAGCACATTGCATCTCTTTCTGAAAAAGTTTAGAGGCGGTCCAAAGAAGAGCGACCACAATGGTGAGGAGTCAGCATTGGAAGACATGAGGAGAGGCTGAAGGATCTGAATATGTATACCCTGGAAGAGAGGAGGTGCAGGGGAGATATAATGCAGACCTTCAGATACCTGAAAGGTTTTAATAATGCACAATCATCAAACCTTTTCCATTGGAAATAAATCAATAGAACTAGGGGTCATGAAATGAAACCAATGTCAGGAAATATTTCTTCATGGAAAGGGTGGTGAATGCCTGGAATGCCCTTCTGGAAGAGGGGGGTGAAGACAAAATCAGTGAAGGAATTCAAAGGGGCATGGGATATAAACTGTAGATCCCTAAAGGCTAGAGGTTGGAAATAAAGAAAAGAGTGCACTTGGGGTATCTAGGGGTAATTTGCAGGTGTGGCAGTTACTACCCTTAACAAATAAGCCTTGATACTGTTAATGCAACTCCATCATTGCTCTCTGCTTCAATGGCAGTGGGATTCAGACAGCAACCAACAAGAGCCTCATTTTTTACGGTTTGGTGAACAAATAAACATGGGTGTAACTTGTTGATGCGGCACTTACTACCCTTAATCACTAAGCCTGATACTTTTGATGCTACTGCAACATTGCTTTCTGCTTCCATGGCAAAGGTTAAGGGAAATTGGATTCAAACAGTAACCAAGGATCCTGACTTTTATGATCTGGGAAGCTGATAAACAAGGGGGTAACTTGCACAGTGCTGCAAATATTGGCATAAGCTTGCTGGGTAGACTGGGTGGATCATTTGCTCCTTTTCTGCCATCATTTCTATGTTCTGTGGGGCGGATTTTCAGAGCCCTGCTCGCCTAAATCCGCCCAAAACCGGGCGGATTTAGGCGAGCAGGGCCCTGCGCGCCGGTGAGCCTATTTTACATAGGCTCACTGGCGCGCGCAGAGCCCCGGGACTCGCGTAAGTCCCGGGGTTCTCCGAGGGGGGCGTGTCGGGGGCGGGCCTGGTCGTCGCGGCGTTTCGGGGGCGTGTCGGCAGCATTTTGGGGGCGGGTACGGGGGCGTGGCTACGGCCCGGGGCGGTCCGGGTGCGTGGCCGCGCCCTCCGTACCCGCCCCCAGGTTGCGGCCCGGCGCGCAGGAGGCCCGCTCTCGCGCGGGGATTTACTTCTCCCTCCGGGAGGCGTAAATCCCCGGAGAAAGGTAAGGGGGGGGTGTAGACAGGGCCGGGCAGGTGGGTTAGGTAGAGGAAGGGAGGGGAAGGTGAGGGGAGGGCGTTAGAGGATTCCCTCCAAGGCCGCTCCGATTTCGGAGCGGCCTTGGAGGGAATGGGGGTAGGCTGCGCGGCTCGGCGCGCGCCGGCTATACAACATCGATAGTTTTGCGCGCGCCGATCCAGGTTTTTAGCAGATACGCGCGGCTCCGCGCGTATCTACTAAAATCCAGCGTACTTTTGTTTGCGCCTGGAGCGCAAACAAAAGTAGGCCTATTCGCGCTCCTTTTAAAATCCGCCCCTGTGTTTCTATACTATGCCCAGGTGGGATTGTATCTTGGGGATCATGTCAAAGCTCATTGTGTCAGAGCCATGGCAGCATCAGTTTGAACAGTTCCCATGAGGGAGATCTGCAAGGCTGCGATGTGGAGTTCTCTCCACACATTCATATCTCATTACTTTCTGGATAGGGCTGGCTGATGTGACAGTAGTTCGGCCAGTCAGGTCCTTCAGAACCTGTTTGAGGTGTAGAACCCAATTCTCCTGCCCAGGGCCCATTATTTGGGTTCAGGCTGTCTCCACATCTGTTACCAACAGCAACCATTATTGTTGTACCCGAAGGCACTTGTTTGGGTGACTGTTGGTCCCCTTTTCTGTTGGGGAACAGCCTCACCCATGAGTGAGGACTACCATCTTGCTTGTCCTCAGAGAAAGCAGAGTTGCTTAACTGTAACAGGTGTTCTTTGAGGACAGCAGGATGTTAGTCCTCATGAAATCCACCCACCACTCCGCAAAGTTGGGTTTCTCCAATTTTTTAATTTTAATCATAATTCTATGTTACAAGGTTGGAGAGGGACCCCGCATGGAAGCGTGGTATAGGGGATGCTGGGCATGCTCAGTGTGCCTAGTCAAAGTTCTAGAAACTTTGACATAAGTTTTCCACATTGCGGTTCCATCTGATGATGTTACTCATGTATGAGGGCTAACATCCTGCTGTCCTTGGAGGACATGTGTTACAGATAAGCAACTCTGCTTTCTCCTCCCTCTTGAAGGCCAGAGTGGTTGAGCCTGTTCCACCAGGCAAAGATGCAAGGATTCTACTCCAAGTATTTCCTGATCCCAAAGAAACAGGGGGACCTTGAACAGATTCATCAAAAGAGAAACGTTAGATGTTTTCCCTGGGCAACTTAATCCCCTTTTCTTCAAAGAGAGGACTGGCTATGCTCTCTCAATCCAAATCATGCTTATAATCACATAGAGATTTTCCTCGGCCACAGGAAATATTTACAGTTCATTGTGGGACATCATCACCTCCATTATTGTGTTCTGCTGTTTGGGCTAGTGCCTTCCCTTTGTTTCTTTAAGAAATGCTTGGCCATGGTGGCAGCACATGTAAATAATCTGGAGGTGCATGCTTATCCCTATCTAGTTGATTTGCTGGCCAAGAGGAATTTATGCACATGATCATCTGGGTGTTGAGTTACTAGGATTCATTGTTAATTACTCCAAGTTTCATCCCAACCTGACACCTCAATTGGAGTTTATTGGAGGTCTGCTAGACACAACTCAAGCAAAAGCCTTCCTTCCGCAACAGAGTGCCACTACTTTGATGACTGCACTGGAGGAAATTCAAATGAGTTAGCAGACATCAGCATGGAATATGTTGAGGCTTTTGGGCCTCATGGCATCAATGGTGCATATAACTTCCATGGCACATCTTTACATGAGAATAGTTGAATGGACCTTAAGTTCTCAGTGCTACAGGCACTCAGGATCTTCGGGATAGCATCCAGATCATTTAACCACTCAGGAAATCTCTTTTTCCTAGTGGTGGGACAATTCCATTCTGGTTAGAGGAATCCCCTTTCAAATTTCTCAGATCAAACTGTTTTTATGATGGATATATTCACTCTGGGTTGGATAGGCTCTGCACTTGGGAATGTGGTTTGCCCAGGAAAGGTTTCATCAAATATACTTCCTGAAGCTACAGGTGATTCAGTATGCTTTAAAGGATTTCAGGGATTGGCTATCCAACAAAATTTCCCTTGTCTAGACTGACAACCACGTGGTGAAGTAGTACATCACCAAGGGAGGTATGAATTTGTACCTTCTGTTTCAGGAGGCTGTTCTGCTGTGGGGCTGGGCCATCTCTAAAGGGATGGTTCTCAGAGCTAATTATCTGACTGGAGTAGAGAATGTGCTAGCGAACAGACTGAACCAGTCCTTGTAATCACACAAGTGGTCCCTCTACAAAGAGATAGTAAACCTAGATCTTTTGCTGCCAGTGAGCACCTATGGTGTATCTGTTTACATCCCTTTGGAACAGGAAGATCCCATTTTTCTGCTCCAGTCAGAGGGTGTACAGCCATCTAGCCTCGGACGCTTTTGCTCTGTTTTGGGGAAAAGTTTACTGTACTACTTCTAGTAGTGAAAACTCTGTTGAAGCTCAAAGAAGCACCCTATTGGCTGAGATGGATCTGGTTCCTGCTCTTGCAGGAGATGTTCCCCACAGAACTGATCAGTCTGGGGTTTTCTCCAGATCTCCTCACTCACGATCAAGTGAGGCAGGGGAGAAGTGAGGCAGGGGAGAAGAAAAACTGATACTTCACGCATATCCAGCATAGCTCTCTGCTTCAACGGCAGGGGAGAAGAAAAACTGATACTTCACGCATATCCAGCATAGCTCTCTGCTTCAACGGCAGGGGAGAAGAAAAAAGGATTCGCACTCACAAAGCGGGGAGTAGCTGGCTTGTTACGGCGGTTACTACCCCAAACCAAATAAGCCTGATACTTCACTTTCAATGCATATCCTGCTTCAACCGCAGGGGAGAAGAAAAACTGATACTACACGCATATCCAGCATAGCTCCCTGCTTCAACGGCAGGGGAGAAGAAAAACAACCAATAAGGGCTGAATAACACAGTCTGGGTAAAACAAATAAACATGGGTGTAGCTTGCTTATTGCGGCGGTTACTACCCCTACTACCCCTAACTAATCAAGCTTGATATTTCACTTGGTTGCAGCTCCATCACTGCTCTCTACATTCATGGTGGGGGTGGAAGAGAAATAGAACCAAAGAGCTAAGAGAAACAGATAAGTATGAGAAAAAAATGTGAAGCTTGCTGGGCAGACTGGATGGGCCGTTTGGTCTTCTTCTGCCGTCATTTCTATGTTTCTATGTTTCTATAGGTTGCACCATCCCAACCTCGATGTTTGGATGTTGAGAGGTCGATACTGCAACCCCTTGATTTGTCTGATTATGTGTCTTGAGTTCTTTTAGCTTCAAGGCAGAATTTCACTTGAAAATCCTATGGCTTTAAGTGGAGAAGATTTGCCATATGGCATGAGCAAAAGACCCTAGATCTTTTCTCCTGCGCCACAAAAAACTGCTTCATATCATTCTACATTTGTCAGTCTAGTCTCAAGATTACCTATGCTAGTGTCCACCTTAGTCCGATTGATTTCTACCATCACCATTTGGAAGGTAAACCCATCTCTGAACAGTCTTTAGTTGTGAGTTTTATGCAGGGTCTGCTCCATTTGAAGACTTGCTCAGACCTTCTGCTGTGGTTGAAACCACAGGTTGGTTTTGTTCCAGCTGATGAAGGCTTCCTTTGAGCCACTGCATGCCTGTGACCTGAAAGATCATGTTTTTGTTGGTGGTCACTTCGGTACCTAGGGTCAGTGAGGTTCAGGCTCTAGTAATTTATCCACAATATACTATATTTTTTCATGATAGGGTGGTTCAACATACCCATCCTAAGTTTCTGGCTAAGGTGATGTCTGAATTCCATTTTGATCAGTCAATTATCCTCCTAACATTATTTCTCAGGCCACAGGTCCACGAAAGTGAACAAGCTTTGCATAGTTTGGATTGCAAGAGAGCCTTGGCTTTCCTGGAGCAGACTGAAATCCAACTTTTTGTATCTTTTGAGGCAAATAAGCTGGGGATCACCAAATCCAAATAAACTTATTTCTAATTGGCTAGTAGATTGCCATCTACTTCTGTTATGTGCTGAATCTAGTGGGTCATGCCAAGGCTCATTCTGTGTGAGCTATGGCAATATCAGTGGCTCACCTGCGAGCCAAAGGTTTGGCCAGTCTGGCCTTCAGAATTTGTTTGAGGTGTAGAGTCCAACTCTTTTCCCTCCTAGGGCCTGATTTTTTCTGTTCCAGGCTGCCTTTCATAGCCAAAACCTTGTTGTTGTGCCCATTGGCTCCTGTTATTGGCTGTTTTTCATTTTTTCTTTTTGGAGGCAACATGTAGCTAGGGATTCCCCATGTGTAAGGACTTCCATCCTGCTTGTTCTCAGAGAAAGCAGAATTGCTTATTTGTAACAGGTGTTCTCCAAGGACTGCAGGATGTCAGTCCTCATGAAACCTGCCCCCTCCCCATGGAGTTGTTTCCTCTTAAAAAAGAAAAGCAAAAAAAAAAAAAAATATCACTATATTAGGAGACACATGGTAAAATGGCATGTGTGAGCATGCCCGATGAGGCATAGTCAAAGTTTTAGAAACTTTGCTATAATTTATCTGTGCCAGGCTCCATTGAATGTTATCACCCATGTGTGAGGACTAACATCCTGCTGTCCTTGGAGAATAGCTGTTACATGTAAGCAACTCTGGTATCTTTATGTGCATTTAATAGACAAAGATAAGTGGCCAGGAATTTTTGAAATCAGTCATCGAATGTGAAAAGAATCCCAAAATTATTAAAATGGAAGAAATCCAGAGCAAAGCTACTTCAGAATGCTAGTAAATATATAAAATTACAATGCCGCCTCCTCCAAAGAAATATAGAATATAACAGCATTTAAGGATTGTGCAGCCCATCTAATCTGCCTAATTTATTTCTTGCTACAGTGCCATGAGCATCCTTAGAAGTAAAATACACACAGTATATAAAATCTACTTGATGCAAATCCACAAATCTTTAATCTCAAAGTTGAATAACAGTCTTGGTTAACCAGGGGCAGCTCTAGAATGAGGCAGGGTAAGGCGGCTGCTTCAGGGATTCAAATTTTGGAGTGGCAAAAAGTGCCCTCCAAAATACTCAGTGGCTGCCTCTCCCTGCCTCCTGATACATTTTTAGCTAAATGTCGGTGGGGTTCCAACCCCCTGCCAGCGAAGACAACTCTGCATGTATTGGGAAGCCAGATGCAGGGTTAAAATGTCTGGAAACCTACTGGATTTTATCCCTCCAGTCCAACACAGCAGCATATCTGCTAACTAGCCAGAAGGAGCTGTAGTTTTACTCTGTGACCTATGGTGGCACTACACATTGAGAAACTTCTTGAGCACTTCCCCTTTCCCTCCTGCAGCAGTAGCTTGTGCCTTGAGTCTCCTACTTCAACCTTCAGCCCGCAGCATGCAATTAAAGGCTGCCTGCACCTCTCCTTCCTCCCACGGTGTAAAATTAAAAGCCGCCAGCACCTCTCCTCACTCCTCTGGCACACAAAAAGCCCATTCGGGCCATCAGTATCTTCCCTCCCGCTCACTGTGCAACAAAGGAAGTCCCTGCGAGGCCGTTGATGCCTCCTCTCCTGCCCACGGTAAATAAAGAAAGGCCCAGTGGAGCTGTTGACACCTCCTCCTGCTGCAGCAGTGCATAAAGAAAGGCCCAGTGAGGTGTCATCTGAAGCAGAGGCCCCAGCCTGAGAGTGCCAGTGAGTGAAAGACAGCATGTGAGTGTGTGTATGAGAAGGAAAATCTGAGGCTGCTTGTTTGTGAGACGGAGAGAGTGCCAGTGAGTGAGAACTTGTGTGTGATAGAGAGAGCTTAGTGTGTGTGTGAGAGAGAGAGAGTGAATGAGACAGATGAGTGCTTGTGTGCATTAGAGACGGAGAGAGCTCCAGTAAGTGAGAGACAGCTTGTATGTGTTTGTGTGTGTGAGAGAGGGAGACAGCTTGTGGTGAAATTAAGTGTGAGACAGCTTTTGTGCGTGTGACAGTGAGGGAAGAGCCCCAGTGAGTGAGAGAAACGTGGTTTACGGAATCCTCATGACTGGGATACGGCAATACCAGGCTATAACTAGTTAAGGAAGGACAGAGAGGATAGGAAAGGGGGAGGAGTGGCTCTTTATGTCAGAAACAATATCCAAGCATCTGAGCTGCAAGGAAGGTGGGGCAATGAAGAAGCACTATGGGCTGACCTAAAAAAAGATGGGGCATCCATTTTTATTGAAGTGGTTTACAGGCCTCCAAACCAAAAGGAAGAGCTGGACAGAGATCTGGTTGAAGACATCCAAAAGATGGGAAAGAAGGGAGAAGTGGTGATTGTTGGAGACTTTAATTTGCCAGATGTAGACTGGAGAATCCCATCTGCAGAATCTAATAATAGTAGAGAAATAGTGGATGCCCTGCAAGTAGCTTTGTTCAAACAAATGGTAATGGAACCCACGAGAGAAGGAGCTATACTCGACTTACTGCTCACTAATGGAGATAATGTCTCTGATGTCCAGGTGGGCGCCCACCTCAGCACCAGTGATCATCAAACAGTATGGTTTAATATCACAAAAAGGATACAGAAAAGAAGCATAAAGATCCAAGTTTTGCAGTTCAAAAACACGGACTTTGATGAAATAGGAAAGTACCTGGAGGAAGAACTAAAAGGCTGGGAGAACGAGAGAGATGTGGATCAACAGTGGACCAATCTAAAAGGAGTGATTACCAAGGCAACTAATCTATATGTTAGAAAAGTAAAGAAAAGCAAAAGAAAAATGAAACCTATCTGGTTCTCAAAGGCGGTGGCTGACAAAATAAAGGCTAAAAGAACAGCATTCAAGAAATATAAAAGATCCCAAAGGGGAGGAGCACAAAGAAGAATATCTGGTAGAACTGAGGGAGATGAAGAAATTAATCAAGACAGCAAAAAGTCAAGCGGAATAGAGGATTACCAAGGAGATAAAGAGAGGTGACACAACATTTTTCAGATACATCAGTGAAAAGAGAAAAGTTCAAAGTGGTATAGTGAAATTGAAAGGTGGAAAGGATCAATGTGTGGAGAGAGACGAAGAAATGGCAGAAATATTAAACAAATTCTTCAATTCTGTGTTCACTAAAGAGGACCCTGGAGAAGGACCGTCACTAGTTAACAAGAAACTAGAGGGGAGTGGAGTAGATGTAACTCCATTTACAGTAGAAAATGTATGGGAAGAGTTGGAGAAACTGAAAGTGGACAAAGCCATGGGGCCTGATGAAGTTCATCCCAGGATACTGAGGGAGCTCAGAGATGTGCTGGTGGGTCCGCTATGTGACCTGTTCAATAGATCCCTAGAAACGGGAGTGGTGCCGAGTGATTGGAGAAGAGCGGTGGTGGTCCCGCTTCACAAGAGTGGGAACAGAGACGAGGCTGGTAACTACAGACCAGTTAGCCTCACTTCGGTGGTGGGAAAAGTAATGGAGTCACTGGTGAAAGAGAGAATAGTCAGGAGAATTGCTGGACCAGAGGCAGGAAGAGCACTCAGTGTCATCTATTTGGATTTCAGCAAAGCTTTTGAAACGGTCCCGCACAGGAGACTGGTGAATAAAATGAGAAGCTTAGGAGTGAGTGCCGAGGTGGTGGCCTGGATTGCAAACTGGATGACGGACAGAAGACAATGTGTGATGGTAAATGGAACTCTCTCTGAAGAGAGAGCGGTTTTAAGTGGTGTACCACAAGGATCGGTGTTGGGACTGGTCCTGTTCAATATCTTTGTAAGCAACATTGTGGACGGGATAAAAGGTAAGATTTGTCTTTTTGCGGACGACACTAAGATCTGCAACAGAGTGGGCATGCCAGAAGGAGTGGAGAGAATGAGACGGGATTTAAGGAAGCTTGAAGAGTGGTTTAAGGTATGGCAGCTGAGATTCAATACCAAGAATTGCAGAGTCATGCATATGGGGAGTGGAAATCCGAAAGAACTGTATTTGATGGGGCGGGGTGGGGGGGTGTGGAGGCTGATGTGCACGGAACAGGAGAGAGACCTTGGGGTGATAATGTCAAATGATCTAAAGTCGGGGAAACAATGTGACAAGGCGATAGCTAAAGCCAGAAGAATGCTGGGCTGCATAGAGAGAGGAATATCAAGTAAGAAAAGGGAAGTAATTATCCCTTTGTACAGGTCCTTGGTGAGGCCTCACCTGGAGTACTGTGTTTAGTTCTGGAGACCATATCTCCAAAGAGACAAGAGGCAAGATGGAGGCGGTCCAGAGAAGGGCGACCAGAAAGGTGGATGGTCTTCATCGAATGACTTATGAGGAGAGATTGAAGAATCTAAATATGTACACCCTGGAGGAAAGGAGGAGCAGAGGTGATATGATACAGGCTTTCAGATACTTGAAAGGTTTTAATGATCCAAAGACAATGACAAACCTTTTCCGTTGCAAAAAAATCAGCAGAACCAGGGGTCACGATTTGAAGCTCCAGGGAGGAAGACTCAGAACCAATGTCAGGAAGTATTTCTTCATGGAGAGGGTGGTGGATGCCTGGAATGCCCTTCCAGAGGAAGTGGTGAAGACCAGAACTGTGAAGGACTTCAAAGGGGCGTGGGATAAACATTGTGGATCCATAAAGTCTAGAGGACGTGAATGAAGAGTGGGTGGCTCGCGGGAATGACGGCTACTATCTGGAGATAATACCCTTATTCAATAAACAAACACACAGTTAATGCGACTCCAACATTGCTCTAAGTCTCCAACATTGCTCTAAGCTTCAACCGCAAGAGGAAATGTGGAAAAAAGGATTTGCATTTACAAAAAAGCGGGGAGTAGCTTGCTTGTTACGTCGGTTACTACCCCAAACCAAATAAGCCTGATACTTCGCTTTCAATGCATATCCAGCATAGCTCTCTGCTTCAGTGGCAGGGGAGAAAGTCTTGATACTTCACTTTCAATGCATATCCAGCATAGCTCTCTGCTTCAATGGCAGGGGGAATGAAGAAAAGTGGATCTATATACAGACAACAACCAACAAGGACTGAATTACATAGTCTGGGTAAACAAATAAGCATGGGTGTAGCTTGCTTATTGCGGTGGTTACTACCCCTAACTAATTAAGCTAGATATTTCACTTAGATGCAGTTCCAACTCTGCTCTCTACATTAATGGTGGGGGTGGAAGGAAAATAGAACCAAATGGTTACTAAGAGCCAAGAGTAACAGATAAGTATGAGAAAAAAAAAGTGTGAAACTTGCTGGGCAGACTGGATGGGCCGTTTGGTCTTCTTCTGCCGTCATTTCTATGTTTCTATGTTAATTTAAAATGTAATTACTTAAAGACTATCATGTAAATTGTGTTATTTTGACCAATATAAAGTTTGCAGAATTTTAAGTTTTTGTGTGCAGAATTCCCCCAGGAGTAGTTAGTCCATTTTCAAAATTAGTAGATGCACCCAGAACTGATTGGGAGCAGGCATAAATGCATGCATATTGAATTTATGTGCACACTTTTGAAAATAGTTTGCGTGTAAATGGTTTCCTTGTCCCAACTCTGCCCCAGAAATATCTCTTTCAGGTACTTGTTAAAAGTAGGCACAAAAATCGCTTTTTCACATGTGTATTTTACCCATGGGGTCATTTTCAAATAACCCATTTATGCAAGTAAATGCTTTTAAAAATTCTCCCGCTAAAGTCTGACGTGTGCGTAAAACAAAAGAAATGGGAAAGAAAGGAAAGAAATAAAGGATACAACCTAAAAAGATGTTGCTCGAGCTCACCCCTAATTGTCACCTGTGCATATGGCACATACATTAAAATATCAGTAAAATACAAAATCTATAGATAAAATGTTTCTCTGAGGACAAACAGAATGTCAGTCCTCAAACATGGGTAACATCATCAGTTGGAGCCTGGCACTGAAATTTGATTTCATAGTTTCCAGAAACTTTGAGCATGCCCTATTGGGCATGTGCAGTGTGTTCCTTCACTCTATAATTTAGCTTAGGCTTGGAGATACCAACTCCAAGGGGTGGTGGGAGGGTTTTGTGAGGAATGATATTGTATTTTCTGTGGAGAACACCTGTTGTAGGTCAGCAACTCAGCTTTCCTTTATATTTCCTGAGTTGCCTGAAAATGTTTGCAAATGTTACTAATCACTGGTGGTGATAAAAGTCAGCTGCTTGAAAAATTGAATTGTTAGTTAATGTACAGCGGGCCTCTGATCTGACTGGAGTGACACAAAATAACAGTCAGGAGCAAAGAAGTTAGGGAAACGGCTGAAGGAGTTTGATATCACAGACTAGATGTAGGAAAAAAGACAGTTATGGTTTGGACATATGTAAAGAAGAGATTAGTTACATGAGTTGGAAGATGCTGCAAATGAAGATGGAGGAAAAAGGGTCATAGAAGACCAGTAATGCCTATAGCAACTGTCCCTGTTAATGAAATTTTTTTTTTTACTTCACCTAACTGTTCTCCTTTATACCATACATCTTAGTCACTTACCCTCATGCATTTGAAGTGGAATATTAAGTACAATTAGACCAAATGATAAAAAGTAACACTGTGCTTGTTATATAACATTTTCAGCATATGTGACCTGCTTTAGGTATATGAATATTTCCACAAATCTATAGCTGGTAGGATGTAGGGGTATGTAGGTCTCTTGTGTTAATGTAATGAGTAGAAGTTCCAGATATTTTAGTTATTTGTTCTGTAAGAGTAGATATGCAAAAAGAATGCAGTGTTACATTATTACAGCCCAAAATCCAGTAAAAGATCGTTTTTCAAATTACTGCCATATGTGTGTATAGGAGATGTTTTGCAGAGTGGGATTATTTTAGATTCCAGAGTAATTTGTTTCATATTTTGAGTGTTCTACAATTCAGATGTCCCATTGGATACAATGTGATTTTTGACTGTGATATAAAGTAAGAGTTTACAATAATTCTTTTAAGCAAGTAATTGAAATTAAAGATTGTGTTATATATGCCAAATAAAGTAATAGTTTTACCAGGGATACATATGAGTACAATAGTGATGATTTTGGTCAAACTGCTGTTTATGAAGGACCTGTGTGCAGTACTTCTCTCCCACCAGCAGGGGTCCTCAGTGCGCCATGTTCCCAGTTGCTCAGATCTCCAAGCTCTATAGCTTGGAGATCCTGCTGGCGGCAATGTTTCCTAGAACTGTCCACATAAAAGCCTGCATCTCCATTAATATGGTGCCTCAGCTTCACGTTCCTGCTTGTGGCCCTTGTTACTCTTGTTCTTGCCTTGCCTTGTCTCTCCTTTGTTTTTTCTGCTCTTGTTTTGTCTCTTGTTTGTATTTGGCCCAAGTTTGTGACCTTCTGATGCCCTGTCTCTGTTCTTGTTTTGTATCTTGTTTTGTTTAGCCTTGTATTTGACAAATGTTTGTGGCCTTCTGGTTTTGATTATTTGCCTTGTTTCTTGTTTGTGGCCCTCTGGTTTTTGCTTTATGTCTGTCTGTCCTGTGTCTTGTGGTGCATTCCCTGTTCTGTGTTTGTTTTATGGATACCCTTTCCTGTAGACTTGCCCTGCTCTTTTGGGTGTCCTTTGTCCTGAGTGCACCTCCTTCTAAGTCCTACCAACCCTCAACCTGAGAGCTCAACCCAAGGGGGAGATGGCTGGTATAAACAGAAGATCCTGGTTCTAGGCCACTCTTGTTCCTGCTCAAGCTAGCTATTCCTGGGTCCAGTCCCGCTCCTGCTCTGGGGGATTAGCATTACCCAGCAGTCATGCCATCACAGGTTAAAACTGAATGAGTTAAGATAGATATTTGGCATTCTCCAAGGACAAGCTGAGAGAAACCCAACTCTGCGGGGTGGTGGGTGGGTTTTGTGAGGACTACCATCCTGCTGTCCTTGGAAAACACCTGTTACAGGTAAGCAACTCTGCTTTCTCCAGGGACAAGCAGGATGGTAGTCCTCACACATGGGTGATTATGAAGCTATAGGCCACTCCCAACGTGTACAGCAGAGAACAGGTGCCAATGTGCACAACAACTAGAGCTGCAACAACCAGAGGAGTAGGCCTGCACCAAAGGATAGGGCCCACGGAGGGAGAATTGGGTTTTCATGGCTGAAAGAGATTAGAAGACGGACTGTCCAAATGACCGTCCTACCAGCCATCCTTATTCAGGCAATAATGCGAGGCAAATGAGTGGCGGGAACTCCAGGTCGCTGCTCTGCAAATCTCGTGAATGGGGACTCTACGCAAGTCAGTCACCGAGATTGATATGGCCCGCATGGAATGAGCCTTGACATGACCTTCAAGCTGTAAGCCTGCCTGAGCGTAGCAGAAGGAAATTCAGTCTGCAAGCCAATGGGATAATGTCTGTTTAGATACAGCGACCCCCCGATCTGTTTTTGTCGAAGGATGCAAACAGCTGACTGGATAGGCGATGAGGCGCCATCCGTTCCAAGTAAAAGGCCGGAGCCCTTTTACAATCCAGAGTGTGCAGAGCCCATTCACCCTGGCAAGCGTGCGGTCTTGGAAAAAAGGAAGGCAACTCAATGGACTGATTGAGATGGAACTCCGTGACCAACTTAGGAAGGAACTTCGGGTGCTTATACAGAACCACCTTATCATGACAGAATTTTGTATAAAGGGATACGACACCAGAGCTTGCAGCTCTCTTTCCCTGTGCGCTGAAGTAACTGCAACCAGGAATATGACCTTCCAGGATAAGTATTTCAAGTCGCAGGACTTCAATGGCTCAAAAGGAGCCTTCATGAGCTGACACAGGATGACGTTGAGGTCCTAGGAGACCGCTGGCAGCTGCGTGGGGTCTTAAGTTGTAACAAGCCCTGCATGAACCGTGCCATATGTGGATGTGTGTAAATGGATGCACTATCCCTATTCTGATGGTATGCTCTGATGGCACTAAGGTGAACTCTCACTGATGTGGTCTGCAGACCAGACTCTGAGATGTGCAACAGGTAGTCCAAAAGCTTCAGTGGGGAGCAAGAGAAGGAATCCACTCCATGTCCCACACACCAATCCGAAAAATGCTTCCACTTGAGATTCTAGGATTTTCTTGTGGAGGGTTTTCTGAACTTCCAATAGGACATGCGAAATGTCCTTCAAAACGCCCAGAGCCTGGACAGACACCCGGTCAACATCCAAGCTGTGAGGGACAGGGCTTGGAGGTTGGGGTGGCGGATTGGGGGGGGGGGGCTCCTGAGGCCAGCTCCCATAGAAGTGGCAATCAGACCTGGCGAGGCCAAAAATTGTACAATCAGGATCATGGTATCCTGGTCCTGTTTAGAGCTTTTGGAGTGTTTTTGAAATGAGCAGAAGGGGAGGGTAAGCGTATAGCAGCCTGGTGCCCCAGTAAAGCGAAAAGTCATCCGACATCAACCCTTTGCTTGTCTGACCCAGAGATCAGAAGCAAGCAAGTTTTAAAAGTATTGGAGGTAGACACATTCATAGCTAGATTCCTTATGGGGTCAGCAAATATTACACCTGATTCACCGGGCTTGACTGGATTCCCAAAACCACTCCTGCGGGCTTTGGTTTCATCATGCTGTTATGGCTCTGCAAGCCGGTTAAAGGTAATCCCCTGGCAGGAGGAGCACGGAGCACAAGAGCTGGGTAGTGCAGGGTCTTCTGCCTGACTGGCCACCTCCCCTTTGAGTTGAGCCTGCAGGTTCTGGTAGCTGGCAGGACTTTGTGGTGGTGCCCTTGGGGGAGGTGTACAAGCAGAGACGATGCAGGCTGTGGTCAGGACAGGCAACAAGTGAAGTAGCGTTGAAGGTCAGGCTGGGTCAGGAACGAGAAGTCAGTCCAAGGTGAAAGAGTGGCAGGGTAGGCAGGAACCAGGGCAGACAAGGAGAGACAGGAACAGGAAGAATAAATACAGAGCAAAGGCAGGGCAAAAATGGAAAAGTGTGCAAGGCAAGACATCAGAGCTACAAAGACAGGAACAAGGCAAAATAGGAACAGGACAAGCAAGATCAGGACAGGGCTAAGGCTAGGTAGGCACAGGGTAGGACCTAGGCAGGGCGAAACAGAAACAGAACGCAGGGCAAGACAGGGTTCAGACAAAGAAATATAGAAAACAGGCAAGAGAGCCACTGGGAGGCCACACAGGAAACATGGAGAAGTAACAGGCAGGAGGACCATTGGAAGACAGACAGAGAAATGGACAGGGCAAGAAGGTCTCTAACAGGTCACACTGAAAACAAGAACAAGGAGTGGAGGAGCAGCCTAGTAGTTAGAGCAGCAGGCTGCAAACCAGGTAAGCCAGGGTTCAAATACTGCTGCCGTTCCTTGTGACATTGAGCAAGTCCCTTCCCCTCATTGCCTCAAGTATAAATTTAGTACCTGATTCACTAAGGGTTTTTTCCCATAGATACAAAATGGGAGAAAAACCTTAATGAATCTGACCCTTAGGTTGTGAGCCCTTTGGGGTTAGAGAAAAACCTACAGTACCTGAATGCTTTGAAGTGCCTGAAAAAGCAGAATATAAATAAGTAATAATAAAACAAGGTAGAATAAAAGTGCAAAAGTGGCCACAGCAAGGAGCAAAAGAGACTTGATGACGAGGCACTAGGAAAGTTGACAAAGCCATGGGGCCCGATGAGGTTCATCCCAGGATACTGAGGGAGCTCAGAGGTATGCTGGCGGGACCGCTGTGTGATCTGTTCATTAGATCCCTAGAAACAGGAGTGGTGCCGAGTGATTGGAGAAGAGCGGTGGTGGTCCCACTTCACAAGAGTGGGAACAGAGAGGAGGCTGGTAACTATAAGCCAGTTAGCCTCACCTCTGTGGTGGGAAAAGTGATGGAGACACTGCTGAAAGAGAGAATAGTGAACTATCTACAGTCGGGAGAATTGCTGGACCAGAGGCAGCATGGATTCACTAGGGGAAGATCCTGTCAGACAAATCTGATTGACTTTTTCGACTGGGTGACTAGGGAGTTGGATCAAAGAAGAGCGCTTGATGTCATCTACTTGGATTTCATCAAGGCTTTTGATACGGTCCCGCACAGGAGGCTGGTGAATAAAATGAGAAGCTTAGGGAGTGAGTGCCGAGGTGGTGGCCTGGATTGCAAACTGGTTGACGGACAGAAGACAATTTGGATTCCGGAAGTCACACAGTACAGAGAGACCTTGCTCACTTCCCTCTCAGATACCATTCTGAGAGGGTTAGACCATGGAAACTCGTATCTTTTAATTCTATTGGATATTTCGGCGGCCTTTGACACTATAAATCACGAGTCTATGATCTGTAGACTTAAAGAAATTGGTCTTAGAGATACTACGCTTGCCTGGTTCACATCTTATTTAACAGAGAGATCATTCAAAGTTAAAATAAACGCAGTAGAATCCAAAGTGATGAGATTGTCCTCGGGAGTGCCACAGGGTTCATCCCTTTCTCCCACGTTGTTCAATATATATATGGCACCGCTATGTAGACTGTTATCAGGGTTAGGACTGGTTTATTATATATTTGCCAATGACGTCCAGATACTTCTCCCAATTAAAGATTCATTAAATACTACTCTGAAAGTATGGGACATTTACTATAACTCTATTAATCAACTTCTTACCCAGATGTCACTTTCGCTTAATAACACCAAAACGGAGATTCTATATATTTGTAACAAGGTCACCGAAAAAATCGTATTAGAAATTAATTCTATGTCACCCGTTTTAAACATCAAATACGAAGTTAGGAGCTTGGGCGCCATATTAGACAGCGAACTTCATTTAAAGGCATTCGTAAAGACTTTAATAAAAGATGGTTTTTACAAACTTCGAATTTTAAGGAAATTAAAGCCTTTGTTGCAGTACAATAATTTTCGTATGGTGCTTCAAGCATTATTATTGACAAAATTGGATTATTGCAATGCTCTCTTTTTGGGCCTCCTATTAGTAACTATCCGTCCACTACAACTTTTGCAAAATGCGGCTGCGCGATTATTAACTAATTCTAATAAATTTGACCACATTACCCCAGTTTTGATGAATCTTTATTGGCTTCCTATCAGCTATCGAATTAAATATAAATGTCTAATGCTTATCCATAAAGCTATCTACGGCAATAACAATGAATGGTTGAATGCATCCCTTCACATTCATACACCTTCACGTAATTTACGGTCTTTAGGCAAGGCACTTCTTACAGTCCCTTCTATAAAATCTGCACATCTGAATGCGGTTAGAGAGAGGGCCCTCTCTATAGCTGGCCCCAAATTGTGGAATTCACCCCCACTTGAGCTGCGCTTAGAGGAGAATATTCAGTCTTTTAAGAGGCAACTAAAAACATGGTTGTGTACACAAGCTTTCAACACTACAGTTTGATTCCAAATGACTCTCCTATGAACTAGAAGATACTTAGCAGATTTTATCAACCCTATTTTGCTAGTTTGATATAGAATGAATTGTATGTATTTTATTATTTTAATTGATTATAGTACAATTTTATGTTATATTATTTATAGGGTCATTTTATTTTATTTTATTTTAGTTATCTCACGATATTTTATTTGTTTTTAGGACATGTCGTTAAAGACTGTCCATCGTTTTATTGTAAACCGACTTGAAGTGTACACAATAAGTTTATTTATTTATTTAAAAACTCTTCTATACCGTCGTTATGTTGGAGAACCATCACAACGGTTTACATAAAGGCACGATAACAATTATGAGTGGTATAGATTACAACTTGAACATGTGCCATCATAGTACAGTAACAATAAAGTACAATAAGCTATATGTTTAAGTAAGCTAATCAGTTTGGTATGACAATTTATCATCGGTACAAAATTAACTTTACTGTGAGTTTGTTTTGTGCGTCCATCTTAATCAATTGTTTTTCTCCTTCCCTTTGTCTTTATCGAAAGCTTGTTTATAGAGCCAGGTTTTCAGGTTAGATTTAAAGATTTTCAGATTTCTCTGGAGCCTTAGTTCGAGAGGCATGGTGTTCCATAGTACAGGGCCAACCAGTGACAGTGCTCTTTCCCTTACTTGAGTGAGCCGAGCTGATTTGACAGAGGGGACAGTTAGTAGAGCCTTATTTGCAGATCTTAGGTTTCTGTGAGGGACATGTACGCGCAGTGCTGTGTTAAGCCAGTCAGCTTTTTCCTCATGTATTAACTTATGTTCGGTATATAAAAATGTCTAAATAAATAAATAAATGGAACTTACTCTGAAGAGAGAGCAGTGTTAAGCGGAGTGCCGCAAGGATCGGTGTTGGGACTGGTCCTGTTGAATATCTATGTGAGCGACATAGCGGATGGGATAGAAGGTAAGGTTTGTCTGTTTGCGGATGACACTAAGATCTGCAACAGAATGGACACGCCAGAAGGAGTGGAGAGAATGAGACGGGATTTAAAGAAGCTGGAAGAGTGGTCGAAGATATGGCAGCTGAGATTCAATGCCAAGAAGTGCAAAGTCATGCATATGGGGTGTGGAAATCCGGAAGAACTGTATTCGATGGGGGGTGAAGGGCTGATGTGCACAGAGCAGGAGAGAGACCTTGTGGTGATAGTATCTAACGATCTGAAGTCGGCGAAACAATGTGACAAGGCGATAGCTAAAGCCAGACGAATGCTGGGCTGCATAGAGAGAGGAATATCGAGTAAGAAAAGGGAAGTGATTATCCCCTTGTACAGGTCCTTGGTGAGGCCTCACCTGGAGTACTGTGCTCAGTTCTAGAGACCGTATCTCTGAAGAGACAGAGATGGATGGAGGCGGTCCAGAGAGGGGCGACCAAAAAGGAGGATGGTCTTCATCGAATGACTTATGAGGAGAGATTGAAGAATCTAAATATGTACACCCTGGAGGAAAGGAGGAGCAGAGGTGATATGATACAGACTTTCAGATACTTGAAAGGTTTTAATGATCCAGAGATAATGACAAACCTTTTCTGTTGGAAAAAAATCAGCAGAACCAGGGGTCACGATTTAAAACTCCAGGGAGGAAGACTCAGAACCAATGTCAGGAAGTATTTCTTCACGGAGAGGGTGGTGGATGCCTGGAATGACCTTCTGGAGGAAGTGGTGAAGACCAAAACTGTAAAGGACTTCAAAGGGGCGTGGGATAAACACTGTGGATCAATAAAGTCTAGAGGATGTGAATGAAGAGTGGGTGGCTCACGGGAACAACAGCTACTATCTGGTGATAATACCCTTATTCAATAAGCATACACACGGTTAATGCGACTCCAACATTGCTCTAAGCTTCAGCGGCAATGAGGAAATGTGGAAAAAAGGATTTGCATTCACAAAAAAGTGTCGAGTAGCTTGCTTGTTACGGCGGTTACTACCCCAAACCAAATAAGCCTGATACTTCACTTTCAATGCATATCCAGCATAGCTCTCTGCTTCAATGGCAGGGGAGAAAGTTTGACACTTCACACATATCCAGCTTAACTCTGTGCTTCAACGGCAGGGGAGAAAGTTTGACACTTCACGCATATCCAGCATAACTCTCTGCTTCAACAGCAGGGGGGAATGAAGAAAGGTGGATCTATATTCAAGCAACAACCACAAGGACTGAATTACATAGTCTGGATAAACAGATAAGCATGGGTGTAGCTTGCTTATTGCCGTGGTTAATACCCCTAACTATTTAAGCTATTTCACTTAGATGCAGTTCCAACACTGCTCTCTACATTAATGGCGGGGGTGGAAGGGAAATAGAATAAAAAAGGTTACTAAGAACCAAGAGAAACAGATAAGTATGTGAGAGAAAAAAAAAAGTGCGAAAGCTTGCTGGGCAGACTGGATGGGCCGTTTGGTCTTCTTCTGCCGTCATTTCTATGTTTCTATGAGTGAGGCAGGCTTTTAAGACATGGCAGGACTGTCTCATGTGCCTTCAAGGCAGCCTGCGCAGCTCAGACTGCAGCCGACTGAGGGCCTCTGCAGTAGAGATGTGAATCGTGTGCCCGATCGTCTTAACGATCGGGTTCGGCTGGAGGGAGAAAAAAATCTGATCGCTGGAGATGTGAATTGGAATCGGTTCTGATTCACATCGTTAATTTTTTTTTAGTGAGGCCCGACCCTTTAAAATTGACCCCTTACCTTCCCCCCCTGAACCCCCCCAAAACATTTTACGTGTACCTGGTGGTCCAGTGGGGGCGCGGGGACCGATCTCCTGCTCTTGGGCCATCGGCGCCATTTTGGCTGCCACTCAAAAATGGCGCCGATGGCCCGATTAAAAAAAAAACCCACCCGACCCTTTAAAGATGACCCCTTAGCTTCTTCCACCCTCCCGATCCCCCCAAAACATTTTAAAATTACCTGGTGGTCTAGTGGTGGTCCCGGGAGCGATCTCCCGTTCTCGGGCCTTCGGCTGCCTCTCATAAAGATGGCGCCGGCCATCCAGTGCTCCTACCATGTGACAGGGGCCGGCCAATGGCACGGATTCCCTGTCACATGGTAAGGGCAAAGGGCCATCGGCGCCATCTTTATGAGTGGCAGCCCGAGAATGGGAGATTGCTCCCGGGACCACCACTAGACCACCAGGTAATTTTAAAATGTTTTGGGGGGATCGGGAGGGTGGAAGAAGCTAAGGGGGTCATCTTTAAAGGGTCGGGTGGGTTTTTTTTTTAATCGGGCCATCGGCGCCATTTTTGAGTGGCAGCCAAAATGGCGCCGATGGCCCGAGAGCGGGAGATCGGTCCCCGCGCCCCCACTGGACCACCAGGTACTCGTAAAACGTTTTGGGGGGTTCGGGGGGGATGGGGGGGATGGGGGGAAGGTAAGGGATTAATTTTATAGGGTCGGGGTGGGTTTAGGGGTGTGCCGATAAATTGTGAAAATTTCTATTGTATCGCGCACTGTACCGATTTTTGACGATTTAAAAAATATCGGACGATTTTTTTAAATCGTCAAAAAACGATTCACATCCCTACTCTGCAGGATGGCTGTATCAGAGCCAGGATGTTACACTTATAAGTGCAAATTTATAGATATTGCAATGGCAATGAGAGAAAATTGTGCTTCACGGGCTGCAGTCATATAATCTTTGTTTGTGAATGTTCTCTATTTTTTCATCATGTTTGAGTTTTAAGAAGAATCACATCACATTTTTAAGTTAACATTTGAATATGAGGTGATTTAATAATATAGCCTACCCTTCTTTTAAAACTCTGAGTGTTAGCTTATATCTAAGCATATCCTACCTTGCAAAGATTTATACGAGATGTTTTTGACAAGTTTGACTACACACAGTAATTAAGAAACACATAAGGATTTGTTTTTTAAAGACAGCATTTTAATTATAGGTCTTTTTTAGCCATGTCATACATTTCCGTTCGAAATATAGAATATCTGTTTTTACTTTTCATAATTCACTCTCCCAGTGAACCTTTTTTGTTTCCTGTTTCAGGGATTTAAAAGGTGTTATAGTCACACTTAGTGACAGTGGGCATCTTCAGTGCTCCTATTTTGGCACAGATCCTTCTCTTTTCCAAGCCCCGAAAGTTGAATCGAGAGAGATAAACTATGAAGAGCTGGATGTGGAAATGAAAGAGCTTCAGAGGATCATCAAGGAGGCTACAAAAACTCAAGGTACCCCAAATCTTTTCTATATGTTCATAACATTCAGTTGTCTTTACTGTTCTTGATTTGTTGACATATAACTTCTTGAGCTACAGTATTTATTTTTCTGGTAAATGTTTTAGTATTCTATATTAATTAATATGGACAGTGGTGATTTGGAATAGTAGTACTCAGACTGCGTTAGAGCAAAAGTTTTTTAATTTTAAGTTATTTTTGCAATCCAGCGTCATTATAACTCATGCCCTGAAAATGGTTACTATGAAAAGCGTGCCATAAGTGTCATTCAACAGGCTGCATGGAATAACTTTTTAAAACTGAAAGTTTAATTCTTCCAGTTTGACCAGCATCCAATCATTATTTGTCCTCAAGGGAGTCAAGTGTTAGGACATTAATCTCCCATTTTTTATTCAGGTTTTCAGTCTCTGCCAAAATGCCAAGAACAGACTAGCCTCAGTTCATAGCTCTGATCTTATGTTTGATCTTAGTCAAAAAGAGAGAGAAGCAATCAAGTAATATTGTGATTGATAACTGGTTTAATTACAAAAAGAAAAAAATGCAATAATTTTTCTCCAAGGACAAGCAGGAACAAATTCAGCCACGTAAGTGGGTGATGTCACTGTATGGAGCTGACCTGGACATGCTCTTTAGAGCTCAGAAAGACCTAGAATTCTTTCTCAACTTGTGCAGTTGTTCCCATGCAACCACCATTGTGTGAGTCTCCTCATTCCATTTTCTTCCGCTGAAATGAAATGATATTTTTACTCTCTCTTAATTTACTTCTTGCTTTATTTTTTTGAATATTTCAAATCTTTGTGTGCTTTCTATGTTTTATTTCTTTAATTTGTATTATATTTTCCAATTTTTGTTTTCTTTGAATCACCTAAAAATAAAAATGAAACAATTTTCTTGATGAATTTTTTCCAGCGCTATGTCAGGGAAAAGATCAAAGTCGGGGAAAAGACCCTTTAAATTATGTGCAAGCACAAGATGTACAACTTGGATCTCCATGAAATCTGTCTCCACTGCTTCGGCTCCTCCTATGACTTGACTACTTGCGCAGCATGTGGAGGACGTCACCTCAAGTGCTTTTTCTGGGAACTTAAACTGAAATATCTGTTGTCCTCCCTGTTGGATAGAATTCAGTCAGACCACTACCAATAAAAGAAAAAGTCATATTCTTATAAGCACTGAAATCTTGATGTCCCTAACTCTCACACCGAGCATAAAAATAAAACTGACAAACTTTAAAAAATAAATAAAATAAAAGATAACACTTCACTGTGCCAAAACTACATTGGTACAGAACAAGGTAGTACCATCCACTTACAAAGCAAGTATCTCCATTAAGAGCATTGGAGCAATCCATATTAGCTGCCTTGGTGCCGATACAGCTCTTCAGCTCAGAAAATCAATTTCTAAATTAATTATTGTTAAACAGTTTTAGTGCCCGAATTGAACACTTCCTCAGTGATACTTCAGCCTACTGCTACTAAATACCATTTCATGCAAAGATTATGATTAGTTTGTTCATAGTTATATGAAAAAGATTCCAACTACTCTTCTGCCTCCATCACTCATGGAACTGATCTTAGAAAAGTTTTCAGCTGAGCTAAACTTAGTCTCCTTTTCCACCTTATCAGAAGGTTACACAGACACATGAAGAGAGGTCTCACATCTCCATTTCTTCCATTACCAAAGGAGTCCCAGTTCTAATCTGTGATTCTTATGATTTCCTTTCATCTTTTGGATCTCACTCCTTTAAATTGATTGAGAAATCCACAGGTCACCTTCTGACCCTTTACCAAAGCTTATAAGGAACACTGTTCCATCGGAAGGCATGTCCTACCCTGCCTTTCTCCAGATATTCTCCACAGTAGAAGTGCAGTCTCACTATGACACAAAAAACATATTTCTCTTCTTAAACTTCAACAAAAACATTCAAATACTCAGCACAATTTCAACTGGAACAATGCCAATAAGTTAATTGTGAATGTTTTGCAGTTAAAATTAAAGCATTTAACTGACTGAGCTGACAGCAACATAGTCACTTAAAGAAAGCCCAAAATGGCTGTTATGTGAAGTATTTTACCTTCATCAGGGATATTCTTTATTTCAATCGCTGCAGTGCTCATGCACAAATAAGTGAATGTTTTCCATAGCGGGCCCCAGACTATGGAACTCTCTTCCAGAGTCACTATGCCAGGTAACCGAAAGAAAGTGTTCCTGAGCACAAGCTGGAAGGGTTTTTCTCCTGGTGGACGTGTATATTACATTGTGGAATCTGCATTGTGGCTAAGTATATTTTTTGATTATTGCAAGGTTTTTGATTATTGCAAGGTTCTGTGATTATTCCTGTGGGTTTTAATTTTCTTAGTCTGTTTCATTTCTTTATAGTTATTACTATTACTGTAGAAAGTAATTACTATTACTGTAGAAAGGTTCTGTGATTATTCCTGTCTGTTTTTAATTTTCTTTATAGTCTGTGTTTCATCTCTTTATAGTAAGTTATTAATCTATTAGTTGATTTGCTGTTTGAATAAAGCTAGAAGGAAAAAAAAAAAAAAAACCAAAAAAAGAAACCTCCAAGTAGACAGCTCTCCAGCTTTTAAAACACCTTTTAAACTCTCCCTTGGAGTTAGTTGGCACAAAAAATCGGTTCAAACTAAAAAATTGGGGCATAAAGACTGTTTTTTAAAACAATTGACCAAAAGCAAAGGCAACAGTCCAGAAGTGCCCTACTTTACCCAGCTTGTCCCAGGCTAAACTGTTTGACTCCCACCCCTGGGGCTTGTTTTCTAATAAAGACTGCCTAACTTCCCATTGGCAGCGAGATAAATTAGTACATTGGTAACAGTCAAGGAAATACAAATCACAAACTACCAAGATGAGGACTATCCAATGTAACTGCTGTAGAGCCTTTATTCTGAGGGAAAGCATCTGGAAACTTAGAGCTTGCCCAATTTGTGCACAACTCTCTTCCTTGAAAATGGAGTTGACTGAGATAAAAGCTCAATTAGCTTCAATTAAAAGTATTACACCCACATTGCATTACACAGATAATAATTCCCCAATATCACAGAAAAACCAGGAGTCAAGAAAAGGAGATCCATTAGGCTCAGGTAGGACCCACAGTCACCCATTCTTGACAGATGGGCAGCCAACAGGTACACCCTCCCACTCAAACAGGTCATTAAGAAATTCTTTACAATCCAGGATTACAGTGGGCTCTGGTAGAATTAGACCTGTGATGAGGAGACACACAATGTACCAAATGCAAAAAGAACAAGCCCTCTCTATATTAAAAACTGAGGAAGTTCTTGAGAAAAACATTGCAGTATTACCAGAAAAGAGAGAAAAAACACAATGCATGCAGTATTTCAAGATCCATAACCAAAAGAAAAATCTAATTGAGATGGATAACTCTGTCAACAGTGGCACAACTACAAACAGAAAGAGTAAAGTGAATAACAAATCTCAACTAATATCTCATCAGGAGTCCAGGAAAAGCAATAACCTTAAAGAGAGTACCTGGAAGGCTATGACCACAAATGCTCATAGTTTGGGAAATAAAATCCCAGATCTGCAGGCCCTAATGGCTGAGGCAGAATTGGACATTGTTGCTATCACAGAAACATGGTTCACAGAATCTCATGAATGGGATACAACAATACCAGGCTACAACTTGTTAAGGAAGGACAGAGAGGATAGAAAAGGGGGAGGTGTGGCTCTTTATGTCAGAAACAACATCCAAGCATCTGAGCTACAAGGAAGTTGGGGTAAAGAAGAAGCTCTATGGGTCGACCTAAAAAAAGATGACGGAGTGTCCATTTATATTGGAGTGGTTTACAGGCCTCCAAACCAAAAGGAAGAGCAGGACAGAGATCTGATTGAAGACATCCATAAGATAGGTAAGAAGGGAGAAGTGGTGATCGTGGGTGACTTTAATATGCCAGATGTAGACTGGAAAATCCCCTCTGCAGAAACTAAAAATAGTAGAGCAATAATGGATGCCATGCAAGTATCTTTGTTCAAACAAATGGTGTTGGAACCCACGAGAGAAGGTGTTATACTCG
Organism: Rhinatrema bivittatum; assembly: GCF_901001135.1. Lineage (NCBI taxonomy): Eukaryota > Metazoa > Chordata > Amphibia > Gymnophiona > Rhinatrematidae > Rhinatrema > Rhinatrema bivittatum. The sequence goes on along the minus strand of NC_042616.1, from coordinate 330,029,623 downwards.
ACTTATTGCTCAATAATGCAGATAATGTCTCAGATGTCCAGGTGGGCGCCCACCTCAGCAGCAGTGATCATCGAACGGTATGGTTTAATATCACTAATAGAATAGGGAAAAGAACCACAAAGACCCGAGTTTTACAGTTCAAAAACACAGACTTTGAGGAAATGGGAAAGTACCTGGAGGAAGAACTTAAAGGATGGGAGAACGAGAGAGATGTGGATCAGCAGTGGACCAATCTAAAAGGAGCAATCACCAAGGCAACTGCTCTATATGTTAGAAACATAAAGAAAAGCAAAAGAAAATTGAAACCTGTCTGGTTCTCAAAGGAGGTGGCTGACAAAATTAAAGCTAAAAGAACAGCATTCAAGAAATATAAAGGATCCCAAAGGGAGGAGCACAAAGAAGAATATTTGTATCAACTGAGGGAGACGAAGAAAACAATCAAGTTGGCAAAAAATCAAGCAGAAGAGAGGATTGCCAAGGAGATAAAAAATGGTGACAAAACATTTTTCAGATACATCAGCGAAAAGAGAAAGGTCCAAAGTGGTATAGTGAAATTGAAAGGTGGTAATGATCAATGTGTGGAGACAGACGAAGAAATGGCAGAAATATTAAACGAATACTTCAGCTCTGTGTTCACTAAAGAAGACCCTGGAGAAGGACCATCTCTACACAACAAGAAACTGGAGGGAAGTGGAATAGATGAAAATCCTTTTACAGTAGAAAATGTGTGGGAAGAGCTAAAGAACCTGAAAGTGGACAAAGCCATGGGGCCTGATGGGATTCATCCAAGGATATTGAGGGAGCTCAGAGATGTTCTGGCGGGTCCGCTGTGTGACCTGTTCAATAGATCCCTAGAAACGGGAGTGGTGCCGAGAGACTGGAGAAGAGCGGTGGTGGTCCCGCTTCACAAGAGTGGGAACAGGGAGGAGGCTGGCAACTACAGGCCGGTTAGCCTCACTTCGGTGGTGGGAAAAGTAATGGAGTCTCTGCTGAAAGAGAGAATAGTGAACTATCTACAGTCCGGAGAATTGATGGACCAGAGGCAACATGGATTCACCAGGGGAAGATCCTGTCAGACAAATCTGATTGACTTTTTTGACTGGGTAACCAAGGAATTGGACCAAGGAAGAGCGCTCGATGTCATATACTTGGATTTCAGCAAAGCTTTTGATACGGTTCCGCACAGGAGACTGGTGAATAAAACGAGAAGCTTGGGAGTGAGTGACAAGGTGGTGACCTGGATTGCAAATTGGTTGACGGACAGAAGACAATGTGTGACGGTAAACGGAACCTTCTCTGAAGAGAGAGTGGTTTTAAGTGGTGTACCGTAAGGATCGGTGTTGGGACCGGTCCTGTTCAATATCTTTGTGAGCGACATTGCGGACGGGATAGAAGGTAAGGTTTGTCTTTTTGCGGATGACACTAAGATCTGCAACAGAGTGGACACGCCGGAAGGAGTGGAGAGAATGAGACGGGATCTAAGGAAACTGGAAGAGTGGTTGAAGATATGGCAGCTGAGATTCAATGCCAAGAAGTGCAAAGTCATGCATATGGGGAGCGGAAATCCAAATGAACTGTATTCGATGGGGGGGGAAAGGCTGACGTGCACGGAGCAGGAGAGGGACCTTGGGGTGATAGTGTCTAATGATATGAAGTCTGCGAAACAATGCGACAAGGCGATAGCAAAAGCCAGAAGAATGCTGGGCTGCATAGAGAGAGGAATATCGAGTAAGAAAAGGGAAGTGATTATTCCCTTGTACAGGTCCTTGGTGAGGCCTCACCTGGAGTACTGTGTTCAGTTCTGGAGACCGTATCTACAAAAAGACAAAGACAAGATGGAAGCGGTACAGAGAAGGGCGACCAGGAAGGTGGAGGATCTTCATCGCATGACGTATGAGGAGAGATTGAAGAATCTAAATATGTACACCCTGGAGGAAAGGAGGAGCAGAGGTGATATGATACAGACTTTCAGATACTTGAAAGGTTTTAATGATCCAAAGGCAACGACAAACCTTTACCATAAGAAAAAAATCAGCAGAACCAGGGGTCACGATTTGAAGCTCCAGGGAGGAAGATTCAGAACCAATGTCAGGAAGTATTTCTTCACGGAGAGGGTGGTGGATGCCTGGAATGCCCTTCCGGAGGAAGTGGTGAAGACCAGAACTGTGAAGGACTTCAAAGGGGCGTGGGATAAACACTGTGGATCCATAAAGTCAAGAGGCCGCCAATGAAGAGTGGGTGACTCGCCAGAATGATGGCTACTGCCTGGAGACAATACCCTTATTCAATAAACATACACATGGTTACTGTGACTCCAACATCACTCTAAGCTTCAACAGCAAGAGGAAATGTGGAAAAAAGGATTTGCACTCACAAAGACGGGAGTAGCTGGCTTGTTACGGCGGTTACTACCCCAAACCAAATATCCAAATTACTACCTCCACCTTCCTCTATTCCTGATGCCTTTCAACTAGCTTGATCACTCCATTCTTATACTTCACTTCAATGCATATCCAGCATAGTTCTCTGCTTCAACAGCAGGGGAAAAGAAAAACTGTTACTTCACACATCCAGCAGAGCTCTCTGCTTAAACGGCAGGGGAGAAGAAAAAAGGATTCACACTCACAAAGCGGGGAGTAGCTGGCTTGTTACGGCGGTTACTACCCCAAACCAAATGTGCCTGATACTTCACTTTCAATGCATATCCAGCATAGCTCTCTGCTTCAACGGCAGGGGAGAAGAAAAAAACTGATACCTCACGCATATCCAGCATAGCTCCCTGCTTCAACGGCAGGGGAGAAGATAAACAACCAATAAGGGCTGTATAACATAATCTGGGTAAAAACAAATAAGCATGGGTGTAGCTTGCTTATTGCGGCGGTTACTACCCCTACTACCTCTAACTACTCAAGCTAGATATTTCACTTGGATGCAGCTCCATCACCGCTCTCTACATTAATGGTGGGGGTGGAAGGGAATTAGAACCAAGAGCTAAGAGAAACAGATAAGTATGAGAAAAGAAATGAGGGAAGCTTGCTGGGCAGACTGGATGGGCCATTTGGTCTTCTTCTGCCATCATTTCTATGTTTCTATGTTTCTATGTTTCTATAAAAACATGGCTCTTTATAACTGTTGCACTGTGGTGGAAGGGAGCGCTAGGGGGCGCTCCCCAGAGCGGGACGAGGGATGTGTGTGCCCTTGCGGCAAGACTAAACCTAGTCTGGGACTGGAGCTTGGAAGTCCGAAGGCAAGACATGGGGCTTGGAACTCTGAAGATGAGATGTGGAGCTTGGAACACAGGGGACAAGTCAAGGCGAGTAAGGTCCCTCAGGCACCCTAGCAGCCCTTAGGCTGGTCACGGACCACGCTGTCCTCTGCACACCCTACTCAGCCGGATGGCTGGTCACGGACCACGAGAGGAGTGGGAAAGCTCTGGATGTGGACACAGGTCAGGACAAGTTACCCCTTTGATCCTCCAGAGTCGGAACAGGAACAGTCTTTAAAACCATGGAACTTGGAACCGGAATCTCAGATCAGGTAAAAGCAAGGAATCTCCGGAGGCACGGGCACTCAGGACAAGACGAAGACATCCGGACTAGAACCAGGACTGGAACAGTGGAAGCCAGGCAGGAACAGGACGCAGCGAAGTCCAAGGGAGGCGAAGCTCCCAGGAGGACTAGCTCCTTGCCAAGGCGAAGATGAACTGAGCTTGGAGCCCTTTCGTAGGGCTAAACCAGGAACGCCCAGGAAGGAGTCTCCAGAGGACCACACCTGCGCTATCCCTTTAAGAAGGGAAAGGAGGCACGGCCTTACCCCTTAGGGGAAGGGGCAGGACCAAGGAGAGCGGCCATGCTGCCGTGCCGGGAGAAGCAGGCTCTGAGGAGTCAGAGCGGCTCCTGCCGCGAAGAGAAAAGGAGGGCAGCTCCTGCTGCTGAAGAGGAGCTTCGAAGCGGCCCACTGGCCACGGAAGAGGACGGCGCTGATGGGAGCCTCCAGGCTGCGGGAGGGAGACCAGTGTTACGACTATCGCTGCCCAACGTCTCCACTCCACCCTCCTTACCTCTTTGGCGACTCCTCCCGTGGTTGATGGATGTCTGGCTGCCGCAGCGTCTGCCTGCCATCCTCTCCAGTGACCCCGTCCGGCTTGGGCGCTGCATCCCGCCATGTTGTTCAGCTGCCATTGGGCGCGTGCACCGCGCAGCCCTGCTTCTTATTCCTTCTTTGGCGCGAACCTCAGGGGCGTCCCCCTGTGATGACGTCATGCATCTCAGATTCAAAAGCCTACTCTGCTAGCTATTTGAGTAAGCAAGGGATCTCCTTATGGATGGGATTTGCTCTCCATACCTAGCTACTCTGCCTCTCCTTAATTGGACTTACTCTATCGGGGTTCCCGCTCCTCGGGGGCCTCTCTCTTTTCTTTCAGGTCGCTTTCTGGAACCAGTATTCGCTCCTCGAGGGCCCATGTTCCTGGACTCGCCGCCTGAGCTTACTTCTGCTTGGAAGAAACCACTGCCTACACCATCAGTGAGTTACCATCTATGTTCTCTCAGAGCTGTTCCCTGGAACCAGGTACTCCCTCCTTGAGGGCTTGCCTCTATTCCAGCTTCTGTGTTACCTTCCGTGAGAAACGGCTGTGTGAGTAATCCACCAACGAGGCTCTATACCAGAACCCTGTATATGCTCCACTGTACTCACTATCTCAGTTTCTCTCCACTACAGCACAGCTATTGAGGGATCGCTGTTCCAGTGTCCTGAGGGACTACAAGTCCAGCTGGGCTTCATCTCTACTCACTACTGCCGCCTCTGGTGGCTTCTCAACTCGGTTTAATAAAAGATAATTCTGTGTTGTGTGTCCTAAAGCTGAGCCTGACCTGTGGCCCCTCACGGGACTCCCCCCATGGGTGTGGTCATCTGCCACAGCGTCCAAGGGTCCACCCAAAACCTTAAAAACAATAACAACTGGTCGGTGGCTCCATGCCGCAGGAAATACCCCAGCTTCTGTGGCCTCTGTGCCGCGTAGGCAAGTGCCTCCCGTGGCTCCAGCCATGGGAGGAGCGCAACAGCACTCCTCCCCTCAAAGGGGGTCCTCTCCCCTCATTCGGGAGGTAGAACTGGCCAAGGTATCTGGAACAAGGATGGTGCAGGTGCCTCCTATAGGTCAAGGAACAAGGAACAGTGGAACAAGGAAACAAATGGAACAAGGAAATGCACAAGGAACAAACAAAGAACAAAGGAACAGACAGAGGACAAAGGAACTTCAAAAAAGACTCGGGTGGGATCAGGCTGTAGCAATGATCATCAGGTGGGGAGCAGTTGCCTCCTGCAGGTCGTGCAACCCCACCTGGAATCACCAAGGAGATGAAAGTCTGGATGCTGGCGCCTCCTGCAGGTCGTGGAATCCAGAACAGCTAGCGCCTTCAGCAGGTCATAAGAAGATCCCAAAAAATAATTTTGGGAGGTGAAGACAAAGTCCAGGACAAAACCCGGGACCAGGATAGTCCCACCGGACACATGGCCTTGGCAAATCTGTTGCGCTGCGATGGAAGGGAGAGCTAAGGGGCGCTCCCCAGAGCGGGTCAAGGGATGTGTGTCCTTGCGGCAAGACTAATAAACCTAGTCTGGGACTGGAGCTTGGAACTCTGAAGACAAGACGTGGGGCTTGGAACACAGGGGACGAGACAAGGCGAGCAAGGTCCCTCAGGTGCCCTATGCAGCCCGTAGGCTGGTCACGGACCACGCTGTCCTCTGCACACCCTACTCAGCTGGATGGCTGGTCACGGACCATGAGAGGAGTGGGCAAGTGCAACAATAACTGCATACGAACTAATGTAAAACTCCAAGATGCTAATAACATAGCTGTTGGTATATAAGACTATGCTAACAGACTGAGTAATAAGTATTGAGTGATGTATTCTGAATATAACATGAAGGATAATGTAATGGAAATCTTAGTATATAATTCTACTTCAAAGTATCCCAATTAATGTTGATGTATTGATCCAGAATATGCATTTATTGTTGAGATGAACTAGATTCTATATAAAATCGACCTAGAAATATATTTGCTAGAAAATGTACATGCTGTTATTTCGACCTAGAGTATGAGCATTGAAACACAATGGGAATATTGACCCAGCAACCGAAAGCCGATATTGTAAACCATTGTGATCTGATTTTGGAAAGACAGTCTATAAAATGCCTAAATAAATAAAAATGTCTGTTTAAATGGCAGCATGATCAATTCTGGCCCAGAGGTGGGCATTGGTGCCCGCAGGATGGCCTGGCTCCTAGCCTCGAATCTCCACATGGAGATCCAGGAGAAACTCGCGGACCTCCCATGCACTGGCGAGAACATTTTTGGTGATAAGGTTAGAGATGCTGTGGCTCAGTTGAAGGATCACCATGAAACCCTCCAGCATCTGTTGGCAAGTATATTGGACCCACTATCCTCTGCCAGAAAGTCCTCATGGCAGGACTTGTGGAGGTCTTTTTACCACCAGAGGAAATATTATACTCCGGCCTCTCATGTCCATGCTCAATGTGGGAGCTCTAGGGACCGCCCCAGATAGCAGTGGACCCACAGGCCTCAGCCGGTGCTCCAGCTGAGCCCCAGTACAGAGAATTGACTGGCTGCAGTGGAGCATAAGTCTATCATCCATACCCGTGATGCCTGGCCCGCTGGTTAGAGACCAGCGGACCCAGTGTCACCTCGGACTAGTGGGTCCTCTCTATTGTTCGTCAAGGATATCGGTTGAACTTTCTGGGTGTTCCCCATTCCCCTCTTGAGTTCGGTCCTAACATCAGGAAATATTCTTGATGGAACTCTCCGCCCTCATAATGGCTGGAGCAATCAAACCCGTGCCGTTGTGGCAACGAGGGGGGAGGGGTTTATTCTTTCTATTTCCTGATTCCAAAGAGAACAGGGGGCTTTGCCCTATTCTGGACCTTAGAGCTTTGAACCAGTTTCTAAAATGAGAAAAGTTCAAAATGGTCTCTCCTGGCACCCTGATTCTCTTCTTGCAAAGAGGGGACTGGCTTTGCTCCCTCGATCTCAAGGATGTATATGCCCACATTGAAATCTTCCCAGCCACAGTAAATATTTTTGTTTTGTCGTGGGTGAGAGGCATTTCCAGTACAAGGTGTTGCCATTCTGCCTTACCTTGGCCTCCTATGTCTTCACCGAGTGCCTGGCAATGGTGGGATCACACCTCCGCAGTCTAGTGGTGCAGGTATTCCCCTACTTGGACCCTACGTGGACAAGAGCCCCACCCAGGACATAAGAACATAAGAAAATGCCATACTGGGTCAGACCAAGGGTCCATCAAGCCCAGCATCCTGTTTCCAACAGTGGCCAATCCAGGCCATAAGAACCTGGCAAGTACCCAAAAACTAAGTCTATTCCATGTTACCATTGCTAATGGCAGTGGCTATTCTCTAAGTGAACTTAATAGCAGGTAATGGACTTCTCCTCCAAGAACTTATCCAATCCTTTTTTAAACACAGCTATACTAACTGCACTAACCACATCCTCTGGCAACAAATTCCAGAGTTTAATTGTGCGTTGAGTAAAAAAGAACTTTCTCCGATTAGTTTTAAATGTGCCCCATGCTAACTTCATGGAGTGCCCCCTAGTCTTTCTACTATCCAAAAGAGTAAATAACCGATTCACATCTACCCGTTCTAGACCTCTCATGATTTTAAACACCTCTATCATATCCCCCCTCAGTCGTCTCTTCTCCAAGCTGAAAAGTCCTAACCTCTTTAGTCTTTCCTCATAGGGGAGTTGTTCCATTTCCCTTATCATTATGGTAGCCCTTCTCTGTACCTTCTCCATCGCAATTATATCTTTTTTGAGATGTGGCGACCAGAATTGTACACAGTATTCAAGGTGCGGTCTCACCATGGAGCGATACAGAGGCATTATGTCATTTTCCGTTTTATTCACCATTCCCTTTCTAATAATTCCCAACATTCTGTTTGCTTTTTTGACTGCCGCAGCACACTGAACCGACGATTTGAATGTGTTATCCACTATTTATTTATTTATTTATTTAATTTCTTTTACTATACCGATGCTCAAGACTAGGTCTTATCGTACCGGTTTACAATGTAACTGAGGGGAAACCAATTAACATCAAGGTAGAAAGTAAAGTTACATTAAACAGGGAGCGTAAAACCTGGGCAATGACACCTAGATCTTTTTCTTGGGTTGTAGCACCTAATATGGAACTCAACATTGTGTAATTATAGCATGGGTTATTTTTCTTTCCAGATCATTTATAAATATATTGAAAAGTAAGGGTCCCAATACAGATCCCTGAGGCACTTCACTGTCCACTCCCTTCCACTGAGAAAATTGTCCATTTAATCCTAATCTTTGTTTCCTGTCTTTTAGCCAGTTTGCAATCCACGAAAGGACATCACCACCTATCCCATGACTTTTTACTTTTTCTAGAAGCCTCTCATGAGGAACTTTGTCAAACACCTTCTGAAAATCCAAGTATTATATCTACCGGTTCACCTTTATCCACATGTTTATTAACTCCTTCAAAAACGTGAAGCAGATTTGTGAGGCAAGACTTGCCCTGGGTAAAGCCATGCTGACTTTGTTCCATTAAACCATGTCTTTCTATATGTTCTGTGATTTTGATGTTTAGAATACATTCCACTATTTTTCCTGGCACTGAAGTCAGGCTAACCGGACTGTAGTTTCCTGGATCGCCCCTGGAGCCCTTTTTAAATATTGGGGCCATTCGGTCTCTGTACTTGACTATTCAGGTGATGGAGTCTCTTGAGTTTGTGATCAACTACCCAAAGTTCCATCTGATCCCGTCGCCGCAGTTGAACTTCATCGGCGCCCAGCTGGACACGGCACAGGCCTATCTGCCCCACGATCAGGCGTTCACACTGGTATCCTTTGTGGGTCTGGTTCGCAGGAGCCAGCAGATCTCTGCCCACCTCATTCTCTGCCTCCTGGGTCATATGGTGGCCACTGTCCATGTTACACTCTTGGTTCTCTTGCATATGCACAGAGCACAATGGACCCTGCAGTCCCAGTGACAGCAGGCCACCCAGGACCTCCATGTGTGCATCTGCGTTACTCCGCCGCTCCAGGCCTCCTTGTTTTGGTGGGAGAACCTGCCCAATTTGGAACAAGGGGTTTCTTTCCAGTCTCCTTCCCAGATTGTGCTCACCATGGACCCGTCAACCCTGGGGTGGGGTGCCCAAGTGGAGAGCCTTGGCACCCAGGGATGGTGGTTTGCTCAGGAAGCTCAGTGTCAGATCAATTTCCTGGAGCTTTGAGCAATCCGCTACATGCTCTGGGTGTTCTGGGATCGCTTGTCCAACAAGGTGGTCCTGATCCATACTGACAACCAGATAGCAATGTGGTACATCAATAAACAGGGAGGTATGGAATCGTTCCTCCTGTGTCGTGGGGAGGGGTTTAGATTTGGTCATTGGCTCTGAGCCATGTACCTTGTGAGGACAGAGAATGTGGTTGAGGACCACCTGAGTTGGGCCTTACGACCCCATGAGTGGTCTCTTATTCTGGCGGTGATGCACCGGATCTTCTGCCTCTGGGGAACCTCAGATGTGTTTCTCTTCACCTCCTCTTGCAACAGCAAGGTGAAACAATTCTGCTCCCTGTAAAGGGGGGTGGGGCCAGCAATACAGCCACAGTCACCTTTGCCTGCCATTGGGGCAGTGGCCTGCTGTACACGTATCCTTCACTTCCCCTGGTGATGAAGACTCTCCTGAAGCTCTGGCAGGACAAGAGAACCATGATTCTCATAGCCCTTCACTGGCTGAAGCAGATGTGTTTCCCACTCCTATGGGATCTCTCTATCAGGGACCCAATCATTCTGGGGACTTCCCCCACCCTTGTCACGCAGGATTAGGGCAGACTGCGCCATCCCAACCTCAGGGCGTTGTATCTAACAGCTTGGGTGTTGAGAAGCTAATTCTGCAGCTCCTTTATCTGTCAGATGATATGTCTCGGGTCCTGGTAGCATCCAGGAAGCCTGCCACCAGGAAATCTTATGGCCTGACGTGGAGGAGGTTTGCCATGTGCTATAAGTGTCACAGGTTGGATCCGTTCTCCTGCCCTACACGGAAACTCCTTGACTATCCGATACACCTGCCAGATGCTGGCTTGAAAACCAACTTTGACAGGGTACACCTGAGTGCCATCGGGGCCTACAACCAGGAGGGCCTATCACCAGGGGGGCCATGTGTAGCTCTTAGTGGGGCATTTCACGTGAGGTCTGCTCTACTTAAAACCTCCTCTGCATCGGCCTGCTGTGTTCTGGGACCTTAATGTGGTATTAGCCCACCTCATGAAGGATCCTTTCGAGCCACTGTGCACTGATGACCTTAAGTACCTGACCTGGAAGGTCATGTTTTTGGTTGCAGTCACTTTGGCGCTTAGGGACAGTGAGCTTTAGGTGTTGGTGACATACCCACCATACATGAAGTTCTTTCATGATAGTGTGGTTCTGTGTACACATCCTAAATTCCCACCTAAGGTGGTGATAGATTTCCATTTGAACCAGTCAATCATCCTGCCCACCTTTTTTCCCAGGCCTCATTTGCACCAGGGCAAATGGGCACTGCACACCTTGGATTACAAGAGAGCCTTGGCCTTTTACCTGGAGCGGATAGCAAGCCATAGGCAGTCCACGCAACTCTTCATTTCATTTGATAAGAACAGATTGGAGGTTGTCGTTGCTAAGCAGACTCTGTCAAACTAGCTGTCGATTGCTTCTCCTGGTATGTGCAAGTGGGACTGCAACTTGGGGGCCATGTCAAGGCACATTCTGAGAGATCCATTGCAGCTTCCGTGGCCCACCTGAGGGTGCTCCCCTACCTGAGATCTGCAAGGCTGTGACGTGGCGTTCTTTCCACACTTTTGCTGCTCACTACTGTTTGGACAGGGATGGCTGACACGATAGCAGCTTCGGCCAGTCTGTCCTCCGAAATCTCTTTCATCTGTAGAACCCAACTCTTTCTGCCTAGGGCCCTTTTTTTGGATTCAGGCTGTTTCCCGCTGTTACCAACAGCTCCTGTGTTGTTGTGGTTGGGTGCCTTTAGGTCTTGCTTGTTGTTCGGGAATAGTCTGTAGCTAGGGATTCACTCATGTGTGAGAACTACCATCCTGCGTGTCCTAGGAGAAAGCAGGGTTGCTTACGTGTAACGGTGTTCTCCTAGGACAGCTGGATGTTAGTCCTCATGAAACCCTCCCACCACCCCGCAGAGTTGGGTTTCTCCTATGTTTGTTATTTTATTTTTTGTAATCCTATGTTATGAGACTGAAGAGGGACCCCGCGTGGATAGTGGTGTGCTAGTCATGCTCAGTGTGCCAATCAAAGTTTCTAGAAACGTTGACATAAGTTTTCCGTGTCACTCCATCCAATGATATCACCCATGTGTGAGGACTAACATTCTGCTGTTCTAGGAGAACACCTGTTACAGGTAAGCAACTCTGCTTTTTCCATTGGTACATCCATCTGATCCAGTAGCTGCAGTTCCATGTTCTTCTCCTCTGTGTTTACGACAGCCATACCCGGTTGATCCTGTGAGTTTGTGTGTGTAGGCAAGTGAATAAATGGGTTGGGGAGTATTGGTGGTACAATTCTTCCCCCTGGCACTCATTTCATGTTCTCTTCCCTTTCACCCTTCTACCCCATCTCTCATTCCCCTCAGCATCCTTTTCCACCTTTCAGCTTGGTCACTATCAAAAAGAAATTCTGTCCATCCAGTCCCTGCCCTCCATCCTGTCAAAATAACCATAGAGGCCCTCCATTTTACCCCATCCATGGATCTTCTTTATAGAGCAGGAGTGATCCCTTATTGCTTCAGCTTGCTGTTGCTGTTGTCGAAAATGGTGCCAGTTGACCTCAGGTTGACACTATTTTGGAGTATGGTCAATATGCCAAAATGATGCCAGCATGAGATCAGCTGGCACTATTTTGTACTATAGCACTGGCAGGGCTGGAGCAATGGGGGATTGCTCCTGTCCTTGAAGAAGACCCACAAATAGGGTAAGAGAATTTGCCATGTTCTGTTTAGGGTGGTAGGGCTTCGGTTTCCTGCCCCCTGACTTGGCTTGCCACCGCCTGCTGTCCTTTGGGTGATGAGGCTTGAATTCACTGCCACTATTGCCTGCTGTTCTTCCTGTGGCAGCATTTGGGCTCTCCGCTACCCCCTTGGCGCGCAATTGCTTGCTATTCTTGCACACTCCTAAGAGGTTGTCAGACATTAACTCTGAGAATAACAATACACCTCCCTCTGTTAATCCTTTCAATCTGAAAATGTATCTTCAGTTCCCAAGATATTTTAGCTTTAGAAGCACATGGGTAACTGAAACTTCATACTTATGGATGGTCAGACAGGCAGAAGGATGAACACACCCTTAAAAACAGGCACTCTCACTGAAGCAAAAAGCACCTAGAAGTGAAATGACATAGGGGACAAAATCTGGATTCCTCCTCAATACATTAGAGGAGATACTGAAGAATAAAAGAAACTGGCTAAGAAAAATATTCAGTTAGGTAGAGCATGTTCTGTGCCTCACAGGCGCATTAAATTTCTATTCAATAAATTTGTTTGAATTATATTAATTTTCTTTTTTATGGATCAAACTATCAGTGAAAAAAAGATGACTTTTAGATTTATACAATGGTTTTAGTAAGATAGTCTCCTTTAAGCTTTTTTTTTTAAATAGCTTTTACTGTATCATGTAACTAGTTAAAGTTATGTTGCAGAATTTAATACTTGCCTTAAAGTATACTTTACAGCATGACTGAAAAGTTATCTCTTTTGATGAATGTATTGCAACAAGAGCAACTCCGCTGATATTCTTTATTTTACATAAAATGAGGTTCAGTATACAGTATGTACTTCCAAATGCATGAAACTATAGAGAGAAGAGAAGGTGGATGCTTTATTCTTTCCTCACCGTTGAAGGTTTATGGTAGTTTTGATTGCAACTTTTTTAAAATTCTATTAAATAGAAGAGTGTAACATTTGATTTGGTTTGGCTTAGCTCAGAAAGCTGTCATCCTATCATGTTTCACTCATGGTCCTTCAGATGTAGCCTTTTGCTGCAGCAGAGTATTAATGAGGTTTTGATTTCATTTTAACTAGGTGTAAAGCTCCTCAGAAGATATGTGCTTTAACTGAAACCTAAGACTAAGAGGTTGTGTAAGTTGCTTTTTGGCTTTTAAGGCTAATGTGTGCTTCCCTTACTGGATTATATTCCTTTGGTCCCTGACATTGGGTATAAAATAAGGTTCTGCCAGCAGTGTACTAATAATAAAGAAAGACTACCATTCCCTCACTGTTAGTCTAGCATTGAATCTAAATTTAGTCCTTTATCTCTGTCATGCAGTTTTACAGGTAAAAAGAAAGTTGAAAGATAGCAAACATGTCTTTTAATGTCGTCAGTAGAAGCCAGGTTTTATCCCATTGTATTTTAGTGTAGATTCTAGAGCTGAGCTGGGCTGGCCCAGAATTACACTGGCACAGACATGAAATTAGTGGGAACATGGCAGCTATGATACTTGTGCTTGAAGTCAGTGGGATCAGCCCTGACTGTTGAATCCTGCAGCTACAGCTGCATGACACTAAATGGACAGCGGTGTACTAAGTATATAGTGTTGTATTATCATGCTAAAATGGAAGAACCATACTAAGCATGAGGAAATGCCATTTTTGAGTGACATTTTTAAAAGGTTGTAGTGATCTACATGCATCATAATCAGATTTGGCCCTCCTGAACAAATCCCTCCCAAATAGCTTTTGCTTTTTTTTTTCCCCCAAAATATTTCTTTATTGGGAAGAAACAGCGACAAATAGTGAAACCCGCACAGCAACAAGTATAAACAATGTACATAATAACCAATACGGACCAAAAATAGTGAATACATAGTACCAGCCACCGAACATCAGCCGCGGCTCACTCCCAACACTTTTATTTTTGCTTTACAGTCCCCCCATCCCTGCCCACAAGATCTTCCAACACCCCGAAATCCACTCAGTACCATTCAGACCACACACCATTCATACCGCCACAGACTCCTCCCCTCCCCGCGACCAAGGGTTGCATTCAACCAGAATCATATCCACTAGCTTGTAATCCTTCTTGAACAGTCGGCAGCAAGACACAACAAGAGGAGAGCTGGCTCAGGTACAGGCCCTGGCCACACCCCACAATGAGAATCAACAGACCCATCCACAGGAAGAAGCCATAGGGGGCAGACTTACCCTCTTCTACCAAAGATGGGTCAAGATAACGTCAGACAATTGGGTCCTTACCATCATTTGAGAAGGATACTATCTGGACTTCCACAGCATCCCTCCAGATAAATTTGTGAGATCACCGTGCCACTCCTTTTCCAAGAGGTCGGCAGTGGAAACCACACTGACAAAACTACTCAGCCTAAAGGCGATAACCTCGGTGCCCATGCACCAACAAAATACTGGTCACTATTCCATCTATTTTATCGTCCCCAAAAAGGTGGGAATGTTCAGGCCCATCCTGGACCTCAAGACCGTCAATCGCTACCTGAGGGTACTGCACTTCCGCATGGAAACCCTACACTCAGACATAAGGGTAGTACAACCGGGAGAATTCCTGACTTCACTGGATCTATCCGAAGCCTTTCTCCACAATCCGGTCCACCACGACCATCAGCGCTTCCTACACCTCGCGATACTGGACTATCATTACCAGTTCCAGGCACTACCCTTCGACCTAGCTACTGCTCCTCGGACGTTCACCAAAATCATGGTGGTAGTGGCGGCGACACTGAGGAAAGAAGGAATCCTCGTACATCCATATCTGGACGATTGGCTGACCAGGGCAAAATCTCCAGAGGAAAGTTAACAGGCGACCACCAGAGTCAAGAATCTACCGCAGAATCTTGGGTGGGTCGTCAACACAGCCAAGAGCTGCCTGCAGCCCTCCCAGTCGCTGGAGTACCTTGGAGTCCGGTTCGATACCAAACAAGACAAGGTCGTTCTTCCCCCTGACAAGGAGAAGGAAACTGATGGACCAGTTGCGAAAACTGTTGAACTGTGCTCGCCCCAATTTATGGGACTACCTCCAACTCTTCGGTCTCATGACATCAACCCTAGAAATCATTCCATGGGCAAGGGCCCACATGTGCCCACTACAATGTTCCCTACTGTCACGATGGAACCCGATGTCCCAGAACTACTCCATTCGCCTCCAGCTACCGACAGAGGTTCAGACCCAGCTCCAATGGTGGCTACAGGAAGACCATCTGAGCAAGGGAGTAAGACTATCCCCACCGACCTGGATCTTGCTCACCACAGATGCGAGCCTGTGAGGGTGGGGAGCCCACTGCCAGGAACTGACGGCCCAGGGGCAATGGGACAAGGAAGAGTCAGGATGGAACATAAACTGACTGGAAGCCTGAGCAGTCAGACTAGCCTGCCTGCGAATCTCTCAGTCATGTCGGACAATGCCACAACAGTTGCTTACATCAACCGCCAGGGAGGAACCAGAAGCCAACAGGTTTCCCTGGAAATAGATCCCCTAATTGCGTGGGCAGAAGCAAACCTGCAAGGGATCTTAGCCGCCCACATTGTGGGAAAAGACATTGTCACTGCGGACTACCTCAGCAGACAGAATCTAGACCCAGGGGAATGGATGCTGTTGACCACAGCCTTCCAGTTGATAGTAAACCGCTGGGGAACTGCAGCCAAGGATCTCCTGGCAACCCGGTCCAACACCCAAGTTCTTCAGCCGCAGATGAGAATCGCAATCCCGGGGAATCGACGCCTTTGTCCAGACCTGGTAAGTCCTGCTGTACGCCTTTCCCCTATGGCCACTACTGGGCGGGATCATCCGCAAGATAGAACACCACAGGGAGCTAGTACTTCTAGTGGCCCCGGACTGGCCAGGAAGACCATGGTACGTAGACATGCGAAGACTTCTTGTGGGGAACCCTCTGTGCCTACCTCCACGCAAGGACCGATCCTCCACGAAGACCCAACTCGATTCTCTCTTACGGACTGGTGTGAGGACCGTGAAATCCTTCCGTGGACAGTCAAATTCCCATAATCCTGGAATTTCTGCAGGACGGCTTGAAAAACGGGTTGTCTCTCAACTCCCTCAAGGTTCAGGTGGCCGCGCTGGCCTGCTTCAGAGCCAAAGTAGACTGCATCAGTCTATCAACCCATCCAGATGTTTCCTGCTTCCTGAGAAGGGTCAAGCAAATCCGACCACCATTAAAGTGGCTAGTGCCCCTGTGGAATCTCAATCTAGTACTAGACTTCCTAGCGGGAGCTTCCTTCAGACCTACTCACAGTCTGTCCCTACGGCTACTGAACTTGAAGACTGCATTCCTAGAGGCAATATGTTCAGCCTGTCGCATCTCCGAGCTGCAAGCACTATCCTGTCGAGAACCGTTCCTCAGGTTCACACCGGGATCCATACAGCTACACACGGTCCCCTCTTTTCTTGCGAAGGTAGTTTCTCAGTTTCATCTAAACCAAACCATATCGCTACCATCTCCAGACGAACCTAAGGACTTGGAAGACTCACGCCATCTTCGCCATCTAAACGTCTGTAGACTCCTAGTCCGATACCTGGAAAAATCGGAATCCGTACGAAAGATGGACAACCTATTCGTTTTTCAAAGCGGGAAGAAACAAGGGGAAGCGACCTCGCGGGCAACCATAGCCCGCTGGATCAAAGAAGTAATCAAGGCGGCCTATGTAGAGGCAAGGAAGCCTCCACCTCTACAAATCAAGGTCCATTCTACAAGGGCCCAGGCAGTGTCCTGGGCAGAAACCAAGATGCTGTTGCCTGCCGAGATCTGTCGGGTGGCGACGTGGTCCTCCTTACATACCTTCTTCAGGTTCTACCGCCTGGATGTCCAGGACTGAGAGGACACAACCTTTGCAAGGGCAGTACTAAGTGGGCCACAGGCAGCCTCCCATCCGGTTCGGGAGTAGCTTTTGTACATCCCATTGGTCCTGAGTCCATCTGCTACACGCTAGGAAATGGAGAAATTACTTACCTGATCATTTCGTTTTCCTTAGTCTAGACAGATGGACTCAGCATCCCGCCCACGGCTGCCCAGAAATCCGAAAACCTCGGCTGACAATCCCCGAGAACAAGATAAGCACAGGTAAGCCAGGTATTACCCCTAGATCAAGACAACCATAGTTGCCAGGTGTCGGCGTTTCTTGGTTGGGTGCACTGGCGGTCTCCAATTTGGAAATCAGTTTAACCAGTCCCAGTTAATCAAATTAAGCAAGTTAATCAAATTATTAAAACACACAGATATCCACAATTGCTTTTCGAGGAGAATACTGAAGAGCTGAGCTTCCTGCATGGGTATATGTAGGCTGACGTCATCTTGAAATCTGACTCAGTCTCCCATCTGCTATAAGGAGTACACTTTACCCATTGGTCCTGAGTCCATCTGTCTACACTAAGGAAAACAAAATTATCAGGTAAGTAATTTCTCCAACTAACATCACTGGCTCTTGTCAGGCCATTTCTTTAATCTTTTTCTATTGTTAGTATGGAAAAAAGACGGTTTAAATAAGCTTACATATACCACATTTAGGTTTTTTATGTGGTTAGCTTAACCTGAGGTTGCTACAGAAAGCTAGGAGAGGTGGATATAGAAGAAGCAAATATGAAAGTAAGAAAGTAAATCTTTCAGAAGGTCATATGTAGTAATATGAACATTTATATCATAAAATGTTCACATATGTAAGTATGTAGATTTATACTTACAATTCTTTAACATTATAGATTTTCATGTCCACAATTTCCTCGCTATTGTAGTAACTGGCAGGTAGGAAAGAGTCTCACACATGCCAGTTTGCAGTTTGGCCCTATGCAGTTCCTGTATTTATATATGTTGACATTTGGGACTCCCAGGTCAACATCGTTGCATGTAGGCCTGCTCTCTACAGGACAACATTTCACAAGATTTTAAAAAGAATAAAGGTAAATTATTTGAAGAAGAAAAGTTAGAGGGAGATATTCATAAGTAAGAATTTTATGCAGGTTTATCCTTTCCCAGATTGAATGAAACTCAGGAAGACTGAATTAGGCCTATTCAGCTGCAAGAGATAATGAATGTTATCAAGGCCGCAAAAGGCAAAGTTCCAGGACTTGATGTTTTGTTTTTTTTTTTTTATTATCTCTTTATTAATTTTTAACAAAAGTATTCAAAGTATCCACTTTGAAACAGCAACATGGCATTACATAGAGATAAAACAAAGTAAATTTCAAAATACAGGAAACAAATCAAATAATTACTCCAAATGTAACACCCATTAGACCACTAATATTGAGGGCGTGGGTACAGCAAAATCAAGGAGAAATCCTAAGGAAATACTTATATCATATAATTGCATTGTCTAACCATATATTTTACTCAAGACCAGAAACATTAATGCTTAGTTGATGTAAAACTTTCTTTCTTTCCACAAAGCTTTTCAAATGTTCTTGTTGATAAAAAAATGTGTCCTCTTTATATTTCACGATGCATTTGCATGGGAAGCGTAAAAAAAAAGTCGCTCCCAAAGCAAGCACCTCAGATTTTAAATCCAGAAACGCTTTTCTTCTCTGTTGTGTTATTTTAGTAACATCTGGATAAGATCTTGCCACAGCTCCCATAAAACTTTTTTATTGGCCTTGTTGAAATAGGCCCGCATAATATCTCCCATATCCTTTTCATTAAAGAATGAGATTAGGAGCGTAGATCTCGCTGCAATTTCATACGCTGATGATTCTAAAAATTCCATTAGATTTTCTAGAACATTGGGGGTTATTATTTTTCTTTGAGTATTGCTTATAGGGAGAAAAAATACTTTATCCAGAGGAGGAGTTCTTTCATTGGTAATTTCCAAAACTTCCATGAAGTATCTCTTTACAGTCATTCGAGGTAACTCTCCTACAACTCTGGGAAAATTCAATAACTTTAAATTTAAATGTCTCACAGCATTCTCAAGATTTTCTATTGTTCTATTAATAGCCCCAACGTTCTGTACCATGGTTGTCTGAACTATTTTTACATACTTATTTATTTATTTATTTTGAATTTTTATATACCGACATTCTTGTATCAGATACAAATCATACCGGTTTACATTAAAAACAGAGTATGGAGGAAAATAGGTTTCCTAAGTCAAATACATTGAACATATTTAATAAACAAGGGATTACTAAACACTATGAAAAAGGTTAATTAACAAAGGAAAACTTAAGGGAATTAAAATAAGTGTAGCACAAAAGATTGCACGGTTTCTTGATGTTCACCACTTCGCTGGGTATAATGGGGGTAATAAAAGATAGTTCCTCACCTCTTCGGCTGTCCAAATTACCCTCCATTTCCAGCCCTAGGCCTCCAGCGGAATTTTCTCCTATCCCATCGGGCATCTGGGTGTCTTGCTCCCCCGACGCAGCCCCCTCTGCTCGATCAAGATGCACATCCACATAGGGACTGCCGATCGGGCGAGGCGCCGAGGTTTCGCACTCGGCAGGAGGTAATCTCTGGTCCGGGCTGAGAGAATGTAACTCCGAAGTCAGTTCGTGGTCTCCCTCCACTGAGCCAGCAGCCGGAGAACTCAAACCTTCTTCCAATGGTTTGGTGGCGCATTGTGGGATGGTTTTTTGCCCTGGGGGTAGCGAGGACGTCGAGGGGTAAGTTCTCTGCTTCCCCTTTCGTTTCGGAGCCATCAAGATCAGAAAGAAATTCAATATAGAAGGAAAAACCGCCAGAGCAAATCGCTATGCTGTCGACTAGGACGCCATCTTGACTCCACCCCCCAGGACTTGATGTTTTGAATGTGGATTATTACAAGATCCTAAGTAGGTTTCAGACACTTTAGTTCGTTTCTTTTATTTTTCAATGAGGGAGGATAAATTTCCTATTAATTCTGCTAGAACCTATATTATCCCAGGACAAGCAGGATGCTAGTCCTCACATATGGGTGACGTCACTGACGGAGCCCTATTGCGGGAAAACTTTCTGTCAAAGTTTCTAGAAACTTTTGACTGGCCCTGTGAGGCCACTGAGCATACCCAGCATGCCATGATATTCTCTGCCACAGGGGTCTCTCTTCAGTCTTCATTTTTCTGCGCTGCTGTAGGTATCGCGGATTAGGAGCCTTTGTGAGTTTACTCACAAATTTGTCTGACTAAAAGTCATATTTTTTCTCAGTATATTTCTCCCACACGGGATCTCTTGGTTTTCCACCGGCTGGTGAGTAAATATGTGTCTCGTTAACTCTCTGAGTAAAACAAAATGTTTCTGTCAAGATTTCTCTTTTTGTCATCGACGGCTGTCGATACAAAATGGCTGCGGGTTTTAAAAAGTTTCCCATTTACAATCGAACAATGTCCATTACGGACCCACACCTCGAGTGTGTAATGTGTTTGGGGGAGAAACACGACTTCAATACCTGCCCTAAATGTGCAGAGATGACTGTGAAGGGAAGAAAGGCCCGCCAAGAGAAAATGGAGCATTTATTCCATCTGCAACTTCTGCCATTTCCCTCTACATAGACGAAATCGTCTCTGGCCGGAGTCTCAAACATGTACTTTTCAAAAAACGTCGTCCGGAAGGATCGGGAGACCATCCATCGCCAACGTCATCGATAGCATTGGTACAGTCAGCGGTCGAACACTGATCAAAGCATCGTCAACAAAACCGTCGTCCATTGACATCAGAATCGCCTCTCTCCCCGGGGGAATCGAGCACAAAGCGTCCAAGGACGCAGGAAATACCGGTTCCTTCGATGCCGGGGCCTTCACCTCAAGAACACACACCGATCGTTGAACCTCCACAGGGCTCTGTGGAGGGAAATTCAACACAGTCTCCGCCACCGCATACAGCTGCTCTGTATACAGCAGTTGTAACGCAGGAATTGTCTGATTTTATCAGATAGGCGGTACTTCAGGCCCTTAAAGACAGGTGTCGACTCCGGCACCTTCTTCGATGCCGGTGTCTTCAACACCGATGCCAGTTCTTGAACCGATGCCAGTAACTCTACTGATGCCGGTGCCTGCATCGATGCTGGTGATTACACCGATGCCGACGCCACTATCTAAACCGATGCTGGGGCAACCATCGATGCAAACACCGATCCCATCACTGATGACAACCTCCATGCCATCGATGCCGATGTCACCTGGGGACGCAGGACATCCGGAACTGGCACTCTTCCAACTTCTTATGAAGAAATTTGATGAGGTAGTCTGTGCACTTCCACCTAAACCATCAGAGGGCATTCCTACAAGAATTCCCTTCGATGATCCGCAACCAGGTCCTTCGGGGATCCATCATCCACCAAGATCCTCCCCGCTATCTCCATATCAGGATGATCCAGGTGACACTTGGGACGATAAACACATAGATACTTCATCTGAAGAGTTTATGTCAGAACCTTCCCCTCCAGATCAAATGAAAAAATCTCTACCAGAGGATTTATCTTTTACAAATTTCATTCAGGACATGGTGGACACCATACCCTTCACATTGGTAATGGAGGAAGATACTAGACAACAGACATTGGAGGTCCTCCATTTTGTGGACCCACAAACCTATTCATGGGGTTCTCCTAGATCTATAACATCGACTTTGGGAGCTCCCATGCTCAGTACCTGCTGTTAATAAACGAATGGACACTACTTATTTAGTACAGTCTGTTCTTGGCTACCAAAAGTCACAGCTTCCTCAACAATCAGTGGTTGTGGAATCTGCGCAAAAGAAATCAAAAAGAATATGACCACATTCTTCAACTCCCCCAGGAAAAGATCATAGATTTTTAGATTCCCTGGGCAGGAAGGTATATCAAGGAGCCATGCTGAATACTAGAATTTCCTCTTACCAACTATATATGACTCAGTATCAGAGGAATCTGTGGAAGCAGATGCAGGAATTCACTAGATCATTACCACAGCAACATCAGGAAGCAGCCCAGGTGATCATTCATAAAGGACTTGAAGCTGGCAAGCATGAAGTCAGAGCTGCTTACGATGGCTTCGAAACAGCTTCTAGGATAGCGGCCTCCGGGTTTAGTGCTAGGCGTTGGGCATGGCTTAAGGCCTCAGACCTTAGGCCTGAGGTCCAAGACGAATTAGTGGATTTGCCATGTGTTGGTGACAACCTATTTGGTTTAAAAGTCCAAGATGCTGTCACACAACTCAAAGAACATACAGAAACCCTGCGCCAACTATCATTAGTTCAACAGGACTCTGCTGCACAACCATCTCGCCGTCCTCCACGACGTGAATCCAGATGTCTATTCTACCGGCAAAGATGATACTACCCTCCAGCATCGAAAGGTAGATCCACTAGGCTGCAACACCGACCTCAGCCCAGGCAACCAAGGACTGCTCGGACTCAGCCCCCGCTGCAGACGGGACCGGCTGCAGGCTTTTGAGATCAACACCAGGGAACAAAACCATCTCTTCAACCCTCGAGCAGCTCTACCAGTAGGAGGCCGAGTATCCTACTTTTACAACCATTGGATTCCAATAACAACAGACCAATGGGTACTTTCCATAGTCTCGCGAGGTTACAAACTCAATTTTCTCTCAATCCCGTCAGATTCTCCACCGAGACGTTATCCACTGGACAAATCTCACATAATCCATCTACAAGCAGAATTATCCACCCTTCTGAGAGCCAGAGCTATACAACCGGTGCCCCGGACTCAGCAGGGCAGAGGATTCTACTCCCGTTATTTCCTCATTCCAAAGAAAACAGGAGGCCTATGTCCCATCCTAGACCTCAGAAATCTGAACAAATTTTTGAAGAAAGAAAAGTTCAGGATGGTTTCTCTAGGCACCATGCTTCCACTTCTTCAAACAGGAGATTGGCTTTGTTCTCTGGATCTTCAAGACGCTTACGCTCACATTCCAATATTCCCTCCTTATCGCAAGTATCTGCATTTCATGGTAGGTCATCAGCATTTCCAGTACAGAGTACTGCCATTCGGACTTGCCTCTGCTCCCAGAGTATTCACCAAATGTCTGGCTGTAATTGCAGCACACTTACACAAGGAAAGTGTCCATGTCTTCCCATTTCTAGACGAGTAGCTCATCAGAAGTCAATCTCAACAAGAAGCTCTGACCTCTCTGTCGAACAATTACTCTACTTCACTCCATGGGTTTTCTCATCAATTATCAAAAGTCCCATCTCACTCCGTCTCACCTGCTTCAATTCATCAGCACAGAATTGAACACCATCCTCTCAAAGACTTTTCTACCCGAGGATCGAGCAGAAAAACTTTCCCTACTGGCAAACTTGCTTCACTCAAAGAAACAAGCAACAGCTCATCAGTTTCTAACCTTACTAGGCCACATGGCCTCCACAGTTCATGTCACTCCTATGGCAAGGTTAGCCATGAGTGTAACTCAATGGACTTTAAGATTACAATGGATCCAAGCCATTCAACCACTGACCTCTCCAATTCAAGTAACCCACAAGCTACGTTCATCTCTATTTTGGTGAGCGAACAAGGACAACTTGCGCAAGGGCGTTCACTTCCAGCAACCAGTCCCACAGATAACTTTAACTACAGATGCATCCACCTTGGGTTGGGAAACTCACATAAACAATCTCCAAACCCAGGGTACTTGGACAAAACTCGAAGCAACATTTCAAATCAATTTCCTAGAACTTCGAGCTATACGTTATGCGCTGCATGCGTTCAGTGACTGCCTTTCACACAAGACTGTTCTGATCCAAATGGACAACACAGTAGCCATGTGGTACATCAACAAACAGGGAGGTACGGGCTCGTATCTCCTTTGTCAAGAAGCTGCACAGATTTGGGACTGGGCCCTGACACAATTAATGTTTCTCCGGGCCACTTATCTGGCAGGCATTCACAACGTATTGGCGGATCGACTCAGTCGTCAGTTCCAACCACACGAATGGTCTCTGGATCCCTTAGTAGCGACCAGGATATTTCAACGATGGGGACAACCAACAATAGACCTCTTTGCGTCACGCCTGAATCACAAAGTGAACAAATTCTGCGCTCTGCACAGACAGAATCATCAACTAGCCAAGGACGCCTTTGGTCACCCTTGGAACTCAGGCCTTCTATACGCGTATCCTCCAATACCGCTCATAACCAAAACTCTAGTGAAGCTACAACAGGACAAGGGGTCCATGATACTCATAGCCCCGTATTGGCCTCGACAAGTATGGTTTCCCACACTTCTAGACCTCTTGATCTGAGAACCAATTCACCTGAGTGGAGCTCCCACTCTCATAATTCAGGTTCAGGGTCGGTTGCGCCATCCCAACCTTCAATCCCTATCCCTGACAGCATGGATGTTGAAAGCTTCATTTTACAACCACTCAATCTTTCAACCAATGTATCTCAAGTGCTTATAGCTTCACGTAAACCTTCAACATGAAAGAATTATTCTTTGAAATGGAAAAGGTTTGCCTTGTGATGCATGCAAAAGAGTATTGACCCTTTCTCCTGCCCCACAACTTCTCTACTAGACTACTTATACCATCTTTCAGATTCTCGTCTCCAGACACCATCTGTAAGAGTACATTTAAGTGCAATCTCAGCTTACCATAACAAGTTGGGAGATGCACCAATATCTATACATCCTTTTGTCAGTAGATTTATGAGAGGTTCACCTTAAACCACCAATTCGGCCACCTGTCACAGAATGGGACCTGAATTTGGTCTTAATAAGACTCATGCGTTCTCCTTTTGAACCCATGAATTCATGTGATCTTAAATTTCTCACATGGAAGACTATCTTCCTTATAGCCATTACATCGGCTAGAAAAGTTAGTGAGTTACAAGCACTTGTCACGTACTCACCCTATAGAAAATTTCTACATGACAGAGTGGTTCTCCGTACACATCCAAAATTCCTTCCTAAAGTAGTTACGGAATTCCACTTGAACCAATCAATAGTTTTACCCACATTCTTTCCAAGGCCTCATTCTCACCAAGGAGAACGGGTCTTGGACTGTAAGTGTGTGCTAGCCTTTTACTTAGACCGCACTGCAGTCCACAGGAAATCCACTCAACTCTTTGTATCTTATGTTACAAACAAACCGGGTAAAGCAGTGGGTAAACATACTCTATCCAATTGGCTAGCAGATTGCATACAGTTTTGCTATGAAAAAGCAGGCCTTCCTCTCCAAGGGCGAGTAAAGGCGCATTCAGTAAGAGCAATGTCAACCTCAATAGCACACTATTGTTCAGTGCCAATTCTTGACATATGTAAAGCAGCAACATGGAGTTCTCTTCACACCTTTGCAGCTCATTACTGTTTGGACAAACAAGGATGACAAGATTCAGCATATGGACAATCTGTCTTAAAGAACTTGTTTCCAGTTTAATCCCAACTCCTTCTACATCCAATCTGCTGTGATCTTTGACTGCCTCATTTTCAACAATACTTCACTGTTGCTTTACTAAAAAATGACTCAGCCTTTAGCTTGCTAATCACCCATATGTGAGGACTAGCATCCTGCTTGTCCTGGGATAAAGCAAAATTGCTTACCTTTAATAGGTGTTATCCCAGGACAGCAGGATGTAGTCCTCACGAAACCCACCCGCCACCGGCAGAGTTGGGTCCAATACGATTTATTTTATTTTATTTTTTTTGTTAAACCTTATTGCTACATACGAGACAGAAGAGAGACCCCTGTGGCAGAGAATATCATGGCATGCTGGGCATGCTCAGTGGGCTCAGAGTGCCAGTCAAAAGTTTCTAGAAACTTTAACAGAAAGTTTTCCGCAATAGGGCTCCATCAATGATGTCTCCTATATGTGAGGACTACATCCTGCTTGTCCTGGGATAACACTTATTACAAGTTAATCAATTTTGCTTTACTGCCAAGAGTTTATTTATATGTTTTTGGATGAATTGAGTCCAGGTCTGCATGGACAGAATAAACTGTTCTTAGGAAAGGCCTGTCCTCTAGCTAAGAAGACAATCCTGGTAAACTGGATGTTTTCAGAAAGTCCATCTCTACCATAATGGAAGTTGAGACTTCATAAACTTTTCATTTTTGAATTCCTATCTGCAAAGTACTTGTCCAACAAGAAATTTGAACTTACCTTGGTGTGTTGCTGTTTTTAAATCATGCAGCAGTCCTATGTTTAAATATTAAGTCACTGTTTATTGATTTCCAACGGAGATATATACAGTCTTATTGTGTAACAAATATAACGATGATTAAGAAAGATACATCATCAAGAAGTATCCTTCAACTATATACCGTATTTTTCGCTCCATAAGACGCAATTTTTTTCCCCCAAAAGTGGGGGGAGAATGTCTGTGCGTCTTATGGAGCGAATATAAAAAAAAAACCCAAAACAAAAAACCCCATCCCGACCCTTTACAGTTAATTAACTACAACCATCCACCCTCCGCCCCCCCCCCCTCCCCAAGACTTGCCAGAAGTCCCTGCTGGTTCAGCGGGGGTGCGGGAGTGATCTCCTGCACTCGGACCGTCGGCTGCCAGTATTCAAAATGGTGCCGATAGCCTTTGCCCTTACTATGTCACAGGGGCTACCGGTGCCATTGGTCGGCCTCTGTCACATGGTAGGAGCAATGGATGTTGTGGGCGATGGAGTGCACTGTTAGCCGGCATTTGGACGCGCGTTTTGGACGCGCTAGCTTTACCCCTTATTCTGAATCGCGCAGGAATACCTAATAGGGCCATCAACATGCATTTGCATGTTGCGGGCGGTATTAGGTTCGGGGGTGTTGGACGCGTGTTTTGGACGCGCTAGCTATTAGGTTCGGGGGGGGTGGACGCGTGTTTTGGACGTGCTAGCTTTACCCCTTATTCAGTAAGGGGTAATAGCGCCTTTGGGTCGGTGCTAATTTCTGAATCGCGCGGGAATACCTAATAGGGCCATCAACATGCATTTGCATGTTGCGGGCGCTATTAGGTTCGGGGGGATTGGACGCGTGTTTTGGATGCGCTAGCTATTAGGTTCGGGGGGGTTGGACGCGTGTTTTGGACGTGCTAGCTTTACCCCTTATTCAGTAAGGGGTAATAGCGCCTTTGGGTCGGTGCTAATTTCTGAATCGCGCGGGAATACCTAATAGGGCCATCAACATGCATTTGCATGTTGCGGGCGCTATTAGGTTCGGAGGGGGTTGGACGCGCGTTTTGGCCGCGCTATTACCCCTTACTGAATAATTTCTCCGGGCACCGGGAAAGTGCACAGAAAAAATTTAAATGGGCCCGCGGCTGTTGGGTCGAAAACCGGATGCTCAATTTTGCCGGCGTCCAGTTTCCGAGCCCGTGGCTCTCAGCAGGCTCGAGAACCGACGCTGGCAAAATTGAGCGTCGGCTGTCAAACCTGCTGCAGCCGCCGCTTCCGTCAAAAAAGAGGCGCTAGGGATGCGCTAGTGTCCTGCAATGAAAAATGTTTAGCAAAGGACAACAGAGACAGTGTATTTCTCATAATCAAAAGCTTTTATTTCTTATGCGCATAAGGTAGTCAGCTCCTAAGCTTTTGCAAGACTGACTTGGTTAGATATGCCATTTGCTAGTCTTAAATACAGTTTTGCCCTAGTAATTAAAATACTCCTTTGATTTAAGGTCACAAGGTGAAAAGAAACATTTGCTTACATCTGACATTCCAAAGAGTCCTGGGAAGCTTAACTAACATTGAAGATAGGCACATTCCATGACTCTTTACTGTGGGCCTACAAAGAGATACATTATTTCTTCTATTTATCTAAAGAGAGATATTTCGAAAGAAGGCCTCAGTTTACACGCAAACAGTGCCCCCTGAAACCCTTTTGGTAAATTTCTACTAAACAGATGGCCCTAATAAATTTTATTACCACAGTCCCTAGCGCCTCTTTTTACCGCCGGGCCTAATTTAAATAAATTTAGATACTGTATCGCGCGCACAGGAGAGTAGGCGTTCGCCCGCTCTCCCGCGTTTTTACTGTATTGGCCCGAATGTCAGTCTGTAATGTAATGTTTTAGTCTGTTGCTTTCTCTGTGTAATTGGTCATATGACTTCATCAATTATTACCTAAACCCCATCTAAGTACAGCTGGAGTTTAATTGACCTAGAAAACTGGACAATTTAAAATAGCAAAGCATAACTTTAACCTGCCAGGAGTGTCCACAGTATCTTCTGTCATCTGTTGCAATCTCCATTCAGGTACTTGTACACATGATTAGCCTATTCTGACTTCGGGGGCCACCTGCTTGTCAGAGTACGTAGGCCAGCTTTCATTACATATTCCATGTCAGACTCACTGCGCTCAGTGTAGCTTGTAGGACAGAAGCTTCACAGGTGCTATTATTTGGGTGTCTCTCCACCCTGCCGTGAAATATGATCTCCGGCCTCCCACTGACAGTGTAGTATAGCTTGCTAATTAGTTTTAAGTATCCAGAACATTTTAAACTCAGGTGTGGCATATACTCCCCACCCACTGGTGATACAGGAGGTAAAAAACAAAAACAAACCTCTGTTTCAAAAATCTATCCTAATTCTTTCTTACAAAGAAAAAGTACTCTCTGAATGTTGGGTACATGCAGACAGCTTATGCCAGGAACTGTTAGGACTTGTGGACCCTTGACCCGAGGTGGGGTTGACGCTACCTGAATGGTTGGGCACCACAGGTCCCCACCGTCGGGAGGCGAGGCTGGCCGGGAATAGAGGCAAGCAAGAACTTCGCCAGTACTGGCCCTCGTTTCCCCGCAGGTTGAGCCCTTGGGTGCCGGCTGGTCTTAGGATCAGCTCTGTGTGGCTGGTCCCGGAGAGAGTAGACGGCTGGGTGCAGAGAGTATCAGTGAGGTTAGGCACAGTCCAGGACTGAGGCACTCTCGGAGGGAGAAGGAGAGAGAGTCTCAAGGGGTGAAAGACCACTGCAGCCCCAAAGACTGTAGAGCAGACCCACATGGGAGTGGCCTCGAGGTGAGGAGGTGCAGAGACTTGAATTGTGGTATGCTAAAATAGGGCTAAAGTGGGGAATCTGCTGTAGCAGGTACGAGTAGCAGTCCATAGGAACTGCTAGAGACACAGCAATGCAGTGACAGGACCTTCTGTAGTAGAAGCGCTGGGGGGTGCCCTGAGGAGTTAGGGACACAGAGACACAGTCCAGTGGTGTTACAGCGCTGAGCCAGATCTTGATGAGTAAAAGCACTGAAGCAAGATCGCCAATGTAGAAGTGCTGAAGCTGGTCCTGAGGAGCGGAGGGCGCTGCTGCAGGATCCCAAGTGTAGAGGTACTAAGTCAGGCCCCGAGGAGCGGGAAGCGCCGAGAGAGGGTCCCAGGTGAAGTAGTGCTAAGCCAGGTCCCAAGGACTGGGAAGCGCCTGAACAGGGTCCCAGGTGAAGGAGCGCTGAGCCAGCCCCCGAGGAGCGGGTAGTGCCGAGACAGGAACCCAGGCGAAGTAGCGCAGAGATCCGAAGAGCAGGAACAACAGGTGCAGAGTATTGGAGCAGGCACCAGATAGGAACCATGGAACTCGTTTCCAAATCGGTTAGTGGGGACTGGAGGTGAACCTTAAATATCCCAGGCCTGTGATGTCATCAGCCAGGGATATTTAAGCAGAGATGTCATCAGCAGACGCAATCTCTGAAGTTCCCGCCATTGGCCCTTTAGAGAAACAGCTGGCGCGCGTGCCTGGTGAGGCCCAGGGTCGGAATGCTGGTCGGCAGAATCCCAGCCGCCATGTGGAACAGAGGGAACCAGGAGGAATGCGGGAACAGCGACTGGCCACCGCCGCGAGTGTACTGGGAGTAGTGAGTCAACCATGATATGATGTGAGTTAAGCCTGCTGTGGGCAGCTGCGGCCGGCAGCCATAACAGGAACATAGAGAATAGCAACTAAGACCTAATAAAACTGCATCAGTTTACTCTTTAACATGCATGTGAGCAACAAAAGAGTGGTATCTGCAAGTATGAATGTAACTAGGTATTAACTAAGGCCTGGATTCTCTAAGGTCGCGGACCTTAGAGAATCCGGCGGTAATGGGGGGCGAAGCGGGGGGCGGTCCTGAAATAACCGACAGTGATCGCATCTCCGCGATGCGATCGCTGCCAGCTTTCGTGCCGAATAACTACACCATAAAAGTGGCCCCCAGTGCCGCCCCGACTCCTCATCTTCCAGGGCCAACTCCGCCCTGACTCTGCCCCGAGCTAGCAATTGCGTGCGTTAGCATTAGAGAATGACCCCCTAAGTATCATAAAAAAATTTTCATCATGATAATCAATTATTACATTTCATTTATATTTGTTTCATGAAACAAATATAAACAGGAAAACATAAAAACACAGCTTATGCATAAATTCTAAGCACTTCAGTCCAAAAATGAAAGGTTGAAGGGGTCATTCTGTGGCACAGAATATGATGGTTTTCACTCCACCCAGCCATAATGTGTACAGTTCTTTCAAGACAGTGTTCTTGAAGCTTGTCATTAAAGCAAAACCTTTGCACTCCTATCATTAAATCAGATGCATTGTATGAATTAATACCTGCTATGAATTAAACAAAAATTAAAATTAAGTAATAGAAATGATATGATAGAAAGAAACGTTTCTCTATAACAGGGGTCGGGGACGTTTTTGGCTGAGAGAGCCATGAACGCCACATATTTTAAAATGTAATTCCGTGAGAGCCATACAAGACCTACCAAATTAATATACTACAACCCCCCACCCTCCTGACCCCCCCCAAGACCTGCCAAAAGTCCCTGGTTGTCCAGGGCTTGCAGACAAATCTTTAATAAAAAAAAAGTAAAAATCTAACAAAACCCCCCACCCTCCTGATGCCCCCCAATACCTCCAAAATTAATTTACTACAATCCCCCACCCTCCTGACCCCCCCCCCCCAAGACCTGCCAAAAGTCCCTGGTGGTCCAGTGGGGGTCCAAAGAGCGGTCCAGGAGTGATCTCCTGGACTTGGGCTGTCGGCTGCCAATAGTCAAAATGGCGCCGACGGCCCTTTGCCCTCACTATGACACTGGGGTCGACCAATGGCAGCGGTAGCCCCTGTGACATAGTAAGGGCAAAGGGCCATCGACGCCATTTTGATTACTGGGAGCCGACGGCCCTTTGCCCTTACTATGTCACAGGGTCTACCGTCGCCATTGGTCGACCCCAGTGACATAGTGAGGGCAAAGGGCCGTTAGCGCCATTTTGACTACTGGCAGCCGACAGCCCAAGTCCAGATCACTCCCGGACCGCTCCTGGACCCCCGCTGGACCACCAGGGACTTTTGGTAGGTCTTGGGGGGGTCTGGAGGGTGGGGGGTTGTAGTAAATTAATTTTGGAGGTCTTGGGGGGCGTCAGAAGGGTGGGGGGTTTTGTTAGATTTTTACTTTTTTTTTATTAAAGATTTGTCTGCGAGCCAGATGCAGCCATCAAAAGAGCCACATCTGGCTTGCGAGCCATTGGTTCCCGACCCCTGCTCTATAATTTCTAAAGCAATAAGATAAGAGGGAAGCTTATCTCATCTTTTATATCAGATCTCTGTATAAACAGCTACAAACATCTGCTTTGTTCAAAGAGTAATGCACTCAGAAACTAACTCCATGTTTCAACTCATTCTGCTATACAGGTTCTTTCCCTAGCATATAATAGAGATAAAAAATAAAAACTTACGAACATATGTAGTCATGTGATAGGCGTTGGAAGCCAATAGTAACAGGTGGGAGAGAGAAAAAGGGAAAAAAAATGGATTAAGTGCGTAGCTTGCTGGGCAGACTCGATGGGCCATTTGGTCTTCTTCTGCCGTCATTTCTATGTTTCTATGTTACTGTCTGCTGATTCAGGACCAGAAGCATTTTCTTTTAATCTAGTCTCCCCTTTCTTGAAGCAGGATCTTCACTATCAGACACATAGACTTCATTGCACATCTGCCTGATGCAGAAATAAAAAAGAAAGTTGAACCATAGAGCATTGCTGATCATTTTCACACAAGTATTCACCCAGTGCTTATAGAAACCAAACCTTATTAGTTTTTGTATAAATTAAGTGCTAGTCATGAAGAGAGGTATATGTTCCCTGTTCTGACAAGATAGAGATTTTACTTCAGTGCAAATGAAATTAAACATTCTTGCTAAATCAAGTTCATTTTCTGCAAATATCTTTAATTTCCCTTCAATCCGTTCATAACTTTTAAACTGAAAGATCAACTCATTTAAAGTTTTCTCCTCTGTTTGCATTTGCCTATGAGAAACATTTTCCTGCATCCCCCACTCTCCCTTCTTTCTCTCTGCTGTTAACCTCTTAACTCCCTGTGTCTTTTCAAGTTTTAAAACATTAACACTAGTAATTGCTGCTACAGCAACCGAATTGTCAATATCCCCAATAGAAGAGCTCATGTGTTCCCTCATGACCCAATTCTGAATCCCTACAAACTTGTGCAAGTCTACTACAGGTATAAATTGGGACTGGGCTGTAATTCCTGGATTTGAAGCTGTTCCCTCCTCTGGGAATTGGGCAGCCAGCAGTCCTTTACTGCAAGGGCAGTCAGACAAAGGCATAAGACCTGATTCCAAACAGTTCCCAACATTTGCCATCTCGACAGCTGCCTTTTCCACAACTGTCTAATCCGTGTCTACTTTGTCAGCAAGTAATTTATTCTGGCATTGCAACATAACATTTTGACTCTGTAAATCACAAATTTGCCGTTCCAATTCAGCTATTTTCTGATGTTGACAATCCCTATCCTGATGTATTTTTCAATAGGCAGATAATAAAATCCACCCTCAGCGTCCTACACTCAATAACTCTCTTCCTTTTTCCACTATCACTTTTTGCATATACCTCACCAAATTTTCACATAATCCTAAACATTTCGACCACTCGCTGGCCATAACATTATAAGGTACTTCATACAGCCCAGGATTTCTATTTGTATATCTAACATCTCCCTCACTTTCTGATTGTTTTGAATTGTTCCTCTTCTTAAACAATGACATATTTAAAGATATATCCTGCTCACAGTGCCAAATGTGTTGCTATTTTTAAATCATGCAGCAGTCCTATATGTTTAAATATTAAGTCATTGTTTATTGATTTCCAATGGAGA
Source organism: Rhinatrema bivittatum (assembly GCF_901001135.1). NCBI lineage: Eukaryota > Metazoa > Chordata > Amphibia > Gymnophiona > Rhinatrematidae > Rhinatrema > Rhinatrema bivittatum. Next base: position 329,996,559 of record NC_042616.1, on the reverse strand, counting down.
TAAATACAATCATTATTGTGTAACAATTTAACAATGATTAAGAAAGACACATCACCAAGAAATATCCTACAACTATATAGTGCAATCGATTACTTCTCCATAATAATATTTATAAACACAGTTACCTCATCATCCCGCAATTAGCTTCAGATCGGAAGTCCCCAGTACGATCGAGCAGCAGCCTCAGTGTTATGGGAAAAGTCCCTGGGCAGCATGTCCTCTCCACATGTGAGACTTCTGCGGGTCCCTGGGAATCCCCAATCTTTATAGAGCTGCACAAACAAGTGTACATGCGAAGAGGAGGCAGATGTTAATCTAGGTAGGGGCGAGTCTCAGCCACAGGACATTGGCCAGACGTCCAGTGGTATGGGTCATCCTCTCTTGCCTGTGGCAACATTCCCACCTGTATACACATGTGCTATTCAGCATGTACAACTCTGTGTTTCTTTGCATTACTTTGATGGTGACATTACATTGAGACCTTGAAACATCATAGTATATTAACACTTTATCTTACACTTGAAAATGTGATGGGAATATTTACATTCAATGTCTTCAGGAGCATGGAATTTAGTTTTAATTTTATAGCTCGTTTGTTGAGAAAAATGTTGTCATGACCTATACAATTCTTTGTTTACAGATACATGGAGTATGGGCTTGGGTTTTGCATTATGGGTTAGAGAGAAGATGGGAGGGATCTCTATATTACTTGTTGAAATCTTGTTACTTATTTTTATTAAATGTAAACATGAATAAAGAAGGATAAAAAAATAAAGGACTAGTGTTTCTTACTACTTGAAATACTAAGCAATAGCAAATAGGTGTGGTGAGGTGGTGTCATATGTTTTAATTTTTTTTCCTACTGTACATCTTTGTGATATTCCCTGTATTTAAGCACATATTTGTTGGTGTTGCTTCTTTGTATTACAATGTTGATGCTGTAAAAACCTGGTTGAAGAGCTGTGCTGGACTTGACCTCATATGAATCACTGTTGCAGATCTATCTAGCTCTCTTTGTCAATGCATCTTTTCCTGCTTCATATGGCTCTCAGCATCTCAATGTCACTAGAAACAGGAAGAGGATAAGGGGCCAGGTTACAACAGTGCTGATAATAGAATTGTGGTAGAGCCATGGAATGAGTCACATTTTCTTGTAATTAGATTTTGCAGCTTATATTTTATAGCTAGAACAAAACTTGGCAGGAAAGACAGCTATGTGGAACATTGTTCATTCTTCATTATAAAAAATCTCATTCGTTTCTAATATGATCATTCTTCTGTTTAGAAAGTTATAGCTATTAGTTCTAAAAGGGAATTCACTTTGCCAAATTCTTTTCCTTCCTTTGGCAATCTGTATAGAAATTTTATTTTCTGCTGAATGAAATTGTTCTAATGGTCCATTTTGGTTTTGCAGATATTTTGCCCAAGACTGAGAGAGAAGATGACTTGACAGTAACTGCAATGGTCTCACCTGATCTGGACACAGTTTCTGTATGTATAAATAGATATTTGGGTAGCAGTATTCATAGGGTTTATTTAAGATGTTTGTTTTGGTTCTAAAAGCAATCCCATGTAATATCAAGATTTTATCTTACTCTGTATTTCATTAAATAAAAGTTGCTTTGCTCAAATCAGATTTTTTAAATCTTTGAGATTGACCCAAAACAGGAATATTTTCTGTTTTCAAATGTATTAAATTTGGTACATTTTAGGAGTGACATATGGATTTAAAATTCATGTTTTCTAAATACATGCTAAATATTAATCTGACTAAACAGAATTTTTTTAGCATCAGCTGTGTACCAATTTTGTGGGCAGGTAATTGGCATGTTTTGATAGAAAGATATGCAAAACTAAAAGGCATAGGAAGAAATGTGACAAGGAAAGAGAAGAGATCAAGTTTGTGAAGTAGAAAGTGGAAGAGGCAAAGCAGGATTCTTGAATTCTCTGATGTGGAAAAGAAATCACATTTTTTTGTCGCATAACTCATATTTGCTAGAATTTGTTCTGGTCTTTGTCTCACTGTTTTTCACTTGCTTTGTGTGTGTGCGCGCGCATATATTTGCATATATATACATTAACAAATGTATGTGTGTGCATATACAGTATTTAGCTAGATAGATACATATCTACAAACATATCTATATATATATATATATATATATATATAAATCGAAATACTTAGAACCATATATTTATTTATTTATTTCAAAGTTTTTATATACCACACAATAAGTACGTAACCTGGGAATAATTATAGACCCCGAAATCAATCTGAAACAACACATATCACTAAAAGTAAAGGAAGGTTATGCAAAACTCATGGTACTCAGAAAACTTAAACCACTACTAACTCAAAATGACTTCCGAACAATACTACAGGCACTAATTTTCTCCAGCACAGACTACTGCAATGCCCTTATGCTTGGACTACCAAATACGACATTAAGACCACTGCAAATACTACAGAACACAGCAGCTAGAATACTAACCGGAAAAAGAAGGCGGGACCATATAACTGAAACCCGAGCAGAGTTACATTGGCTACCAATTGAACACAGAATTAAATACAAAACCCTATGTATCATCCACAAACTAATTTATGATGAGAAATCAGATTGACTAAACATAGCATTACGGGTACACACGCCACACAGGAATCTCCGATCAGCAAATAAAGCACTCCTAACCATTCCATCAGTTAAAACAGCAAGACTGACCCAAGTGAGAGAGAGAGCCCTATCACTAGCAGGACCCATATTCTGGAACACAATGCCTCCAGAGATCAGACTACAAAATGATCTAAAGACATTCAAGAAAAGTTTAAAAACATGGCTTTTTAAACAAGCATTTTACAAAGAGATGAAAGAATAGAGAGAAATTATTCAGGAAAAACAGAAAGGCACAGACACACAGTAAGTAGAACTTTACAATAGATTAGTCTATGAACTCTACCCCACAACAAACATAACTATAATACTATGTGTGATAAAACTATTTATTTATTTATTTAGCATTTTTCTATACCGACTTTCCAATAACAAAATTATTGATCAATTCGGTTTACATTTTAAACAATAACAACAATGACAAGTAAATGTCTTACAATGAACAGGTCGAATTAACTTGGATTAAGATATATGGGGGTAATAACATAATTAACATATGTTAAACATAATTAAATTATGTTTAACATATGTTAATTATGTTATTAAATATGTTTAACATAATTAAAACTGTTAAACATTGTTAAACTGTTTAACATTAATATGTTAAACATTATTAAATATGTTTAACATAATTAAAACTACCCGTGTAAGTACCTTTGGTACAACTGGTCATGAACTACTTCGCGAAATGTCTATGTCTAATGATATATTGTAACCGAACCTTTAACGGCACCTGTTAGAATGTACTATAGTACGCTTTTACCCTCATTAAATATGTGCCTACATGTAAACCGTTGCGATAGTATTTAACTTAGCAACGGTATAGAAAAGTTTTTAAATAAATAAATAAATAAGGCAATTATATGTCCGCCTAGGTGGTTTACAAAGATTCAAACATAAATTTTCAAACAAAATGAGGTTAACACAAAATTAATAACTGGAATAAAAGATAAAAAATAACATACATACACTAAAATCTATCTATCTGTATATATATATATATATATAAGATGTGGATATGTGAGTAGAAGATATTGATTATCATTCATAGAATGGGAACATAAGGATACTCTGTTTACAAGAATCTGACTGCAAGCAGCTTCTAATTTTTCCTTACTAGAGGTCATTGGTGGAGTACAAAGTGATACTAATGATGCCAGTGGTGGTGGAATTAACATAGGCTAATATAAGTACATGCAGTAGTCTGCAGGAGTGTGCTGCCCAAAAAATTTCATTTGTTTTGTTTTGTTTTTTTTATGTTTTCTGTTGTTTAGTTTTAGTGCACACTAATATGATTTAAAGTGTGCTAATTTGTTTAGTGCTCATTAAATATTAGTGTTCACTAATCCAAATGAAATGGAACAAAATATTTTGTAGCCATAAAGAAACAAATCTGGTGTAAGTATTTGACTTGCTTATGAACCATACAATTTTTTTTAAACTGAAGGATTCTATTAATGAATTATAATAACTGGAGGATGCTGAATATTAATTTGGTAGCAACTATTTCCTGGACATTACACAACTAGTCTTCAGCCCCTCTGTTATTGTTATTTATTAATGATAAATGTTGTCAAGTTATCCGAGTATAGTGAGCAGATAGGTAATCACATAAACCCATAAGGATTCAACTTTATAGCCCACAGGAGAATTATCCAAAACTATTTTGGTAGAGTTCTAGCCTTAAGGAGCCCATGGGTAATTCAGGATTTGCAGATGTTTCTTTTTTCTCTATATAATTATAGGTATGGCTCCTACCAAATCATGACATTCCTTTCTGACCATGTGCTATACAAAGTGTCAAAAATTGAATCAATTCACTTACAATTATGACTAATAGAAGTAGAGTGTATGGGTATGAGAAGATTTCATGATATTTTAGGGTTCATACCTCTAATATACAAAATCAAGAATAATTTCCTAATTCATAAATGCATTTTAATAATCTTTATGTCCACTATATTAGCTGTGATTTCATTTTCTGTCATCGTTATTCAGTTTTAGCAGCTGTAAAGTAGTTTTCTTGATTATTTCTTCTCTTTCTCAAACTTTAGTCCTCAGCTTAGTAGTACTTCAGAAAGATTGTAATTGAAGAAAAACAGTTAAGTTGAACACCACAGAAAAGGTAGTGTTTGGTAGGAAGAGTTCTTAAATAATAGGCTCATTTGAGCTGTACTGCTCTTGTCTTTTCACACACATTGATTTGTACCATCATTCATTGTGCACTGTAGACCTTGTGCGTAAGAGCACTGGCAAATTAGGAGCTTGGGGAGCATGGGATTCCTGGGAAGTTATCAAATACAAGTGTGTGTCTGCACATCCCTTTGCCCATGGAATGATTGATTGCATGGTTTATGCTGAAGTTTGTATTGGTCCTCACTGAACACAATATTAAAAAATATTTCTATCTACATTCCTACAGGTAGAATGAATATAGACACGCAAGACAAATACTAGAATATAATCTTCCTTAGTTATTTCATTTCTAACATTTAAGTTTGAAAAAAGGGAAAGGACCAACTATTTGTGTAATATATTGCCAAGCCACCCCTCTTTCCTTTCTTAAAGTCACCACACAAAAATATTTGTGTAGTTGATAGTTAAACTATATGTTTTACTATAAAAGTGATTAAAAATGTGCCAGTGCTTCCTGAAATAGCGTTCTTTTCTTTCCCCACCTCATTTGTATTGTTTGTCATCTACATTTCATTTCCTTTATGTAAAACCTAAAACCCTTACCCTATTAGTATTCATTTTGATCAGCATGATTGTGACTTGACCACATATGTGATATCATCATTGGAGTATGCGCCACTAGTTAAAATGATCACTCATTCCAAAGGTCATACATTAAGTCAAATCTTTTGTCAATGGTCAAAGGCAGGAAATAAAATGGTTAATGTTACTGTATCCATGGTCTGATCATTCATTGGTTGCCTTTTCTTTGAGTGTGCCATTTAGCATGGGGTTGAGTAAACCAAAATACATAATACATCAATTCTGGGATCTTCATATAGTTGCTGAATTGAACAATTTTATGGACCTAGTTAGTGAATACTATTTGATTACCGTAATATTTGAATAAGCTTCCCACTGGGAACAGGAAATTAGGTCAGATATGGATAGAATGGCCCCTATCAAGTTCAGGTTATTAACTAAAGGGAAAACATTTAGTCCCTGGTTTTCAGTTGAGAAGCCTTAAACAGAAGAATGATGAGTGAGCATGGTGTAAAAAGAGAACTACTTGAGCACTAATACAATGCCAATATCAGCAGTCAATTTACACTAAAGCAATTAAATAAGCCAAAAGAGTTATTTTTCACATAAGTTTAACTAAGAACATAAGAACATAAGAAATTGCCCTGCTGGGTCAGACCAAGGGTCCATCAAGCCCAGCATCCTGTTTCCAACAGAGGCCAAACCAGGCCACAAGAACCTGGCAATTACCCAAACACTAAGAAGATCCCATGCTACTGATGCAATTAATAGCAGTGGCTATTCCCTAAGTAAACTTGGTTAATAGCCGTTAATGGACTTCTCCTCCAAGAACTTATCCAAACCTTTTTTGAACCCAGCTACACTAACTGCACTAACCACATCCTCTGGCAACAAATTCCAGAGCTTTATTGTGCATTGAGTGAAAAAGAATTTTCTCTGATTAGTCTTAAATGTGTTACTTGCTAACTTCATGGAATGCCCCCTAGTCCTTCTATTATTCGAAAGTGTAAATAACCGATTCACATCTACTCGTTCAAGACCTTTCATGATCTTAAATACCTCTGTCATATCCCCCCTCATCCGTCTCTTCTCCAAGCTGAACAGCCCTAACCTCTTCAGCCTTTCCTCATAGGGGAGCTGTTCCATCCCCTTTATCATTTTGGTTGGCCTTCTCTGTACCTTCTCCATCGCAACTATATCTTTTTTGAGATGCGGCGACCAGAATTATACCCAGTATTCAAGGTGTAGTTTCACCATGGAGCGATATAGAGGCATTATGACATTTTCCGTTCTATTAACCATTCCCTTCCTAATAATTCCTAACATTCTGTTTGCTTTTTTGACTGCTGCAGCACATTGAGCCGACGATTTTAAAAGTATTATCTACTATGATGCCTAGATCTTTTTCCTGGGTGGTAGCTCCTAATATGGAACCTAACATCGTGTAACTACAGCAAGGGTTATTTTTCCCTATATGCAACACCTTGCACTTGTCCACATTAAATTTCATCTGCCATTTGGATGCCCAATCTTCCAGTCTTGCAAGGTCCTCCTGTAATGTATCACAGTCCTCTTGTGATTTAACTACTCTGAATAATTTTGTATCATCCGCAAATTTGATATCCTCACTCATCGTATTCCTTTCCAGATCATTTATATATATATTGAAAAGCACCGGACAAGGTACAGATCCCTGAGGCACTCCACTGTTTACCCTTTTCCACTGAGAAAATTGACCATTTAATCGTACTCTCTGTTTCCTGTCTCTTAATCAGTTTGTAATCTTTGAAAGGACTTCGCCTCCTATCCCATGACTTTTTAGTTTTCATAGAAGCCTCTCATGAGGGACTTTGTCAAACGCCTTCTGAAAATCAAAATACACTACATCTACCGGTTCACCTTTATCCACATGTTTATTAACCCCTTCAAAAAAATGAAGCAGATTTATTAGGCAAGACTTCCCTTGGGTAAATCCATGTTGACTGTGTTCCATTAAATCATGTCTTTCTATATGCTCTACAATTTTGATCTTGAGAATAGTTTCCACTATTTTTCCCAGCACAGAAGTCAGGCTCACTGGTCTATAGTTACCCGGATCACCCCTGGAGCCTTTTTTAAATATTGGGTTTCATTGGCCACCCTCCAGTGTTCAGGTACAATGGATGATTTTAATGATAGGTTACAAATTTTAAGTAATAGATCAGAAATTTCATTTTTGAGTTCCTTCAGTACCCTAGGATGCATACCATCCGTTCCAGGTGATTTGCTACTCTTTAGTTTGTCAATCTGGCCTATTACATCTTCCAGGTTCACAGTGATTTCGTTCTGTTCGTCTGACTCATCACCCCTGAAAACCATCTCCAGAACTGGTATCTCCCCAACATCCTCATTAGAAAACACGGAAGCAAAGAATTCATTTAGTCTTTCTGCAATGGCCTTATCTTCCCTAAGAGCCCCTTTAACCCCTCGTTCATCTAATGGTCCAACCAACTCCCTCACAGGTTTCTTTCTTTGGATATATTTAAAAAGCTTTTATTATGAGTTTTTGTCTCTATGGCCAACTTCATTTGAAATTCTCTCTTCGCCTGTCTTATCAATGTTTTACACTTAACTTGACAATGCTTATGTTTTATCCTATTTTCTTCAGATGGATCCTTCTTCCAATTTTTGAAGGATGTTTTTTTGGCTAAAATAGCCTCTTTCACCTCACCTTTTAACCATGATGGTAATCGTTTTGCCTTCCTTCCACCTTTCTTAATGCGTGGAATACATATGGATTGCGCCTCTAGGATTGTATTTTTAAACAATGACCAAACCTTTTAACCTTTGCAGCTGCACCTTTCAGTTTTTTTTCTATTTTCCTCATTTTATCAAAGTTTCCCTTTTGAAAGTTTAGTGTTAGAGCTGCAGATTTACTTATTGTCCCCCTTCCAGTTATGAGTTTAAATTTGATCATGTTATGATCACTGTTGCCAAGTGATACTCTGCCTGTTGCTCAGAAAACAGAACGGATCCATTCACCTGCTCTCCCGAGAGACTGCTGGAATACCTCCATCTTCTCTATCAGAGAGGGCTGGTCACGGCATTGGTCAGGGTCCATCTCAGTGCCATAGCGGCTTACCACTCCCCTCACAATAAGGCTTCCATCTCCTGCCACCTGCTCATCTCCAGGTTTATGAAGGATGTTTTCTGCCTATGGCCTTCGGTCCAGAAACCTCCAGTCCCATGGGACTTAAAGGTAGTCTTGGAGCAACTAATGCTACCAACCTTCAAGCCTCTGGACACCTGTCACTCGAAATTCCTCTCCTGGAAGTTACTATTCCTAGTCCCCCTCACCTCAGCAAGACACGTCACTGAGTTGCAAACACTGATACACTACTCGCTTTACCTGGAATTCTACCATGATAAGGTAATGCTGTGTCCGTGTCCGGTGTTCCTTCCCAAGGTGGTTTCAGTCTTCCACCTCAACCAGACCATAGTCCTTCTGTCCTATCCACAGCCACACCACAACGATGGTGAACGGAGACTCCATACGTTGGATTGCAAACATGCACTTGCTTACTATAAAAGTTGGACTCACTCCACGCATAGAGCCTCCCAGCTTTTCCTCTCATTCAGCTTGAATGCCCCAGGACTTCCAGTTTCCAAGAGAACCCTTTCGTCCTGGATCTCAAACTGCATACAGTTCTGCTATCAGAGACATTCAGAAGCCTTAGCAGCCTCCCCTATGGCTCTCCAAGTCCGCACTATGGCAGTTTCCATTGAACACCTTCATGAGGTACCCATTCTGGGCATCTGCAGGGCTGCCATCTGGTCTTCGCTACACTTGTTCACAGCCCACTACTGCCTGGATAAGCAGACCGTGGCAGACGCGGACAAAGGTAGAATGATCCTCAAATCAGGCACTTCTTGAAAACTGAAGAACCAACAGACAAGAACTGTCTGCCTCATTCACTACTGTCTTGAGTGTCCTATCTGACCTCACGGTCAGGACATACTCAGAGACTTTCTGCGCTCAGCATGTCAGCTGGGGACTCCCAGCCAGCATGGCTAATTCATGCTGCTTATCTACGGGAAAAGAGCAAGTTTGCTTACTGTAAACGGAGTTTTCCATAGATAGGATGAATTAGCCATGCTGACCCTCCTGCTTCCCCAGACAGTTGTTGTTCTACTTCCGTCTTGCTTTGAAATGGACCGAGGAGGATCGGGGTTGTGTGGGAACATACATGCAGGCACACTGCTATTTAAAAAAACTCTATCTTCTAAGAGAGCTCTGCCACCTGGCCGCCCGGTGGATGTCCCATACAGCATGGCTAATTCATCCTGCTATCTACAGAAAACACCATTTACGGTAAGTAAACTTGCTCTTCCTTGCTTGAGTTCAGTATTTCTTGTTGGTTGAGAACAGTAACAGTTGACTGTTTTTAATCAAGTTTTTTGCTCGTCTGTCCACAGTTGCTTTTGAAGAAATACTAAAAACCTACAACCCCCCTCTTAATTTTCTCTTCTTAAATTTGTATATCTCTAAACAGAGTAAAAATTCACAAATCTTCTATCAAGATAAAAATCCATATTAAAAAAAAATCCTTATTCTGAAAAAAAGTTTGAATTTTACCTACATTGGTGGATTTTTGGGTTTGTGTGTTATGTATGTTCCACATTTTTTGAGAGAAGTTCATCATGGAGACCTGGCATAATATCTTCAGCTATTCGTCTGATCAGATTGCTGATATTAAGAAGGAAACATCATTATTTTCTGAAACATCAAGTTCTAATGAGTCTCAGCAATGGGAAGAGTATTTGAGATTAAACAAGAAGCTTATTAGATCGGATCTGCTTGGAGTGACGTTAATTGAATATATTAAACAGGAAATCATACCTAGGGGTTTGAGAATGCATAAAATTCTGATGATGTTCTCTGATGATGAAGAATTTGTGGGAACTTGGACTGCAATACTGAATAAGTGTTCCCTAGACCTGATGCTGCTGATTGTTAACAGAGTTAAGAAATATTTGGTAGAGTTGAGTCAACAGATTGAAGAAGCTGAACAAGCACTTAAGCAACAGAGGAATTTGATAATAAAATAACTGAATTTAAGAACACTTGAAGATTTTTGGGATGGGATAAAAGAAGTTAAAATTTAAAAATTTAAAAGCGACCAACTTGACTATTCAAACAATAGAGTGTATAATTGGACTGAGAAGAAGGTGGTTGAAAGAGGTCCCAGGAAGGTACATTATGCCTTCTCGTCAGGTGATGGTTCAAGCGGTTCGGATGAACAAGAGGATATGGAACCTTTAGACACCCGGGCTTCTAAACCTTTTTTACAGGAGGTGGGAGGACAAAAAGGAAGAAGAGATCAACAGCGACAGCAACCAAAAAAGGAGTGGTACAAAACGCCTTTGGATCCAAGATACATGAGAGGGATGTGCCAACAGGTGCACAAGGTACGTCTATAGTTAATTTATCAAATATAATAAGTCCTGTGCAACAACAAGTGCTCAATAATGGACTCTCTTTTGTGCCGACGAATTATCATAACATGTTTGAAAGTAGAATAGCGCTGATTCGGTTCATAAGGAAATTGAATCTGCACCTGTTTTTCCAGTGGGGGGGGGGGGAGGGGGCTATGATTCAAGATGCCTGGTCCAATACACCCTCACATTTTGACTTTTAAGAATTTTGTGTTAAAAGACATTAGTGCTTTTGAGCAATCAAATAAAAATTTTTTTTGCAATTTTTCATCCATTTAACGAGAGGCATTACAATCTTTAGGAAGCTGTGAAGAACTGGTCTGCAAACCAGTGGTTTAAGGGGGGGCAATCGTGATCCGGGATTCAAGTTCTTATGAACATACTGTGTTAGAACATTTTAATAATACCACTGTTTATAGTAGGATACAGGAAGATTCCACTGGCACATTGAGTGATCAGATTAAGGAGTTGGTAGAATCAACTTAGTTTTTGACCGAAAAAAAAAAGATTTTTTTGGTGGTCAAACATCCGAAGATAATGCTGATTTATGGGCTTCCGAAGATCCATAAAGATTTGAAAAATTTGATTCGTCCCATAGTGTCATTGAGGATCACGGTGTTGGAGCCGCCTGCAATCTTTGTTGATCAATTTTTGCAACCAGCAGTACAGCAAAAAGCATCGTATCTTAAGGATACAATTCATTTTCTAAACAATTTAGCAGAGGAAGAGGTGGGGGAAGGGCCTATGCTATTGGTGACCATGGATATAACATCGCTTTACACATGTATCCCACAACAGGCAGCTCTGGATATTGTAATTGATACATTGAAGCACCATCGGGCCGACTAGAATTTCAGCTGAGTTTTTGACTGCATTAACGGAAATAGTTTTGTTTAATAATTATTTCTGTTTTAAAAAAGAGTTCTTCCATCAAGACCACGGGATTCCATTGGGCTCATCGCTTGTACCTTCAGTGGCAAACTTATACGTGGCTCACTTTCAGGCCGATACAGTAAGGACGCGTAAGAAAGAGTGCGGCAGTGCCGGGCACACCCTCGTTTGCCGCGCACACAATTTGGTTCACATACCGCTCAATACAGTATTCAAATGAGACACAAATGCAAGCGGCATACAAAGCACGTCCATGAAGCGGTAGGCGTGCGCAATCCATTTTACTGTATAGAGCGGTAGACAGCGCCTATACAGTATCCTGGGTGTGCTGGTACCTGTCATTTCAAATGTCATTTGAAATGTCATTCCACCAGGAAAGTGGATGGTTCTCCTACAGACCCGCTGCCTTGAGCGCTCGGCTGGACGTCCGAGGTCGCAGCTTGGACGTCCAGCCTGGGCGCTCAAGGCAGGGGGAAGGCCCATGAACGTCTGTCGGCATTGAAGCAAGTGCCACACACTAGTTTCTTCATGTGCAGCACCAGCTCCTTCTCCAGTTCCAGGGACTGAATGCACAGGCTGGAGCGTGGACTGGCCTGCGGCGGGCCGGCACCGTCAGCCTCAGGGTCGCCTGGGGCCCAGTATCGTGAGTCCGAGTAGCTGGAGTGAGGGCCGACGTGCCGCTGGTTGAAGCCCATGCCGATGCCACTGTACCGGTTGCTGCTGGGCTTGCTGCCGCTGTCATAGCCGGTCAGGGTGCGGCGTGCGTTCATGCATCTTCCCACTGCCTTGAGCGCCCGCCTGGACGTCCAAGTTGGGTGCTCAAGGCAGCGGGAAGGTGCATGAACGCACGCCGTGACCTCGGACGTCCAGCCGGGCGCTCAAGTCGCAGCGTGCGTTCATGCACCTTACCGCTGCCTTGAGCGCCTGACTGGACGTCCAAGGTGGGCGCTCAAGGCAGCGGGAAGGTGCATGAACGCACGCTATGACCTCGGACGTCCAGCCGGGTACTCAGGTCGCACTGAGCCCAGCATCGAATAAGTACATGCAAGCTACTGAAAGCAGCAACAGCAGAAAGCGAGAGGGAGAGATGCAAAAGCCAGGGGGTGCAGAGGGGCCACGGGTGCCTGGGAGGAGCTCTTTGCGTGCCGGTGAGACGGGGACAGGAGCAGGTCTGTGCCCGGGCCGGGGTTCTCTCTCCCCTCTTCCTTACCATGGGTTGTTGCACGGGACGCTGCACTCTGATCTTCCTCTGCACTTTGCAGTTGGTGAGTAGTGGCTCCCCTTGGGCACTTTTGCGCCCTTCGCCTGCTGCAATGGGATTGATCTATTAGGGCCTGGGCTGCATGGGGCAGGTTATTCCTGGAGTGCCTCTGGGGTTTTACCTCGCTCGGTGCATGCCCCTGAAAGGGCAGGGGCTTGGGTGTGTGTGTGTGTGTGTGTGTGTGTGCATGCCTGGCATAGGCTGATCTGCTGTGCCTGTGGCTATTACTAGTGCATCAGTTGTACGAGCTGCGTATCATTTTTCTGGGGCAGGGCTAGCGGTGTCGGAGTGTCTGAAAGAACGGCAAAGTTGTGTGTTTCCACTAGGCGAGCACAAATGAGCAGATTGCGAGGTTCAGTGGGGCAGGTCGCCGGTGATTTGTGCTTGCCTATTCACTTTTACAGTGTCGGGGCCGAAGTGGAGTTAATGCCATTGTAGGATGAACCTTGCAAAGACTGTGTGGTTTTCTTTCTTTCTTTTTTTTTTTTTTGATAAAATTACACTTTAGAAAAAGAGAAGCTGCCGCTTTCCTAGAAAGTTGGGCGACCTGAGCGCCCAACTTGGATGTCCAGCCAGGCGCTCAGGTTGCGGCATGCATTCATGCACCTTCCTGCTACCTTGAGCGCCCGCCTGGACGTCCAGATTGGGCGCTCAAGGCAGTGGGAAGGTGTATGAACGCACGGCTTAGGGTGTGTAGGGATAGGGCCTGATACAGGAGTTCGTGCCCACTGCAAGTCAGCGGCGACAAGGAGCCCAGACCCACGAGAAGGCCAGAGGAGCCCCCAGAAACGGTGTCCGTTCTTCCCTATGGAACCGAAGTACTCTGAGGTTAAGCGCGGTGGTGCCAGGTTGGGTTACTTTTTTTCCCCCTTGTGCGACAAGAATTTTTTTCTGTGGATTGGGTTGGTTTGGGACTGGGCGGCTAAGTTCACCACACTAACGCCACACTAACGCCAGGGTCAGGGTAGGCGGTAAATTTGCAGGTTAAAGGCGCGGCAAAATAGCTGGTTAAAAGGGCGATAATCTGGGCGCACGTTACTGTATCGGAGGGAATAGCTAATCCGATCATTAACATATATACATGCGGCAGGTGGAAAGAGATACGCGTTGATTTCAGTAAACGGTAAGGACGCGTAAAACCAGATACTGAATCGCGGGTTAGACATACGCGTCCAAAATGTGCGTACAAAGCGGGTTAAAAACAAGGTAACCACGGCCACGTTTTACTGTAGCGGCCTGTTTGAAGATAAATTTATTTATGGGTCTCAGTGGTGGTCTAAGATCGTTAGGTGGTATCGCTATATAGAATATATCTTTATGGTTTGGAATGCTTCAAAAGATACATTAAATGAGTTTATCGTGTGGCTCAACTCATTGGATTCTAACCTATGTTTCACCCATCAGTACAGTGATTCATGCATTGCTTATCTAGATGTGTTGGTAAAGTTACAAGAACGACAATTTGTGACCACAGTGAACAGGAAAGCCACAGATAAAAACAACCTTTTGCGGTATCATAGTCGTCATGCGGTTGCATTCAAGAAAGGGTTAGTTATTTCTCAATTTTTTAGAATTAAGCACATTTGTTCTTCTAAAGAAGAGTTTGAGAAACAAGCGGGTGTGCTGGCAGAGAGAATCAAAAACCGTGAATATCCCTCCAAAGTGATTAGACAAGCTTATAAAAGAGCAAAGTACAGTGATCGGGCACAGCTTTTATAATACCAGGTCCGTAGAGAGCAGGACCGGTTAATTTATGTACTGCAACAGAGTACTACTTCTGCAGCCATAATGGCTTCAATTAAAAAACATTGGCATGTGTTAGCATTTCATGAGGCCTTTAAAGAGATGCCCATTTTTGCGACCACACGGGGTCCTAATATCCGCGATATGATTGTAAATGCAAGTGTGAAGAAGAGTAAGGCTGTGGTACCTCTGGGAATGGGTCATTGGAAAAGTAGTTCCTGTACAGTATGTGATAATACTATCGAAGGAGATGAATGGTTGGATCCTAACACCGGTCGAAAAGTGAAGCACACTCAGTCTACGGATTGTACGGCTAGTAATGTAATGTACATAGTCGTATGTAGTTGTCCTAAGGTGTATGTAGGACGAACAAAAAGAGCAGTGAAATTACGAATGATGGAGCATAGGTCAAGAATTAATAACAAAGTCCTGTCGGGTCCATTGGTGGGTCACTGTATGGAACAAGAACATAACTTTGCTTATTTAGGGGCAGATTTTCAAAGGGGTATGCGCATAAGATATGCGCGTACCCCCCGAAAACCTACCCCAAGCTCCCCCTGCACGCGCCGAGCCTATGTTGCATAGGCTGCCAGCGAGCGCAAAGCCCCGGGATGCGCGTCGGGGGCGTGTCGCGGCCGATGCATAATCGGGAGTGTTCCGGGGGCGTGGCCACGGCCTCCGGACCAGCCCTCTGACCAGAACATGGCGTGCCGGCAGCCTTGCACGCGCTGACACCGGATTTAAAAGATACGTGCGAATAAATTAAAATCCGGCGTACTATTGTTTGCACTGGTTGCGCGAACAAAAGTACGCACTCGCGTACTTTTTAAAAATCTGCCCCTTAATGTGGACAGTGATTGATATTGTAGTGAGCACTAATGTTTTTTCAGACACAGCATCTCTTCTAAATTACAGAGAACAACTTTGGATTCATAAGTTGGGGACAGAAGCCCTGATAGGTTTGAATGACCAGGTTGACTGGTTATCATTACTTTGATGTTTCAACTAGCAGGTGAAGTTTTAAAGGGAAGGCTGGAGTTATTTGCGTCCCCAAAAGGTCACATGATGTTGTCCCTTTAAATTGAAGACGCTGTGAATGGGAACTTAGGTCCGCCATTTTCGAAGAAGGTTGATGCAGCGCTTTGCGAGCAAAAATAAAAATGAAAAGTTTAAAAACATGGCTCTTCAAAAAAGCTTTTCACAATGAGAGTGGGGAGTGAGGAATACTAGCGGACAAGAAAGAGAACTCCGGCACACTGTTAAAAGTCAACAAATAGCAGTTATCCCTCCTTTATTATTTTTTCTCATACTTAAAGATTAATTTAAGAGTACAGTGTTCTCATATATGGATATCCTATTACTCATATAAATGGAATTTCCAATCCACAATCCAAATAGCGTATATTATTTGAATCATGTAACCGAAACTTTATTGGCACCTACTAGCTAATTTATAATCCTAACCAAACTTATTTATGTGCCTATCTGTAAACCGTTGTGATGGTATACTACTAAACGACGGTATAGAAAAGTTTTTAAATAAAGAAATAAATATGATGGAATAATATATTGGTGAGCTGAGAAGAGGTGTGAATAAGCGGTTTCCCCTGAAGAAGATGTCTCGAAACCTGGCCATGTCGGGTTAAAATGCTACCATGGACTATTTTCTCAGCGGCTCAGTTAACAGCGTGGATTGAAGATCTTGCGATCTGGTTGAGAACTACAAACATAACTAGACTGAGCTAAGTATTTTTCATTCTTGGATTGAGCTAATTAATGTTGTGAGTTTAATATTTAATGAAAATTATAGCCACCTTTGGATTTAGTTAATGATTCTAAAATTATAAACAACAACGTTTGATTCAGCTTAAGATTTTGTGAGCCGTGGAGAATATATAATTGGGAAGTCATCAAGATTAAATGAGAATCGTTGCTTTCTAAAAATAGTCAAGCGGTGAACTGTTCCTATTTTTTAGACAAAAAATTCATAATAAATGAAAAAAATGTTTTTGTGCGAATAAATTTTAATAGAAAAGTAAGGTGGTCGGTGGTTTGTTTATGATTAAAAGCAAACCCGAGGGTAACTTAGATGGTACTCTTTGAGGTTTATGAAACAACCACTGGCCATCATAAAAAAAATTTTGGGAATAAGGATTTTTTTGAACATGGATTTTTTGTCTTGATAGAAGATTTGTGAATTTTTACTCTGTTTAGAGATATACACATTTAAGAGAAAACAAGAAAATAGAGAAAAAAAATTAAGACGGGGTGTAGATTTTTGGTGTTGCATTTTGGTGAATTTTACCTACATTGGTGGATTTTTGGGTTGGTTTGAAGAAATTCTGGCAGGCTGGTGTCACTGCAGGTATATATATATACTGTGACTTCAGCTTGCTTCGTCTCCATCTGCTGGCAGTGGAGCATAACTCACTGGTCCTGAGGCCATTTGTCTAGCTAAGGAAAACAAAATTATCAGGTAAGTAGTAATTTCTCCATTTTATTTATTTATTTATTTAAGGATTTTTATATACCGCAGTACGTAAAGATATACATCACCGCGGTTTACATTTAACAATAACTTAGCAACAGGCTTTACAATTGACATTATTAATAGGTATTAATTAGAATAAATTACAATTAACAGAATTGACGGAAAACAGGCTGTACAGACCGTGGACCATCCATTAGTGTTTAACATACAATTAAAATATTGAAGTAACTAATAAACCTTTACGAACCAACACTAAAACCAAATAGCATTCTTTCCCAACAAGCTTATGTGTTCAAACCTTACAATGTAGACCTAGCTGCATCTGGATCTGGGTAATGTTTGAACCTGCAAAAAAGGGGTTTTCAACCCTGCAGTGAATGCAAGCCATTGCAGCCAAGGTGAAGGAATATAAAAATACATCAAAACCACTGTGCTCTCCTGTGAATGACAAATGTTCTGCAAGAACCAGCATCTAACACTCAGCGTTAACAAGTTGGGAAAAGGGCTGTACTGTTTAGCTTGCCCAGAGAACAGCACTACATAGCCAGCAGAGGAGGAAGGGCAAAGGAATGCTGGGAGACCATTTAAAGAAGAAAAGGAGCAAACTGGCTGGCTCTGTCTTGAGCGTGAGAGGTGGGGATGGTCAGGAGTTAGAGCCAGGAAGAGGCGAGTGTGTCTGGCAGCTCTGCAATCACTTCTTCTGAAGAACTAATTATCAAGAGGAAGAGACAAAAGTCTGCACTTTAGGAAATAGAGAGACATTGCTTCTTAGCCAACCTACATTTAAAATCCCAACAAGGGACAGAGAGGACTCAGGAGCTGAGAGATTTCCTTTCAAAAGATTTCCAGAACCAGGTATACATGGCTGGATCATCCTCCTAAGAGAATGAGTTACGTAATCTAAATTTGCACAGCGAGTATGTTAGCAGAGGAGAGAAAGATTTTATTTCCTTGCCCTTTGTCAAAAATTCAGTATCTCATCTTAACTGCTTCAGCTTTTCAGCTGAAGTCAAACATAAACCTTGGCTGGCAAGTTCAGACACATGAGAAGGGACAGAGAAGCTGATGGACCGTGGTCTTTCTGTAAGAGACTGAACCCAAGCCCACTTTCTGTTTAGTACCAAGTAAACCATTTGAGGAAGCTCTACAGGAGTGAGAGACTTTCCACACACCGCAGTGCTCATCTCTTTGGCTTGTCATCTAGCCAGCTCCACCATCAAGAGGGACGTCTTCATTTTCTTGTGTTAGTTTTTTTTTCCCACACAATTTTGTGTTTGGGACAGGCTGCACCCTTTACAAACTGGTGACATTGGGGTGGATCTGTTCCTCCCCCCCCTGCTTTTTTTTAAATACTCAGGGGTAAAGACAATTTTTGAAAGCTGTGTACTTTATTGCTTCCCCCCCCCCCTTTCCCTCTTAGCTTTCCTTATATTTTTTCCTACTATCCATATGAGTATGTTGGCTGCCCAAGCCATACCAGGCCATACCAGTGTTATTTCTGCATTGCTTAATTTAAAATAAGAAAACTGCAAGTTCATATTATACTGTAACAGCTAATTTATATATTTTCCCTTTGTAGTTTTTAGCTGTTCTCTATTTTATAATTATTGTATTTTCAAAATTTTTAATTGTAAACCGTTGTGAAGGCATGTCTGATGTAACGGTATAGAAATGCTAATAAACTAAATTAACTAAAAACTAAACTAAAATAATTCACTACTGTACTTTTCCCATTTAATGTTCTGGTTGGATTTACTGTTTACTTACACAGTACTTGTAAAAGGGTTAATTACTGTTTTATTCTGATGTGATGACTATCTGGTCTGTGGTGCCACAACTGAGAGGTTGTTTGCAAGGGCACAGAATTGCAATATTGGGGTGACCACTCGGGCTACAAACCCGTAAATAAATCATATTAGTAAATATAATTTTTCTTGTGGTACTCCCCACCTCAATCATAGGGGTAATTAATAGTCTGGACCAAGGTGGGGGCCATATTGTTTTATATTACTTCATTTCTAAACATCTAATATGATGCACACTAGTGCCACCTTTTCCTAAAGTAATTGAAGAGGGGCTTCACTGAGTACAGATACGCTTCCCAAATTGTTCTTAATAAGAGGCATTCAAAATTAGGTTTTCTTGAAATATCTCATGAAAAAATGCAGATATGTACAGCAGCATCTGAGAATGTTTTAATTTTATATATGCCACGTCATGACCCTTATTCATTCCATTTATTATGGATTTTTAATAGTATCTTTCCCATTGAACAAAGGAGGCTGGGAAATCTAGTTTGGATATATGAATCTGTCATCAGAGTGATAAATTCACCCATGAACTATTTAATAGTAGGAGGTTAATATTGCAGTCATTGTGTTGCCTATCATTGTGTAATATTATACTCAGTCTGTTTTCATCTTTTCCTTTCATAGCAAGCCATTGACAGTGAGGTGGAAGCTGAGGCCGTCCCTTCTATCACAGTAAAGGTATTGTGCTTAAATCAAACTTCAACACTTTAATTGAAGAAGTGAATTTTTATCATTTCACAGGCTATCCTATTGCCTAGGCCAGTGGTCTTCACTAATTTTTAAGCAGGGGCTACTTTGGATGCAGAGGGGCTGGGGGAGAGTCCACATATTTTCCCACACAGGGCTATGGGCCAACAAAATTACTGACAGGTGTATGCCAGTGACATATTGTCCCTACCACTCTTGCTGTATCTCTCAGCTCCATTCTATCTTGTGCTACAATTCTCTGTCTCTCAACACTGCTTGCAGTCTGTCTGAAACTTCCTCACCTATCCCAAACAGTCTTCTCCTTTCAAATTCCTAGCAGCCTTCTGACCCTCTCTATCCTCCCTAGTGCAGCTTTAGCAGCCTGTGATCTCTTCCCACCCTTACACAGCAGCAGCTTCCCTCCCACCCCCACCGACCCCAGAGCAATCTCTCATATTGTAGTCTACCTCAGGGAGAGTGTAAAAGGCTAGCCATGGCACAGAATCAATGGTGCCTCCTTTTGTCTTTGTGCGCTGGGAATTACATCACTGACTCCTCCGCCATCTCCCTTCCATTGGCTGACACTGCCTCCTGCTGCACTTCAGCCAGAGCGAGCCCACTGAGACATCCTCTGCGTTATTGGCTACCAGAAGTTTCCTATTTGCCCCATGATGATGGGGGGAAAAATGCAACCTGGGGGCTGTGCTAGGGTTCTGAAGGAGCCACCACTGGCTCCCCTGGCCTTACCTTGAAGGAGCACTAACCTTAGCCATGGAACTAGCAGGCAGAACATGAATTGCCATATATATATATATCAATTCAGCCAAATTTGGCTGGGTTTTTTTTGATAGAAGATAATAGTTTTATTAGTTTCTGGCCAAAAGTGTAAGTAAAGTTAACTTATGTTTGGCCTTTTCTCTTATGTCTGCTGGACTTAGAAGTTTAGAGTGGCTAATGAACAAATAATATTAATTTGTGGATTTGAAATATTCATTTGTAGACTTGGAAAGTATTTTTTTTTAACTGGAGTGGCTCAAAGCATATCTGTAAAGACATTTTACATAAATAGCACCTTTACATGACTGTTTTATAACTGACAGGTGGTTTCTGATCAGTTTATGGATTCAAAAGACACTTATCAGAAACTCACATCATTGGAATCTACCTTCTAAATGCTCAATGTGTTGGCTTCTGGAAAGATTGTTTTTAACTTTATATCCCATTTTAGTTGTTTTTTTTGTTTTGCTTTTTTTTGAATAGCTACTCTAAGATTAATAAGTGGGAATTATATTAAAGTGACATTCCACTGAAATTGGTATCCCTGATGAAATACAAAACTAAGGAGCTTACTTCATCACATAACTTAATAGAGGCTGCCTAGTGCAGTGCTTCTCAACCCAGGCCTTGGAGCATACTTAACCAGTTAGGTTTTCAAGCTATCCATAATGAATATGCATGAGATATATTTTCATGTATTGCTATCATTGTATGCAAATCTATCTCATGCATGTTCATTGTGGATATCCTGGAAACCTGACTAGCTAGGTGTGCCCTGAGGACCCGGGTTGAGAAGCACTGGTCTAGTGGTTTGAGCCCTGAAAGAATTGCCCTAAATCTTGAAGTTTTTTTTTAACAATGCATACTTTACTTAACATAATTAAAGAAGGGATTTGTTACTGCCAAATATTTTAGAGCATTGTATTGTTAACTAAATTCTTAATGTTCTTAAATGTTTAAAAAACAAAAAGGATGGTACTGATAGTATCATATTGTCAAATAGATAGTATGTTATGATTAAAACTCTTATTTTGTTCTTTAAAATGTGTTCTCTGTCAATAAGGAGGCATTAATCAGTCATAATGTGTGGGTGACACCATCTGATGGCACCGACATGGACCCATGTCTCAGAATTCAGAAAAAGTCTTTCTGAGCATGCACAAGAGTTCCTGTGTACACACACTGTCTTATGAGCTCCTCAGTCTTTCTTCATCCAAGCTACTCCACAGACATGTTCCCAGTTTCTCTTTATTTTTTGGCCTTATCTTTTTGCTTCAATTTCGTGTTTGGTGAACTCTTCTTTTGCTTCTGCCTCAACAGAACTTGTAAGTTCTAAAAAAAAAAAAAAAAAAAAAGAAGAAGAATTGGAGAAATAAAAAGCAAAAATGTCTGCAGTAAGCAGGTTAAAGGCCTTTGGGTGTTTGACATTGCATGTCCATCATGAGCACCTACTCAGTCTATCCTTGACTGGGCCTGAACCATGATGCTTCTAATTGTGTCAGTTGTGGTTAGATGTCCTATGAGTGCAACAATACTGTACCTGGAAGATGGAGGTTTTTCAACAGACGCGATTGGATAAGACGTCGAAGCAACATGAGGGAAGATACTGCAGCCATGCTACCTCTCAAGATTCCTGGTCCCATAAGAAGTGTCAGTTGCACTGGGACTCTACCTGTTCTCACTCCCATTGGTCAATGAATGCTCCCCTCCCTCCACAGTGCCGACTATCTGATTTGTCATAGGTCAGGGGTTGAGCAAGACACAGAAGGCACCAGATGAGGTATTGAGTAGAATGGCTAAGCAGCATAATGGAGCCCCTCTGGGCCATAACTCTCAGTGGCAAAGAAACCAGCATAATCTACACAGCACGCCACCAAAGCAGACCTTTCTTTGACATTAAGATGAGAACCTTTGGTGCAGGTATCCTCATCCTTTTTGGCAAAGAGGATCTCGATGGCGCTGAGGAACTTGCTCCTTTCAGATGCTCCAGGGTGTTGTCTGTTTCATTGGGGCAGAACACACTGGTGCATACAGCACACAGTCTGTCAGTATGGTGTGGAGTACCACAGCACCTTTGGTCTTGTCAGAGTGGAGCACTTTGGCACAAAGGATCATATATCCGTCTGCTTTGGTCTTGGTGCTTAAGATATCTCTGTCACTGCTGACAGTTAAACCCAGCACACAGTAGTGGGATACATTGGCACAGCCGACATGAAATGGTTCCGAGCTTGGTGCTTCTACAATTACAGCCTCTGTGCTCTTGAGCTTATGTTTAACACTACTGGTTGCAATAACACCCAGCGAGGATGAGCCCATCTGGATGTCAGAAGAGAATTCACCTCATCCTACTTCAGCACAAAGAGTCCATCAACCAATAGGGGCAAGCTTTTGGAGCTGAAAAATTGCTTTGCCTCTTTAAGCCTGTGAGATGGAAGTTGGCTCTTCTGTCCAGGATGGAGGAACTTTTCTCATACAGTGGGGCCTCACAGAATCCTCAGGAGCTTCAGACTGTACCTCAGACACTAGGGTGGTGGAAGTGAGTCCAATTCCTGACTGATTCGCCTTCCTTTGAGGAAGATCTCTGATGAGTTGGTAGTGGATAATGTGGAATCAGTCCATTCCAAGTTCTTACTCATATTCTTTCCATTAGATCATCTTCATCCACATCATCATCAGGGTTGTAGCTGGAGTACCTTTGTAGTCCAGTGAAGAGGCGCCCATAGGGATCCCTTCAAACCCACTGCCAGACTTTCTGCAACATATGTCTCTGCCAGAAGATCTCAGTTATTCATGCTTCCTATACAGATTTGCAAAGACATTGTCAACGAAAGTGAGGAAGGAGCAGGACCTGAGATCACATGTTTTCGGCTTGCTACGTATGACCTCCTCAAAGATCTACAAATAAGAATGTGGCAGGCTTCCATATTATGCCATCTGATAGCCTGAAAAATTGACTTGAAGTACAGAGTCGAGGTCTCGCAAAGATTTGGTGTAGTCCAATTGCCAAACTACTTTGTAGAGGTGGAGTCTACTTTGAAATGGACTAAGTGCTCGTGAACACCCCAGTGATCCTCAAGGATTGGATCCAAAGGCATTTGAGTCATTTGGGAAGAAAATCTTCCAAGGATCCATGTTGAGCACTCGGATTGTGGCCCATTGGTTTCTTATGCATGAATGTGTGCAGAAGCTGATGCCTCTTATGCATGAATGTGTGCAGAAGATGACGGACCCTAGATAGGCAAAGTTCCAGTGAGCTATTGAGGATGCAAGAAGTGTAAGAAATATCTTATCTGCTTCACCTATGAGGTTGCTGACCCTGCGGCCAGAACCTTGGCAGTTTCTATAGGAGCCAGGAGACTCACATGGTTGCATGCAAGTGGACTGTGAAAGAATGTGCATAACCATCTGGCTTAGGTGCCCTGAATGAGATAAAACTTATTGAGGACAAGGTGCAGGAGATAGTGGCTTTGGTTGAGGAGAATCACTTCACTCTGCTGTCACTATCAGCTCTGGCAAGAGATCAGTATGGTCCTACCAGACATCAGTACTTTGCCTGCATGTGTCCATACCTTCAGAGATGACCCTTCCTTACTTTTCAGTGTTTACAGGCTCCTGTTACTCTGCCATAGCAGCTACCTGCTACAGGGTAGTAGAGAGAGACACAGCCAAAGGCACAGCAGCAGTCATACCCTAAGCCAGTGAATGGTTTTTGACATTCCTGAGGCTTGTTTCCTCCAATGGGGGGAAGGGTCCAGTTCTTCCTTCCAGAATAGATCTCCTCCATTACCGAGGACAAGTGGGTCTTGAGAATTGTGGAGTATAGCTACTGCTTACATTTCTCTCAACATCCTATGACCCAATGAAGTTCAATCTTCTGTTTTGACCAGACTGGCAAATTCTTGTAGCCAACGACCTGGTGTGATACTTACAGAAAACCTGGGCATAGGTGTGCAATAATTTGGAGAAAGCCATGATCCAACAGAAAAATTTGCAGACCGTCGTCATAGACGTGAACCCCAGTTTCAGGTTGGCAACCAAGTCAGGCTGTCCACAAGGAATCTACTTCTGAAGCTTCCTTGTGCTAAATTTGACCCTAAGTACATAGGGCCATGTGCCATTATTGAGAAAACTAACCCAATAACCATGCACCTTCAGCTTCCCAGCACTCTTAAGATACATCTCCCTGTTAAAGCCAAACTCACCAGATCCTTTCAACAAGCAAAGAACTCCTCCTGATTCAGTTCTGGTCAATAGCCAATCAGAATTTGAGGTTGAGGAGATTCTGGAAACTAGATAATCCCTTAGCAGAGTACAATACTTAGTCCATTGGAAGGTATATGGCCCAAAGAAACATCTTGGGTTGTTGCATCTGACGTCCACAAACCTAGTCTTTTGAAGAAATTTCTTGGTAAGCAATGTAAGGGGCTGTCCAAAGGCCTTCTCTGAAGAGGGGGGGGGGGGGGGTGTTTGGTGGTACTGTAAGGATCTGGTGCCGAGTGCTCCTCTGGCCTGTAGGTGGTGCTGTAAACCACTTGAACTGTCTATCTAGTCCTCCCAGTTCTGTGCTTCTTGTTTTCCCCTGGTGGCTACCTTGTTTCCCATCTGGACTTGTTTTATGCTGAGGGAGTCTCAGTAGTCAGTTGCTAGAGCTTGGTCCTACCTTCCAGTCCTCATACTCTGGCTCCACTCCTATATCAAGAAGACTTCATTATCTTCATTTTCTACATTCAGCAGTCTTGTTTGTCCTCCTTCCTAGGTTTCTGGATTTCTGGTTCATTCCTGCTCTTTACCCTGTTTCAGGCTTCTTGTTTCCTGTCCGTGTTGGAGGCCATCCCCGGTTTAATGCTTCACCAGCACCAGAAGGCTCAACCCGAAGGGAAGGTGACTCCTAGACAGAAGTCCATCTACCATTGGTGGCCTGGATTTGACTGTCTTGGATTAGGCCACTCTTTTCTGGGGCAACTCACAAACAACCACCATCAAAGTTCCTCCCCAGGCTCTGGAATTCTCTCCCATTAGAGGCCAGATGCACAACTAATATATTGATTTTCAGTCTCTAAGCAAGGCTTAACTAGCTATTACATGTGAGTGATGTCATATGGTAACACCAAATGCACCTCGCTCTTAGCTAGAAGAGTTTTTGCTCTACTGAACATATATGGGAATTTCCACTTGGTCGTTGCCTTTTGAACCCCATCAGCCTTTCTTAATCAAAGCACTAGGACAGACATTAACCTATCTCACTCTCTTTTTTTTTCTATGAAAATGTAAGATATATTGTCTTTATAGTTGTCTTACTGTTTCAGCAGCCTCCAAACAGCACTTTTCAGTGCTACAAAAAAAAACCAGATTAAGAACTTTTTGTTCCTCTCCATGTCCAGTAAGAAGAAATCCATGCTGAATGGGATCAAGGACTGTATTTGTAGTAGAAGAAGGTGTTGTACCAATGGACATGAACACTGCTACTGCTGCCTTGGACCAGACCACGACCAAGGTAGCTGTTACTATTGTGGATGGATGACCCCAAGTACTCAGAAAATGAGTGCATGGAAAATGGAGAAACTTTGAAAGTCTCTCAGAAGCCGCAATTAGTCCTCTACTCAGAATGCAGCCTTGTCTGCCTCCCTGGGACCTGAGTTGAGCAGGAGCTCCTCAAAACTACCTCAACCATTAGCAGAACGGGCCAAATCCCCGGGCTCAAGTAAGACATCTATTGAAGAAGTAGAGGCACCACTCTGTGGAGTCATTGGAGCAGCTGGTTGGCAAATAGCTTCAAGGGTCAGGCATGTTTACACTGTAGATACATAAGTCCATGGCATCTTTGAAACACAAGACACCGGTGCAGAAAACTGCAGAGTGAAATGCATCAGTCCTCATTTATAGATTTATTTAGGACCTAATTTTAGAAAGCATTTACACACTTAAAATTGGGTTTTACACGTGTAGATGCACTTTACCTGTGTAAGTGGGCTTTTGAAAATTGCTACAATATATGCCATTGATTTGTCCAAAAGATATTCATGTGTATGTTCGCTTTATGCAAGAAAATGGATTTTAAATTGCTACAATATTATATAACAATTACAAGTGTAACTCCTTTTAAAATTACTTCCTTAGTGTATTTAGCTCACACCTTTTCATTGTAGCTCAAGGTGAGTTACATTCCCATACAGTAGGTATTCTCCCAGTCCTCAGAAGGCTCACAAGTTGATACCTGAGGCAATGGAGGCTGAAGTGACTTGCCAAAGGTCACAAGGAGTAGCAGTGGGATTTGAACTCTGGTTTCTCTGGTTCTTAACCTGATGCTATAACCATTAGGCTCTTCCACAATTTTACCATCAGCTCAGGTTGCTCCATAGTCAATGCATCGAGCTGCAGTGCTTCCTGCACAACAGAATGCAGAAGATGTATAAGATTCCATTTGGAATCAGAAAAGTATGTTCTACCATCCACGCCCAGTCAAAGGGCACGTCAGCTCTTTAACCGTATAGCAAAGCTAGTGAAAGATTTCTTTGCCTCTATGGTGGCTAAGGATAAGGAAGGTACCTTCCATCCTTTTCTTTCCAGGATATCAGATTTGCTCCCATGAGGAGGAGTCCCAGTATCCCTGATTAGGATTGATATTCCATCAGAAACCCCATGTGGTGATTCTAGTCCAAGAAATTTGCTTGCAGAGAAGTCCAGCCAGTCAGAGAATGTTCACCAGAAGTATACCCCTCTGAGGGAACCAGGAGCCCCACTTTAGTCCCTTCTTCATCATTGGGCTACTGGATCAGTAATCCCACTCTTCTCTGCTTTGAAGAGGGATTGATGAGGTTCCTTTCTGGCCCTTCTGGAATGCTCGTCTCCACTGGAAGACCTTTCTTACTCCAGATTTCTAAAAAAGCTGGGAAAAATATTAAGAGTTGATGTATGTAGGGACAAAGATCCTTGAGCAAACTCTTTGGCCTCCTCCAGATTCTGGCAACACCAGTGGAGCCAGCAGCAATCTTGATCCATAGTATTCTGTAAGAATTACTTCTAAAATGTGGGAAAATGCTGTTTCCTGTGTCCCAGTAGCAAGGAAACTAGATCTCAAATATA
Organism: Rhinatrema bivittatum; assembly: GCF_901001135.1. Lineage (NCBI taxonomy): Eukaryota > Metazoa > Chordata > Amphibia > Gymnophiona > Rhinatrematidae > Rhinatrema > Rhinatrema bivittatum. Next base: position 329,968,953 of record NC_042616.1, on the reverse strand, counting down.
GAATAGAAAAATCTCTGTGGTGTGGAATAGTACAATTACCGTACTAATCATTTGTGGTGTAATCTGCTCTTAAAAGAGTGAAGAAAACATGGATATAGTCCAGTAGCCAACAAGAAAGGATCCCAGACTAATGGTTTGACAAGGTTTTCTTTGTTTAATGCACTAATCTCCACTCACCAATTCTACATGGTTCAGTAGCTGCATGAGGCTATCACTACTTGGCTTTTTGGCTAAGACCAAATGTAGTAGTTGCACAAGGCTATACAAAAGCTGAAACCATTTCGTCCATCAAATGAAGGCAAAGTTGCATACTTTCAGCCACTCTTTGATGCAAAAGAGTATAATTGTCATCTTTTTCAATCCATCTATGAAATATTTGATACCATGGCTCATATCTGACAGTGTGAGGGTATATTATATAGCTTGGTCGAGAGCCAGTAAGCCTTCATGATGATGTCAACAAAAAGTTGGCAGACAGCCCAGGCCTGTGTAATCACCTTTTCAGAGAAAAGTTTGTTTATTTTATTTATTTAATTTAATTTATTTATTTATTTATTTAGTCTCTTCTATACCGATAGCCGTTTGCACATCGTATCGGTTTACATACAACTAATAACTTTTGGGCATGGCCCTTACAAAGAACAATCGAAAGAAAAGTAACAAAAATATATATAAGAGATATAAATGTGTTAAGATATATATGTATTAAGAACCAGGACTATATATAGGGGTATCTTAGGCAGCTACAGTAACAAGAACTTTATATAATGCTGAGGAGCATATCAATGTATACGACAACTATAATACAAGATACCAAGAGATACGGATTAATCAAAGACAGCGTTCTTAAGGCGTTCTTAATCAGTTGCCATGGGTGGGGTATAAAGCCAGGGGTGGAGAGCAAACTTCATAGATGGTAATATGAAGGGGTCCCGGAGCACACAGCAGAAAGAGCAAAAATAAAAGCAAGGGAGAGCTATGGAGTCATAAAGGATTCTTGTGGTTTACTTTAGAGAAACTATTGCTCAAATAAAGGAACAAAATGTGGCAATCCAGTCCCTTTGTACAGGATAAGAGCAGTAGTCTTCTGCTTGGCACCCTTACTACGCTTTTAAAAGGCCATATTTCTAGAGATGCTCCTTCTGACAATATCAATGATACCAGATGCCGCTTCTGCTTCTGCAACATAACTCCTGGCTTGCAGTAAACAGCATGCGTGCCATCAACCAAAAGCACAACAAGTTCAGCCAAAGCCTGGACCAAGTTTTTGGCTGCCTTTCAAACTCAGCACTCATCCTCACCAGTAGGGGGGGAGAATCCAGCATTACCTGGGTGTAAGATCACCAAAGATCACTGTATGTGATGGGGAGTAAAGGGCTGTTGTGCAGGGAACAAGAGAGGGACCTCGGGGTGATAATGTCTAGCAGTCTGAAGACGGTGAAGCAATGTGACAAGGTAATACCTAAAGCTTGAGGAATGCTAGGCTACATAGAGAGAGGAATAACTAGTAAGAAAAAGGTGATAAACCCCTTGTACAGGTCCTTGGTGAGGCCTTACTTGGAGTACTGTGTTCAGTTCTGGAGACTGTATCTCAAAAGGGACAGAGATAGGATGGAGGCAGTCCACAGAAGGGCGACCAAAATGGTGGGTGATCTCCATCAAATAACTTATGAGGAAAGGTTGAAGGACCTAAATATGTATACCCTGAAGGAAAGGAGGTGCAGGGTAGATATGATACAGACCTTCAGATACCTAAAAGGTTTTAATGATGCACAATAGCCACTGCTATTACTAGCAATGGTGACATGGAATAGACTTAGTTTTTGGGTACTTGCCAGGTTCTTATGGCCTGGATTGGCCACTGTTGGAAACAGGATGCTGGGCTTGATGGACCCTTGGTCTGACCCAATATGGCATGTTCTTATGTTCTTACAGTCAACAACAAACCTTTTCCATTGGAAAGAAATCAGTAGAACTAGGGGTCATAAAATGAAACTCCAGGGAGGATGACTGAGAATCAACGTCAGGAAATATTTCTTCACAGAGAAGCGTGATGGATGCCTGGAATGCCCTTCCAGAGGAAATAGAAACATACATAGAAACATAGAAACATAGAAATGACGGCAGAAGAAGACCAAATGGCCCATCCAGTCTGCCCAGCAAGCTTCCCTCATTTTTTCTCTCATACTTATCTGTTTCTCTTAGCTCTTGGTTCTAATTCCCTTCCACCCCCGCCATTAATGTAGAGAGCGGTGATGGAGCTGCATCCAAGTGAAATATCTAGCTTGATTAGTTAGAGGTAGTAGGGGTAGTAACCGCCGCAATAAGCAAGCTACACCCATGCTTATTTGTTTTTACCCAGATTATGTTATACAGCCCTTATTGGTTGTTTATCTTCTCCCCTGCCGTTGAAGCAGGGAGCTATGCTGGATATACGTGAGGTATCAGTTTTTTCTTCTCCCCTGCCGTTGAAGCAGAGAGCTATGCTGGATATGCATCGAAAGTGAAGTATCAGGCACATTTGGTTTGGGGTAGTAACCGCCGTAACAAGCCAGCTACTCCCCGCTTTGTGAGTGTGAATACTTTTTTCTTCTCCCCTGCCGTTGAAGTTATGCTGGATATGCGTGAAGTATCAGTTTTTCTTTTCCCCTGCCGTTGAAGCAGAGAGCTCTGCTGGATGTGTGAAGTAACAGTTTTTCTTCTCCCCTGCTGTTGAAGCAGAGAACTATGCTGGATATGCATTGAAAGTGAAGTATAAGAATGGAGTGATCAAACTAGTTGAAAGGCATCAGGAATAGAGGAAGGTGGAGGTAGTAATTTGGATATTTGGTTTGGGGTAGTAACCGCCGTAACAAGCCAGCTACTCCCGTCTTTGAGAGTGCAAATCCTTTTTTCCACATTTCCTCTTGCTGTTGAAGCTTAGAGTGATGTTGGAGTCACAGTAACCATGTGTATGTTTATTGAATAAGGGTATTGTCTCCAGGCAGTAGCCATCATTCTGGCGAGTCACCTACTCTTCATTGGCGGCCTCTTGACTTTATGGATCCACAGTGTTTATCCCACGCCCCTTTGAAGTCCTTCACAGTTCTGGTCTTCACCACTTCCTCCGGAAGGGCATTCCAGGCATCCACCACCCTCTCCGTGAAGAAATACTTCCTGACATTGGTTCTGAATCTTCCTCCCTGGAGCTTCAAATCGTGACCCCTGGTTCTGCTGATTTTTTTCTTATGGTAAAGGTTTGTCGTTGCCTTTGGATCATTAAAACCTTTCAAGTATCTGAAAGTCTGTATCATATCACCTCTGCTCCTCCTTTCCTCCAGGGTGTACATATTTAGATTCTTCAATCTCTCCTCGTACGTCATGCGATGAAGATCCTCCACCTTCCTGGTTGCCCTTCTCTGTACCGCTTCCATCTTGTCTTTGTCTTTTTGTAGATACGGTCTCCAGAACTGAACACAGTACTCCAGGTGAGGCCTCACCAAGGACCTGTACAAGGGAATAATCACTTCCCTTTTCTTACTCGATATTCCTCTCTCTATGCAGCCCAGCATTCTTCTGGCTTTTGCTATCGCCTTGTCGCATTGTTTCGCAGACTTCATATCATTAGACACTATCACCCCAAGGTCCCTCTCCTGCTCCGTGCACGTCAGCCTTTCCCCCCCCATCGAATACAGTTCATTCGGATTTCCGCTCCCCATATGCATGACTTTGCACTTCTTGGCATTGAATCTCAGCTGCCATATCTTCGACCACTCTTCCAGTTTCCTTAGATCCCGTCTCATTCTCTCCACTCCTTCCGGCGTGTCCACTCTGTTGCAGATCTTAGTGTCATCCGCAAAAAGACAAACCTTACCTTCTATCCCGTCCGCAATGTTGCTCACAAAGATATTGAACAGGACCGGTCCCAACACCGATCCTTGCGGTACACCACTTAAAACCGCTCTCTCTTCAGAGAAGGTTCCGTTTACCATCACACATTGTCTTCTGTCCATCAACCAATTTGCAATCCAGGTCACCACCTTGTCACTCACTCCCAAGCTTCTCGTTTTATTCACCAGTCTCCTGTGCGGAACCGTATCAAAAGCTTTGCTGAAATCCAAGTATATGACATCGAGCGCTCTTCCTTGATCCAATTTCTTGGTTACCCAGTCAAAAAAGTCAATCAGATTTGTCTGACAGGATCTTCCCCTGGTGAATCCATGTTGCCTCTGGTCCATCAATTCTCCGGACTGTAGATAGTTCACTATTCTCTCTTTCAGCAGAGACTCCATTACTTTTCCCACCACCGAAGTGAGGCTAACCGGCCTGTAGTTGCCAGCCTCCTCCCTGTTCCCACTCTTGTGAAGCGGGACCACCACCGCTCTTCTCCAATCTCTCGGCACCACTCCCGTTTCTAGGGATCTATTGAACAGGTCACACAGCGGACCCGCCAGAACATCTCTGAGCTCCCTCAATATCCTTGGATGAATCCCATCAGGCCCCATGGCTTTGTCCACTTTCAGGTTCTTTAGCTCTTCCCACACATTTTCTACTGTAAAAGGATTTTCATCTATTCCACTTCCCTCCAGTTTCTTGTTGTGTAGAGATGGTCCTTCTCCAGGGTCTTCTTTAGTGAACACAGAGCTGAAGTATTCGTTTAATATTTCTGCCATTTCTTCGTCTGTCTCCACACATTGATCATTACCACCTTTCAATTTCACTATACCACTTTGGACCTTTCTCTTTTCGCTGATGTATCTGAAAATGTTTTGTCACCATTTTTTATCTCCTTGGCAATCCTCTCTTCTGCTTGATTTTTTGCCAACTTGATTGTTTTCTTCGTCTCCCTCAGTTGATACAAATATTCTTCTTTGTGCTCCTCCCTTTGGGATCCTTTATATTTCTTGAATGCTGTTCTTTTAGCTTTAATTTTGTCAGCCACCTCCTTTGAGAACCAGATAGGTTTCAATTTTCTTTTGCTTTTCTTTATGTTTCTAACATATAGAGCAGTTGCCTTGGTGATTGCTCCTTTTAGATTGGTCCACTGCTGATCCACATCTCTCTCGTTCTCCCATCCTTTAAGTTCTTCCTCCAGGTACTTTCCCATTTCCTCAAAGTCTGTGTTTTTGAACTGTAAAACTCGGGTCTTTGTGGTTCTTTTCCCTATTCTATTAGTGATATTAAACCATACCGTTCGATGATCACTGCTGCTGAGGTGGGCGCCCACCTGGACATCTGAGACATTATCTGCATTATTGAGCAATAAGTCGAGTATAGCACCTTCTCTCGTGGGTTCCAACACCATTTGTTTGAACAAAGATACTTGCATGGCATCCATTATTGCTCTACTATTTTTAGTTTCTGCAGATGGGATTTTCCAGTCTACATCTGGCATATTAAAGTCACCCACGATCACCACTTCTCCCTTCCTGCCTATCTTATGGATGTCTTCAATCAGATCTCTGTCCAGCTCTTCCTTTTGGTTTGGAAGCCTGTACACCACTCCAATATAAATGGACACTCCGTCATCTTTTTTTAGGTCGACCCATAGAGCTTCTTCTTTACCCCAACTTCCTTGTAGCTCAGATGCTTGGATGTTGTTTCTGACATAAAGAGCCACACCTCCCCCTTTTCTATCCTCTCTGTCCTTCCTTAACAAGTTGTAGCCTGGTATTGTTGTATCCCATTCATGAGATTCTGTGAACCATGTTTCTGTGATAGCAACAATGTCCAATTCTGCCTCAGCCATTAGGGCCTGCAGATCTGGGATTTTATTTCCCAAACTATGAGCATTTGTGGTCATAGCCTTCCAGGTACTCTCTTTAAGGTTATTGCTTTTCCTGGACTCCTTATGAGATATTAGTTGAGATTTGTTATTCACTTTACTCTTTCTGTTTGTAGTTGTGCCACTGTTGACAGAGTTATCCATCTCAATTAGATTTTTCTTTTGGTTATGGATCTTGAAATACTGCATGCATTGTGTTTTTTCTCTCTTTTCTGGTAATACTGCAATGTTTTTCTCAAGAACTTCCTCAGTTTTTAATATAGAGAGGGCTTGTTCTTTTTGCATTTGGTACATTGTGTGTCTCCTCATCACAGGTCTAATTCTACCAGAGCCCACTGTAATCCTGGATTGTAAAGAATTTCTTAATGACCTGTTTGAGTGGGAGGGTGTACCTGTTGGCTGCTCATCTGTCAAGAATGGATGACTGTGGGTCCTACCTGAGCCTAATGGATCTCCTTTTCTTGACTCCTGGTTTTTCCGTGATATTGGGGAATTATTATCTGTGTAATACAATGTGGGTGTAATACTTTTAATTGAAGCTAATTGAGCTTTTATCTCAGTCAGCTCCATTTTCAAGGAAGAGAGTTGTGCACAAATTGGGCAAGCTCTAAGTTTCCAGATGCTTTCCCTCAGAATAAAGGCTCCACAGCAGTTACATTGGATAGTCCTCATCTTGGTAGTTTGTGATTTGTATTTCCTTGACTGTTACCAATGTACTAATTTATCTCGCTGCCAATGGGAAGTTAGGCAGTCTTTATTAGAAAACAAGCCCCAGGGGTGGGAGTCAAACAGTTTAGCCTGGGACAAGCTGGGTAAAGTAGGGCACTTCTGGACTGTTGCCTTTGCTTTTGGTCAATTGTTTTAAAAAACAGTCTTTATGCCCCAATTTTTAGTTTGAACCGATTTTTTGTGCCAACTAACTCCAAGGGAGAGTTTAAAAGCTGTTTTAAAAGCTGGAGAGCTCTCTGCTTGGAGGTTTCTTTTTTGGTTTTTTTTGTTTTTTTTCCTTCTAGCTTTATTCAAACAGCAAATCAACTTACTAGATTAATAACTTACTATAAAGAGATGAAACACAGACTATAAAGAAAATTAAAAACAGACAGGAATAATCACAGAACCTTTCTACAGTAATAGTAATTACTTTCTACAGTAATAGTAATAACTATAAAGAAATGAAACAGACTAAGAAAATTAAAACCCACAGGAATAATCACAGAACCTTGCAATAATCAAAAACCTTGCAATAATCAAAAAATATACTTAGCCACAATGCAGATTTCACAATGTAATATACACGTCCGCCAAGAGAAAAACCCCTCCAACTTGTGCTCAGGAACACAATGGCTCCCCTCCTCTACGAATACCTTGCCCAAGGTCTGGGACACACCCAATTCAGTTAGATTACGTCACTTCTGGACTGTTGCCTTTGCTTTTGGTCAATTGTTTTAAAAAACAGTCTTTATGCCCCAATTTTTAGTTTTGAAGACAAAAACAGTGAAAGATTTCAAAGGGGCATGGGATAATTGGCATCTCAGAGACATGGTAGAAGGAGGATAACCAATAGGACAGTGCTATACCGGGGTACAAATTATATCGCAATGACAGTGAGGAGCATCTGGGAGCCAGTGTGGTGCTTTATGTCAGGGATGGCATAGAGTCCAACAGGATAAATGTTCTGCATGAGACTAAATGCACAATCAAATCTTTATGGATAGAAATCCCTGTGTGTTCGGGAAGAGTATAGTGATAGGAGTATACTACCATCCACCTGGCCAAGATGTTGAGATGGACAGTGAAATGCTAAGAGAAATTAGGGAAGCTAACCAAATTAGTAGTGCACTAATAATGGGAGATTTCAATAATCCCAATATTGACTGGGTAATTGTATGTTGTAGAACTTGGAGCCTTACCTTCCCAATCTATCTTATTATCCCCCTAAGCTGATGTAATATAATGAAATGTTGTAAATAAGTTCCTTCTGCGGTTATGGTTTTGTTTCACATCTTCTCGTTCTTTCTGCACTTTTCTCCCTCTTCTCTTCTATCTCTCCCGATCCCATTCCCTTTCTCACCTGCTCCCGACCCCTGCTCCCTGTTCATTGTAATTCCTCCTTCTCTGAGTTAATTGTAAACTGGCGTGATGTGTCCTATGAACGTCGGTATATTAAAAAGCTATTAAATAAATAAAATTAAACCTCGGGACATGCTAGAGAGAGTTAGTTCCTGGATGGAATAAATTACAGTTTTATGGCGCAATTGGTTCAGGAACCGACAAGAGAGGGATCGATTTTAGATCTAATTCTCAGTGGAGCACATGATTTGGTGAGAGAGGTAACGGTGGTGGGGCTGCTTGGCAATTGTGATCATAATATGATCAAATTTGAATTAATGACTGGAAGGGGGACAGTAAGCAAATCCACGGCGCTAGTGCTAAACTTTCAAAATGGAAACTGAGAAAATGAGAAAAATAGTTAGAAACAAACTGAAAGGAGCAGCTACAAAGGTAAAAAGTATGCAAGAGGCATGGACATTGTTAAAAAAAAAAATACCATCCTAGAAGCACAGTCCAGATGTATTCCACACATTAAGAAAGATGGAAGGAAGGCAAAACGATTACCGGCATGGTTAAAAGGTGAGGTGAAAGAGGTTATTTTAGCCAAAAGATCTTCATTCAAAATCGGAAGAAGGCTCCAACAGAAGAAAATAGGATAAAGCTTAAGCATTAGCAAGTGAAATATAAGACATAAGACAGGCTAAGAGAGAATTTGAAAAGAAGTTGGCCGTACAGGCAAAAACTCACAGTAAAAACTTTAAAAAATATATCCGAAGCAGAAAGCCTGCAAGGGAGTTGGACCGTTAGACTATCAAGGGGTTAAAGGGGCACTTAGAGAAGATAATGCCATCATTGGAAAGATTAAATGATTTATTTGCTTCGGTGTTTACTGACGAGGATGTTGGGGAGATAGCCATTCTGGAGAAGGTTTTCATGGGTAATGTTTCAGATGGACTGAACCAAATCACAGTGAACCTAGAAGATGTGGTAGGCCTGATTGACAAACTGAGGAGTAGTAAATCACCTGGACTGGATGGTATACATCCCAGGGTTCTGAAAGAACTAAAAAATGAAATTTCAGATTTACTGGTAAAAATTTGTAACCTATCGTTAAAAGCATCCATTAAAACTGGAGGGCTAATGTAACCCCCAATATTTAAAAAGGGCTCCAGGGGTGATCCAGGAAACTACAGACCAGTTAGCCTGACTTCAGTGCCGAGAAAAGTAATGGAAATTGTTCTAAATATCAGAATCACAGAAAATATATAAAGACATGGTTTAATGGAATAAAGTCAGCATGGCTTTACCCAAGTCAAGTCTTGCCTCACAAATCTGCTTCACTTTTTTGAAGGGTTAATAAACATGTAGATAAAGATGAACCGGTAGATGTCTTGTATTTGGATTTTCAGAAGGCATTTGACAAAGTTCCTCATGAGAGACTTCTAGGAAAAATAAAAAGTCATGGGATAAGTGGGGATGTCTTTTTGTGGATTACAAACTGGCTAAAAGACAGGAAACAGAGAGTAGGATTAAATGGTCAATTTTCTCAGTTGAGGGAGTGGACAGTGGAGTGCCTCAGGGATCTGTATTGGGACCCTTACTCGGTTCTCGAACATAATTCGTTCCAGGAGGACGGTCGAGAACCAAATTGTTCAAGAACCGAAGCAATGAAACCCAATAGGAAATAATGGAAACTGGATTAATTCGTTCCAAGCCCCAGAAAATGCCTATTTACTGGCCTAATTTGTATATAATATGTAGAAAAACATGAGTCTCAACAAGAAATAAAACATTGGCAGCCTTTATAACAGCTTTATTCTTAAGGAAAGTAGAGATGGTTGATTTTGGCACGCCATACTCAGCAGACAGATCCGAAACACGTGTGCCCTGTTCATATTTGGCAATGATTTCTTTCTTCAGCTCAATAGTTGTTCTCACAGCTTTCCGCTTACCTTTGTCTGCATTACCACTTCTGGCTTTCTTTGGACCCATGTCTAAGGGTTAAATTCAGTGTAAAGCGTGACTCTCTCCACAAAGCGTGACTCTCTCTCTGCACTCACACTGATGACGCAAGCAAGGCGCGCTGGGCCGAATGAACGCCATTCGGCTCAACTCGGCTCATCTCGGAAGTTCGAGTTCCAAATATTTGTTCGGATTCCAAGACAAAAGTTTCTCGAATCTCCTGGTCGAATACCGATTTGGTCGAAAGTCAAGGCGTTCGAGAACCGAGGTATCACTGTATTTATAAATGATCTGGAAAGAAATACGACGAGTGAGGTAATCAAATTTGCAAATGATACAAAATTGTTCAGATTAGTTAAATCACAAGCAGATTGTGATAAATTGCAGGAAGACCTTGTGAGATGGGAAAATTGGGCATCCAAATGGCAGTTGAAATTTAATGTGGATAAGTGCAAAGTGATGCATATAGGGAAAAGTAACCTATGCTATCATTACGCAATGTTAGGTTCCATATTAGGAGCTACCACCCAGAAAAAAGATCTAGGCATCATAGTGGATAATACATTGAAATCGTCGGTTCAGTGTGCTACGGCAGTCAAAAAAGCAAACAGAATGTTGGGAATTATTAGAAAGGGAATGGTGAATAAAACAGAAAATGTCATTATGCCTCTGTATCACTCCATGGTGAGACTGCACCTTGATTATTGTGTACAATTCTGGTCACCGCATCTCAAAAAAGATATAGTTGCAATGGAGATGGTACAGAGAAGGTTGACTAAAATGATAAAGGGGATGGGACAGCTCTCCTATGAGGAAAGACTAAAGAGGTTAGGACTTTTCAGCTTGGAGAAGAGACGGCTGAGGGGGGATATGATAGAGGTGTTTAAAATCATGAGCAGTCTAGAATGGGTAAAAGTGAATCGGTTATTTACTCTTTCGGATAATAGAAGGACTAGGGGGCACTCCATAATGTTATTTTTAAATGTGTTACATGCTAATTGGAGAATGGTTTTTTTCACTCAACGCACAATTAAACTCTGGAATTTGTTGTCAGTGTGTTTAGTGCAATTATTGTAGCTGTGTTTAAAAAAGGTTTGGATAAGTTCTTGGAGGAGAAGTCCATTATTTGCTATTAATTAAGTTGACTTAGAAAATAGCCACTGCTATTACTAGCATCAGTAGCATGGGATAGACTTAGTTTTTCGGTACTTGCCAGGTTCTTATGGCCTGGATTGGCCACTGTTGGAAACAGCATGCTGGGCTTGATGGACCCTTGGTCTGACCCAGTGTGGCATGTTCTTAAAGGTCTGAGGATGGAAATGAAGAAAAGAGTGCAAAGGGGATAACTTGCTTGCTGGTGTGGCTGTTAATACCTTAACCAATAAGCCTTCATACTGTTGATGCAACTCCATCCTTGCTCTCTTGCTTCAACAGCAGGGGGAAAAGAGGAAAGGGGAATTAGATTCAAACCGTAACCAACAAGGATATTGAATTTTGCGGTCTAGGAAAGCAAAGAAGCATAAGGTAACTTGTTGATGCAGCGGTTACTATCCTTAACTAATAAGCCTGTAACTCTTGATGCAACTCCAATATTGCTCTCTGTTTCACAGCAAGAAGTAACGAGGAATTTGGATTCAAACAGCAAGGCAAAAGTTAACAGGGAATTTGGACTCAAATAGCAACCAACAAGGGCCCTGACTTTGACGGTCTATGAAACTGATAAGTTATGGGAGTGATTTGTATGGCACGGCAGAAACTATCATAAGCTTGCTGGGCAGACTGGATGGACCGTTGGATACTGCTTCAATTTGAATCTGTCTCACTTGATGCAACAACTCTTGGAAATGGAGTCACTACTAAAACCTGTTCTCATCACGATGGCCAGGGTTCTACTCCTGCTACTTCCTGATCTCCAAGAAATTCGGGGGATTAAGACCCATCCTACATTTAAGAAACCCAAACAAACATACACTCAAGGAGAAATTCAAAATGTATTCCCTCCACACCATTCTCCCCTTCATCTAGAAGGGGATGTATATGGGTGCTTTGGATCTAAAATATGCTTACACATACATTCCCATCCATCCTTTCCTCTGGCATTGCTTGCGATTTATGGTGGACTCTTCCCACTATCAGTACAAAGTGCTCCTCTTCGACCTCTCTGTATCACTGAGAGTCTTCACTAATTACCTGGTTGTAGCATCAGGGCATCTGGGTCCTCCTTTACCTGGATGACTGGTTTGTGTCTGCGAACTCCAAGGAAGGTGTACTAACCTTCCTGAAAAATCATTACAACTGCTACAATTGCTAAGATTCCTAGCACATTTTGAGAAATTAACTCTGATTCCTTCCCGGAAAATCAAATTCATTGCAGCATGTATAGATTTGCTACAGGAGAGAGCTTTTCTCTGATCACATTGGGTGAATATCCTCAGATGCCTTATGGACAAACTTGTTTATAGATCAGTCAATGGCATGAGAAGTTTTATTTATTTTATTTTTATTTAAAAACCTTTCTATACCGTCGCTAAGTTATATACCATCGCAACGGTTTACAAATAGGCACATAGACTAAGGTAAGTAAATGTAGGATATCGTACATTCTAACAGGTGCCAATAAAGTTTGGTTACAATTTCATAAATAAAATCATTATTTGAGTAATGTTGGTCAAGTCCAGGTATATTATTGAGTTACTATCTCTTTGAGATATTACTTCTTAAATGTAGGATTGAGTAATTGAGTTCTAGTCATTCTGGGACACATGGCCCCAGGGATTCACATAGTTTCACTAATCTGCCTTCACATATGGCTTCAGTGTAGTCTTCACTCCCAGTGGGACCATCTCACTCAAACCTAGACAGCTAGAGTGAGAATTTCAGAGGAAATTAAACAGGATCTACACTAGTGGCTAGATACCTACATCCTTCAAGAAGGATCTCCACTTTGTCATCTTCCTCACAAAGTTACATTGGTTATGGATGCCTCCACAAAAGGTTTTGTGGCCCTCACGGGACCCTTTGGAACTAAAAAAATGTGTTCCTTTTTAGAGAGACATTTTCATATTAACCTCCTAAAATTGAGAAAGATCAGACAGGTTCTAACAGCATTCACTCACTTTTTCCAGGGGAAGAGCATTCTCATTCAAACAGATAAGTAACCATGTTCAATGTGAACAATCAAGGGGGTACAGGGTTATGAAGTGGAGGAGTAGCCACATGGTCAAAAACTGGGCTATGAACCAGGAGACCAGGATTCAAGTCCCACGTTGCTCCTCGTGACCCTGGGCAAGTCACTTTATCCTATATTGCCTCAGGTACAAACTTAGATTGTAAGCCCTCTGGGGATAGGGAAATACCTACATACCTGAATGTAATCTGCTTTGAAATGCTGAAAAAAGTGTGAAAAGCAGAATATAAAAATCTAAATAAAAAATAAAATGGACTCTGCCATGAAGTGATAAAGATATAGCAATGGGCATGCAAACATCAATCTATTCTCCAAGCAACCTATCTTCCAGGGATCTCCAACATATTAGCAGATCACCTCAGCAGAGTTTTTTGAACACTCAAATGGTCTTTATTACAGTCAATAGCCGAAAGACTATTCAGGTCTTAAGGGTTCCTAGTAATTGACCTGTTTTCATCAGAGTAAAACATAAAACTTGAAACGTTTTGCTCCCTTCTTCCCAGCAAACTCAGATGAGCTCAGGATGCTTTTCTGCTTGATTGGAATGCAGATCTTATGTTCACTTTTCCATGAATTATACTGATACCCAAAAGGGTACAAAAAAGTGCTCAAAAACTGTGCCTGTCTGATCCTCATAGCTCCAGCATGGCCCACACAAATTGGTTCATGTATCTAGTACAGCTATCCAACCTTCCTCCAATCCCTTTTGGATCAGATCCATCCTTCTTAACTCAAGAAGAAGAAAGTTAATTTCATTTGAACCTTCCCTCCCTCAAGTTTACAGCTTGGATGTTGAGCACTCAGCATTCACCAAATTGCCCTATTCAAGGAAGTTGAGGACATTTTAGTGTCTGCCAGAAAACTATCAACTAGATGAGCATATGGTTTTAAATGGAAAAGGTTCTCTACATGGTGTCAACATAAAACCCTGGATCAATTCATATGCAAACTCAAAGAGTTATTGGATATTACACTATTTGCTCACTCTTTCTGTTTCAGGTCTCAGCATCTCATGCCAAAGCAGCTTACCATGCTCAAATTGAGAGTCAGTGTATATCGACTATCCATTAGTATCCATCGGCGCTCGTTACTCCCCCTCAGGATAGAGGGGATCATATGGAGAAGCATCGCCATCGGCATGGTAAGACTTGGACCGTCGAGGGAGCGAAATCATCGATCTCGCCACCATCCGAGCCACTGTCAAAGAAGCCCTGTCCGGGAAAGGCACCAACCATTTCTGCGACCGGGTCATCGAGTCCACCTTCACCTGATCGGGGTTTGGGAGCCGCGATTCCGCCTGTAAAGGTGGTCCCTCCGGCTATGCTTCTGCCTCCCTCTTCTATTCCGGAGCCGGGGCTGCTTGCTCCAGGTCTCCGAGAAGAACTGGACCGGCTGGTCCAGGAGGCCATCGACAAGGCGATGCAATGACTCCAGGTCCCTTCGGCACCGACACCAGCACAGATTGTGGAACTGGTCCTCGACCCGATTCCAGCAGCGCTGGCTCCGCTGCTATCCCGGATGGAGGCGCTCATAACTGACCTTCCACCGGTGATTCCCGGGTCTCCGATGGCTCCGGTGCGCTCCCCGTTGACAGCCTCATCGGGAGGAGAAACACCGTTCCACATCCCTCCTTCGGGAGTTTTGCCTCAGCCATCAATGCCAATTCGTCCCTCGCCACCGATTCATTCATCGGGGGCGATACGTACATTGGCGACATCGATGCCTTCGATTCCGGCACCGATGCCCTCCAGGCCGTCGAAGGTGCCCTCGGCGATTCCTTCGATTTTCTCAGAGCGTCAGCCGGGGCCTTCGGGTATCCAACCCCCTTCTCGTCCTACAGGTCAGTCTGCTGATCCCTATGACACCTGGGGTGATGATAATTCTTCAGACACTGATGACTTACCTTCACCTCCCTCTCCTACTGAAAGTAGAAAGTGTTCTCCTCCAGAGGACCTTTCTTTCATTAATTTTGTGAAGGAAATGTCTGAGTTGGTCCCTTTTCAGCTTCAGATGGAGCAGGATGATAGGCACCAGATGATGGAGTTGCTCCAGTTCCTGGATGCCCCTAAAGTGATCACTTCCATTCCCATTCATCAAGTTCTTCTTGACCTCCTCAAAAAGAACTGGGAAAACCCTGGATCCATTGCCCCAGTCCATAGAAAAGCTATTTAGTGCAGTCAGCCCCCGTCTTTCAAAAATCTCAGCTCGACCACCACTCAGTTGGTGGTAGAATCGGCTCAAAAGAAAGCAAAAAGGACGAAGCCTCACTCATCTACCCCTCCTGTTAAGGAACACAAGTTCCTAAACCATATTGGTCGATGAATGTTCCAAGGGGCCATGCTCTTCTCTAGAATTGCTGCTTACCAGCTGTATATGACCCAATACAATAGGGTCATCTTCAAACAGATACAGGACTTCTCTGAAACCCTGCCTGAACAATTCCAAGACCAGCTTCAAATCCTTGTCAACAAGGGGTTTGAAGCAGGAAAGCATGAGATAAGAACAGCTTATGATATCTTCGACACCTCTATTAGAGTGTCTGCAGCTGCTATTTTGGCAAGACGATGGGCCTGGCTCAAATCTTCTGACCTTCACCCAGAAGTACAAGACAGACTTTCTGACCTACTATGTGTTGGAGACAATCTGTTTGGTGAGCAGATCCAGCAAATAGTGGCTGAATTAAAGGACCATCATGAGACCCTTAAACAGCTCTCATCGATACCTTCCGACTTCCCCTTAAGACAGCCCTTCAGGAAGGACTCTAAGAAGTCATTCTTCCATCCAAGGAAGTACTATCCTCCACCAGCAAGGTCCCGAACTACGAGACCTTATCAAAAGCCTCAGCCTCGCCAGGCCCGAAAACAAAAACCGCAAGCAGCTCCCCAGCCGGGGCTTGCTTCCGGTTTTTGACTTTCACTTGGAGAGCAGCAGTCTGATTCCTCTGCCAAGCATACCAGTGGGAGGTCAATTGTGCCACTTTCACAACATGTGGCAATCAATCACAACTGACCAATGGGTGCTAGCAATCATTGCTCAGGGTTATCACCTAAACTTTCTCGCTCTGCCACCAGACTCACCACCTCTGCAGGCGGGGAGAGTATCCAACCACTCTGTCCTTCTGGAGCAGGAGGTTTCCCTTCTTCTCCAGTTAAGAGCACTAGAACCCATCCCACTCTCGCAGCAAGGCCTAGGGTTCTATTCCCGCTACTTTTTGATCCCCAAAAAGTCCGGGGGGCTTCGTCCAATTCTGGACCTACGTTCTCTCAACAAGTACCTCCAGCAGGAAAAGTTCAAGATGGTAACCTTGGGCTCGCTTCTACCTCTTCTACAAAGAGGAGACTGGCTCTGCTCTCTGGACCTCCAGGACGCATACACACACATTGTGATCACTCCAACTCATCGCAAGCACCTCAGGTTTTTAGTAGGCCCAAAACACTATCAATATCGAGTGCTTCCTTTCGGCCTAGCGACTGCACCATGAGTCTTCACCAAATGTCTCGTAGTTGTAGCAGCTTTCCTCAGGAAAGAAGGAGTGCACGTCTACCCCTATCTGGACGACTGGTTAATCAGGGCTCCAACCCAGCAAGCCGCTCGGTCGTCCCTCGATTTCACTCTACACACTTTAATTTCTCTAGGATTTCTTGTCAATTACGGGAAATCCTATTTAACCCCATCTCAAAACTTGTCGTTCATTGGGGCAGACTTGGACACTTTACAGGCAAAAGCCTTTCTACCTCGACAACGAGCGCTAACACTCGTGGCCCTTGCTCACCAGTTGCAGTCTCAACATACAGCAACAGCTCGCCAATTCCTCGTCCTGCTAGGACACATGGCGTCCTCTGTCCATGTTACTCCAATGGCCCGCCTGGCCATGAGACTCATGTATTGGACTCTGAGGTCACAATGGATTCAAGCTGTTCAGCCTCTGTCGACCATTGTCCACATCACCATCTCACGCCGTCTGTCTCTCGCCTGGTGGAAAGATCAAACCAATCTCCTCCAGGGACTGCCTTTTCAAGTGCCAGATCCTCAACTCATTCTCACCACCGACGCTTCCAACCTCGGGTGGGGAGCCCATGTAGACAATCTACAGACTGAAGGATTTTGGTCTCCACAGGAAGCCAAATATCAAATAAACTTCCTAGAACTTCGAGCAATGCGATATGCTCTAAGGGCTTTTCAGAAACGCCTATCAAATCACGTCATCCTGATTCAGACGGACAACCAGGTGGCCATGTGGTACATCAACAAGCAGGGAGGCACAGGCTCCTTCCTCCTGTGTCAGGAAGCTGCGCAGATTTGGGCGGAAGCGCTCTCCCACTCGATGTACCTCAGGGCCACCTACTTGCCGGGAGTCGACAATGTTTTGGCAGACAAACTGAGTCACGTCTTCCAGCCACACGAGTGATCTCTCAACCCCTCGGTAGCGACCTCAATCTTTCTCCAATGGGGATACCCCCAGACAGACCTCTTTGCGTCCCCTCAGAACCACAAAGTGGACAATTACTGCTCCTTCATTCGGAGCGAGCGCTCTTAGCCCAGAGATGCATTCTCCCTCTCGTGGGCAACCGGTCTGCTCTATGCATTCCCTCCACTTCTTCTTCTTTCGAAGACACTTGTGAAGCTACGTCAGGACAAAGGAACCATGATCCTGATAGCACCTCACTGGCCACGCCAAGTGTGGTTTCCCATACTCTAGGATCTCTCCATCCGCAGGCACATTTTCTTGGGAATGGACCCGTATCTTTTTTTTTAAATTATTTATTTATCATTTTATAAATACAAAACATCATAAATTTTGCATTTAAAGAAAAAACATGGGATGACAGTCACAAAGAATTATTATACCCATAAGTCAATGAATAAATTCAAATTATATAACTGACTTCATCTTCATTACATATCAATCAATAGGAGAGATGCTATGGATTATCCATGAAATTAACGGAGAAACAAAAACAATACTTCATACTCATCAAGTAACTATGTGGCAAACCCTAACACACATTTTCTCAATTCCTTAACTGGATAATTGGGGATGATGTGGGCAGTTTTCTCTGATCAATGAAAGCTTTTAATTGATCTGGGTTAAAAAAAAATAAAGGATTCATCCTGTTTAGAAATAAAGCATTTGCAAGGAAAATGCAATTTGAAAGAGAAACCCATTGAAACTAACTCCTGGCGAAAAACTAAAAAAGCTTTCCGTCTTTGCTGTGTTACCACAGCTAGATCAGGAAAAATCTTAATTGGTTTCTCCAAATAAGAAATAGGGAACCTATTAAAATATTTCTTCATGATTTGATTTAAATCCTTTATTGAAAAAAGGGTCACCAAAAGAGTTCCCCAATGAATGACATTTGCACCAGAATCCTCCAGAAAATTAGTCAAATCTCCTTGAAACATTTCTTCAGATGTGTTTCTTACTCTAGCATTAGGAAGGAAATAACAATTATTGACTATTGGTGTTTCACCAGGGATAAATCCAAGCGCTTCATGAAGAAATTTCGTGAGGGTAACCTGGGGATTCTCTCCGGTTACTCTTGGAAAATTTAAAATACGTATATTTAAGCGCTTTGCATTATTCTCTAGCGACTCTATCCTTCTAGCCAATTGATCTCTATCCTTAATAACAGCTATTTTAAAATCCTGTGTTTTAACATCTTTCTCTTCTAAACATTTACTTTTATCATTAATTTCTTTAATCTGTAATTGCGTTTGTGTGGAGTCCTGCATATGTCTTGTATTTATTAAATCAATTTTCCCGTCTAACTCCTTAACATTTACAGATAATCCTGCCGTTAGCTCCCAAATTGTCTCCAGGGTTATCAGTTCAGGTCGAACAGGCATACCTACTTTCCCGTTGCTACTAATAGTAGCAGTATCGGAACCAGACCTAGTTTCCACGGAACTCGTTGGGGGGGGTTGTATATCCCTCACACCGGCTCCGTGGAGACTGATGTCTATCAGGTCTGTATCAGTAGCCTGTAGATCTATCCTCTGAACTGGAGGAAGTCCCAAATTGGGACTTAAAGACGCCTCCTCGTGGAGACAGGTTGCCCTCCCATACTTCCTATCTCATCAGGCTCCTTGGCTCTCTGTATCTCCTGTATCGGTGAGACCATAAAATTAGTGATGGCTTGCTGTATGGGGGATGCTAAGGAAGAGGGTAGAGAGGGAAAGACCCTGAATTTCCCTTTTCTTTTAGCGGGCATGTTATTAACCCCCAATAACAAGTCTCACTCAGGTCTCTAAATTGCCACAAAAGTATGGATCCAAGCTGGATTGAGAAATATAATTTACCTTATTAAAAATGTTAATAGGCAATAAGGAAGAGAGTCCCGCAATTCCCGGCGAGGTCCGGCAAAGTCCGTTGAAACGCGTGCGCCCCTTGAGCGCGCACGGCTTCAGCGGCGTGTCAGCTCTACTGCGCGCCACTAGCAGGCCGCTTTTGTAGGCCGCTTCCGGTTCCACCTCCAGGGTCCGCCCTCTAGGGTCGCGTTCACTCTACCTCCGTCGGGGCTCCAAAATTTGCCCCCGGTCTCAGCTGCTGGATGTTTCACTCGGATCAGTGGCTGGGTGTCAAACACAAGTCCAGGTCTTTCTCTCTCCTCTCTCAAATCTCTGGAGGAAGGCAGGCCGCTTTTTTAGGCCACTTCCGGTTCCGCCTCCAGGGTCCGCCCTCTAGGGTCGTGTTCACTCTACCTCCGTCGTGGCTCCAAAATTTGCCCCCGGTCTCAGCTGCTGGATGTTTCACTCGGATCAGCGGCTGGGTGTCAAACATAAGTCCAGGTCTTTCTCTCTCTTCTCTCCAAATGGACCCGTATCTGATCACTCAAAACAACGGATGCCTACGCCATCCCAATCTTCAGGCCTTGTCCCTGACGGCATGGATGTTGAAAGGTTAATCCTTCAACCACTTAACCTTTCAGATTCGGTTTCTCGAGTCTTGATTGCTTCACGAAAGCCTTCCACAAGAAAATCTTATTCCTATAAATGGAAAAGGTACACATCATGGTGCACTTCGCAGTCCCTTGATCCCTTTTCCTGTCCAATCCCAAGGTTTTTGGACTATCTCTGGCATTTGTCAGTCAGGTCTAAAAACCTCTTCCATCAGAATGCATGCCAGTGTGGTAGCCGCCTTCCCTAAAGATGTCGGGGATGCCCCTATATCAGTACAACCCCTCGTAAACATGATTTTTAAAGGGCTTGCTCCATTTCAAGCCACCTTTACGTCCTCCGGCCCCTTCTTGGGACCTTAACCTAGTTCTTGGTTGGCTCATGAAACCACCATTCGAGCCTCTTCACTCCTGTGACCTAAAATATCTCACATGGAAAGTGATTTTCCTTTTAGCTATCACTTCAGCTCGCAGGGTTAGTGAGTTACAGGCCCTAGTTACCTATCCACTTTACACTAAACTTCTGCAGGACCGGGCAGTACTCCGCACTCACCCTAAGTTTCTACCCAAGGTAGGTTTGGAGTTTCACATTAATCAATCCATCATACTACCTACCTTTTTTCCCAGGCCCCATTCCAATCCAGGGGAACAGGCTCTGCATACCCTTGACTGTAAACGAACTCTAGCTTTCTATCTAGACCGTACACTTGCCAACAGGAAGAGCACTCAGTTATTTGTCTCTTTCCATCCCAACAAATTAGGGCAACCTGTGGGTAAGCAGACTTTCTTCTCCTGGTTGGCGGACTGCATATCTTTTTGCTACCAGCAAGCAGGCATTCCTTTTCAAGACCATGTTAAAGCACACTCTGTGAGGGCCATGGCGACTTCAGTAGCACACCTACGATCGGTGCCGCTTCCTGACATTTGCAGGGCTTCCACCTGGAGCTCTCTCCATACCTTCGCAGCCCACTATTGCTTGGACAAAGCCGGAAGACAAGATTCCATCTTTGGCCAATCTGTCCTGCGCAACCTATTTCCAACGTGACGTACCAACACCTTTCCGCCTGCCCGGTGGGGTTCAGGATGCCCTCTACCAAATTCCACCCCAGTTGTTGTGCCTGTTGCACGCCGTTGGGTACATTTGGTGCATGTTCGGACATCCTTAGCTCGGTACTCATCCATATGTGAGGACTACCATCCTGCTTGTCCTGTGAGAAAGCAAGTGTTGCTTACCTGTAACAGGTGTTCTCACAGGACAGCAGGATGTTAGTCCTCATGAAACTCGCCCGCCGCCCCGCGGTGTTGGGTTCATAACGTTTTGTTGTTTTATTTTTTCGGCACTGCCTGTAGCTATCAAATAAGACTGAAGGGGGACCCCTGCTGGCTGAAGGGTTGGTGCCATGCTGGGCATGCCCAGTGGGGGCCAATCAAAGTTCTGGAAACTTTGATAGAAGTTTTCCGTGATTGGGCTCCATCCTGTGATGTCACCCATATGTGAGGATTAACATCCTGCTGTCCTGTGAGAACACCTATTACAGGTAAGCAACACTTGCTTTTTCCATAGATGGCAGGATGAATTAGCCATATCAAATACTTGCCTGCCTCCCTGGAGAGTTGACTATCTAGCTAGAATGAGCTTTAAATTTGACCGAGGGGGCTCATGAGGCAATGCCCTAGCAGGAATTCCCGCTCCTGCTCAGTAGAGGGAGCTAAAAGAGGTAGGTCCGTTTGGTGCCGCTGGATAATGTTACCCACATTGCTAATTCGTTCTACTACCTATTGAAAACACTGTTTACAGTGAGCAAATTTGCATTTTCTGCCACATGGTCAAAAAGTGACACTTTCACCAAACTTATTCTTCTATTACTCACTGTTCATAGTATTAACCCTTGAATGCTGCATATTTATCCATGTGCTACATAATTGTGTATAATCTGCAATATACTGCACCATATATATTATCAAATATATAAATGTCCGGTATAATTGTATAGTATAAATGCATCACACTGGGCACATGCTTTTCTTTTTTATATGAAATTGTAACATATTGTAGTAAATGTAATCCTTATCATATATATATATATATATATATATATATATATATATATATATATATTGACCAGCCAAAAACCCTATATGTTGCTTTTATAATATGTAATAAATCCTTGTAATAAATAATTAAAATAAAATGTTTGAAGTGTAAAGGGGAACTGAGCCTTTGTAATTTTTCTTATTTTATATACTGTTTCCACAAAGGGTAAAATTCATGAACATGACCAGCACATATATTCAAAAGGATTCTCTTTTTATTCACAGCTTTGACAGCAACTTGCCCTCAAATTTCTGTTCATTCTGTTTAATGTCTGTATCATTAAATAGTCCTAGTTAAAATTGTATGTGTGTTCAACACATTTAAAGAAGCAGAACATCTTGGATTATAACATATTTTATCCCCCCGATTATTCGGAGGCAACCCCCTATATAAGCTTTACCAATTAACATATTTTGGAATTATATGCATATCAGATTACTCAGATGTTCATAAATTTGTGAACAATCCAGCACAATACCAGTGCAAATGGCAAATGTTGCTTACTCTTGCTCATGAAGATAAATCTTTCAAGTTTTTGATCTTTAATATACACTATTTTTTATCGTTGTGAGGAAAAGACCTCAGTATTGGAGGAAAACTCCACAGGCTGAATCCCAAACCAGCTGGTTCAATCACCAGTCTAGAAAAACCTCTCCTGTTCTTTATTTTTATAGAAGAAACATTTCCTTCTTATTTTCAAATCTTTTTTTTATTTTCAATTTTTCTAAAAGAGCAGAAGTATGCCCAGTACTGCAAATTATTTTCAAAAAATTGTTGTGCTGAATCTACTATCTTAACATGTCCTTTGGCACATGTTAATATTTCTGTCTCTGAAATGAAATTATATTGGTGCCCGTAAGAACAACATAATTGATCTGGACTGTAAGGCATTGAAATGGACTTACTTAAAGTTAATTTTAAATCCAGAAATGTAAATCAAATCTTTATGTCCTGCAAAAAATGTAGGGATCAAAATCTCCATATCTGCTAAATATACATCTCTGCATACATTGAAAGAGTATGTTGAGTATTCTGTTTTTCAATTCCAGTCCTCAATTTGGGGTCAATATTTATGAAGGGTTCAAAAGGTAAAGCAAATAATGGGAAAAATAGGCATCCCTTCCTATTTTCTATTTTCATACAAAATGTATATGATAAAATGTCATTAATCCTAATCATTGTCCAAGTGGCCAAGTATATTGTCCTAATCAATGATAACATTTCCTTAAGAACATAAGAACATAAGAAATTGCCATGCTGGGTCAGACCAAGGGTCCATCAAGCCCAGCATCCTGTTTCCAACAGAGGCCAAAACCAGGCCACAAGAACCTGGCAATTACCCAAACACTAAGAAGCTCCCATGCTACTGATGCAATTAATAGCAGTGGCTATTCCCTAAATAAAATTGATTAATAGCCATTAATGGACTTCTCCTCCAAGAACTTATCCAAACCTTTTTTGAACCCAGCTACACTAACTGCACTAACCACCTCCTCTGGAAACAAATTCCAGAGCTTTATTGTGCATTGAGTGAAAAAGAATTTTCTCCGATTAGTCTTAAATGTGCTACTTGCTAACTTCATGGAATTGCCCCCTAGTCCTTCTATTATTCGAAAGTGAAAATAACCGAGTCACATCTACTTGTTCAAGACTTCTCATGATCTTAAAGAACTCTATCATATCCCCCCTCAGCCATCTCCAAGCTGAACAGCCCTAACCTCTTCAGCTTTTCCTCATAGGGAAGCTGTTCCATCCCCTTTATCATTTTGGTTGGCCTTCTCTGTACCTTCTCCATCACAACTATATCTTTTTTGAGATGCGGCGACCAGAATTGTACACAGTATTCAAGGTGTGGTCTCACCATGGAGCGATATAGAGGCATTATGACATTTTCCGTTCTATTAACCATTCCCTTCCTAATAATTCCTAACATTCTATTTGCTTTTTTGACTGCTGCAGCACACTGAGCTGACGATTTTAAAGTATTATCCACTATGATGCCTAGATCTTTTTCCTGGGTGGTAGCTCCTAATATGGAACCTAACATCGTATAACTACAGCAACGTATAACTATATGCAACACCTTGCACTTGTCCACATTAAATTTCATCTGCCATTTGGATGCCCAATCTTCAAGTCTTGCAAGGTCCTCCTGCAATGTATCACAGTCTGCTTGTGATTTAACTACTCTGAATAATTTTGTATCATCTGCAAATTTGATAACTTCACTCGTCGTATTCCTTTCCAAATCATTTATATATATATTGAAAAGCACCGGTCCAAGTACAGATCCCTGAGGTACTGCACTGTTTACCCTTTTCCACTGAGAAAATTGACCATTTAATCTTACTCTTTGTTTCCTGTCTTTTAACCAGCTTGTAATCACGAAAGGACATTGCCTCCTATCCCATGACTTTTTAGTTTTCGTAGAAGCCTCTCATGAGGGACTTTGTCAAACGCCTTCTGAAAATCCAAATACACTACATCTACCTGTTCCCCTTTATCCACATGTTTATTAACCCCTTCAAAAAATGAAGCAGATTTGTTAGGCAAGACTTCCCTTGGGTAAATCCATGTTGACTATGTTCCATTAAATCATGTCTTTCTATATGCTTTACAATTTTGTTCTTGAGAATAGTTTCCACTATTTTTCCCGGCACTGAAGTCAGGCTCACTGGTCTATAATTACCCGGATTGCCCCTGGAGCCTTTTTTAAATATTGGGGTTACATTGGCCACCCTACAGTCTTCAGGTACAATGGATGATTTTAATGATAGGTTACAAATTTTAACTAATAGAAATTTCATTTTTGAGTTCCTTCAGAACCCTAGGATGCATACCATCCGGTCCAGGTGACTTGCTACTCTTTAGTTTGTCAATCTGGCCTACTACATCTTCCAGGTTCACAGTGATTTCGTTCAGTTCGTCTGACTCATCACCCCTGAAAACCATCTCCGGAACTGGTATCTCCCCAACATCCTCATTAGTAAACACGGAGGCAAAGAATTCATTTAGTCTTTCTGCATGGCCTTATCTTCCCTAAGAGCCCCTTTAACCCCTCTGTCATCTAATGGTCCAGCCGACTCCCTCACAGGTTTCTTGCTTTGGATATATTTAAAAAAGTTTTTATTATGAGTTTTTGCCTCTATGGCCAATTTCATTTCAAATTCTCTCTTCGCCTGTCTTATCAATGTTTTACACTTAGCTTGACAATGCTTATGTTTTATCCTATTTTCTTCAGATGGATCCTTCTTCCAATTTTTGACGGATGTTTTTTTGGCTAAAATAGCCTCTTTCACCTTATACATGTTCATGTTCATGTGCGATATTTTGTCTATACTAACTGTATATATTCGTGTACAAGTCAAAAAATTTAACCCTCAAAAGTGGTCCTTAAAATCACAGTTGTCTTATCCACGGGTCTATCTACATATTGCCTGTACGACGGTCCTTGCAGTTGCTTAGGCACATCCTCCCCCCTCCCAAGCCTGGTTCTGATTGGTGCACTTAGAATCACATGGTTCAAAGCATACTGTTACGTTCAACAAGTGGAACCTGGGTCGACACCGCTTACCTTGAGTCTGGGAAGCACAGGAACGGAAGGTCCTCCTCTCCTGGATGAAGAAGAGACGACCCTGAGACAGTGATCTGTAGAATCCCCAAAACAACAGTCCAGGTCGGGACCGGCGGCAGAAGAATCCAATGCAGGAGTCCAGGTCAAGGCAGGCAGCAAACAGGATAATCCAAGGAGGCAGTCCAGATCAAGGCAGGCAGCAAACAGGATAATCCAAGGAGGCAGTCCAGATCAAGGCAGGCAGCAAACAGGATAATCCACTGGGTCGGTCCGGGTCAAGGCAGGCAGCCAACAGAAATCCAATGAAGGGGTCCAGGTCAGGGCAGGCAGCAAACAGAAATAATCCACTGGGTCAGTCCGGGTCAAAACAGGCAGCAAACAGAAATCCAGAGAGGCAGACCAAGGTCAGGGCAGGCAGCAGGCAGAATAATCAAAGAAGCAGTCCGGGTCAAGAGCTGTAGCGACAGGCAGGGAAGGAAACAAAACACTCACCAAGCGCACTGTGGCCGAAGCGAGGAGCTCAGCAGGAAGCTCCGTTTAAATCTCTTTCCTTTCCCGCGCAAACCGTGGCTGGCCGGCGTCTGACGTCAGGGGGCGTGTCCACGGCGCGCTTTAGCGCGAGATTTGCCCGCGGCGTCGGTCCTGAGGACGGACGTCCTCGGGGAACGTCGGGCCCGTGCAAGAGGAAGGCGCGCCGTCGGCGCCACGGGAACAACGGGGACAGAGGCGGAACCCCGCCGACCCTGGAGGACAGCCCCGCCGGCACGGGAAGCGGTAACAGTACCCCCCCTGCAAGGTCCCCCTCTCTGCCTCTGGGGACCGGGCTTGAGCGGGAATCGAAGGTGAAATCGCTGAATTAATCGGGGGGCAAGCACATGGCCCGCAGGTTCCCACGTGTTTTCTTCCGGACCAAAGTGTTTCCAAGAGATTAGATATTGTAACTGCCCCCTCACTTTTCTAGAATCCAGGATGTCCTGTACCTCAAATTGATCATCATTCTGAACTATGGTAGAGTTGACCTTACGCTTCCTATGTGGCCAAGTCATGACAGCAGGTTTCCGTAAGGAGATATGAAAAGCATTGTGGATATGTAAGGAGGGAGGCAAACAGAGTCTGTAGGAGACAGAGTTTATCCGTTTCTCAATGGGGAAAGGTCCAATGAAGCGAGGAGCAAATTTCGCGGAGGGTAAACGTAGTCGCAGATTGCGAGTGCTCAACCAGACTGGATCTCCAGCCCGAAGGATGGGAGCCATGCACCGTCCCTTATCAGCTTGAGCTTTCATCTTGGCCGCATTCCGGAGCAACAAGGCCCTAGTCTCCGTCCAAAGACTGGACATGGATTCAATAGCGGCATTGACCGCAGGACAATTGGAGGACCCTTCAATTGGCAAGGGAAGACGAGGATGCTTACCAAAGACCACGAAAAAAGGGGACTTCCCAGTGGCCTGAGATGGAAGATTGTTGTGACACATTTCGGCCCAAACCAAAAGAGATGCCCAATTATCCTGTCTTTGATTAACGTATGCACGCAGAAAAGTCTTTAGAGATTGGTTTGTCCTTTCAGTGAGGCCATTGGATTGGGGATGGTAGGCAGAGGAAAAGGCAAGCTTGACCTGAAGAAGTTTGCATAAATTAGTCCAAAATGAGGCAGTAAACTGTACCCCCCTGTCTGAAACGATACTGATTTATTTATTTATTTATTTTTAATTTTTATATACCGAAGTTCTTGTATGGACTACAAATCAATCCGGTTTACATAAAACGAAGAACTGCTCAACAGAGAGCGGAGCTTTACATGGAACCGAGGAACATATGGAACAGTATAACTGATTGACAATTTAACATAGTGCTAAATAAAGTAATAATAGTTTAACTGGAAATAAATAAAGCAATATAATATTTTATAAAGACAGTTTAACTGTTTAACGTTTTACTGATGGGGAGACCGTGAAAGCGGAAAATGTGTTGAATAAAAAGGTGGGCTAACTGGGAGGCAGAGGGTAGTCCAGGTAGGGGAATGAAATGCGCCATCCGGGAGAAGCGGTCTACTACTACCCAAATAACGGTATTACCCTCAGAGACCAGCAGATCCGTAATGAAATCCGTGGCCACATGAGTCCACGGGGAAGCAGGAATGGGTAGAGGTTGTAACAAACCAAAGGGCTTTCGTCGGGGAGACTTTTGTGCAGCACAAACTGGACATGAATCCACATACCGTTTAACGTCCCTCTCCCAACGGGGCCACCAATAACGTCTGGAAAGGAGATCCTTGGTCCGGGCAATCCCGGGATGTCCTGCTAAACGCGCATCATGAGCCCAGCGAAGGACCCGGAGGCGCAAGCGTTTAGGCACCACGGTTTTCCCCAACGGAACTGTAAAAGTGGCTGCTATCTGAACGCGAGCTGGATCTATGATATAGCGAGGCGGGTCCGGAGTTTCATCCAGATCAAAACTGCGGGAGAGGGCATCGGCCCGAACATTCTTTTGAGCCGGTCGAAAATGGAGTACAAAATCGAAACGGCTAAAGAAAAGCGCCCATCTGGCCTGTCGTGGGTTCAGGCGCTGAGCCGTAGCCAGATATGCCAGATTTTTGTGATCCGTGTAGATCGTAACAGTGTGTCGAGCGCCCTCCAGAAGATGACGCCATTCCTCCAGAGCTAGCTTAATGGCTAGCAGCTCGCGATCTCCGATGGTGTAGTTCTTCTCTGCCGGGGAAAATTTCTTGGAGAAGAACGCACAGGTCATCAAGCGGTTGTCGTCCGTTTCTTGCAGAAGAACCGCCCCAACTCCCACTGCGGAAGCATCGACCTCCAGAATGAAGGGTCTGGTGGAGTCGGGACGCCTGAGGCATAAATCCTTAGTGAATTCTTGCTTGAGTTGAAGAAAAGCCTGTACAGCCGCAGCAGGCCATGTATGTGTCGGGGCTCCCTTTTTGGTAAGCAGCGTGAGGGGAGCAATCAACGAAGAAAAGTTGGGAATAAACTGTCTGTAATAATTAGAAAAGCCCAAGAACCGTTGTAAGGCTTTCAAGCCCACAGGTTGAGGCCAAGTCAGAATGGCCTTCAGTTTATCGGGATCCATGGATAGTCCTTTATTGGAAATAATATATCCCAGAAATGATAACTTGGGTACATGAAAAACACATTTCTCTAACTTAGCGAACAAGTGGTTCTCACGAAGACGCTGAAGCACCTGTCGAACATGAAGTAGATGTTGGTGCAAGGTATCCGAAAAAATGAGAATGTCATCTAAGTAAACAATGACATGTGAGTACAACATATCCCGAAAAATGTCATTGATCATATCCTGGAAAATGGCAGGAGCGTTACATAAGCCAAACGGCATAACCCTGTATTCGTAGTGGCCGTCATGGGTGTTAAACGCCGTCTTCCATTCATCCCCTTCGCAAATTCTTACCAGGTTGTAAGCTCCACGTAAGTCCAGTTTAGAAAAAATTTGGGCTCCTTTAATGCGATCGAACAATTCAGAAATAAGCGGAATGGGATACTTATTCTTCCTCGTGATATTATTGAGACCTCGGTAGTCGATGCAGGGTCGTAACGACCCATCCTTCTTTTTGACAAAAAAGAACCCTGCTCCTGCAGGAGATGTAGATGGTCGAATAAACCCATTAGCTAAATTCTCCTTGATGTATTGCCGTAACGCCTCGGATTCAGGCTCTGACAACGCATAAATCCTCCCTCTGGGTGGAATCTTTTCCGGAAGAAGATCTATAGCGCAATCATACGGTCTGTGAGGTGGCAGGGTTTCAGCACGCTGTTTACTAAAAACATCCTGGAAGTCTTGATAGGGAACAGGAATACTAGGAGAGAGTTGCGTAGTCTGGATGGAGGTTCTGTGGATAGACGTTAAACAGTTCTGAAAGCAAAAAGGACTCCAAGAGGTGAGTTGCAAGGAAGCCCAGTCCAACCGGGGTTGATGAATCCGTAACCAGGGTAGACCTAAAATGATTTGATTGACAGAAGATGGAAGTACATATAGCTGGACGAGTTCTTGGTGCAAAACTCCAGTGGTAAGTAAGATGGGTTCGGTGATGTAGTAGATTCGCATACCTACAGAAAGCCCGGAAACTGAAGTAACAGAGAGGGAAACGTCTAGAGGTTTGACCGGAATCTGGTATGACTTAACCAGTTGCTCCTGAATAAAATTACCGGCTGCGCCTGAATCAATGAAAGCCTGGGCCGAATGTACTTGCTCCTTAAATGAAATGGTAACAGGAAGGAGTAGTTGTGGAGAGGAACTAGTGGGACCCAGGGAGGCCTCTCCTACCCGTCCTAGGTCCGAGAGTTTCCCGCCTTGTTGGGACATTTGTTGACAAAATGACCGGCACCCGCACAATATAAACAGAGATTCTTGGTTCTCCTTCTGTGACGTTCCTCCGGCGTTAGACGAACCCTATCAATCTGCATGGGTTCATCAGTACCGCTCGAAGCTTCTGCAGCAGATTGAACCGAAAGAGGCTGCTGAAAAGTGGGGGCTAGGCGAAAGGTCCTTCGGGAAGCAGCTCGCTCATGTGTTCTTTCCTGGAAACGTAAATCTAGTCGGATAGACAGACGAATTAATCCCTCCAGGGTTTCAGGAGGGTCTCTGCCAGCAAGTTCATCCTTAATGTTCTCTGCTAGACCTTGTCGAAAAATTGCCAACAAACTATCCTCTCCCCAAGCGAGTTCAGAGGCTAATGTCCGGAACTGGATGGCGTATTCACCCACGGATCGAGATCCTTGCCTGATGTGAAGTAATTCGTTAGCTGCTGAGTTTGAACGTCCGGGTTCGTCAAAAATAAGGCGAAATTCTTTTAAGAATCGCTCCAGGTTAGAGAGAAGGGGATCATCCCTCTCCCAAAGAGGAGAAGCCCAAGCCAGGGCGGGTCCCTCCAACAAGGAAAGAATAAAGGTAGTCCTGGTCTTGTCATTGGGAAAGGAAGTGGGCTGTAACGAGAAGTGCATACGACACTGATTAATGAATCCTCTACACAGTGTGGCAGTTCTATTAAATCGAGGCGGAGGAGGAATCCGAATAGGTGTAGGACTTGCTGCAGAACTGGTTATGGGAATAGCCGGGGTATGGGCTAACGCATCCATTCGGGCAACCAAACGATCTAAGACCCCTGTGACTTGGTCCAGAACCCCTTGCTGCTGTTGAATTCGGTTGGCCATCCCGGGAATTGCCTGGAGTGCGGCCAAGTCGACTGGTTCCATGGCTTTGGCCAACTGTTACGTTCGACAAGTGGAACCTGGGTCGACACCGCTTACCTTGAGTCTGGGAAGCACAGGAACGGAAGGTCCTCCTCTCCTGGATGAAGAAGAGACGACCCTGAGACAGTGATCAGTAGAATCCCCAAAACGACAGTCCAGGTCGGGACCGGCGGCAGAAGAATCCAATGCAGGAGTCCAGGTCAAGGCAGGCAGCAAACAGGATAATCCAAGGAGGCAGTCCAGATCAAGGCAGGCAGCAAACAGGATAATCCACTGGGTCGGTCCGGGTCAAGGCAGGCAGCCAACAGAAATCCAATGAAGGGGTCCAGGTCAGGGCAGGCAGCAAACAGAAATAATCCACTGGGTCAGTCCGGGTCAAAACAGGCAGCAAACAGAAATCCAGAGAGGCAGACCAAGGTCAGGGCAGGCAGCAGGCAGAATAATCAAAGAAGCAGTCCGGGTCAAGAGCTGTAGCGACAGGCAGGGAAGGAAACAAAACACTCACCAAGCGCACTGTGGCCGAAGCGAGGAGCTCAGCAGGAAGCTCCGTTTAAATCTCTTTCCTTTCCCGCGCAAACCGTGGCTGGCCGGCGTCTGACGTCAGGGGGCGTGTCCACGGCGCGCTTTAGCGCGAGATTTGCCCGCGGCGTCGGTCCTGAGGACGGACGTCCTCGGGGAACGTCGGGCCCGTGCAAGAGGAAGGCGCGCCGTCGGCGCCACGGGAACAACGGGGACAGAGGCGGAACCCCGCCGACCCCGGAGGACAGCCCCACCGGCACGGGAAGCGGTAACACATACCACTGGGATCCCGAGGAAAAGGAGGGAGGACATGCCTGAATGAGCGTACATTCATCGTCATTGTCCTCATAGCAGCAGCAAGTGATTCAGAGGAGTGGGGGAGAAGCTGTCCTATAACTATACTGGGAGACCGCTGAGAAGGAGGAAAGACATTCTTGAGCAAGTATCATCATTGTCCAGATAACAGTGGGTGAGTAAATGAATCAGGAGGGGGGAAGGATTCAAACAGGTGAGGCAGCCATAGGGGAAGGAGGGAAGGATTCAGAAAGCAGAAACAGCCATGGGGGAGGGAGGGAAGGATTCAAACAGAAGGGAAAGCCATTGGAGAAGGAGGGAACAATTCAAACAGGAGGGACAACCATGGGGAAGGGAGGGAATGATTCAAACAGGAGGGACAGATAAGAGGGAGGGAAGGAAGTATTCAGAGAGCAGGGACAGCCATTGGGGAGGGAGGGAAGAATTTAAACAGGAGTGACAGACTGAGGGAGGGAAGGAAGGATTCAGACAGTAGGGACAGCCTTGAGGGAGGGAGGGAGGGAAGAATTCAAACAGGAAAAACTGACATTAGGGAAAGATTCAGACTGCAGGGCAGCCATGGGCAAGGGAGGGAAGGATTCAGACAGCAAGGACAGCCATGGGGGAGGGAGAGAAGGATCCAAACAGGAGGGACAGATATGAGGGAGGGAAGGAAGAATTCAGTCAGCAGGGACAACCATTAGAATAATGACATCTTACACTCAGGAAAATGAGTGCTGAGAAGAAAAAGAGAGCATCTTATACCACATCGCTGAAACTGAAGGTTATAGAACGTGCAAAGGAGGCTAATAATTGTGTAGCTGCAAGAGAATTTGACATTAGTGAAAAGCTCATCAGAGATTGGTGAAAAAAATGAAGAAAAGCTGCTAGAAATGTCAAAGTCAAAGAAAGCCTTATATTTCAAAATTGCGCCTTTTGGAGCAATAGAAAAGGATTTGAATGACTGGGTAATGGAATGCAGACAGAATGACTACATTGTGACTCGCTCAAGCATTAGGATTTGTGCCCTTTAAATGGCAAATGAAGAAAAATATTCATCGACAGAAGGGCTGAAAGAATTCACAGCATCGCTTGGTTAGTGTTCACGGTTCATGAACAGATATGGATTGTGCCTTCATCAGTGCACAAAGATTTCACATAAGTTGTGTAAAGAGCTTGATGAAAAGATCTGTTAGTTCCACAAATTTATTATTCAAAAGAGAATAAAGAATCATTTCGGTATGAATAACATTGGTAATATGGATGAAACGCCTATGACATTTGATATGCCTGGCAATCGCACTGTAGCTGGCGTTGGCGAGAATACCATAATTGTAAAAACAACTGGTCATGAAAATACCAATTTCATGGTGAACCTGTCATGCCTGGCAGATGGTACAAAACTGCGTCTGGTGGTAATATTCAAGAGGAAAACAAGGCTGAAGAACATAAAAATTCCAGCAGGCGTAACTGTTCGGGTTCATCCTAAAGACTGGATGGATGGAGCGGGAACAAAAATGGTGGCTGTGCGATATGTGGGTTAGATGACCAGGCATGGGGCTAAGAAAATGACCGTCACTATTGGTGTGGGATTTGTTCCTCGCACATATAACAGAGGATGTGAAGGATGATGCAAAGAAAATGGCAATCACGTTAGCAGTGATTCCAGGAGGTCGGACATCAATGCTCCAGCAGTTAGATGTCTGTTTCAACAAGCCTTTCAAGGACTAATTGCGAGAAATGTGGCATCAATGGATGTGTTCTGGTTAAGCAAAGTTAACGAAAGGAGGGAACCTTATGAAACCAGACATTGATTTGGAAGCAAAATGGGTAAAGGATGCCTGGGAGTCAGTTCTACCAGAAATGGTCAAGAAGTCATTTTTGAAATTCTGCATTAGCAATGCTATAGATGGATCAGAAGATGATGCCATCTATGAAATTAGACGAATCAGCATTGGATGATGATTCAACAGATGGAGAGAGTGAAACAACTTTTATGCTGATGTCATCACCAAAGTACAGTTCCGCAGTTTATTCAGACATTCTGACGATGAAGAATCGGACTTGGAAGGATTTGAATGAAAGAAAAGGATTCAAACATCAGGGACAGCCATTTGGGGGGGGGGGGAGGGAGGCAAGGATTCATACAGAAGGGACATTTTCTTAAGTTGTTAAATGTTTTTTATGAGGCACTTTTTTCTGCTTTTAAAAAATAAATAAAAGTAAATTTGAGTTATTGATTTGTTTCTTTGTATGGTTTCACCATTTCATAAGACCCCTAGGTTTTACCCTTGACTTATCCTTGAGTGACAGATAATTCTTGATATTGGGGCACAAAAAATACCCTTGATTTCTACATGCAATTGACTTATACATGAGTATATACGGTAAATCTTGTCATTTCAGTTATGCTGCTTTATAATTGTAAAATATGACTCTTTTAGCTTTGCAGTTTTTTCAACCCAGTATACAGCAATTGTATATAAAGTGCCAATAAACATTAGTTTTTCCATATAACTAAATACAATATATGCTTTTAACATGTTTGAATTGTGATATTGCAAAACTGTAATTTCCAAGTTATGTTCTGTATTTGTCAGACTGTAATTTGATAACTATGGGGCAATCTTCAAAACTGAGTTGGTAAGTGCAAAGTCTGTGAATTTTGCACTAATTCTCAAAGGGAATTCTCAGTGGAAAAAGTACCTGCAGAATTTGGACCTACCTTACTTTTTTCGGTGGGAACCTTTTCTGGCCGTAATAATGTGCATAGTTTTGAAAATTCAAAACTATATGCATCATTGCCTTTCCATTCCTTTCCTAATCCTGCCCTAGGAACACTGCCACAAATGTGAAGATAAAAGGCATGATGTGGGACATCTCAAATATTTTTACCTGTATTCCAGGGTGGGCAGTTTTCAAATGGCACTTTTTTCAGTTGATAAGTAGAGCTGGATTAGCCATTACATATGGGGAGTCCCAAACTGAGGGTTACAGCAGAATGTTTAGAGAATAAGCAACCCGGACTCCACTGTGGAGAGTAGACTACTGGGAGAACAGGCTACACAAAACTGCTTGTCCAAATTTACTGTCACTCTTTGAGAGACTCTCCAGACAGTAATGGGATGCAAAGGT
Source organism: Rhinatrema bivittatum (assembly GCF_901001135.1). Taxonomy (NCBI): domain Eukaryota; kingdom Metazoa; phylum Chordata; class Amphibia; order Gymnophiona; family Rhinatrematidae; genus Rhinatrema; species Rhinatrema bivittatum. The sequence goes on along the minus strand of NC_042616.1, from coordinate 329,934,259 downwards.
GTGTACTGACTATGTTGCAGCTTTGCAGATATCTTCCAGTGGTACAGCTTGTAGATGAACCACTGATACAGCCATGGCTTTAACTTGATGAGCTTTGTCTTTGTCTGAGATTTGTAGGCCTTGTAGCCTATACCAATTCGCAATGTGCATTTGGCAACTGCTATACCCAGTCTGTTAGGATTGTAAGAGACAAATAGTTGCAAAGCCTGAAGATGAGGTTGAGTTCCTCTCTTTTACTATATATCGCCTTGATTTACTTATGAAAGAAAGGAAAATAAAGAAATGTAATTAACTAGTAAGCCAAGGCCTGTTTACATTCTAAGGCATTAATGGCTGAATTTTCAAATGCTGGCACATGCAAAAACTGGGAGATACACGTGTGGCCAGGCTGAATGCGTGCCAAGTGCATTTTACAAACAACCTGGCCACGCGCATATCTCCCGATACATGCGGAAGTGTCGGGCTGGTCAAAAGAGGCAGGCCGGGGGTGGAGTCTGGGTGGGGTGGGGCAGGGGCCAGCTGGGACAGTGGTCATTAGGCTCTGTCCCAGGGAAGCGTGTGCTGGTAGCTGGCCAGCACGTGGAACTTACTTCATCCGCCAAGATGAAGTAAGTTCTACAACAAAAAAAATTCTAATTGTTAAAAGGGAATTAGGGGTCGGGGAGGAAGAGTAGGTAGGGAGATAAGGAAGTTCCCTCCCAGGCATGGTTTTTAATAACCCCCCCCCCCCTTTGCGCATGCGAGTCGCCACCCGTGTGCACATACACAAGCTGATCTAAAATCGGGTGTGCATGTGCGCGCGGATATCGGATTTTATAACTTGTGCACGGCAACGTGCGCATGTTAATGCCGGCGCATCTTTAAAAATGCACCTTTCAGGGTCTTCTCACCTTCATGTATATCAGGTCTCGGGAAAAATATAGGTAGTATGATGGCTTGATTAATATGGAAAGCTGATACAACCTTTGGAAAAAACATTGGGTGGGTGTGAAGCATCACTCTATTGTGGAAGAATTGTGTATAAGAAGGATAATGAACTAAAGTCTGAAGTTTTCCGACTCTTCTGGCTAAGATTATTGTGACCAGGAATATTACTTTCATGTTAGAAACTTGAGTGAGGCTGTCTCCAACAGTTCATAGGATGGCTTCATCAGTTGTGCCAGGATCACATTCATATCCCACGGAATGGGAGGTTTTACAATTGGAGGATTAGTATGTCACAAGCCTTCTTGAATTTGGATACTAATGGATGAATGGAATAGGCTTAACCTTGGTTTGAACATGGTAAGCTGCTATGGCACTGAGATGTACTCTTACTGATGAGGTAGCAAGGCCTGAATCAGAAAACAAGAGCAAATAATTTAGTAACTCTTACAGATGTTGCAGAACGCCACAGCAAGAATTCTGACTAAGACCAATAAAAGAGACCATATCACACCCATCCTGCGGAACTTGCATTGGCTCCCAATCAAGTTCAGAATTATGTACAAAGTCCTCATGGTCCTACACAAAGCCATCCACAATACTGCTCCACTGGACCTTAATATCCCACTTCGTCCGCACTTACCCTCCAGACCGGTAAGATCTGCCTACAGAGACACCCTCGTTGCCCCCCCCCCCCCCCCCCCCCCCCCCGCAAAAAGCTCATTAAGGAAACGAGCTCTTTCCACAACTGGCCCGCAGCAATGGAATGCTCTCCCACCAGAACTTTGGCGTGAACAATGCCCGATTACCTTCAAAAAAAGACTCAAAACCTGGCTGTTTGAGCAAGCTTTCCCTTAATTCATCCGTTCCTTCCAGCTCCACTCTTCAGAAGATTAGTTCCATATTCAGGTACCCTATGTACAAGACACTTTCAGTTTCTCAGGTTCCCTAGACACAATACTCTTTTCAGGTTTTAGGTTCCCTAGGTACAGTCAATTTGTTCAGCTCTTTATCCTCCAGCTCTCCGGAAGAGCCCATCTTCTATTGCCTGGTTGATCCCAGTTAATGTATCCGTTGTTGTGATGTAATGCATTCTTACATGCCAGTTCACGTTCTAATGTAAACCGAAGTGATGTGTAATTTTTTACATGAATATCGGTATATAAAAATGCTAAATAAATAAATAATAAATAAATAACTCTTTTGGTTCACATACAAATGGATCCAAGTTGTTGTGTTAACACCATGTGGAGAACCTTTTTTCCATTTGAAACCGTAAGCTTTTCTAGTTGAAGTTTTTCTGGCATACACTAATATGTCCTCAGCTGCTTTGGTTAATGACAAGTTTCTTATAATTATTTTTCAACATCCAAGCTGTCAAATTGAGGAAGGGGGAAGTTCAGATGAAACAAATATCTCTCTACTTTAATAAGTATGGATCTGATTCAAGAGGTGTCAAAGGATGACTGGAGAGCTGTATTAGATATGTGAACCAGACTTGTCTGAACCACACTGAAGCTATGAGGATGAGGCAGGCCTCGTCTTTTAGCAATGTTCTGGCTATCAGTGGAATTGGTGGAAAAGCATGTATGACATCTGCCCTCCCCATTGTCCAAAATGAAAATAGTTTGTATTATTGTATATTAAGATATTATTATTTCCTTGTTTCAGATCACAGTGCGAAGCAGACTGATTGTGCAGAAAACCAAGCTATCTGTATGTGTACAATCTCCTTTAGCTGTTACTCAAGACCAATTCATCTTTGATTCAATAGGTAATTGTATCTTTTAAGGCACTTAGAGGTTATTCAGCCTTGCTGCATGTCCAGAAGGTGTGACTGTATATTGAAGACAAAAATGTTTTAATCAGTCCCCAGATGCATCAGGTTGTTTTTAAAAGATTACATGCATATTAAATAATGACTTTTCAACAATTTCCTCCCACTCTTTTGGACTTCAAGGCTACTCAGGGATTTTCCCTCTATTTTATATCCTCCCCTCACCACAAAACATGTCTAGTTTAATCAATGCCATTACAGTCCTTTGGCCAGGGCCATGCAACAGGGCTCCTACTGGAAGTTTGCAATCATGGGCTCTTAATCTAGTCACTAGGTATTACCCTTGAGCAATGACTGCTCTTTGAAAATTTACTCCATTTTCCCCACACTCCCTTACAAGGTATCAGCTTCATCAAAAGAAGAATACTGTACTGAGCATTCTTCCACAAATAGAAAGTCATTAACTGAACCTCCTCCAGGTACAACAAGTTGTATTTTCTCCCAGATTCCTTTTTTTGGAGTGATGGCAAGGGGTTACAATGTCATTAAACAATCAGTGCCAGCTAATGAACCCTTAAAACTTAAGCGTCCATTTGCGCGCGCGCAAATGGATGCTCTGATTTTATAACATATGAACATATATGCGTGCGTGTTATAAAATCGGCTATCCTTGCGTATATATGCACACGATTTTATATTGATGTGCGCATGTGTGCGCGAATACCATCTCGAGCGCTAAAGTGGGGGGACTTTTAGTAGGTACGCACGGCGATGCAGTTAGCCTCTTTCCCAGTTCACTCCCAGTTCACACCACTCTAAACCTCCTAGCTAACTTGCCTCCCTTTCACCCTATTACCCCGACCCTTAAAACCCCACTAACATTTTTTTTTTCTTATATGACTTATAAGCCATCCATAGTAGAAGTTAAGTTACACAATAGGGGACCCTGGTGCGCTTGTGCACGTAAATACTTAATGCTGTATTCATGCTACGGACCCGGCCAACTCATGTCCTGCCCAAGCCACCCCCATGACGCTCCCCTTTTGGTGAGAAATGCTTGTACCAGTAGATACGTGCGTACCTGCGCTGTTTTAAAATCTGCGTGGCGAGTGCCAGGCCAAGTCACATGTATATCTCCTGGCTTTAGCATGCCTAGTGCTTTCAAAATTCATCCGTAATTTTCAAATCTATCTGTGGTAGAGCATTTGCATGCATAAGTGGACACATGGAGATTAATGCTAGTATTTTATAAACTGTGTGGCAGAAGCTATATAGTTTATTTCTGCTTCGAAGGTATGCACGTATGTTTCAGTACGTTCAAATGTTTCCAATGCAAGAAAACAAATACTTTGTCAACCCATTTTATAAACATAATGGAATACATTTTATGTGCAAAATAATCGTGATATTGCATGAATAAACACCCAGAATTAAGTGCAGAGGCAGGCATATTTTAAAGTTTGTGCAAATACTTGGAATCACCAGTTTGTTGATACCTCCACCAGTTCTCCCAGTCCGTTTCCACATCACTTAGACCCTTTAGCACTTCACCCTGAATATCCACCACTTCACCCATACCTCCCAACCAAAAACTGTAGACAACAGACAAGTTTGATTTCACTTGCGTCAGTCAGCAGGAATATAAATTTACGAACAAGTGAGATAATGTATACTTATGTATCTCTTTCAAAATATCAACTTCTGCACGTTCGGCTTAACCCTGCCTTGGAATGCCCCCTAGATTGCTCCTTTTTCCCCCTCCCTGGTAAAATGTATATGCAAAAACAAAAATAACACTCAACATTTAAAAATAGCATGTTACATGTATTTCTCCCAGGAGAAGCAGGATGGTAGTCCTCGCATATGGGTGACATCATCAGATGAAGCCCTGTCATGGAATACTTTTGTCAAAGTTTCTAGAACTTTGACTGGCACACTGAGCATGCCCAGCATGCCACTAACCCTGTGGCCACATGGGGTCCCCCTTCAGTCACTTTTTTTCCACACAGTAAGTTGCCTCGCGGTTAGGAGCTCTGTGAGAAATTCTTACAACTTTCGTCACTTAAATATTTGAAGTTTACCTTCTTAAAATCACCCTCACCGGGGTCCCCCATCACACTCCGTTCCCTCCGATGCTCAGTAAGTATTTTTTCCCGTGATGTGCGGTCTGTTCCCGGCAGCATACATGTGACTTGGCCTGGGGTTTAGAAAATGCCCCGAGTGTCCGAGGACCATGTCCATTATGGACCCGCACAATGTTTGTTTTGTGCTTAGGTCCCTCGCACGACATTCATCGATGCCCTAGTTGCACACAAAGGACCTCCAAAGGCCGGCACGCTCTTCTGGACAAGATGGAACATTTGTTTGCTTCAAAACGTTCTGCTTCATCGACACCAGTTCAAGTGCCACCGACTGGAAAGGGTACATTGACCTCGGAGACGCCCCACCAGGAACATCGTGGAGCGAGTGACTGTCCATCACAGACACCATCGAAGGCATCGGCGTCATCGTCCTCTGTGCCGGTGAAGGACTGGACCGAGCACCGAGGGAAACATTGTCACTGGCAACGACGGGCATCCCTGCCCGGTGCCGGCAATGATACCGCAGTGGCATTGACTTCCACCGAGCCGCCTGCGAAGAGGGCCCGGGGAGAGGAGCCCTCATCCTCCTCTGGACCCGGGACCCCTAGGTGTTCCCCAGCGATACCGGTGCCGGGCACCGAGCCTCCACCGGCCCCTGGAACTGGCTCCCTCGATGTTTGCACCGCTCCTTGAGTGCCTAGACATGCTCATCGGTGCCTTGCCAACTCAACCTGTGCCATCAAACACACTGGCACAAGTCGTCCATCGAGACCTCCGCAGGTCCCGATTTCAATACCGGGTTCCTCGGAGGAGGAGGAATCAATTCCTGGCCAGATCCCTCCACGGGAACCACCGATGCCGGAACCCATGCCAGGTCCATCGGGGCTATCTGTGCACAAGCGCACCTCATATGTTCCGGTGCCTTCGATGCCAGCACCGATTCCTTCCTTCCTGCCCTCTCGGCTTTGGCATACTTCCTCCCTCAGGAAGCCCACTGGAAGAAGTGGAAAGTTCCTATAATCCATGGGAAGATGCATTGTCAAATGATTCCTCACAAGCTTCCTCGGAATTGCTCTCAGAGCCTTCACCCCCGGAAGAAAGGCGATCTCCTCCGGAAGACCTCCGCTTTGCCAGTTTTGTCAAGGAGATGTCTGAGGCTATCCCATTTCCACTGATTATGGAGGAAGACGCTCACCACAAGATGTTGGAGGTCTTACAAATCGTAGATGCTCCAAAACAGATAATGGCAATACTAGTGCACTATTTTCTTGTTGACCTCTGGCACCGCCTGTGGGATCATCCGGGTACTGTACCTCCAGTCAACAAAAAGACAGATGCTACATACCTGGTCCAACAAGCCCCAGGTTTTCAAAAAAGTCAGCTGCCCCACCATTCTGTAGTGGTGGATTCAGTTCAGAAAAAAGCTAAACGATCGCGTCCACACTCCTCTTTTCCTCCTAGTAAGGAATAGAAGGGATTAGATTCATTGGGATGCAGAGTTTTTCAAGGGTCCATGTTGATAGCGTGAATAGCAGTGTATCAATTATACATGACCGAATACAATAGAAATCTCTGGAAACATTTCCAGGAATTTGCGGAGACATTACCACAGAAACAACAAGAGACCTTGTCCTCCATCCTACAAAAAGGATTGGAAGCAGGCAAACATGAGGTCAGAGCTGCCTACGATTCTTTTGAAACAGCATCCAGAGTCTCGGCAGCGGGCATCAGTGCTAAGTGCTGGGCCTGGCTCAAGGCCTCAGACATATGCCTGGCGGTGCAGAACAAACTTGCAGATCTACCCTGTACAGGAGACAACCTGTTCGGGGACAAGATCCAGGATGCAGTAGCCCAGTTAAAAGACCATCATGAGACCCTGCGTCAGTTGTCGACTGTCTCCCCAGATGTTCCATCTGTAGCTCGCAGGGGCACATGAAGGGACATCAGGAAACAATTCTATAGGCCACGCAGATATTACCCTCCTCCGTCCCGGGCACAACCAGCTTGGGCCCCTCAGAGGGGATATGCACGCCAAGCAAGGACACCTAGACCACAGCCAGCTCCACAAGCTGGTCCTGCGGCTGGATTTTGACTCCTTTCCATAGAGCAGCAGCCACCCTCCCTTTATACCACAACCAAATTCCCTAGTGGGAGGCCACCTTTGCCACTTTGCAACCAGTTGGCACCCAATTACCATGGACTAGTGGGTATTGTCCATCATAACCCACGGTTACCGCCTAAATTTTTCAAAAATACCCCCAGACTTCCCACCCATTCCATCCTGGAGTTGGGACGATCACACAAGACTACTCGAGTTAGAGCTCTCGACCCTTCTGTCGGCCAGAGCCGTAGAACAGGTTCCACCAACTCAGCAGGGGAGAGGGTTCTACTCCAGATATGTCCTAATCCCTAATCCCGGCGGTCTCCAGCCTGTTCTGGATCTCCATGCCTTAAATACATTTCTTCACAAGGAACAGTTCAGAATGGTGTCCCTCGGCACCATGCTTCCTCAGCTACAACAAGGGGATTGGCTCTGCTCTCTGGACCTTCAAGATGCATACGCCCATATTGCAATCTTCCCTCCTCATCGCAAGTATCTCAATTTGTGGTGTGTGGAAAGTTCCCTCTGAGGGAACGGGGAAAGCCATCGGGGCTCCCCTAGGGCTTGGCGCGCGCAAGGTGCACAAGTGTGCACCCCCTTGCACGCGCCAACCCTGGATTTTATAACATGCGCGTGGCTGTGCGCGCATGTTATAAAATCAGGCGTAGTTTTGTGCACGCCGGATTGCGCGCACAAATCTACGCCCGCGCGTAGGTACAAATATCTGGCCCTCGAGCTTTGTTTCTCCTCAAGTTTTAACTAACTTTTTAAAAGTCGTCTTCAAACAGCTTTGTGCCTTTAAAAGGTAACTTGCAAAGCCGGGTCTTAGACCCAGAATCTGCCGCTCATTGCCTCAGCCACAGATGTCGTCTTGCCCCCCACTGAAAAGACTGAGGCTTTAGAAGAAAGTCTGATCAGAAACACATAGGTCATTCACTAAGTAAGCTGATGCCGATTCTGGAAAATGCTGAATCTATCTAAATATGTTTCTTGAAACGTAGCTGAGACAAATTGTGCTGTGTGTTGTGGAGCTAACAGTTAAGAAAATATGCTTTAGGACCTGCTCAATCTTTTTATCCTGCATGTTCTTAAAGAAAACGCCATTCCCAACTAGAATGGTTGTCTCTTTATTTACAGCTGAAACTAAGGCATTCACTCTTTGTACCTGGAAAAGGCATTCATGAACATGAAGAGGGAGAGGATAAAGTTTTCCAAAATTATTTATACGTTTCAAGCCTGTTTCTGGAGATTCCCACTCAAAGACCATCATTTTTTCAATTTCCGAATGTAAAGGAAAAGAAATTGATGGCTGCCGCGTGCTTTTTAATATAGGGTCCCAAATAGGAATCTCTTCATCCCTTGACTCTGAAAACCTTATACGTAGATCTTAAAAGCCTTGCGCACACAAAAACAGCTAAATACACGTGTAAGTGGGCTGCGTGGGAGCTACACAAATTTTAAATAACCAGGAAGGACGTGCATAAGAAAAAGTAGGCAGAAAAGGGGCAGGGCATGGGTATTCCAGAGGCACTGACACGTGTCAGCACTGACACATGTAGCTCCAAATTTTCCTCAGCCAGCGCACGTATGTTACGTGCACCACTTTGCTACAACTCCTCGATAGGCGCAGGAGGTTCGGTGAGAGAGAGAGAAAGAAGTTGATTTGTACAATGCAACTAGCAGACACTGCAGTGTACAAATCAACTCCTCGTTAGAATTTTCATTACTGATAAGGTAAAAAATTCTTTAATGATGTCAATTTTACAATGGATACCGCTGAATGTGTTTGTAACACCACCCCCTCAACCCTAACCTACCTCCTGAAAACTCACCCCAAATCAAAGTGCCCCCTTACAATGGTCTATATATAGAGTATCAGATTGAGCTTTATAAAAAGGCGCTCTCTCTCACTCAGTGGTGCATGTAAGATATGTGTGTGAAGAGTATTTTATTAACTATGTGTGGGTTGTAAAATAGCATGTATTTTTGTGTACGGCGAGATAAGTGCATTTATGGGCAAACCTGCTGCCCTTTTAAAATCTACCTATTTTATTTATTTATTATTTAAGTATTTTCTATACTGTTGTTTAGTAGCTTCCGTCACAACGGTTTACAATAGGCACATAAAAATAAGGATGCTGAAACGTTACTTTGCACAAGTGTCATATCGGTCCGGTACATAGTTTTTTTTAAATAAAATAATTAGAGGATCAGTGACCTATGTAATTAAAAAAAAGGGATTTCTTCCTTATGGAATAGCCTTTGAGCTGAATCCTCTTCTCTATCTGAGTAGATCTCTCTCTCTTCTAGTGAGTCTTCTCTTCTGTTAAGGTCCTCCTGGAAGCCTGCCTTCGAGGAGCAAAACAAAACCTCTAGGAGAAGAGAGATTTTTTGCTGCTTTGAATTTACTTCCAAGTGTAATAAAGGAGATTCAGGTTGCCTGTTCTTCTATTTTTTTTTTTTAGGGGGGGGGGGGGAATGTAAGCTGTATTTCATCTACACAGTTATCCTGGTGTGTATCAGAGTTCCATGTGCAGTCGTGTTTGTTTATATTGTACTTGCTTCAATAAAATAATTTCAAATAAATAAAGTACTCTCACTTTGAATGATGACTAACTTTGGAACACATTGAAAGCTTGATTAAGGAAGCTTAAGAACTATGCTGACTAGGGACTTGTTTTTGAGCAGTCTTCATCATCTGTTCTTTGGCTACTAGGACCTGGGACATCACTATAACAATCGTTATCTTCCTCAAAGTATGATATCACTTTAAATTCCATGGGAAGCCTTTCAAGATGGCTACCGCATCTGTATCAATGGCTGGGAACAAGCCTTCAAATGAGGATGACTTAGTTTTTTTTGATAACCTTGCATGGTATGCAAGTCCTTTACTTTTTACTTTGATTTAGGTGCCTCCTTAGTCATTTTCTTTCTGCTCTTTTTGACATGATCATAGTGAATTAAATCAGATCTACTGCCATTAGCTATGCTGCGATTGCTGCCAGATTTGCAGGAATGGTTAGACTCTGACATTGATTTCTTTTAAAAGGGTGGCGCCTAAACTTTCTTGCTTGACTACCATTCCTTTACAGATGCACTGTAGTCATTTCTGTCTTTAAAATTGCCTACCTTAGACTCTCTGAGTGCTCTGTGACATACCACTTTATTATTTTTTTTGAACCTGCTGACTGAAAAGGAAGGCTTTATGGCAAACTACTCTTTTCCTCTGGCGGCTGGTGGTAATAGATTCAGAGGCAAGATTTCCATACAGATATATATAGTAAGTTTGAAAAAGTCTTTTTTTGTTTTTTTTGGTTCAGTTCAACCATGGCCTCTGCTATGAGGGGAGGGATCCTCTTTGCTAGAGAATGACCCAGGAGAACATAAGAACATAAGAAATTGCCAGGAGACTGTCTTTAAGAAGAAATCTTGAGAATTAATAATCAAATAGTTGATTAACTTCTGAAATATTTCTGCTGCAGCATCAGATGCTCTTCACACCAGCTGGAGACAATGAAAACTGAATTAACAAGATTCTGTTGATACTATATGTAACAATAGTGATGTCATTAAAAGCTGTATATGGGACAAAGCCCAAGTGTTCTGGACCTGTGTAGCATAAATAAAGGAAAAAATACTATCAGGTAAGTTTAATATTTTCTTGCACTTGTTGGCTTCTTCCAACCAAGTAAGAGGTAAATCTGTCAATCACATAACTCCCATGCCAGCTATTCATAAATGGCCAAGTAGCATTCCATGATTAATCATGTCAAAAGCTGATGATAAATCAACTACCATTGCTCCCATTCCATGGCCCTTATCCCTCTCCAGATATCAATCATCCAACAATGGCAGTAATAAATTCTGTGTGCTATGATAAGCACAAAAACGAAATTGAAAATAATCTAGCCAGTGTGAGTCATCCAAAAATTCCAAGTTGTTATGCTACTACCCTCTCAATTTATCCCAAAAGGAGACTTGACAGAATTTTGTAATCTAGCTGAAGACCTGAGCTCTTATTTATAGGTCAAATAAAGGACTTTTTCAAAGATCCAAGAAAAACATCTGAGGACAAGGAACTGTCAATTGTACTTTATGTACCAATTGTTCTGCTGCTACCTTAATGAGTGAGGAGGGACAAAGATCTAATGCACAAATAATATCTTTTAACTTCTTTAACATTTATAACAAATTCTCCTTACTAATTAAGTGAAATTCATCCCATGTAGTAGCAGGAATTGTAGAACTGTCTACTTAAAGTTGATGCCACTCATTTTCCAATCCTTTACCATCTCCTTTAGTTGGCATAATTTCTAAAACCTGCTCTCCAGACTTTGACTCTTAGACTCAGACACCACTCTTCCCCTTCTGCTTATATCATGATTCATTTTTTCAAATTCTGAACAATTAAATTTTATGTGTGAAAATTGTCATTTATCACATAATAAAGAAACAGTATTAACCAATGTGTTCTCAAAAGGGACTGTCAATTGTCTTACCAATGAAAATAGCTTTTTAAGTTTACTAGCCACTGAACCAGCTACTTTGCCAAAAGACTATCATTTAGCTTCTTGAATTGCATTTTTGTATTTATTCATATGACTCTTCCAAATCTCTTTTACTGCATCTATACAAGACTTATCTATATAAGCCCTCTCCAACTGTCTTTCTTCACGTTTGAATGAACATAAAGGCTCAGTAAACCAAGAAGCAGGTTTCTTTCTGTTTACCTCAAGAATTTTCATAGGCTCAAACCTATCTAATACCTGTCCTAACTCTAAATTCCAAAAACAAACTAAACTCTCCACTTGTGGAGATTTAACGAAACAAGGAAAAATGTCCATTTGTACCAGTTTCCAGCCTTCCAAAAATTCCTTAGTAGTAAGTACCCTTAATGATCTTACCAATTTCCTTGTTGGACCCCCATCCTATTATAGGAATTGTAATAGTTTTTTAAATGACCAGACCATGGCATTATCTTAACTGCCAAATCTAAAATTTGGGTAACAGGGAAACTAAACTGCTGAACAAAAACTGTCTAGAGTATGACCTGCTGAGTGTGTTAGGACCCCTATCAACTGTTTAAAACCCATAGTGCCATAGCTTCCACAAAAAGGCTCTCATTAATCAACTTCTGCTCTGTCTGCAAATTAAAATCACCCACGACTATCAAATGTGGGATATTAACTGCAACTTTAGCAGTCAAATTCAATAATTCTTCAGTCACTTATTTGATATAGATGGGGCGCAATATACCAGTTGAACACCTGCAGCAATTAAATGATTAAATGTGGACAACAGGGGTTTTACACTCTCAAGTGAATGAAGAGTTTTTGTAGGAATTCCAACCAATTTATCATAATCAAAACTACACCATCCCTTCTCTTTTAATAACATTAATAAAAGAATAACCAACTGGACACAGTCGATTAAGCAAAACAATGTCTTTGTCATGAAGCTACAATGCTGTAATTGCTAAAAGTCTGATTGTCAATCTTAAGTTTTCATCGATCAAAAGCTCTCAGATCTTTCTGATACGTCTGCACTGTTTGGGAACAATCAATTGTCATCAGTATACACTTCCTTCCTTTATCCCCTCTATCTATCCCTCTGTGTAAATCCTTCATAATTCTACCTATTAACCTTACTTCAATATGATAGCATATCAGGATAGAAACCAAACGGTGAAGGCAAAACAGGTATGCATCCTCCCACTTATATTTCCTCCCCATCCCCCACACTTTCTGCCTTTTACCACTGGTACCCCCATACCTTCTTCTGAATTTTCCTTCACTGCACGACTAAGTCTAGAACAGCATTTAACTAATTAATAATACATTCAGACGTACTTATTACTAAATCTCAACCATAAATATAAAGTTTAATTACAGTAGGCTTCAATATCTTCTATTGAATGCATATCCCATTATCTTCAGGAAACAAAAGTAAACAAAAACTGGCAGAATCTACCAAAATTTAAAATGTAAATGGGTTGGCAAAAAAAGTATTACAAACAAAAGAAGTGAAATTGTGGTGGCCACACATGTGTAGCAAGTTATTGTAACCAAGAAAAAAGGGAAAACCAAAAAGACTATTTTGAAAAGTGAAGGCTACTAAAATAATGAAAAAATAATTCTAAAACAATTATTTAATTAGTCCTCTTCTGTTGAAATTATTTAAATTTTACTTTAAGGTGTCAGCAAGCCAGACAGCATGTTCACCTTCCTGTGAACCGCCCAGTCTATTCAATCATCCACCTTATGTCTTTTTATAACGTGCCAAAATGTACTAAATAATGTATACCAAATAATGTTTTGAAACAAATACCGAGATCTTCGTGGTCCATTTGAAGCATTTGTGAGGTCATTTTGCTCCGTTATACATATGGCATTAATTCCCTATAATAGACCCCTGATGAAGCCTTTTGCCAAGCAAAACACCGGCCGTGTTGGGCTTTGTTTGATATAAATCACCATCAGGAATTGGGAACTGTTATAGGAGTTTTTTAGGCTCCTTTTCAAAAGCCCTTGAAAAAGTGGTTTACAGTGGGCACACATAGGACAAGACATGTGACCCAAAGACACCCATCCTTCAGAAGTATGCAGCCCACATGCCCCCGCCCCCCTAATTACAAGTAGCAAACAGCAATCCAGGAACAAATGGTTTACTGTAGGCTCTGGTAGAGTAAAATATATAATGAGGAAACACACGTCTTCTCAAATGACAGAAATACAAAATGCCTTCTCTGTACTACATAATGAAGAAACTAAAGCCATGAGGATTGAAGAGGCATCTGACAAGAAGGAAGAAATCAAATGCACGCACAAATTCCAGAATACAAACAATAACCCTCAGACCAAGCTCATTGTGCTGGATGACTCGATCATCAGAGGCACTAATTTGGGAACTCTTTTTGAGGGGAACACTATAGTTAAAATCTTTCCAGGATCTTCGACCGGTAAAAACGCTATTCAGATAGTCAATGCAATCAAAGAAGAAAGCAAGGACTCTGAAACTGATTTTATCAACCATCTGGGAACCTATGACCTTGCTAGAAACAGCATCCAAGTGGTACAGAGAGAATTACAGTCTCTGGTGAAGCAGATTAGTCACATGGTAAATGTTATTACCATCGGCCACGGGCGGCCACGACCGACTCAACTCACATCATGTATTGCCCTGCTCTCCTCTCCGGGTGAACTCGCGGCTGGGGCTAGCCGCTACCGCCGCATACCTCCGGGTTCTCGAGAGTCTTCGTGGCGGCCAGGATGCCGCTGACCCATATGCTGACACCAGGCCTTCCTAGGCGTGCACGCCTCCAGGACTCCCTTTAAAGGCCCAATGGTGGGAACCTCAGGGTCGTCCCTGACTGATGACATCACAAGGTTGGGATTTATAAGCACCTCCCTTGGCCTATGCTAACCGACTTGGCAACAGATTCCTTCGCCTATGGTGCTTGTTCCCGTCTCTCCGGACCCATGGTTCCTGTCTTGGATCTCCTATTGCTGATTTGGAGTCTAACTCGGTTACTCGCTCCTCGGGGGCCTGCTTGCGCTTCCTTTGGGAGACCTGGTCTCCAGGCTTCCCCGCTCCTCGGGGTAGCCCCTGCGCTCCTCTCCAGAGGTCCTGCCTGATTGCTTCTCCTCTCCTCGGGGTTGCCCTAAGCACTGCTCATAAAAGATCCATCTCTATGCTTCCCCACTCTTCAGGGCAGTTGATACCTTACCACACCGGAGACTTTTGACTCTATGCTTTCCCGCTCCTCAGGGCAGCCTTTGTCACCATATCAGAGACTTGACTCTGCTCTTCCCCGCTCCTCGGGGCAGCCCCTACATCATCACACCAGTGACTCTATTGCTATGCAGTCCCGCCCCTCGGGACAGTCTCTGCACCACTCCTCCAGAAGTTCCTGTCTTGCGCTCCCCGCTCCTCAGGGCCTGCCGAGTGCTCCTCAGTCTTGGAGGTTCCTGTTCTGGTACAACTGTCTCTTTAGTCCTGCCTAAGTACTGTGACTCCTCTGAACTGTGCCTCTTTGCTCCACTCCCCGGGACGCCTCACAGTACATTCCAGTGCAGGTAAGCGTTATCACGTGACAGTGAGGCAGGACTTTCTTACTCTACTGAACTTCAGTCATGTCCCCTGCTGCAGCTGACCTTACCTCCCGATGGGAGGACCCATGGGGCTCCACCCATCAGGTAGTATCAACCTCCACCTCGGGCCAAAGGTCCATGAATCCTAACAGATTGCCAAGTCCATGGACCCGGCAGAGGTCTCAGCTATACAGGCCATCCCTGGCCTGGCACAAAGAATCAGTGAGCAACAAATGTTCCTGGAAACGCTAGCAGCAGCCATTGATAACTTGAGCACTCATTTAGACATCACCATGACTGCCACCACGACATCTCCCAAGCTCAACCCTTCCACCTCTATGCCGGTTCCTCGGCTTATCGTTCCCTTACCTGCACCTCCACGCTTTTCTGGAAACCCTCTTATGTGCAGGGGCTTCCTGAATCAATGTAACATGCACTTCTGCCTGCAACCGGCTTACTTCCCAGATGTGATCAGCAAGACTACCTACATCCTTTCCCTCCTGGATGGCAAGGCCTTGGCCTGGGCGTCACCCCTCTGGGAGCGTGCTGACCCATTTCTTCGAGACCTGCCCAGGTTTCTTGTTTTATTTTGCTCCGTCTTTGACGACCCCGGCATAAAATCCACTTCCGGATCCTCACTTCTCCATCTCCAACAGGGCACCCAGCCATTAACTGACTATGTCTTAGAATTCGGGACCCTTTCGTCAGAACTTCATTAGGACTCAGACTGCTTGCGATCCATTTTTCTTGAAGTACTGAGTTCCCGGATCAAAGATGAGTTGGCGGCTCGTGAATTGCCTGCATCCCTGGACTCATTGATAGACCTTGCCGGTTGCATCGACCGCCGTCTTCAGGACTGCTGATAAGAATCTAGAGCATCCAGAAAATCTACGCCAAGCTCATCCCGAATTCGACGTTCATCTTCACCCAGGCTTAACATGGCCCAGAGCAAAACAGAGGATGAGGCAATGCAAATGGGCCGGAGCAGACTTTCTCCCAAGGAACAACGCTGCTGCCATCAATCCGGTCTCTGCTTATACTGCAGCAAATCCAGACATGCCCATAGCTAGATGCCCTGTCTGTCCTGGAAACTCCAAGGCCTAAGTTCAGCAGCAGGACTGCTCCTAGGCCTGACTTCGCCTTCTCCTCCATTGACATTGCCCTTCTCCATCAAGCTGGACAATTAGGAGTTCCATACCTTGGCTTTAGTGGATTCTGGGGCTGGTGGGAATTTTATTTTAAAACAATTGACTGAGCACCTCCGGATTCCCATCATCCGCTCTCCAGTGCCCTTCTCTTGTCCATTGAAGGAGAGCCACTAGGTGGCAAGGTCACTCACACCACAGCTCCTATTCTGCTCCGCACTGGATCTCTGCACATGGAGACAATTTCCTTCCACATTCTGGACAAAGCCATACATCCTGTAGCTCTGGGACTGCCGTGGTTACAACAGCACACCCTGCAGTTTGACTGGGTCACCTTACAACTTTCCCGCTAGGGTTCCTCCTGTCATAACAACTGTCTGGATTCCGTCTCACCTCTGTCTTGCCTGAGTACTTCGCTCTCTTCCGGTCTTCCTCCACAATACTCATCATATGCTGATGTGTTCTCCAACAAGGCCGCGGACACTTTGCCCCGCATCGTTGCTACAATTGTGCAATCAACTTGTTGCCTAACACGGAGCCTCCTCAGGGTGGGATCTACCCATTTTCGCTAACAGAGACTCAGGCCATGTCATACTACATTTGCGAGAACCTGGCTAAAGGTTGCATTCAGCCCTCCAAGTCTCCCATGGGAGCGGGTTTTTTCTTTGTAGGGAAAAAAGACGGCTCACTCCGTCCCTGCATCTATTACTGGGGCTGGAACGAGATCACCCTAAAAGACCTCTATCCATTACCCTTGATTTCTGAGCTTTTTGACAGGCTTCAGGGAGTGAAATTCTTCTCCAAATTGGACCTCAGGGGAGCCTATAATTTGGTCCGTATCTGCAAAGGCAATGAATGGAAGACCGCTTTTAACACAAGTGATGGCCACTTTGAATACCTTGTGATGCCGTTTGGCCTTTGCAATGCCCCTGTGGTCTTCCAGAATTTGATGAACAAGGTCTTCATGGATATGTTATACCAATGTGTTGTGGTGTACCTTGAAAGACATCTTAGTATTCTCCAAAGACCTACAAAGCCACCGCCATGATGTCTCTCATGTCCTCCAGCGTCTATGGGACAATCAACTCTATGCCAAACTCGAAAAGTGTTCTTTCAAGCAGGAGACCGTCCCTTTCCTTGGCTACGTGGTTTCCAGTCAAGGGTTCTGAATGGGCACCCAGAAGTTGAGAAGTATTCGCGATTGGCCTCAACCTTCGAGCCTCAAGTCCCTACAGAGATTCCTTTGCTTTGCCAATTACTACCAGTCTTTTATTCACCATTATTCTACTCTGACAGCACCACTCACGGCCATGACTCGCAAGGGGGCCAACCCTTCCCAGTGGTCGCCCGAAGCCGTGACCGCCTTTCTCCGGGAGCCGTGTCTCCGCCATCTGGATCCCAGACGTCCATTCATTGTCGAGGTCAATGCCTCTGACATGGGAGTAGGGGCAGTTCTAAGCCAGTACTCGACTACCCATACCTTACATCCATGCTCCTTTTTTTTACAGATGCTTCTCTCCGGCAGAAAATAATTACACGATCGGGGATAAGGAGCTGCTAGCTATTAAGCTAGCCTTTGAGGAATAGTATCCCTGGCTCGAGGGAGCCCAGCACCAGATCACAGTGTATACCGACCAAAAAAACCTCGAGTATGTACACCGTGCTCAGCGCTTGAACCATCATCAGGCCCATTGGGCTCTCTTTTTTACCCAATTTAATTTTCTGCTGCACTACCGACCCGCCAACAAAAATTGCCGAGCCAATGCTCTTTCCAGATCCTTCGTCCCGGAGGATGCCCCCAACACTCCATGGCACATAATTGACCCCACTAAAGTCATCCTGTTCGCCATGTTTCCGGTGCCACTTGGGAAGACGGTGGTCCCTCATCAATTACGCTGGAGGTTCCTTCAGTGGGCTCATGACTCCCTGACTGCAGGACACCCAGGGCAGTCTAGAATGCTCTCCTCACTCCAGCGATTTTACTGGTGGCTTACCATGAAGGACACACAGGCCTATGTAGTCTTGTCCCACTTGCGTCCACCATAAGCCTCCTGTGGGGCATCAGTGGGGACTCTTGCAACCGCTGCCTATTCCAAGTGAGCCATGGACCCATATCACGACAGATTCATTGTGGACCTTCCTTCTTCTGGAGGCAAGAACACCATTTGGGTCACCGTCGACCGTTTTTCAAAAATGGCCCACTTTGTGGCTCTGCCTGGTCTCCCTTCGGCACCGCAGCCCGCAAAATTGTTTATTCGTCATGTGTTCCAGCTCCAGTTTACTGCACGATTTTGGAGATCTATCTGCAAAAAGTTTAACATCTCGTTAAATGTCACCTCGGCTTATCACCCTCAAGCCAATGGACAAATAGAGAGAATGAATAGGACTCTGAAACAATTTCTGTGGGCGTATGTTAATCTACGGCATAATGATTGGGCCAATCTCCTTCCCTGGGCGGAGTTCACCCTGAATTCTCATCAGTCCGCATCCACCGGCTCATCACCTTTCCAGGTGGTCTATGGACTTCAGCCTCTGCCACCGCTTCCGCTTCCACTATCTGTGCCCTCAGCAGCGGCACAGTCGACTGCCCCGGAGTTGCATCAACTTTGGAACAGCACGAAGCAACTGCTACAGCAACCAGTCCAAAGGTCTAAAATGTTCTTTGATGCACATCATCGTGAAGCTCCCCAGTTTAAACCGGGCGATGAGGTGTGGCTCAGCACCTGGTTTATCTGACTCAAGCTGCCTTCGGATCGCTTTGCTCCCAGGTACATTGGTCCCTTTCTAGTGTTCCTCCATTTGGGTCCAGTCACCTACAAATTCCAGCTGCCACCCTCTCTCAAAATCCACAAAGCCTTCCACATATCGCTACTAAAACCCTTGGTATTGTCCGGCTTCTCCAAAAACCACTGGATCCTCAACCACTGTCATCTGAAGCGGACATCACATACCAAGTCCAAGATGTCCTTGATGTGAGGAAACATGGAAAGAAGTGGAAATATCTCCTGTCTTGGGAGGGCTTTGGGTCTGAAGAGAACAATTGGGAGCCTGCCACCAATATCCTTGATAAGGGTCCCATCAAGCAGTTCCATGCCACACATCCTCGAAAACCCAAACCCCGGGGGGGGGGGGGGGAACGCGCCTTAAGAAGGGGGTACCGTTAGGACGTTTGGCCGCAGGCTGACGCGACCGGCTCAGTCCCATCATGTATTGCCCTGCTCTCTTCTCCAGGTGAACTCGTGGCTGGGGCTAGCCACTACTGCCTCATACTTCTGGGTTCTCGAGACTCCTCGTGGCGGCTGTGATGCCGCCGACCCACACGCCGATTCCAGGCCTTCCTAGGTGCACGCATTCGCCACCGGGCCTCCCTTTAAAGGCCCAATGGCAGGAACCTCAGGGGCGTCCCCGACTGATGACATCACAAAGTTGGGATTTATAAGCACCTCCCTTGGCCTACGCTAACCGACTTGGCAATGAGTTCCTTCGCCTACGGTGCTTGTTCCCGTCTCTCCGGACCCGTGGATCCTATCTTGGATCTCCTATTGCTGATTTGGACTCTAATTCGGGTACCCGCTCCACGGGGGTCTGCTTGCGCTTCCTTTGGGAGACCTGGTCTCCAGGCTTCCCCGCTCCTCGGGGTAGCCCCTGCGCTCCTCTCCAGAGGTCCTGCCTGATTGCTTCTCCTCTCCTCGGGGTTGTCCTAAGCACTGCTCATAAGAGATCCATCTCTATGCTTCCCCACTCTTCAGGGCAGTTGATACCTTACCACACCGGAGACTTTTGACTCTATGCTTCCCCGCTTCTCAGGGCAGCCTTTGTCACTATATCAGAGACTTGACTCTGCTCTTCCCCGCTCCTCGGGGCAGCCCCTACATCATCACACCAGTGACTCTGTTGCTATGCAGTCCCACCCCTCGGGACAGTCTCTGCACCACTCCTCCAGAAGTTCCTGTCTTGCGCTCCCCGCTCCTCAGGGCCTGCCCAGTGCTCCTCAGTCTTGGAGGTTCCTGTTCTGGTACAACTGTCTCTTTAGTCCTGCCTAAGTACTGTGACTCCTCTGAACGGTGCCTCTTCGCCCCACTCCCCGGGACACCTCACAGTACATTCCAGTGCTGGTACCTGCGATCACGTGGCAGTGACGCAGGACATTCTTACTCTACTGAACTACGGTAGTGTCCCCTGCTGCAGCTGACCTCGCCTCCCATGAGGACCTGTGGGGCTCCACCCCTCAGGTAGTATCAACCTCCACCTTGGGCCAAGGGTCCATGAATCCTAACAGTAAAGACTATTGCCTTTGTAGAAGTCTTAATTGTTCATGAAAGGGGAAAGAGAGACTAAGTCATATACATAAATTCAAAACTTGGTGCAAGGAACAAAGTTTTGGATATATTGGAGGCTTGGGCAATTTATGGAACAGAAAAGGACTCTATGTGAAAAATGGCTTACATCTGTCTGAGGGAGGAAAAAGGATACTAAGGGATAAATTAAAATCCTATGCCATAAGATATTTAAACTAAATGACGGGGGTGGCAGGAGGACATTGGAACATCACCCCCCCCAACAACAACAAAAACAAAAAAAAAAAAGGGAAAAGGGTAAAGGGGATAAGAAAAGTCAGCTGAATAAGCAAAAAACAAGTCCAAGAAAAGCAGTAAACAGAACGAGAGAAACTGGAGAGCTATGAGCACAAATGCTCGTAGTCTGGGTGTGAAAATCCCAGACCTGTAAGTCCTAATGGTGGAGGCGGACATTGTTACTATTACAGAGACATGGTTCATGGAATCTCATGATTGGGATGCGGCCTTACCGGGCTATAACTTGTTAAGGAAGGACAGAGAGAACAGAAAAGGGGGAAGAGTAGATCTTTATGTCAAAAACAATATCCAGGCAACTGAACTGCAAGAAATAGGTGGTAGATATGAAGCCTTATGGGCTGTCCTAAAAAAAAAAGAGGATGGCGCATTCACTTTTACTGGAGTGGTTTACAGGCCTCCAACTCAAACTGAAGAACTAGACAGAGAGCTGATTGAAGACATCCAAAAGGTGGGAAGGAAGGGAGATATGCTGATTGTTGGAGATTTTAATCTGCCTGACACAGACTGAGGATCCCTTCTGTGGGATCTAACAGAAGTAGAGAGATAGTGGATGTCCTGGAAGGGGCTCTGTTCAAACAAATGGTAATGGAACCCATGAGGGAGGGTGCTATTCTTGACTTAGTGCTCACAAATGGAGATAACATCTCAAATGTGGGAGTCCACCTTAACACCAGTGATCATCAAACAGTCACTCGAAGACATGAGTTTTGAACTTCAAAAATACAGACTTTGCTGAAATGGGAAAATTCCTGGAGATGGAACTCGAAGACTGGGTGAAAATGGGAGAGGTGGAACAACTGTGGGTTAAACTAAAAGGAGCAATTACAAAGGCAACTAATCTTTGTTAGAAAAGTAAACAAAAGCAAGAGAAATAGGAAACCCATCTAGTTCTCAAAGGAGGTGGCTGATAAAATAAAAAGAACAGCATTCGAGAAATATAAAGGATCCCAAAAAGAAGAACACAGGGAAGAATATCTGGTTAAACTGAAAGAGACGAAGAAAGTTATCAGGAAAGCAAAAAGCCTGACATAAGAAAGGATTGGCAAAGAGGTGACAAAATTTATTTCAGATACATCAGAGAAAGGAGAAAGGTCCAAAGTAGTATAGTGAAATTGAAAGGTGTAAAGGATCAATATGTGGAAGGAGACAAATAAAAAGTGGAAATATTAAACAAATACTTCAGTTCAGTGTTCACTAAGGAAGATCCTGGAGAAAGACCGTTGTGGGTTAACAAGGCTGTGGATGGGGGTGGATTTGTTGATGCCCTGTTTACGGAAGAGAATATATGGGAAGAGCTAGGAAAACTGAAAGTGGACAAAGCCAGGGGGTCAGATGAGATTCAGCCAAGGGATACTGAGGGAAATCAGAGATGTATGTGACCTGTTCAATAGATCCATGGAAAAGGGAGTGGTGCCAAGTGACTGGAGAAGAGCAGTGGTGATCCCGCTTCACAAGAGTGGGAACAGAGAGGAGGCTGGAAACTAGACTGGTTAGCCTGACCTTGGTGGTGGGAAAATTAATGGAGACTTTTCTGAAAGAAAGGATAGTGAACTACCTACAATCTGGTGGCTTGCTCGATCCGCAACAGCATGGATTCACCAGGGGAAGGTCCTATCAGACATATCTGATTGGGTGACTAGAGAATTGGATCGGGGAAGAGTGCTCGATGTGATCTACTTGGATTTAAGTAAAGTCTTTGACACAGTCCCGCATAGAAGACTCATGAACAAAATGAGAAGCTTGGGAGTGAGCGCCAAGGTGGTGGCGTGGATTACAAACTGGTTGACAGAAGACAGAGTGTGATGGTAAATGGAATCTACTCTGAAGAGAGAATGGTGTTAAGTGGAGTGCCACAGGGATCAGTGTTGGGACCGGTTCTGTTCAACTTCTTTGTGAGCAACATTGCGGAAGGGATAGCAGGTAAGGTTTGTCTATTTGCAGATGATACGAAGATCTGCAGAGAGTGGACATGCTGGAAGGAGTGGAGAGAATAAGGCGTGATTTAAGGAAGCTTGGTCGAAAATATGACAACTGGGATTTAATGCTAAGAAGTGTAGATATGTAGAGTCATGCATCTGGGATATGGTAATCCGAAGGAACTGTATACGATATGGGAGGGGGGGGGGGGGGTGTGTGTGTGAAGCGCTGCTGTGCACGGAACAGGAGAGAGACCTTGGGGTGAATGTGTCTTGTGATCTAAAGATAGCGAAGCAGTGTGACAAGGTGATAGCTAAAGCTAGAAGAATGCTGGGCTGCATAGAGAAAGGAATATCTAGTAAGAAAAAGGAAGTGATAATCCCCTTGTACAGGTCCTTGGTGAGGCCTCACCTGGAGTACTGTGTTCAGCTCTGGAGACTGTATCTCAAAAGGGTCAGACACAGGTTGGAGGCGGTCCAAAGAAGGGCGACCAAAAAGGTGGGAGGTCTCCATCAAATGACATATCAGGAGAGGTTGAAGGACCTAAGAACATAATAAATTGCCATGCTGGGTCAGACCAAGGGTCCATCAAGCCCAGTATCCTGTTTCCAACAGAATCAATGTCAGGAAATATTTATTCACAGAGAGGGTGGTGGACACCTGGAATGCCTTGGCAGAGGAGGTGGTGAAGGCAAAATCTGCAAGATGTCGAAAGGGCATGGAATAAACACTGTTGATCCCTAAAGGCAAGGGGAAAGGGAATAAAGTAAGAGGCTTAGGGGTAACTTGCTGGCATGGCGGATTCTACCCTTAACAAATAAGACTTCATACTGTGATGCAACTCCATCATTGCTCACTGCTTCAATGGCGGGGGGGCGGGGAGGAGGAAATTTTACTCAAACAATAACCAACAAGAGCCCTGACCTTGGCGGACTGAGTAACTGATAAGTATGGGAAACTGGTAACTATGGGAGCTTGCTGGGCAGACTGGATGGGCCATTAGGTCCTTTTCTGCTGTCACTTCTATGTTTCTGTTTTTCTATTTGGTTTGTCATTAGCCAGCTCCACATCAAGAGGGACTTCATTTTCTTTCTTGTTTTTTTTATCTACACAATTTTATGTTTGGGACAAGCTGCACCCTTTACAAATTGGTGACATTGGGGTGGATCTATCCCCCCCCCCCCCCCCCCCGTTTTTGTTTTTTTTAGTCCTTTGGGGTAAAGACTGTTTTTGAAAGTTGTGTACTTCACTGCTTCCCCCCCCCCCCCAACCTTTCTTTATTAGCATTCCCTATTTTTATTTTACTATCCACATGAGTAAGTTGGTTTTCCTGGTTAACAGGCCATACCAGTGTTATTTTTGCATTGCTTGATCTAAAATAAGAAAACTGCAAGTTTATATTATACTTCACTACTGTACTTTTCCCATTTAATGTTCTGGTTGGATTTACTGTCTACTTACACAATACTGGTAAGAGGTTAATTTGAGGTGCAATGGCTTTATAAGAACATAAGAAAATGCCATACTGGGTCCGACCAAGGGTCCATCAAGCCCAGCATCCTGTTTCCAACGGTGGCCAATCCAGGCCATAAGAACCTGGCAAGTACGCAAAAACTAAGTCTATTCCATGTAACCATTGCTAATGGCAATGGCTATTCTCTAAGTGAACTTAATAGCAGGTAATGGACTTCTCCTCCAAGAACTTATCCAATCCTTTTTTAAACACAGCTACACTAACTGCACTAACCACATCCTCTGGCAACAAATTCCAGAGTTTAATTGGTCTGTGGTGCCACAAGTGAGAGATTATTTGGGAAGGGCACAGAATTGGGGTGATTGGGACCCTTTCTCTTCCCCCACTCAGGCTATGAACCTAAAGATAAACCAAATTAGTAAATATAATTCTCATGTGGCAATCCCCACCCCAAGCATAGGGGTAATGCATAGTCTTCCCCAAAATTACTTTGAGGACAGTTGGGGTTTTCAACCGCTGAGCCTGAAGGTGGTGGGCTGGAGCTCGTCAGAGACAGCTATTCTACCTGTGGAGAATTGGGGAAACAGCAGCCTTGTTACTTTCCTGGCTATTGTGGTATAAGGTAGACACACCCTGTTCACCCACCTGTTTTAAGTTCTAGCTGGCCGAGAGATTCAGCTGGCACACTTCTCTCAAGTGCTGAATGACTGGATTTAACAGGGCTGTGCTGTACTATATTGAACTATTTTGGATCTCTTCCTTTGTTGCCCAGTAAGGAAAATCACAGTTTTTACTATCTTGGTTGTTCTCCTGCAGTTTGGAGGTCAGGGAACATACTATATGTTATGTTTAGACCTTTTTTTTTAAATTAAATATCTGTGCAAAGTGTGGCTACTGTATGGCAGTTTAATTTGACCCTGAGAATAAGCACATATAGTTCACTATGCACATGCCTTTAATATAGGCAAATGTATAATTTCCCTACCTATTTCATAAGTTCACGTGCAGATTTTATTTGTATAATATTTGTAACATATATATATATAATAACAGTCACTTATACATGGAAACAGGTATTTTAGAAAATGTGTGCATTCTCTGCTTATGAAAATATTGGTCCGTGAGCTTGGAATCACCAGTTTATCCTGACCTCCACCAGCTATCCCAGATCTCCACCAGTTCACCTAGAGATCCTCCAGTGCTTCACCTTGACTCTCCCACCACTTAACCCAGATCTCCCACCCAAACAGTGAAAACAAAAAACAAGGCTGATTTCAATTGCGCAAATCAATTAGCACATTTAAAATTGTATGCACAAGTTCGTAAACGTATGAGCGAATACTGCTTACAAAATGGCAACATGCATATACTTCTGAACTCTGCCCTGGAGTGTAACGTGACACTGTTAGTATGCATGTACTTTAGGCTTTTGCAAAATACTACTTATATCTGTACATATTACATACAACCTTTTGCAGTATTCCTCAGTGTGTGTGCCAAAATGTGTGTACTTAAATATTAAATGCAATAACATTTTGTTTCATAAAAGCTAATGATCTTATCTGCTGGGGTTTTTTTGTTTGTTTTTAGAACCAGGAATATCTAAAGCAGTAACTCTGTCTGTGTTTCTAAAGGGGAACGATTCCCCAGCAGAGCTGGAGGGAAGTGTGGTGGTTTCCTTTAATACACTAACGGGTAAGTAGTTCTAAGGGTTTTAATTCCCATTTTATTCATCTTTTTACCCACTGATTTTGCATTAATTTTCAAAGGGAACGTTTGCACATAATTTCACTTTGAAACTTGCTGCACTCACTTGTAGCTGCTTTTCGTGCAAGCACTGTTTTTAATGGACAAGAATCCCACTGCACTGACCAGCCTTGAGTTAGCCAGATAACTTTTAATCCATCTAAAAAGTTATTCAGATAACTTGGGGGTGGAGTGGGGGCGTTCTTGGGCAGAGTTGGTTGGCTATCTGGCTAAGTTAGCCAGAGAGCCAATTTTCAGTGCTGTCTGGCTAACATAGCCAGATAACTTTATTACAAATGAAGAGCTGTTCTGTTGTTAGCTAAATAAACTTATCTAGCTTATTTTAAGATAGCTAGGAATATTCAGCAGTGCGCCTGCATTGCTGAATAACCCTGCAAAGTTAGCCGATAAATTTATTCAGCTAACTTTGCCAGCCAGTGGCTGAATAGGGGCCTCATTGTTTTCCTCACCCATCCTAAATTTGTCCCTAGGAATGCCTTCTTTAAATGGGGATAAAAGTGTGTACATTGTGGAAGAATGCACATTCTTTTAGTTGAGTTGAAGGACCGCAATTTAGGGAGCTAATTTTGTGTGTGAATTATATACTTATGTAAATGGTATTGAAAATCGTCTTCTTAAATTGTGCAGTTAGGTCATGCACTAAAATGTATCCGCTAAAATGTTACATGCACTTTCTTTTAAATTAGTGGCTATCTGCAACCTATTGATGATCATTGCTGTGCCTTGTGGTTGGTAGTTGAGTATTTTCTCCAAGTCTTTGTGGGTCATTTTGTAACAAAACAAAATTTGCAGAAAAGCTCATAAGGTGCACCAATTTTCAAACTGAACTTGCATGTACTTTTTTGCTTTGCAAAATTATCACGCCAAAACTTCCCGCACACATTTACACCTGCAAAAATGTGCGCAGAATTATTCAAGGAATTTTACACGGATATTTTTGAAAATTCAAACATATGCATGTCCAGAACCCTTCCTAACTCAGCCTGTGGGAATGCCTCCTCGCAGTCCATGTGAACCTAAGTGCATATAGGACATACGTGCATATGTGTAATTGTATATCGGGAGGGCACTTTTATAACAAGCCATTTTCTCTGGCAAAGCACTGTTTTACCTGCAGACATGCCTTTGAAAATGACTTTCCGTAGGAGTAATATAATATTCCTTTCGGCAGGTTGTTTTTTTTTTAACATATCATTAACTACTTTATCAAATAATCCAGTAAAATGATAACATTTGATGTATGGCATAAAGGCTATGTTTACATTTCATTTTCAGGATACAAAGAGCTGTGCAAGCCAAACATGAATTCTCATAAGAGTCATGTCTGTATCTCTAGTTTTTTTCCTACTACCAGATGTAACTTTGTGCATGCAAATTTATTCGCATGCTTTTGAAACTCAAAAATGTGTGTAAATCCCGATTCTGCCCCAACTCTTCCCTCCTTGAATGCTTTAGTATGCAAGCAAAAGTATGCACATAATCAAGTTTTATATGCAT
Source organism: Rhinatrema bivittatum (assembly GCF_901001135.1). Lineage (NCBI taxonomy): Eukaryota > Metazoa > Chordata > Amphibia > Gymnophiona > Rhinatrematidae > Rhinatrema > Rhinatrema bivittatum. The sequence continues at coordinate 329,906,891 of NC_042616.1, read as the reverse complement.
ACCCACTGGGACTTTTTTCAAAGAGCCACTTATGTGCATAAAATGAGGTTTATACATGTAAGTGCCTTTGAAAATTACTCCCCTATAAGACTAACATCTCAATGGCTATTTCTCTGTTATTGGAGCTTAAGGAAGTGATTTTTTAACTCTTATCTGTTTGTGTGCACTTTCTTGCATATTTGTTAAAGAAGAGCGCTTGGAAATGTTAATTTTCTCTGACTTTATAAAACATCCCATTTCCTGAAGGCAGAGAACTGATTTCCTGCAGCTGTACTCACTTAAAGTAGTCTCTTTCCTCAGTTAATTCCTGCTAATTACCCACCTGGTTCTGGATCGTCTTATTCATGCCCTTGCTGATTTTATCCAAAGCCTCCTATTTGTTTTGTCTATGTGTCTTGACTAGATTGTATGCACCATAGAGAAAGGAATGCCTTTTACAGTGCAGTGCACATCTGGTAGCACTATATGAATGACTAATAGTAGAAGTACTTAAGTATCATTGTAATTTAAATATATTTTTAGGATTTTACAGTGGGAAAGGCTGCAGAAAAAAAAACATATTACAGCTACCAGTAATAAGAATCAAGATGTAGCAAAAAAAAATATTTAAGTTTTCAGTTACATTATACTTGACAGATGATGCCCCTTTTGAACTGTGTAAGTAAGGGAGCAGCTGACTTCACTGTAAATACCTCACAGTACTTTATTTTTAAGCCATGAAGGACTAAGGATTTTCCATTAATTTAATTGCCTGGCAACCTCTCAAGCTACAGTTGGTGATTTAAAGTAAGATAGACTACCCTCCTCTGTAGTCAGAAAGTATGTTCTTTAAATAGGATGAGATGTATACCACTTCTGGTAGAATTTCCACAAATTGCTTGTCCACTCAATAATTAGACATAAGTCCTGTTTAGAATGTTCTATTTGCTATAACAAATGTTTTTGTTCTGTTTGAAAGAAATCCAGAACCTTCAGTAAATTGGGTCTGTTCTTAATTCTCATAATCTGAAGAAAGAGACTGGACATAACCCAGGCATACCATATACTTCCCTCAATACCAGTATATCTTTTCTTTCCCAGCTCTCTCTTCCCAAAAAAACATGAAATAAATGCTTTTTTATTTTGGTTGAAGTGCAGGTCACAGTTTCATAATAGATTTCCAATGTACATAAGAGCATAAGACTTGCCATACTGGGTCAGACCAAAGGTCCATCAAGCCCAGTATCCTGTTTCCAACAGTGGCCAAGCCAGGTCACAAGTACCTGGCAGGATCCCAAGGGATATATAGATTCCAAGCTGCTTATCCTAAGAGTAAGCAATGGATTTCTGCAACTCTATCTAGAAGTGTTTTGGGTTTGCTCCCCTTCACCTTTACAGCAATCACTGTCAACTGCTAAGGCCATAAATTCTGTGGGCCTAAACCATAAATAATAATAATCATCAGCCTAGACCTGCTTTGCCCCCTCTGATGATCATCACTGCCATCATCTCTTTCTTCTCCCCCCTACCCCCCCCCCCCCCCCCCCCCAGTGGTTGCTGCAGTTGCCACTATTGGCTGCAGAGGAGAAGAATGAGGAATAGATGGGTTAAGGCATACCCACTCTCCTCCTCTTACCAGCTCTGATCATCAGGTTGATTAAGAGATTTTTGTAAAGGAGAGAGTGATGATTGAAAGGAGAAAGAGAATGGGGATGAGCCTTGATAAGGGGGAAGGAGTAATAGTGAGTGCTGAAAAAGAAGGGATGAGCATGGTGACGGTGAGCCTTTATGCGGGTGACAGGTAATGAGTGAGAACAAAGAATAAGAAATTACCATACTGGGTCAGACCAAGGTTCCATCAAGCTCAGCATCCTATTACGAACAGTGGCCAATCCAGGCTACAAGTAACTGGCAAGTACCCAAAAGCTAAGTATATCCCACGCTACTGATGCTAATAATAGCAGTGACTATTTTCTAAGTCAACTTGATTAATAGCAGGTGATGGACTTCTCCTCCAAGAACTTATCCAACCCTTTTTTAAGCCCAGCTACACTAACTAAACTAACCACATCCCCTGGCAACAAATTCCAGAGTTTAATTATGCGTTGAGTGAAAAAGAATTTTCTCCGATTAGTTTTAAATGTGCTACATGCTAATTCATGGAGTGCCCCCTAGTCTTTCTGTTATATGAAAGAGTAAATAACCGATTCACATCTACCCATTCTAGATCTCTCATGATTTTAAAGACCTCTATCAAATGTCCCCTCAGCCGTCTTTTCTCCAAGTTGAACAGCTCTAACCTCTTTAGTCTTTCCTCATAGGGAAGCAGTTCCATCCCCTTTATCATTTTGGTCGCCCTACTCTGTACCTTCTCCATTGCAACTATATCTTTCTTGGGATGCGGCAACCAGAATTGTACACAGTATTCAAGGTGCAGTCTCACCATGGAGCAATACAGAGGCATTATGACATCCTCCGTTTTATTCACCATTCCCTTACTAATGATTCCTAACATTCTGTTTGCCTTTTTGACTGCCACAGCACACTGAACCGACAATTTCAAAGTATAATCCACTATGATGCCTAGATCTCTTTCCTAGGCGGTAGCTCCTAATATGGAAACTAACATCGTGTAACTATAGCATGGGTTATTTTTCCCTAAATGCATCACCTTGCACTTGTCCACATTAAATTTCATCTGCCATTTGGATGCCCAATTTTCCAGTCTCACAAGTTCCTCCTGCAATGTATCACAGTCGCTTGTGATTTAACTACTCTGAATAATTTTGTATCATCTGCAAATTTGATTACCTCACTCTTCATATTCCTTTCCAGATCATTTATAAATATATTGAAAAGCACAAGTCCTAGTACTGATGCTTGAGGCACTCCACTGTATATGCTTTTCAACTGAGAAAATTGTCCATTTAATCCTACTGTCTGTTTCCTGTCTTTTAACTAGTTTGTAATCCATGAAAAGGACATCACCGTTTATCCCATGGCCTTTTACTTTTCTTAAAACCCTCTCATGAGGGACTTTGTCAAATACCTTCTGAAAATCCAAATACACTACATCTACCAGTTCACCTATATCTACATGTTTATTATCCCCTTCAAAAAAGCAGATTTGTGAGGCAAGGCTTGCCTTGGGTAAAGCCATGCTGACTTTGTTCCATTAAACCATTTCTTTCTATATGTTCTGTGATTTTGATCTTTAGAACACTTTCCACTATTTTACCTGGCTCTGAAGTCAGGCTAACTGGTCTGTAGTTTTCTGGATCGCCCCTGGAGCCCTTTTTAAATACTGGGGTTACATTATTCACCCTCCAGTCTTCAGGTACAATGGATGATTTTAATGATAGGTTACAAATTTTAACTAATAGATCTGAAATTTAATTTTTGAGTTCCTTCAGAACTCTGGGGTGTATACCATCCAGTCCGGGTGATTTACTACTCTTCAATTTGTCAGTCAGGCCTACCACATCTTCTGGGTTCACCGTGATTTGGTTCATTTCATCTGAATCATTATCCATGAAAAACGTCTCTGGAATGGGTATCTCCCCAACATCGTCTTCAGTAAACACTGAAGCAAAGAAATCATTTAATCTTTCCGTGATGACCTTACATTTTCTAAGTGCCCTACCCCCTCGATCATCTTACAATCCAACTGACTCACTTGCAGGCTTTCTGCTTCAGATATATTTTAAAAAGTTTTTACTGTGAGTTTTTGCCTCTATGGCCAACTTCTTTTCAAATTCTCTCTTAGCCTGTCTTATCAATGTCTTAGATTTAACTTGCTAATGCTTATGCTTTATCCTATTTTCTTCTGTTGGTTCCTTCTTCCAATTTTTGAATTTTTGAATGAAAGTCTTTTGGCTAAAATACCTCTTTCATCTGATCTTTTAACCATGCCGGTAATTGTTTTGCCTTCCTTCCACCTTTCTTAATGTGTGGAATACATCTGGACTGTACTTCTAGAATGGCATTTTTTTAACAATGTCCATGCCTCTTGCCAGGCCAGTTAGTGTAACCTCGGTGGTGAGGGAATTAATGGAATCCTTGCTAAAATAGAGGATAGTACAGTTTCTGAAATCTAATGGATTACATGAGCCGAGGCAGAATAGTTTTATCAGAAGCAGGTCTTATCCAGATGAGTTTACTCAACTTCTCAGAGTGAGTGAACAGAGAGTTATAGCAGGGGGGAGTGCTAGATATAGTATACTTAGATTTCAGCAAGACATTTAACGCAGTTCCCAATAGGTCACTTGTAAATAAACTGAGTGCCCTTGGTATGGGCCCTAAACTAAGTGACTGGGTTAGAAACAGGTTGAAAGGGATAGAAAAAAGGATAGTGATAAACAATTCACTCTGAGGAATATTTACAAATGGTTCTTGGGATATGTCTTCAGTCCAGTTCTGTTCAATATTTTGTAAACAATATTGTGGAAGTTCTATTGGGAAAGGATCGCCATTTTGTACATTATCCAAAATGTGCAACAGGAAGGTGTGGGAAAGTAGGAGGGATCTAGTGAAGCTTGAGCTATGATCTAGAGTTAAGCATCTAAGAGTTAATGCTAAAAAATGCAGGATCATGTATTTGGGTTGCAAAATCCCAAGGGAACAGTATAGTATGGGGAGTAAAGTTCTGTGCAAAAAACAAGAGCAGGATCTGAAGGGGGTTATATACGATTGTCTGAAGATGACCAAATAGATAGATGAGGTGACTGCAAAACCCAGAAGAATGTTTGGAGTCATAGGGAGAGGAATAGCCAGCGGGAATAAGGAGGTGACATTGCCCCTGGCGAGACGTCTTTTGGAGTAGTGTGTACAGTTTTGGACATAATCTGAAAGAGTGTAGCTACTAAAATGGTCAGTGGTCTTCACAATAAAGTATTTGGGGACAGACTTAGAGATCTAAACATATATACCCTGGAAGAAAGAAGGGAAATGGGAAATATGATATTTCCAAGGAATAAAATGCACAGGACTCTTTCCATGGATGGGAGGCTTTTGGTCATGGTTTTTCTTACTTCCTCTCCACATTCTCTATTTCTCAGTTTCAACTCTCACTCTTCTTTCTCCCTTTTAAAGATTAATTTGTATTTATTTTCTTTTGCTATTTTAACTATATTTGTTTTATATTATGCTATTATTACATTTGCTGCATTTTAATTTTATGTATGTTTTAATTGTAAACCGCCTTGAACTTTGAAGGGCGTGATATTTAAGTATTTTAAAAGAAATAAATGAGGGTGGAAGGGATCAATCTAAGGAAATATTTCTTACAGAAAGGGTGGTGTATACATAAAACAGCTTCCCTATTCAGGTGGTTCAGACAATGAAAATCTCAGAATTAAAAAAAAAAAAATGGAACAAACACAGAGGATTTTTGAAGGAGAGAAAGGGACTATAAAGCTGAGCAGGAGATGTGGATGGGCCTTATAGTCTTTCTCTGCCATCATATTCTATGTTTCTATGTTACCTAGTAGTGCAAGAATATCCATTACAAAAGATACATTAAGATACTAGGTATCAAAGGTTAATATTTTTACTTAAAAATTCTTATTTTCCAGAAAATCCAAAACAAATGTTCAGTGCAGATCACGATCGTACAATCTTAAAATGTAAACACACAAAAAAGGTCAATAAAATTAGCTCTTATTTAATAAAAAGTTTGCTTAAACAGCATAATCTTGATTGCTTTTCTAAAAGTTAAAAATGTCAGAATCCACTTATGGCTCTACAGGAAAAGAGTTCCAGAATAATACCAATGATGTAATAGCAATTATTATATGCAAAGAAAAATTAATAATAAATGAAAATATCAGATGCAATATAAATTCACTGTTGGGGGTGAATTTTCAAAACATTTTTCACATAAAAATTAGCATATATGCGTGTAAGTACCATCTACTTAGGTATTCTATGTTTCATAAAAGTAAAAAATGAAGTCAAAAGGAGTTACACGTTAATATGTGTAACTTTTATGTAAATTTAAAAAAGCTATTTATGCGTTTACAGTATACTTACATGTGTATAACTTATGGACAGTTCAATGGCATATACAATGGCTTGCAAATGTACTCGATCTCCTAAAAAGATAGCAGATTTGTATGGATTACAAATGACACACAGATTGTTCCAGACAGTATGTTGATTGCAAGCCAGTTTGCTCGTAAAGTAAATTTTCAAAATCACAATCATTTTTCTGGGGTTTTTTTGTAAAATAAAATAAAAAATGCTGCTCGTATTAATATTCAACCCCTTCAGAGTAGTATTTGGTAGAACCACTTTTTGCTGCAACAGCAGCTTTAAGTCTGAAGGGTGTTTCCACTAGCTTTGCACACTTTTTGGGAGTGATTTTTGCCCATTGTTCCTGGGAGATTTGCTCCAGGTTGTTCAGTTTGGTTGGATGACACTTATGGACTGCAATTTTCAAATAGTGCCACAGGTTCTCTATTGGACTGAGATCTGCACTTTAACATGGCCATTTTAGAACAATCTTTTTGTTGTTTAACCACTCCTGTGTTGCTTTCTCCCAAGTTTTAGTTTTTCAGAAGACTGAAGCAGGTTGTTTTTCAGTATCTTCCTGTATGTTGCACCATCCATCCATTCTTCAATTTTAAAAAGATGCCCAGTCCCTGCTGAGGAAAGCATCTCCACAATATGATGCTGTCATCCCCATACCTTACTGTTGGGATGGTGTTTGCGAAGGAATGGACAGTGTTAGGTTTATACCACAGATATCGTTTTGAATTTTGGCCAAAACTCAATTTTTGCCGCATCTGACCACAAAACCATATCCCATGTTTTAGTTGGGTCACTCTGATGCTTTCTCGTAAACTCCAGACGTGCTTTGATGTGGTTTTTCTTCAGTAATGGCTTCTTTCTAGCCACCCTCCCATGCAGGTCAATTGTAATTAGAGCTCATGATATGGTTGACTGGTGCACCTCCACTCCAGTCTCAGCCTCAGAACTCTGTAGCTCTTTCAAAGTGATTGTTTGCCTCTCTGTGGCTTTCCTCAAGTCCCTTCCTTGCTCTGATACTTAGTTTTGGGGGATGGCAGTGTCTGGATGGTATGATGCAGCTTCCATCTCCTCACAATTGATCTAACTGTGCTCAGTGGGATATCTAAGCACTTGGATATTATTTTGTAGCCTTTTCCTATGTGTGCATGACTATAACTTTCTTTAATTTTCTTAGAATGCTCTTTGATTTTCACAGCATTCCTTTATATTCACAGTCTGACCAATGGTACTGGAATTAGAGGGTCTTTTATCCAGAAAAGCTGAATTTGTTTAATGATTCACAGATAGAGGCCAACTGTAATAGTGAGGGCAATATCTTTCATTTGTGTAAGCCTGGAACTTCCACAGCAGAGGGGTAGAATAATTATGCAAGCAGCAATTTTCAGTGTTGAATTTTATTTAAAAAAGAATGCATAAAAATATTGAATTATGAATTTGAAAACTTACTGTAAGAGCATATTGGTTTGCAGTAAACATACTGTTTGGAACAATCTGTATGTGTCATTTGTAATCCACACATCTGATGACTTTTTAGGGGGTCGAATACTTTTACAAGCCACTGTAATGTAGCAATTTTTAAATGCCCATTTACATGGGTAAGTTGACTTTACACATGTAAAACCCAATTTTTAGCATGGAAAAAAGCTTTTGAAAATCATATTTTCACATTCATGCATATATATATACAAGTTTAAAAAAAAAAGGGCATTCTCAGAGGGCAAGCAGGATGGTTGTCCTCACTCATGGGTGACATCATCAGATGGAGCCCCGACATGGAAAACTTATGTCAAAAATTCTAGAACTTTGACTTGGCGACATTGAGCATGCCCAATATGCCCTATACCATCTGTCCATATGAGGTACCTCTTCAGTATCTTTTTTTTCCTGCAGAGCTCCAGCATCGCAGTTAGTGAGCCTCATTGTTTTGGCCTAATTTTTGGCCTCTTTGGAAAACTTTTTTCATGGTTCTTCTCACAGAGATTGACGCCGGGTCCCTTTTTGTTCTCCCTATAGCATCTTAGGGTTTTCGACGTTTTACTGGTAAGTTTCCATTTGTGTTGATGCCCCGGGGCAGTGGTGCAGTGGATGCCCGCTGGTCATCAATGGCTATTGCCATCTAGTTTAAGTGTCTCTTTTCTTTTGTCCTGTCATGGCTAGTTCATGTTCAAGTGAAGTTCTCTGTGTCTGAAAACCATGTCTATCACAGACACTGGTTATTACGAGGAGGAAGCTCCTCCTAGGCCGGCCCAGTCACCAAGGCCTGTGGCCCCAAATCCAGTGTCAACAGTGCCTGCATCGCTGGACAAAGGCTGAGCACCCAGGGCCCCAACCCTTGTCCATGACATGGAAGCTGAGGAGCCTTATTACCCCTGGGGGTGACTCAATAGAGGTCTCCAAAGATGCCTCCGGTGGTCTCCCTTCAGACCCTTCTCCGGAGGTCCCATCCTGAGAAACTTACCTTCGCGGGGTTTATACAGTTGATGGCAGAAGCCTTACCCTTTCAGTTGTTAACTGAAGAGGATGCCAAGCCAAAAATTCTTGAGATCATTCAGTTTGTGGAGCTTCCTAAGGAGGTCCTGGTGGACCCAGTGCACAACTTACTTAAGGAGTTACTGTTTAGGATCTGGGAACACCCCTTCATCTTAATTTTGTTGAGTTCTTAGTTATGTTTAGGTTGCTATGGGAGTTGGAATGTGTACAATGAGTCCTTTAAATTTATAGGTGTTTTTACCTACAAGGGGATGATTAAACTCTCAATAAAGGTTGTTGTGATAGTATGATTTAGATAAGAGCCTGATTGATTTTTAATGTGAAAGTGTCTTTGGCTATAAATCAAAGGATGAGCTAGGGGTGGGTGAGTTGGAGGGAAAGACCGGCACTAGAATTAACTCCCTCTGGCTTGCTTATTATATCAGACTCAAACAAACTAAAATATATACCCCACTATTTCACCTCTCTCCAAAGGTTTTTAAGTCCTAAGATTTCCAAAAGCTATACTTACAAATCCTCTTCAACCACCAGTAAGTTGATCTTCTCTCAATGGATTGAGAGGTTTGAGTTTCTTGTGCCTAATGGTGCTTGCTTCTGGTTCTCTTCTACTGCAAAGGGTCCAAGGCCTCTGGAAGCTGGGACTGTGGAGTTTGAAGCCTGGATCGCTCGCTGTGACCTCTGGAGTCCTCTCCCAGGGGATGCTGGGAACAGTATGCAGATAAGCCTTCAGGTCCTCTTCTACTGCAAAGGGTGCAAGGCCTCTGGAAGCTGGGACTGTGGAGTTCGAAGCCTGGATCGCTCGCTGTGGCCCCTGGAGTCCTTACCCAATGCATGCTTGGAACAGTATGCAGATAAGCCTTCCGGTCCTCTTCTACAAGATGGTTTCCCTGGGCACCTTGACACCCTTCTGCATAAAGGGGGATTGGCTATGCTCCCTTGATCTGAAGGACATGTACACCCACATCAAGATCTTCCCCATTCACTTTAAGTATTTTAGATTCGTGATGGGAAAACAGCATTTCTAATATGTGCTGCTGTTTCGTCTTGGGTCATCCACATGTGTTTTTATTAGTGTAAAACATTTTTATTAAACAGAAACAACTTGGTAGACAGAAAATAGACCTGATATGCAGCATTTCTTATACATCCTCGGTCGCGTGTACAGATGTCAGGGTATAACACCATCCCCTGTCCCCTAGTCCCCCCCAATGCAGTTGTTTCCCTCCCCCTGTCCCTAGTCCACCCACCCCTAAGAGCCCCCCACTCCCCTGTCATCATCCGTATACCCTCCAAGCGATCCAGCAGAGTATCCATGAGCAGGAAGTACCATCAATCCACGATCCACAGTCAATCATTAAGTACCAAGCTTCTGGATCAATGAGGCAGTACCTGCAGATAGGCATCCCAGATTTGTAGAAACTGACGACGGGGCTGTGGGCATGCTTTCGAAGCCAAATTGTCCATTTGCATCATGCGATGGAGATTAATGCGCGAAGTCCAAAAAGATGGGGGAGTCAGGTCCTGCCAGGGAAACAAAATGACCTTTTTCCCTACCGCACATGCTTTTTTAAGAAACAGACATGGGCCCATACCCTGAACAAGTGGCCGGGGAATGCAATCAAATAAGAGCATATACGGAGATACTGGGAGATGTATATCCAAAAGACGCCGCAAATAACCCACAATCTTTCCCCAGTAAAGTTGAATGCTAGGGCAAGCCCAAAAAGCATGGGACAAGGTCCCGATGGACAAATGGCAGCGTGGACATGTCACTGTCTGTGACAATTTAGCATGGAAAGCTATTTGCGGGGAAACACATGCTCTCCTCAGGAATTTAAATTGCATTTCTCTAAAGTACATATGCCAGTAACCTTAGTCAGATTCTTCATACACGCAGCAAAAACAGCTACAGGCACTGTGAAAACCCCATCGTGTCCTCAGCGTTCCACTGATGTGTGAGATATGTGGCCTTAGCGAGACCTAAAACCAACCCCTGATAATACACAGATAAAGATGGCACGTGCTGGCGTTCAAGCTGGAAAAAACTGTCTAGGGCCTGAAAATGGGAAGGCAACTTAGAGGAGGGTGGCAAAGAATTTATGTAGTGGCGCGCTTGCAAATACCTTTGAAATACCTTGCAAATACCCAAACAGGTGACCACTGGTTAGCCCATAGAGACCCCTAAGCTCATCAAATGAAACCATCGTGCCTGTGGCATCCAATACATGACCCAACTGGGTAATGCCCTTCAGTCACCATTCCTCCCATTGTAAAAATGTTAATTTAATGTAAATATCTTTATCTAATGTTATCCTCTCCCTTTCTTCTCTACTCCCAGTTCTAGTACCTTGTTATTTGTAACTGCTTCCTCCTCACTAATAGGTTACTCATTTGTTCTTTGTACACCCCTGTTCTATGTAAACCGGCATGATGTGATTGTATCATGAATGCCGGTATATAAAAATTTTAAATAAATAAATAAATAAAATAAATTCCCGGAAACTAAGGGAGTGAGAGCCCGGTGAAAAATCAGGGCTACCCATTATGGGTAATAGATAAGCACAAAATTGGGAGATTCCCAGCTGATGAGTCATAAACCTCCAATCCTTCCTAAGGGGCGCAATTAATGGGTCTTGAATCAACACACTCGGGAGAGCCTGTCGGAGGCCCGTAAGGTCAAATTTGAGGTCCAACGGGGCCACCAAGGTGTTTTCTATCAGGATGTTCACGAAAGTAGATTCCCCCAAAAGCCAATCATGGACTATATGTAAGTTGGCTGCGATATTATATCGTATAAAGTCCGGCATGCCCATCCCACCAGCTCCCCATTTCAGCTTTATTTATTTATTTTATTTATTTTAGGGTTCTTATATACCGATATTCTTGTAACAAGTTACAAATCAATTCGGTTTACATTAAAACACAAACCAGCGCTAAAAAGGCATTACATTAAACAAGGAAGCTGAGAACTTTAACCACAACAACGGGATTTGGGTTTCCTTCCCTTCCAAAGAAAAACATGCAGCATTTCACGAGATTCCCCAAGTCGCTGTGCTTAAGAGAGCGTGGGAAATTCTGCAGCACAAACAACTGCTTGGGTAAAATGATCAATTTAAACAGATTGATACGCTCCCCAAGAGACAAGAGGAGGTCTCACCAATTGTACATTTTGTCACTCGTGAGTGTAAGTAAACCAGAGATATTGAGGGAATAGATTGCTGCCAAATCTGTGGACAAATGGATCCCAAGATATTTAATGGAGTCTCTTGCCCACTGTAGGGGAAAGGGACCACTCCAGCGCTCTTTAAGAGCTGTGGGAAAGGCCAATGCCTCTGACTTGTCCCAGTTAATTCTCAAACAGGAGAAAGTGCCAAAGGCCATAAACAGTTCAAGAAGGGCTGGCAAAGATTGTTGTGGGGGTAGTGAGGAAAACTAAAACATCATCCACAAAAGCGGCGTATTTGAAAATCTCCCTCTGATCCCGAGAGTGAAAGTGCACACCTCGGATGACTGGTGAATCCTGTATTGCCAGTAACAGAAGCTCCATGGTGAGTGAAAACAGCAAGGGGGACAGCAGACATCCCTGACGTGTACCTCGTAACACTTGAAAAGGGGGGGGGGAAGGCATCCAGTTCACCAAAAGCGAGGCAACTGGGTCATGGTAAAGGAGTTGGATGGCCTGATAAAAAAAAAAAAAAGAACCCAAACCCCCCATTAAGTTAAGCAACCGAAACATATAGCCCCACTGCACCCGATCGAAGGCTTTTTCTGAATCTAAGCTCACCATAAGGAAGGGAATATCTGAGCGCTTACAAAGCGCCATTACTGCAGTGATCCGCCGGATGTTCGTGAGAGTGTAGCGATGCTTGACAAAGCCCACCTAGCCTGGTTTAACCAAATGTGATAAGATACCCCCGAGTTGAGCTGCCAAAATTTTGGATAAAAGTTTATGGTCGATGTTTAACAAGGAGAGGGGATGGTACGCGGCCGGCATCAGTGGATCTCTTCCAGGCTTTTTGGGATGAGTGTCACATGTACCTTATTTCCATGAGGGGGAAAGGACCTCAGATCTATCAAGGCATTAAACACCAGAGGGAGGAGGTCAGTAAGGGGTTCCACAAGGCATTTGTAGAATTCTGAACTATATCCGTCGGGTCCTGGAGCCTTTAATTTCTTAGCACCATGAATAGCTAGCCGCACCTCCTCAACTGTAATGGGCTCATTCAAGCGCCGACGTTGCGCCAGATTTATGGAGGGAAGATTAAGGCGTTCACAGAAAGCGTCCCAGTGGCCAGAGTGCCAACCTTCAGACTCATAAAGAGTAGAGTAATATTCATGAAAGGACACCATGATGTCAAGAGTATTGGTAACCACTTGGCCCCCTGAGGTCCTAATAGCTGGAATATGTCGGGAGCACTTAGCTGATTTGACCAAGTTAGCCATCATTTTCCCTGACTTATTTCCAAGCCTATACAGCTGAAACTGATAATACAGGACACACTTTTTCGCCCGCTGATATAAAAGGGAATTGATCGCCATTTGCAAAGAGACATAGGATTCTGTATGAGGGGGGGACTGTGAGTCAAGCAAGTCATGTTTAGCTTTCTGGAGCTACACACTTAGTAACAGAAGCCGCTTATCCAAGGATTTCCTCCTGTGAGCTAAATAAGAGATATCTCCCCTTAGTACCAGCTTTGCAATGTGCCAAAACAAAATAGGATCCCCACTGTGTTGGGCATTCAGTGCTGCAAACTCTGCCCACTTCTCCTTCAAATACGCCTGGAAAGAAATATCCTCTGCTAAAAAATAAGGATAGCGCCATTGCCTCACAGAAGGGTCAGTGTGTGCTGCCGTCAACTCCAGCCAAATCGATGCATGGTCGGAGAGAGTAATGTCCCGAATCCTAGCAGAGGAGACCTTGGAAAAGTAATGCGCACTGACCAGAAAATAGTCAAGACGAGATTGGGTTGCATGCACCCTGGAGAGATGGGTAAAGTCCTCAAAGGGGTGAAACGTTCTCCAGGAATCAACCAGATGCAAAGCAGTTTCCAAAAGACGGATCCCCTTATTTGGGACACCTGCATTGGAGGCTGCTGATGACCTATCCCACCCTGGGTCTTGTAGGGCATTAAAGTCCCCTCCAACCACTATCACCTGATCTATGTATGGAAGAAGCAACCTATGCAGCGCTTGGAAAAAAGGAGCCTGGTGTGCGTTTGGGGCGTAAGCACAGCATAACACCATAGGTACTTGGTTACGTTCTGCCTCTAAAATCAGGTAACGACCATTGGGGTCTTTGATTTTGTTCAGGACTTTGAGTGGGAAATTCTTCCGAATTAATATGGCCACCCCTGCAGACGCAAAATGTACTGACCCTACTCAACCCTGGCATAATTTGGCATGCTCCACATCAAGTCAGGTGACTTTCCTGAAGGAAGGCCATGTCAGCCAATTTCCGCTTCAAGGCCTGTAGGATCTTTGATCGTTTAATGGGGGAATTAATACCACAAACATTCCATGAAAACAAAAAAGTACCCAGGCTAACCATCCTCATATACAAACAGGAATAACTGACCAAAACATCGCCACCTTTGGTAGAGAGATGGCCATCCCAGCATGGGCTACCCTTCAGGCGTTTTATCACCAATTGCTCGTGAACATGTCACAAACGAATGAAGGAAACATCCCACTCCAGACCCCCTTCCCCCACCCCCTCCCTGTTGCTCCCTGTCACCCCCCCCTCACTCGAAAACCTTCCCCTTTCCCACCCCTCTCCTCTCACTCTCCCAGACCTGCTCTCCCACCTCCCCCAACCCCCTCTTCCTGTAAACTGATCTTATGAAACCCTTCCTAACAAGATCACAGGAGATGTTAAAGGCTCCTATGCCCCCCACCCAGCCCCACTCCCTTCTCCCCGAATTAAAAAAAAAAAAAAGCAAAACAAAACATGACAGGGTCACTGTGAGAAAAAAAAAGGGCACGTGTGAAACAACAGCACACAACAAGATTTGCATGGACTCAGAATGTTTGTAACCAGAACAGTTAGCCTCAAGCGTATGCCAGTGTGAGGAGCAATGCTGTACATGGTGATTGAAGTTAGGAGATCCTCCAAACCAATCAACGTGTAGCTGAAACACCAAACCTTCCCGACATTGTCCAAACTCCAACTGCCCGAACTGGGAACACATCAAAAGGACGAATCAAGATGGCGGGCGGATCCAAGAAGGCTGATCTGTAGCAGTGCACGGCGTTTCTTGAGCTCCTCGAACAGAAAATAAAACTTTTTTTCCTGCAGCAATTTCTTTGAATATGGGACGAAAACGCAAACCGAGAGGTGAGCCATACCCTGCAGCCCCCTCGAACGTTTCAGTCTCTGGTCCGATGGACGCACACGTCGTGAGGAAAGACCTGAATGCAGAGGCTCAGCCGCTGGAGAGAGGGGGAGGGGAAGATGAGCTACCCTCTCTCCCTGGCTCGATATCACCTTTGAGCCCTGCCCAAGGAACACCACCCGAGAATCCAGCCAAAGTTTGGAGCTCTCCGGAGTCGGGAGTACGGTCGTTGGACCAGGGAGTCCATCGACAGAGCTCTACAGGGTCCGATAAAGGAGAAACTGTGACCAGGAGCCCAGTATTGCCAACGGGGCAGATCGGGGAAGAGAATGGAACATTGATGAGGGAGACTGCTGGAGCTGAAGGAGGTGTCCCTGAAAGATCTACAACTGCTGTGGTAAGACCAGCTGTATTTACATTAGAAACTATCTGGGAGACTTTGGTGGATCTGAAAGTCTCCATTATGTCGCAAATTAAATCTTTAAGCGACACAGGAAAAGAATTGGAGGATAAAGTTAAAGTGGTGGTTAATTCACAAGTGGATATGGATCAGTAGATTATGACTAATCGAGATAAAATTAAGAACATTGAGTTAACTCAAACTGCGATGATAAAAGAAAGGAAGAATATATCAATGAAATTGGAGCAGATGGAAAACACAATTAGAAGCAAGAATTTAAGATTCATAAACTTCCCACAGATATCTTTAATTTCCCCGAGAGATATCTTCAAAAGGTATCTCCAGGAAGTGCTACAGATTGGGGATAATGAAATGCCACTAATTTCAAAGATTTTTTATCTCCCAAAAGCAAAGAGAACAACAGAACAGAATGGAGATTAACATCTTTGGTTCCTACTGTTGACCAGCCCTTGAATATTTCTACCTTCTTAGAGACCTCAGATACGGAGCTTGCGATACCTGCTACTTTAATTGTGAATTTAAAATTGGAACCAGATAGAGATTGGTTATTGAAATGTTGTCTTAGACATAGAAATGATCAGTTTTTAGGATGTAATGTAAGGGTTTTTCCGGACGTAGCCTGGGAAACTCAAAAGAGGAGAAAGGCTTTTCTCCTAATGAGACCCAGGTGATTCAGATTGGGGGAATCTTTTTCCTTAAGTTTCCTTGCAAATGCTTGATTAAGCATAATGGTAATTCATATGTATTTTATGACCCCCCTCAACTGTCTCAGTTTTTTGGCAGGGAAAACCCCTGTAGGCTCCATAGAACCCTGTGACAATGTACCCGGTTCCTCTTGAAAAGATATTGGTCTTGAATGCTACAGTGAATGGCCTTAATTTCTTGAAGTATTGTTATTATATTTCCTTAGGTTGTGTATAACTATGCCCCCTCAATTGAGGACTAAACTCAAAGAAATAATAATTGGAATTATTGTATGATTTTTTTTTTCTTGTGAAATCTGGTTTTCTATTGTTTCTTTGTATTTCCATTCAAGAATATAATCTTGTTTAAATTTGTAAAATTGCATAAAGAGAAAATTAAAAAAAAAAGGACGAATCAAAAACAGAAAAAGGCATCCAAATGGCAGCCATCCTGTAGCGATCCGGGAAGAAAACAAGTGAAACAGACTGCAGCTGAGGCATGTAAGAATCACGGTATCTCTCCGGCGTTCGCAGCGGGCCGATCCAGCATCGCGATGTAATCACGAAGCTCTCCTGCTTCAGAGAACCAAAGAGGGCCGCCTGGTGTGGACACGCGTACTTTGGCCGGGTAAATTAAAATGGCATGCTGCCCCAAGTTGTGGAGCTGGGCGCAGTAAGGAGACAAAGCACATCACTGAGCGGAGAGGGCTGCTGAAAAGTCTTGGAAAATTAATATCTTCCTACCTTCAAAGAGCAGGGGCTTCCCACCGCGCACCACTTGCTTTATTACTTATGTGCGAAATTTAAAATTTTCGCAATAATGACTCTGAGCCGGTCTTGTTGCGCTTGTCGCTGGCCTAACCGATGCAAGCGTTCAATATGCAGAGGGCCGCGCGCTATGGAGAGATGAAGCTCCTGTGTCAGCCATGCGTCCAATATTTTAGGAAGGTTCCACTCCTCCAATGACTCCGGCAGCCCCACAAAACGGAGATTAGACCGTCGGGACCGGTTTTCTAAGTCTTCCAATCGGTCAGTGTGTTTTGCGATCACTGTCTGTAGTTGGTGAGTTCAGACCTCATGGTCTGGAGGCCATCTTCTGTCTCGGATTTGGTGAGAGAGTTTTTTGAATTCGGGCTCCAGGGCTTCCCCCATGGCGGCCCGAATATCTGCCCAATTCGCCAGCATGGGGGAGTCAGCCATCCCGATATCGTCATCAGACAGCGTATCTGTAGGCCTTAGTCTCACCCTGTCCTTTTCTCTCTCTTTCTTCGCTGTCCTCATAGACATTGCCAACAGTAATTTCCTCTCTGAGGTTTCAGATGCTTAATGCTGTGGTCCGGGCCCTTTATAGACGCTTTGGCTGTTATAGATAAGGCTGGATGGTTAAACAGGGAGCCAGCAAGGGCAAGCTACATTCGCTCCCTTGCACAATTTCACGTGATCTCCATCCACATGTGTTTTTGCAAAATGCCTGGTCATGGTGTTAGCGCACTTGTGCAGGATGGGAGTGCATATCTTCCCTTATCTAGACGATTGGCTGGTCAAGAGCACCTCTCAGGCAGGGGCCGTCAGGTTCATGCACCTGACCATCTGGGAGTTGGAATCAGTAGGGGTTGTTATCAATTACCCAAAGTCCCATTTCATTCCATCACCACAATTAGACTTCATAGGAACCCTGCTTGACAAGGCTCAGGTCAAGGCCTTCCTGACCTCGACAAAGAGCCATCAGCCTGATAGCCATAGCAGCAAAACTTCAGAGCCAGCAGGTCTCAGCTTGGCACGTGTTGAGGTTGTTGGGCCTCATAGCTGTAACAGTTCATTTCACTCCCTTGGCTCACTTGTACATGAGAACAGCCCAATGGACCCCAAAGTCTCAGTGGTGTGAAGCCACGCAGAGCCTCCAGGACCACATCCAAGTCACTCAGCCTCTCCAGGACTTGGCCTGGTGGCAGGTAATTTCAAATCTGGAACAGGGGATTTCCTTTCAAAGTCCTCCTATCCAAAATGTCTTAACCATAGATGCATCCACCCTGGGTTGGGGAGCTCATGTAGATGGACTCAGCAGTTAGGGTAGCTGGTCTGCCCAGGAATGCATTTGCCAAATCAACTTCCTGGAGCTCCTGGCAATCATGTATATGCTATAGGCTTTCAGAGATTGACTGTCTAACAAAGTTGTCCTGATTCAAACAGACAACCAAGTAGCGATGAGGTATGTCAACAAACAGGGAGGAATAGGCTTCTACCTTCTGTGTCAGGAGGCAGTTCAGATCTGGTCCTGGGCCTTCTCTTATGGGATAGGACTATGGAGAATGTTTTAGCTGACAGACTGAGTTGTGCCTTCTGACCTCACAAATGGTCTCTGGACCACGGAGTCGTGAATCAGATCTTCCACCTTTGGGGAAGCCTGGATGAGCATCTATTTTGAAGTGCATTGGAATAGGAAGCTTCCTCATTTCTGCTCCCTGTACAAGACACATGACAAACCAGCCTTGGGAGCCTTCACCCAACACTAGGGAAGGGTCTCCAACTCCACTGGTAGTGACGTCTCTCTTGAAGCTTCTGAAGACAAAGATACTATGATCCTCATAGCTCCTCGTTGGCCAAGTCAGATGGAGTTGTCCATCTGGAAACAGATCAGTTTGGGGACTTCCCCAGATCTCATCACACAAGATCGAGGCAGTTTGCGGCATCCCAAACTCCAGGCCCTGTCACTCACAACGTGGATGTGAGAGGTTAATTCTGCAACTACTAGATCTCTCAAAAGTTGTGTTTGGGGTCCTGGTGGCTTCTAGAAACTTCCAATAGAAAGGGCCAAATGGACTGAAGTTGAGGAGGTTTCCCATGTGGTGTGAGCAGAAGGCCTGCCCCCAACAAAAAACTGTTGGAAGCTGGCTTGAAAACCAATTCCATTAGGGTTCATCTGAATGTAATTGGTGCATATCACCATGGTGTAGATACTAGAGATGTGAATCGTCTTAACGATCGGGTTCGGCTGGAGGGAGAAAAAAATCTGATCACTGGAGATGTGAATCGGAATCGGTTCCGATTCACATCGTTAATTTTTTTTTAGTGAGGCCCGACCTTTTAAAATTGACCCCTTACCTTCCCCCACCCCCCCGAACCCCCTCAAAACTTTTTACGAGTACCTGGTGGTCCAGTGGGGGTGCGGGGACCGATCTCCCGCTCTCGGGCCATCGGCGCCATTTTGGCTGCCACTCAAAAATGGCGCTGATGGCCCAATTAAAAAAAAAAAACCCACCCGACTCTTTAAAGATGACCCCTTAACTTCTCCCACCCTCCGCAAAACATTTTTAAATTACCTAGTGCTCTAGTGGTGGTCCCGGGAGCGATCTCCCATACTTTAAAGATGGCGCTGGCCAGCCAGTGCTCCTACCATGTGACAGGAGCCGGCCAATGGCACGGATACCCTGTCATATGGTAAGGGCAAAGGGCCATCGGCGCCATCTTTATGATTGGCAGCCGATGGCCCGAGAATGGGAGATCGCTCCCGGGACCACCACTAGAGCACCAGGTAATTTAAAAATGTTTTGGGGTGATCAGGAGGATGGGAGAAGCTAAGGGGTCATCTTTAAAGGGTTGGGTGGGTTTTTTTTTTAATCGGGCCATCGGCGCCATTTTTGAGTGGCAGCCAAAATGGCGCCGATGGCCCGAGAGCAGTAGGTAAGGGCAGGGGAAAGCACTTGCTGACCCACTGGCACAGGATTTGATATCAGAAGCCCAGCAACATGAGAGAAAAGAGATGGAAGTAAAGACTAAATGTCCCACCCACAGGAAGTGACTTGAAAGCCAGTAGCATGAGTGGAGGGGAGAAGTTCAGCTGTAGTCCCTACAAACGAAGTGATCCAAAGCCCAATAGTATGATGAGCTCTAAACCTGGGAATTTTCTAAGTTTATAGACCAGATTCTGGGTCTCAGGGAGAGCACCCAGGATCTCTGGGTTGTATACATTTTTTCCCTCTCCTGCATGGCTGCTTCTTTTCAGTTGTCTCCCATTTTCAGCTCAGTGAGCACTAGAATGGCAGACAAGGTAGCACTCTGTTAGTTGCTGCTGCTGTTTCCATCCCCCTCTTCTGATTGACTTAGTTTGTTGATCTAAACCAGTCAGAATCAAGAGGCAGAGAAGCACTTTATTGAAGTTGAAGACAGCATAGCAAAACCAAGTATGTTAAGGAGGGGAACCAGAATGAGAGGAAGAGAGTATGTGGAATGTGATGGTTGTAGTTGCAGTGAGAGGGAAAAGCAATAGGGGAGGGTGGTGGGTGGCAGCAGGAGATGAGAGCAAGAGCATTAGAGGCAGTGAGGATAGAACAAGAGTGTCTGTGTGAGAGAGTGAGAAACAAGATCAAGAATGGGGGGGAGAGAGGTGAAAGTCGGGATGGGAAAGGAGGAACAAGTAAGAGAAGGGAGCAACATTGGGGAGGAAAGAGGGTTTAGCAAGGAGAGGGAGTAATGGTCAGAGAGGGAGAGGAAGATGGGTGGAAGGAGAATAGTAAGGGAGAGTATGGCGTAAATAAGAGGAAAGAGAGAACAAAGAGGGAGAGAGTGATAACAGTGTAAGGCAGTTGCATATAATAATTTATATAAACTATCTTTGACAAATCTGAGCTTAGCAGAAAATAATACAGTTCTGTTTGTCTTAGATAATGTATATTTTATTGGGGATTTCTTTAGGGTAAAACAATGAACTTGATGCTAAAAACGTATTACTTGTCAGATTTTACAAGTATCATGAATTCAGAAAGTATTACATACAAATAGAAAAATGTTTGCTATAAAATCAGTGAGACACTAGCAAATCAAATCAACTGTAGCTTGCACTTAGAAATTGCAAAAGCTATTTTCTGACTATACCCATAGGATCATAAATGCCCACCTTACAATGGAGTCTGTGTTTGGCTCATACCTGCTGTGGAGGAGGTCTGTCTGCTATACTCCATCTCAGCTGTCAAGGTAGTTGAATTAGCAGGCTCTGAATTTGCTGTCAGCCTTGCTCTTAGGGGGAAGCCTGCAGCTCTCTTTGAAGGGCTGCAGCATTCTATCCAATAGAGGCTAGGTGTACAGAGGAGATTTGAGGGTCTTTGAAGATATTACATGTGGCCAAAAGCAAAACTAGTCCTTTGTCTCTCCTCTTTATTTATGAATTCATCTGCATTTCTTAGTTCATTACTGCAGAACAATTAGCTTCCAGATGGACAATCCGATTGGTTCGGCAAGACCAGTTTTTTTTCCAGCAGCCAGTTTGACACTGACACTCACCAGAGATTTGAAATAAACATTTCTCTGGTGAAGTTCACGAATGCTGATTGGTAGATTTTGGGGAGCAATGTTGTAAACCTCAGCCTAGCTGTTTTTTGTTTTGGGTTTTTTTTTGCAGCTAGTCAGACCTTCATTGTTCTTGCCCTTCTGGGTATGAAGCAGTTTTTCTTGTGCAGAAAAAGTTGCCAACTATCCCATGCAATCGAGACTGCAGTAGAGACTCCATTTTAGTTAGCCACAAACATATAGAAGGTTACTGGACCTTGCTCCTACAAGATCAAGGGGGAGCAGAGAGCAAAGGTGGGAAGGAGGATTTGAGAAAAGAGAAAGGTGAGAGAGAGGAGCGAATGGCCAGAAGATGGAGAAGAGGACCATGAATTGGAGGGAGGAGGGAATCCAGAGTGATAATGTAGGAACAAGCAGATTAAGAATGGAGGAGAGAGAGGAGGAGGAATGATAAAAGGAGGGCAGGTAGGAAGAATAGGGAGAGGAGAAATATGGAAGAAGGCAGAAAGGAATAAAGAAAAAAGAATTTGAGAAAGTATTAAAATATCTATTATTGAAGGAAAGAGAAAAAGAAGGAAAAGTGAGAACATTCAATTTCTTTTATTTGATGAACAGAGAATTAGATCATGGGCATGCACTGGATGTACTGTTCTTAGATTTCAGGAAAGCATTTAATACTGTTCTTTATAGGAGGCTCATAAATAAATGAGCAGGCTGGGGGTTGGATCCATGTGATGTACTTGATTTAAAACTCTTTGAGTGATAGACAACAGTTCACTTTGAATAAAGAATATCAATGAGTGGACTGCCTTAGGGATCTTTCTCGAGGCTGATCCTGTTGAATATCTTCATGAGTAATATAGCCAAGAGGGTAGTAAGAAAAGTTTTTCTTTTTGCAGATGACTCCCACATATACAGTACAACAGATGGAAACTCTTGAGGGAGTAGACAGAATGAGAAGATAACTTGAAGGGTTGTTAAGTGCTTGAGAAATAATTTTTAGGTTAAAAAATGTTCAGGGTCATCTGTTTGGGGTGCATACTGTGATACCCCATGTTGAATCCACCTCCAACCTATAAGTGGGATCTTTGGGTCTTCTGTTCAGTTCTTTGTCTGGCACTACCAGTTCCCTACTGGCTGTGTTCACTGTATCTTTATTGGTCCAGCAGGGCCCAGCCCTTGGTAAGCTGAGTATTTCACTTCCACCTCTGGCTGGCTTCTCGTCTGGGTCATTGATGCTCAATTTCCAATTCTGATGTTCTTGTCCCTACCATGAGTTCTTGTTCATAGAGGTCTTACAATTTTTGTTCCTTTCTTGGTTTTGCTGCATGGTTTGCTTTTTGCTATAATGGATTGCTATCATTAAAACTATCCTTATCCAGCTTTAAGTCTTGTCTAGTCCCTGTTTTTCAGGCATGCCATGCAGGATTCCAGAGATCCTTAATTAAATGAGTTGCTTGTATTTTACCCTGGGGATTCTCTGCTAGATCTGTGACAGAATAGCCTAGCCATAAAGTGCAGCTTTGCTGATTTGGGGAGGGTTTTTTTTTCTCTCTGCTAAGCATTACCCTGTACCACGTTAAAGGTTTATCCTGGCTTAGGCCATAAAATAGGGTAACTTAAGTTAGTGAGAACTCAATGAGAGTTAAGTTATATTTTCTTGAAGTTATTGTATGTGAAATCTGTGTTTGGGGAATTGCCACAGCTGAGATTAATCCCAACTAGAGATGCTCTCTTAACAGTATTTACAAACAAGGTGCTACAGCCTAGTCTTGGTATACTTCTTGAATTTTTTTCCAAAAACCTGACCTGAATTCTAACCCTAGTTTGCTTTTTAACTTGTAGCAACAATTTAGAAATTTTTGTCTTAGATTGCTTTCAGACTTTGTCATGGTTTATGCTTACATTTTGTGCAAAAAAGTTTGAATCTTGTCTTGAATATGCTCTGGCTACTATTGCTAGAGACTCTGCTCTGGTCCAAGTTTTGCTTTATTGTTCTAGTCTCAAGCTGCAGACATGAATGGTCTTCACTTTGGCCCAGTTAGGGGAGCCTCTCTTCTTTGACAGATTTGATGGCAGTTGGAGGTGACTCCGGGGACTTATTGATCAGTGCTATCAATGATTCTAGAGATACCCTCAAGAATTCCCTACTGAGAATGTTAAAGTGCATTTCGTTTGCAGCCTCCTTGCAAGAAAAGCTTTGTACTGGGCTAATCTCCTATTGACATGTACCAGCCCTGACTTGTAGCATTTGAAAGGCTTTGTTGCTGTTATGACGCTTATGTTTGGGGAGCCAGAGGAAGGAACTTGGGTGGAATTTATGAAAGCCCAGTTTCCGTGCCCCCTTGCACCAATGAATCCTCTTCCAGCAACTCTAGTTCTTGCACTGGTGAATTCAGTTCCAACCATAGCAACCAACTTTTCAAAATCATTAGGGGTCGCCAAACTCAATAGAAATTACCCATCCCTTGTCACTGTAAAGAAGGTTGCTCAGTATTGAGGTGCTTGAGCACCCATTATATCAACAGAGCTATCATCTATGGTTCCAGCTCTTAGCAGTTCTATCTCCAGCTCTTGCACCAGTGAATCTGGCACCAGTTGTTCCTGTGACTCCAGCTCCAATTCTTACACAGGTAAATCCAGTTCCAGAAGTTTTGGCTACTCCAGATAAATTAGATCCTCTGGTAGTCCTAGTACATTTGACTACTTTAAAGGAAATTGCCCCTGCTACTAGATTTCCAAGACAAGATCCTGTACCATACTTCCAGCCCAGCTTTGAATCAGTTCCTGCATGGGAGAATCTGGTTCCAGTTGTCTTAGTGACTCCAGTTCCTGCTTGAGTCTCTCCAGTCTCAGTTGTTCCAGAGACTTTGTTATGGTTGCCACTTGCGGGGCCCAAACCGATGCCACCGGATCGGCTTCTGGTTTGTTTTTTGGGACCATCCTTCCTGAGCTGTACCATGGTGCAACAGCTCACATCCCTCTAGACTAGAGCAACCAACCGTACTTCCGCGTTCACAACAGGATGTGAAGGCGGTTGCAACACTTTAATCACAACTGTTTCTGAATTTGGGCTGGATAGCTCCATACCCAATTCTGTCCCCATGCAGACTCAGAACCTTGCTTCCTTGAGGTGGGTTTAGGATCCTGGAGTTCTTGGGGGCCTCCAAAATCTGCCCTTTTAGAGTAGGGTAATCTGAGGATCCTATGGTGAGTCCACCTCCAGCCTGAAAGTGGCACTGTGGACTCTTTGGGCCTTCTGTTAATTCTTGCTCTTTTCTGGCAGTGCCGAGCCTCTAGTGGCAGTGTCTTTATTGGTCTAGCAAGATCCAGTCCTTGGAGTGAGTATTTGAGTTCCACTTTGCGCTGGCTTCCCTACTGGGTCACTGATGCTTGAATTCTGATTCTTGTTCCTGATTCTGATGTTACTATCCTGCTGTAAGCTCTTGTTGATAGATAACTTACATTTTTTTGTTATTGCCTTGGTTTTGCTGTATTGCCTTCCTTTTTGTTGTAAATGATTAGTTTCATTAAAACTAACTATATTCAACTTTAAGTCATGTCGTGTCCCTTTTTGCAGGAATATCCTGCAGCATTCTAGGGATTCCCAGTGAAGTGGGTTGCTCATTTTACTATGAGGATTCTTGGCTAGAATCGTAACACATACAGTGGAATGTGAGATATTGATAAACACCAAGCAGGAAAGATATCTTGGGGTGATCATATCTGGTGATCTCTGAGTGTCAAAACAATGCAACAAGGTGGTGGCTAGAGCAGAGGAATACTAGGATGCATAGGGAGAAGCCTAACTAGTAGAAAAAGGAAGTGATATCACTGCTGTACATCTCATTGCTGAGGCCACATGTAGAGTATTGTGTCCAGTTCTGGAGGCCAAACCTCCAGAAGCATATGGTCAGAGTAAGAGCAGTCCAGAAAAGCCCTACTCTGTTCACCAAAAGCCCTAAGAAATGAGACTTAAGGACCTAAATGTGTATCTTGGAGGAGAGGTATTTGATAGAAACATTCAAATAACTGAAAGGTATACATAATATAAAAAAAGTAAACATTTCCAGTGGAAAGGAAGTTCTAGAACTAGAAGACTTCAAGGAGGGTAGACTCAGGATTAACATAAGAAAATATTTCTTTATGGATGGAGTGGTGGATGCATGGAACAATCTTCCAGGGGAGATGATAGAGGCAAAAACAGTGGTGGAATTTAAGAAAGCTTGGGATAAGCATAGAGGATTTCTTCTGGCGAAGAAGTGAAGGAAAAGTCAGTAATCAATTAGGATGTATGGTATGGAACAGGAAGTAAATTGAGCGGACTAGATGGGCCTTATGTCCTTATCTGCCATCATATTCTCCTTTTTTATATTTCAGTTATGAATGTTTGAAATAAGCCCTTTATTGTGATTAAATACTATGGATGTTTTAAGGATTCAGGAAGCCTGTTTACAAAATTATTTAATGGACCCCCATTCCATGGTGCAGTATTACTATATGGGCAATTTAACTCAGTAAATCTGTAATAACATAAACAGAAGACAGACTGAAAATCTTTATTGAGTTATCCCTCTATGAGGGTTATGCTTTGTTTTACAATGAATGCTACATGACATTTGAACTGTTTACTTTTTTCCTAAATCCTTTCTTATATTGTTGTACAATGCTTTCTCTCCTGTTTTGCTGCATTGTGCCACAGAGCTCAACCCTGAAGGTAAGTGAGTATTTATTTAGAATAAAATTGGATGCTTTAAACCAGACGCTTTGATAGGTACTGGCACAGAGGGTCTGTGTTTCAATTCTATTTGACAGTGTTCTGAATCTAGGGCCATCTCTTTGATAGGGTGAGTTGGTGTGCCTACCCTGCACTTCAGCATGAAGTCATCAAGTGCTCTCTGTCATGATCTCCCCCCCACCCAATCACTGGAACACATCTCTTTTCTCTCACCGGCAGGAGGAGAGCAGTATTTCTTATCTGTGCCTGCCTCCTCTTCTGCCAGATTCAGTCTGAACTATGCCTTGTGCACTGACAAGCATATTTTAAAAGGAGCGCGCATGCGCCCATAAACGCACGTATTGGGCACGCGAGAAAAAATACATTCAATTTTATATCATGCGTGCAAGTACCAGTGGTGCAGCTGCCCTTGTGAGTTATCCAGCTAAATGCCTCTGAATATGGACTTCTTTATTTAATATCGGGGACTTAGTTGCAGTGAGGTCAATATTGAAAAGTCTGTTAAGCAGATAGCTGGATTTGCCCAGTTATCTTTATCAGGAAATTCTACAGCACTTAGCCAGCTAAATCTGCCCCCACACATTTTGTGTGGGTAGCTTTAGAAGAGATATTTATTTGAAAAAAGTTATTTGCACAAATGTAGCTGGATAGCGCTGAATATCACGCTACTTGGCTACATTTAAAAAGCCCATCCCAGGAACACTCTGACTCCTTTCTTACCTGGCTATATTTGTGCAGGTAACACCTCCACAAATTTAGGCAGGTGAAGGGAGAATGTTGAATGTCTAAGATTTACCCAGCTATAATCAGATTTTTTAAATATCAACCTCAGTGTGTCTTATGCTGCTACCTGGGATCCTCTTTGTTTTTGTGCATTCTTTGGAATAGCATTTTATGGTATCATTGAAGATATTTATTTATTTACACTAATTTATACTCCACATGTTATTGCTAGTACACTTGTTTCATTTTTTTTTTTTTTTAATTATCTATTTATTGAATTTTCACAATTTTTACAGATAAGTATTAGCATTTCACAAATAGTAAGGGAAAAGCAATAACTTTTTTAGGAAAACAAGTATTATTAACAGGAAATAAAAAATCCCTTCCATTTAGCCCAAAGATTATAAGAAATGGGGGAGACAATTTTAGATAAAGAGCAGTTATTAAAGGAAATCTTAAACATTTTTAACATTTTAAGCATAAAGCTTCTGAGTTAACCTGAGCACATTTCTATATGCCTAATTTCCCTAAGGCTGACTGGAATGAGAATCGAGGTATATACGTAGTTGTTCTGGCTCTTTGAACTTATACCTGGAATCTTTATATATGATTAAACATTGACATGGGAACCGCAACAGAAATTTCCCCCCTCTGGACAAAACCTCCCCCCGCATTTCCAGGAATCGTCGTCTTCTTAACTGGGTTAGTTTAGTGAGGTCAGGGAAAACTTTCACGGGAAAACCATAAAATTTATGATCTTGATTTCGAAAGAACAACTTCAAAATTAAGTCTCTTTCAACAGATGAATCAAATTGAACAAAAAGAGTGGCTCTCTCCTTCACTTCCAATTCCAAGAATTTTTCCAGGATGTTAGTCAGGTCATAGGAATCCTCCATATTCTCCCTGCGATCTGATTGGAATTTCTCTTCGGTTGGCTGGGGTATATAGTATATTCTTTTTATTTTAGGAATATCCTGTTCAGCGAATTTTAGAACATTTATGCGATAGCATCTGAGCAATTCATGATATGTGACAATAATCTCATCTTAGGGAAATTTAAAATCCTTATGTTATTCCTTTTAACAAGATTTTCCAGATTTTCCATTTTGGTCATTTGTATAGACTCAGATTTGATCAAATTCATCTGAATCTTTTCCATTTCTGTTGTCTTATTTTCCAATACAGATGTTAATAATTCAATTTTCTCCAGCCTCTTTTCTAATCCATGACTCAAGTCAATACTTTCCCTATCTGTAACAGTTAGGGAGGCTATAGATTTTTCCATAGTAGAAATAGCATTTAGTATATGTTCCAAAGTCACATTGGGGGTTATGGAGTGTAAAGAGTCACAAACCACCCGTATTTCTTTCTCTTTTCTCATTTCAGGCTTCAGAAAAAGAGAGTTACCTTCACTGGTTTCCTGAGGTTTTTCAACCCGTAGGGCCCCGGAGTTAGACTCATCTAAACTCACCGAGGAATTAGGAAATCCTTCCCTTCCTCTCTGGGCTTCTCCTACCTGGAGAGTTGTTTTGTTTTCCAGCAGTGCAGAGATGTTAATGTCCGGCTCTAATTTCTTAAGCGGTGCCTCGGGGGTTTTTGGCGCGCCGGGGCTCAAAGATGTTTATGTGGCCAGAAGGCTCAACAGCTGCTCTCCGTCGTCTCCTCCAACGGCCCCTCCTTCCGGCGTTTGCTGCAACAGGCCAGCGAAAAGCTCCTCTATCCGTGGCTGATGTAATGTTTGAATCGGGGTAGAGGTAACCTCTTTAATTTTCGCCTTACGTTTCGTGTGTGGCATTGTACCACCAAACGAATTTAGAGAAAATGTAATAGGAAATCTTTTAAGGAGAAAAGAAAAGGAAAGTCACCACGGAGCTCCGCTTTCCGCTGCTCACTCGTCGGCGGCCATTTTGTCTCCCAGTACACTTGTTTTAGGCAGATTACAACATAGAAATAATACAATATCATAGCAAATGTTTAAAAGAAAATCAGTATTCAGAGGAATTGCAATGCTTTGTATATTGGTTTGCTGAAATGTCAGCTTAGTGCCTTGCAAATCTTGTTGAATGCTGCAGGCTCATCTGGATTCTGGGTCACCACTTAAAGAACATATTTCAATAGTTTTCCAGGCCGTGCATTGGCTTCCAATTGAACAAAGGATCTAATTTAAGATTCTCATTTTGGTTTATAATACTTAGCTATGTTGGTACTATCCAATTAATTTATTGTATCGGGCTCGCATTTGTTGGCTCTTCTTAGTGAAAAAGTTTCTCTCTTGAAGAAGACCCATTTTAGGGCCTTCTCCCAGATTGTCTCCACACTATGGAATAGTCTTCCCTTATAACTACGTCAAATAGATGATTATAAATCTTTTAGAAAACTTTTCAAATCATATCTGTTCCATGAAACATTTACTTCTTTATAGTTGTGATTATATTTTAATATTTATGCTGTTTTATTTTCAAGACCCACCAGTGGCCAGCTCTAATACCTAGTTTCCAAAGAGAAAAAGGCTTATGAGATCACCATGTCTGTGTCTGTGAGGACTGGCCAAGAAAAATCCTGTGGACTGGAGCAGTAAACACTCTGACTCTAGCCTTTTCTCTTGCAATTTCACTTTAACTTCACACAGCAAAATAAACTTCACAACACTGCCTACCTCCTCAGTCTTCTGTACACACAACTTTCTAGAGTGGTTCGGAAGCTCCTACTCCTCTCTATTCCAGCTGGGCTTACACACTTATTCCCCTCTCACTGGTTATGCCCTTTGAGCTCCTCCTGCCCAGCAGGATCCTGCCCATAAAGCATTCTCCCTTTTGGGGATTTAAGGTGAACCAGGTATCTAGCCTGGTCTTATAAAAGTTTATAGGGGAAAATAGGGGACACTCTCTCATATACCCCTCCTCTCAGTTTGTGCTCATTGGCCCAAGCATCCTCTGTCCCCCTGGATTCTAACCAGGGAAGTGCTTCACATTGCCACTCCCCCTTATCTGGCCTCCTGTTTGCTAGGCTTGGGCCCGGGGTTCTAGGGTCATGCTCAGCCCCTCCTACTAGGGTTACCCTAGACAGCACTACCACCATCACACAGTGTGCCATTTGTGTAGTGTATACCCCAAGTTTTTTTACTGATTCCTTTGCTGGCTCCGGGTTCAAATTCCATGAGGGAGCTTTTTAAATTAGCTGGAGGACATCAAGTGCTGATTCCTCTATTAGCAGCTGTGAGTACTTCCTGGCATCTGGTGTCTCCTTTGTAGCGCTACTTCTTGGCTCCTCTATATCTCCCAGTTGCTAGTGTCTTCACAGTGCTTCCCTCTGGGATCTCTGCGGTTTCCTCCTCTGTAATCTCTACTGCACCTCCCACTGGCATTTTCATTGTGCCTCCTTCAGGAGTCCCTGCAGCATCTCCCACTGGGGTCTTCACTGTGCTTTCTTCTAGGATCACGGCAATTCCTCCCCCTGGGGTCTCGGTGGCAGCAGCTCCATCTGGCTTCCCTGTTGTGTCCGTGCTAGGCTAATTGGCCTGTACCCTGCAGGTCACCCTATGGTGCCCCTTCTGAGCATCCTGGGTTATCCCTTCCTGGTACGGGTACAAGGCTCCACCATGAGCTCTCTGTTTCTTCCAACACAGTTCTTGCAGGATCTAACCCTTGGCACTTCTCCTGCCGGGTTGAGCTGTAGTCAAATGCATCCTTCAGCTGCTGCGCTACCATCGGGTTCTCTGCAGTGGCTTTCTCAGGATAATTTCCAGTGTGTTTCTTTACTCTCAGACAGTGTAAGCTCTTCTTTGTAAAGGTGGCAAGAATAGCATTGTTTGCTTCTAGGATCCTTTAAACCTTAAACCCAGGATAGCTGGCTCTATCTGAAGCTCTCCTGATACTTCCTTTCTCTTTCCCGGAGGATCTAAATTGACGCTTGCAAACTTCCTTCAGTCATGCCTCCAGACTGCTGCACTTTGGTGCTGCTTTCCCTTTTTTTTTCCTCTTTAGAGCCTGAGCTTATTGGGGCTAGGCCCTGTGCACACCCAGTGATCTCTTCCGTCTATAAGAACATAAGAAATGCCATACTGGGTCAGATCAAGGTCCATCAAACCCAGTGTCCTGTTTCCAACAGTGGCCAATCCAAGTTGCAAGTACCTGGCAAGTACCCAGATCCCAAGCTACTATTGCTTATTAATTACCATAATAGCAGTTTATGGATTTAACCTCTAGGAACTTATCCAAACCTTTTTTAAACTCAGTAACACTAACTGCTAAAACCGCATTCCCTGGCAATGAATTCCAGAGTTTAACTATGTGCTGAGTGAAAAAGAATTTTCTTCCATTTATTTTAAATGAACTACTTGCTAACTTCATGGAGTGCCCCCTGGTCCTTCTGTTATCTGAGAGAATAAATAACAGATTTACATTAACTTATTCAAGTCCTTGCATGATTTTGCAGACTTCTGTCATATCTCCCCTGAGTCGTCTCTTCTCCAAACTGAACAGCCCTAACTTCTTTAGCTTTTCCTCAAAGGGCAGACGTTCCATGACCCTTATCATTTTGGTCGCCCTTCTCTGTACTTTCTCCAGTGCAGCTATATCCTTTTTGAGATGCGATGAACAGAATTGCACACAGTATTCAAGGTGTGGTCTCATCATGGAGCGAGAGAGGTATTATGACATCCTCTGTTTTATTTTTCATTCCCTTCCTAATAATTCCTAACATTCTGCTTGCTTTTCTGATCGCCACATCACACTGGACACATGCCCTGTTTCAGCCCAGTACACAACTGTGGTCCTTTTTTTTCTGCCTCACTTTATTTTTCCAAAAAGGAAAAAATAAGTAAAACAAAACCTACCTCATTGGCTCTTACTATACTTTGATACAGGTCCTCACTTTGGACAGAATTTGTCCCTTTAGTCCACAAAAAAGCCTAAACCTGCTTCTCTCCAGGCCCCACCAACTGCTCTCTGCTTTAAAGGCAGTTTTCACTCTTCTCTCCATTTTTTTCTCTCTCGCTGTTCTCTGCAGTTCTAGCAGTGCTGCTTGGCTTCAGTGTGCTCTGCAAGCCACACCCTTTTGCCTTCAACTGTTACTAGCAGGCCACACCACAAACAAACTTTTCTTTCTTTTTTCTGGATGCTTTGGGGTTTTCTCTGTACCAGGTTTTAGAGAAAAAAAAATCCTCCTGGCATCATATGTGAGGATTGGATGAGCAAAATCCTCTGGACTGGAGCAGTAAACACTGACTCTAGCCTTTTCTCTTGCAATTTCACTTTATTAACTTCACGCAGCAAAATAAACTTTATAGCACTGCCTACCTTCTCAGTCTTCTGTACACACAACTTTCCAGAGCGATTCAGGAACTCCTACTCCTGGAGGGATGGGGGCCTCTTTATCCCAGCCAGGCTTTCAGCTTATTCCCCTCTCTCTGGTTTCGCCCTCTGAGCTCCTCCTGCCAGCAGGGCCCCACCCATAGAGCATTTTCTCTTTTGGGGATTTAAGGTGGACCAGGCATCTAGCCTGGTCCTACACGGTTTATGGAGGAAAATGGGGTCACTCGCACACAGACCCTTGTCTACAACAAATTTTCAATGGATATATATTTTTGGATCCACATGTGTGTCCATAAGTGCCAGAAACTTGGCTCAATTAGTTCTGCATGGACCTTTTTTTATTTGACTCAAAGAGGGAAACCAATGAGGCAAACACAAAAATAAAATAGTGCAGTATGGCTTTGGATTAATTTGTTTTGGAAACTTAAGAAAACTATTTTTTTAGCTTTACGTATGGATTATTATTTAAGTTGCTGTTTAGAAAGTTTGTTCCCGATTGGTATAAAATAGCAGCTAACTCTTACTACATACTGCCACTCTGGTGCTTTAGTCCCTTAGCTTGTTTTAATGGAACTACCATGCATTTTCAATTCAGCAAGCAGAAAGGATTTTCTGGCAGCTTGATCCAGTCCTATTAGACAAACCTTAGCCTCTGCTCCATGTACCCTCAGAATAATGCCACACAGAGCCAGAAATCTATAGACTAATAAGCCTGATATTGGTGCCAGGAAAAATGACTGAGGTTATTTTTAAAAGCAAATTTTCTGCCCATATGGATAGACATGGTCTAAAGGTTAAATATACTGCTATAATAAACCACACAGGTTATAGTATTATAATAATATGGCACTCAAATTCTAAACTTCAGCATAAGTATACAGCAGCATCACCAAAAGAACTCTAGTCATTGTCAGTCATAGTCATTTGCAGGTGGATGTAGATCCACCTGCCTGCTTTAGGGTTGGAAGTTGTAAAAACTCTACCCCTCCAATAGTGGAGCATGATAGTCAGAAGCCGCTCCTTTGCCAATTTGTTCTTCACCTATATGGTATGTTTGACCTAGTTCATTGAATTCAGGTGTGTCCAAACCTCACTGGCATTCTCATGTATGTAT
Organism: Rhinatrema bivittatum; assembly: GCF_901001135.1. Taxonomy (NCBI): domain Eukaryota; kingdom Metazoa; phylum Chordata; class Amphibia; order Gymnophiona; family Rhinatrematidae; genus Rhinatrema; species Rhinatrema bivittatum. Next base: position 329,873,786 of record NC_042616.1, on the reverse strand, counting down.
AAGGAGTATGAAGGGGAAGATCTCATCCTGGTTGTAGAAGCTCTGATATGGCCAGAAGATGGTAGGGACAACCAGAAACTAACCTAAGTAGGCTTCTTGATCACTGGCCTGCCTCTGAATTTGCTTATGCCCCCCACCAACATCCATTTTCCCGACCACTGGTGGCAAAACAACTTGCCACTGCAATTGGCCAATTGTGACCACAGGCCCAGAAAGTTTTCCTGGTATTCTTTCTCCCTCCCAATCAGCTTAGAGGTGGGTGAGGGGAAACACTGTACAGCCATGTTCAGTAATAGCCATATTAGGGCAAGTACATCCCAATGCCTTGGCTAAGTAATGTCCTAAGGCATAGCTAAACTCCAGGATCCATTAAGTTTATGCTGTTACACATGTCAAATGCAGAGCCAATGCTGGCCTCTTGTTTTTAACACACAACACAGGCATTTTTTATAATAATATAATCAAGCTATGTGCATCAGTGGGTTGAAAGTTCAGCTTCACCTGTAGTGAGTGAAAGAGATATACTGTTTAAATCGGCTATATACATGTGGTATCTTATTTCAAACAGTGATAGATTTTTTTTATATGCCTGATCTGCAAAGAGTGTGTTATGGAGACACAAGCTTTCTTTTGTTCACTGAAAGGACAATTATTTTGTTTTCCTGTATGGTTTGCTCCCTATCATTACTGTATTAAAGTTACATGAGTTGGATAGTTTCAAGCACTGCTGTAAATGATGCAGGGAATATAGTCAGAGAGAACCGGAAAGGATCAAGGAAGTTCTGGAGACCAGAATTTGCTACTGGTTTGGAGTTCCTTATGTCTGGTCTAAATTTACTTTTATAGGCCATGAAAGAGTTCTCCATTGCACTTTTCTGAACAGTGATGACAGATATTTTTAGCCAATTTGTGACTCACACTGGATCATAAACACAATGTTATAGATATAGTGGAGAATATATTTTTCTTTCAGTAAGTACTTTTTAAATTTATCTTATTTATTATTTCAGTTTTAGTTGCTCAACTCTCCAGAAAACTCTGAGCAGCTTACAAAGTAAAAACATAGATTACAATAAAACCATATATTACCTAGTTTGCTGAATGTCAAAAATTCCCCTGACACTCTTATGTTCTTTTGGAAGGGGATTCCACAGATTTGGCCCAATGGCAAAATGCCCTTTTTGCATTAAAAACAATGTGGTGTCTGTTAATGTTGTAAGCCCTGGGACGAGCGTAAGGCTCAGCTAGGCTTGTACACCTTTAACCTGTCCCACAAGTATTGTGGACCTGATCCATAGATCATGCTATGTATCTGATTTAAGATTTCAAACCCAATTCTAGACCTTAATGGCAACCAGTGAAGTTGTTTAAGAGCAGGTGAAACATGATCTGACAGTTTCATAACAAATCATGCCGCTATAATCTGTACTCAGTGAAGTCTAATCAATTGTTTCTTTTTAACCCCAGCTAAAAGGGAATCATACTAGTCCAATTGCCATGAACTGCGGATTATCCATAGCTGCCAGTAAGAGATTTTCACTAGGTTGTTCACTTGACTTTGCATTGTTAACTTCAATTCTAAAATAATCCCTGGGACTTTTTTCCCATGGTTTTAATTAAAGCAGGTGACCATCTCAAAATAGAGCAGGAGTTGTCAAATTCATAAAGTATCTTATCCAGTTTTCTGAGGACTGAGAAACAATTTATTAAATCTTTTCCAATTCTTAACCCCCTCTAAAATTGCCATAAACTGAGACAATTTATTTATCCGATTTACTCCCAGATCACAGAGAATCTGAGTATTATCTGTATACAGCATATATTTTAATCCCAAATCTTTTATCAAATGTGCCAAAGGCTGCATGTAAACATTAAATAATAAAGAGAACAGCACTGAGCCCTGAGGAACTTCACAATTTACAATTGCCTTCGCTACATCGTCAGTTGTACTCTCTGCAATCTCAAATCTGAAAAAGAGCCTAGCCAATATAACACTGCTGCTTCGTAAAGTGTTACATTATTTTTTAATTTGACTGACAAGAAGTTAAAAATATCAAATCATTAATACAAGCATAATACAAAAATAATCTGCTATGTATGTATGCCGAAACATGTAATGAGTTTTAAGTCCTTGCCTTGAAAAATAAGTGGATAGAAAGATTTTGTGGTGAATTCTGCCACACTGTGTTTCATGATGTTTGGTAGGGTTCTTTAAAAGTTTGTATGTTTGAAGTCGTTTACCATTTTTCACTTGCAAGAGAAACAAGGAAAATCCTTTTTACATTGAATTCTGAAGAAACAGAAACTGGTTTAAAAATTCCTTCTGTTCTGGAGACTGTATCTCAAAAGAGACAGGATGGAGGCAGTCCAGAGAAGGGCGACCAAAATGGTGGGAGGTCTCCATCAAATGACTTATGAGGTTGAAGGACCTAAATATGGATACCCTGGAGGAGCAGGGGAGATATGATACAGACCTTCAGATACTTGAAAGGTTTTAATGATGTACAATCAACAACAAAGCTTTTCTGCTGGAAAGAAACCAATAGAACTAGGGGTCATGAAATGAAATTCCAGGGTGGACGACTCAGAATCAATGCCAGGAAATATTTCTTCACGGAGAGGGTGGTGGACGCCCAGAATGCCCTTCTGGAGGAGGTGGTGAAGACAAAAATGGTGCAAGAATTCAAAACAGCATAGGATAAACACTGTGGATCCCTAAAGGCAAGAGGGAGGGGAATGAAATAAGAGGCATGTGGGTAACTTGCTGATGTAGCAGCTACTACCCTTAACAATTTAAGCCTTCATACTGTTGATGCAACTCCATCATTGCTCGCTGCTTCAACAACAGGGGGAAAAGAGGAATTGGATTCAGACAAAACCAACAAGGACATTGAACTGTATAGTCTGGAAAACAAATAAGCATGGGGGTAACTTGCTTGATGTGGCAGTTACTACCCTTAACCAAAAAGCCTGATACCAAACTTCTGATACAATTCCAACATTGCTCTCTGTTTCGATGGCAGGGGGTGAAAGGAAATTGGACTCAAACAGTAACCAACAAGAGCCCTGACCTTGGCAGTCTAGGTCCTTTTCTGCCATCACTTCTGTGCTTGTACAGTTCCTTTTTTAGACAGGTAAATTTTGTACACATAATTTAGCCTGGAAGTGGTGGACATTTTTCAGATATTGGATTTTGTTTGGGTAATTCTAAAAGTTACTGGAATAACCCTTTGAATACTGACCTCTGTGTTATATTTTTGTGGAAATATACAAAGAAATAATTGTGGGGCATCAGCTCATGAATGGCTGAGCTTTATTTCCATTGAGGTGTGTAAGATTGGTGCATTGGCATCTACTAGAAAATATCATATGCCAAAGTAAAGTAGTACAGCACACATTTAGAGGGATGATGGATTCTAAGAGCTCCGAGTTATGAAGAATCTGTTAGGAAGAATTCCCTCCCCCCCCAGCTCAGAAATGAACCCTCATCGCAAGTCTTCAAAAAACATCTCAAAACATGGCTGTTCATAAAAGCCTTTCCACCAGACACTTAACCCACCTACACGCACCTTACCCTTCCAGAATTCATCTCACCCCCCCCCCGACCCTCCCCTGACCCACCCACACACCCCTGATCTCCCCCCCCCCCGACCTTACACCCCACTGCCCACCTCCCAGCAATTATTATATACTATTTATGTTAAATTACTTATACCGCCTTCCTCTCCTCAATTTTTTAATCCCTCCTGCCACTTAAGTCATAACTGAATGCTTACCATGTCATTGCGAACATTGTTACCATGTTATAACGGTACCATGTTATAATGTAATATAGTCATAATCTTCCATGTTATACTGTTACCATGTTATAATGTAATATAGTTATAATCTACCATGTTATACTGTTACCATGTTTTAATGTAATATAGTTATGATCTACCATGTTATAATGTAAAATAGGGCGGACCCCGCCCTATCTCTCAGTTTCCTGTAAACCGATGTGATATTTCGATCGAATGTCGGTATATAAAAGAAATAAATAAAATAAATTTCCAGCTTGCAGAATACTAATATTGCAGAATACTAATATTGGAGTTGTGGTATGTATGTTGTAATACACATTGTGGCATGTATGCCACAATGTGTATTACAACTGTATTAATTTCTAATTAAACTATTCTAATTGTATAGTTTTTCAATCACCACACATCACATATTTATGATTTTGCATTGCATCACTATCAAATGAGAAAAGAACAACTTCAAACCTGCTTTTTTAGTTTTGTTTAATTTTAGAGCCCTCAAAGTTACAAGTAAATTCAATTTGCACACCTTTCCCCCAGGTTTTCTGCTTGAATAAGGAGACAGGGATGTCATGAGAATTGTTAGACCATGTTGACTCACACTCATGTATTCTGTGCAACTTTGCTGGCAATTCTACTCTGGAAATAGCATCCTGCTTACTTTTTGAGGCACCAGAGAGTTGGGTAGAACATGGGTGACTGTAGTCACAATTCAGGAATTCTTCTCCCATTATGTGAGCTTGTGAGCAGTTTTCTTGAGGGTTGATTTAATGTTCATTTTATTGTTCTTTTAGCTAACCTGTAATTTTCAGTATATATGCCATTGTGATTCATTTGTTAACACTTTAAGGGCTTCTGATGCTTGTGGAACCAAGAAAAGTTCAATCATACCCTATAAAACCCTATTCTAATATAACAGTCCATGCTAAGGACCATTTCTTCTTGTAGATTAGATAACCTTCTCTTTTGCTTAGTGTTTATTTTTATAGATAAAATGACTGTTATTTATTTATTTATTTGTCAAGTTTTATATACCATCGTTCGGTTTCACCATCATTTCTTATGATATAGAGGATTATACTTTATTACAGGTGTACCTCAAGTTGTCTTGTGCAAGTTTCGACTGCCTTTGAAGTTAGTTTGCTTACCGGGCCAACCTTCAAAAATTGCAAATCACAAACTAACCCTTGATACCAATCAACCTCCAGTCAGACTTGCCAACCTCTTCCCAGGTAGGACATTTTGATATTGTTTGTAGTATACTGTCACTTTGAGTAGACACTCACGCTCCTGAAGGAGAGTTCTTGAAATTCTCCCTAGAGGAGTCTTCAATTTGTTCTGTTCAAATGTGTTTAGCTGAAGTTCCAATTACTGTACTAAAGATCTCTTGCTTTGATCAGCCTACAGTTCTGTCCTCGTTCTGATACAGAGTGTGGATGCTGCGAGCATTCTTGGGTGGGGAGGGGGGGAAGGGGATGTGGAAGGAACCAACCTCTAGTAAAGGCTGGTAACAAAAAGAAATAACCTTGTTCTAGTATCAGAAATGTAAGTGATTCAAAATGGCATCCGTTATCACTGAGTAAGGATGTGGTAATTCTGTAATCATCCTTAAGGGCTTGATTCAGTTAAATTGTTTTTATTCTCTGTAGGGAGAATAGACCTAAAAATGTGAACCATAAAAGTAGATATTTGGCAAAAAGACGAAGATGTCAAAGTCACCCCCCGCCCCCTAATAAAAGATATGATTGCATGCAAGAGAAGTTAGCATAGATGCTCCACTAACCCCCTCTCTTCAGCCTATAGCTATGCCCACAAACTCCCAAAATAGATACATGCCATTTATTCACCTCCAGCAAATATCAGACATAGAATTTGGACCACAGTACTGCCATAGTCATGCAGCTCCTATTCCTTCCTATGAAGATATTTTGACACTTTGAAAATGTGTTCAGTTTTTACTTTAACACTTTACCCCATGGACTACTCTTGTCATAAATAAAAGTACTGCATATATTGATATATCAGTCTCACAACTTACTGTATACACATTTTACTCACATCTGTCCCTCATACTACATTCAATTTTTTGTTTCCTTCTTTTAGTTTAAGCTGCAGTCATAGCAGGAACATACTTTTGAGTTCTTCTAGATATTGATGAGATCAGGAGAGTATACCTAGCATCAGCACTGTGAATTATTTGCATTACATCTATGTAAACTGTGGGTGCATATGTTTTCCTACTTGAATGATTGACTGATCAAGGGCACATCTTATCAGGAGCACACAAATCTATGTAGATCACTACCCAGTTGTTGCTAGGACAGGATGGCATGGGGTATCTCCAGCCCTCATTCTTTCCTTTTTAAGACCTCAGAGGGAGGAAGGGAGAAGATCCGTGATAGGTACTTTTTTTGATAGCAGGGAAGCAGGGAAGACTGGTCATGGGGACTTTTTTCCCTAAATTAAGTAGGAGGAAGGGTGGGGACTTTAATTTAAAAATTACATGAGGGAGACAGGAAGTCTGACTAGTCAGATTTAAGACTGCTATTTCCGTGCCTAGATTTGGCCATCCAGATCTGTGCTGAAAATCAGTCTATCCACCTAAATTTCTCTCCCCTCCAAACCTAGCCCCACCCCTGGGCCTGCCCAAAATTTGGCTGGCTAAATTTAGCCACATAGTGAAACTTATCTAAATGTAGCTACTCAGCTCAGTCAAGTTTCAAAAGCTTTGATCTAGCTGGCTAAGAAAGGATATTGCTAGCTGGATCCATTTGAAAGTGGACCCTTTAAGGAGCTATATGTAGTTGCAATCAGTATAGCTTTTTAACACTTCTATTTTTAAATTTATTTTTGGTCCTGCAGTTTCCTCCTGCTCATTGGGCTTCTAGCTCAGCCTCTGTTGGGCCATGCCATCATGAAAGCTCATTTGGACCTACCCAGGGATTTTCCCCTAGTTTTTATTTCTTTCTCCCAGCTTTAGCCTGTAATTATGGTTGCAGTCCTCAGACTGGTTAAACAATCTGTGTCTCTTTCTAGAACCCAGAAAGCTTGGGTCCTAGGTCTAGCGACCATTTGCCACCATTGTGTGATGGATGGGGTGTTCCCCCTTCTGTATCTGTGAACATGGCCTTTGCAGCATTCCCAGCGCTAACTGTCCCAAGAATTGAAACCTGTCCTACCTTGGGGCAACTTTTGCCAGTGAGCAACCAATCTGAACCCCACGACATAGTTTTTAATGAACTCAGAATAGAATTCAAATTTAAAGGTTGGAATATGACATTTGTTTAAATAGTTCAAAAATAGTCTAAATTTTGGCACTTGAGAAAAAAAAAAAGATTATTATACATTCTAGAATTTGAATGCCTGTCTCTATGTGAAGAACAAGTAACATTCAACATTTCAACTAGTTGAAATTTCTGCCTGATAGTATGACATGTATATTTTTATGCTGAATGGATACCAGATTTAATACTTAAAATTTAATTAGGATTAGGAACTCCTTTAACCTTTTTTTTTTTTTTTAAAGAAAAAATATTTTTATATCAGTTCTAGTTGAAAATGGTAGTGGATAATTGTTCATAATTTAAAATATGGATTTAAATATTCACTTGGATTATAGATAAACTATTTAAAATTCTTTTATTCCAGCTATATTCTAGCTCAATTGTACTAGGTGGACTATAAATGAACATGCACAAATAAAAAGTGCCAACATTAAACTTACATATTACATACAATAAACTATATTTTCAAGTGCTATTATCAAAATACTAGCACTTACATTTCTTATGATTGTCTTGCAGAATTTGCTGACCAGTCTAATGATGATCAGGCCAATGTCTTAGGATTCCATCTCTTAGCTGGTTGCAACGTCACGCTTCTTGCGTCAAAAACATCACGTAAGTACATTCCATATTGTCTTTCTTGATAGGAGTACAGTGCTGATGACTTGTACAAGATGGATTCCTGTGGGCTGGCCTCTGGCCATTGCAGGCTTGGTCTACTGGTTGAATAAAATTACCAGCAGACATTTACTAGTGCCCACAGAATCCCATTGATTCTTACTGCTCATTAGAATTTTGCCATGTACTGCTGTACAGCAGAGTTTCCCATATATCTATTTATTTATTTATTTATAGTTCATTTAAACCAAGGCCCTGAGCATCATACAAAACAATAATCCAAACAATATAACATAGACAGAAAGGACATTAAATAAAAATCAATAATAAAACCTGAGCAACTACAACTGTCCTTTGGTAATTGGAGAGCAGGCTATAAGGAGAAGGCCAGTTTGAAAAAGAAAGTTTTAAGACAGTCCATCAGACTAAATTCCTGGGCAAAGTGTTCAATAACATCTGTGCCGCAACTGAGAATGCTCGCTCCCTCATGTCCACCAGTCTCACCTGCTTTACAGAGGGAACACCCAAGAAGCCTCTTTGTGCAGAGCGCAATGTTCTACCTTGATTATAAACAAAGTTCTCATTTGGATCAGACTTGTGAGCTTAAACACATTTTTTTAGTTGTAATATTTTCTGTTTTTGTTGGAGAAACGTCATGGTACCAGAATAATAATGTGTAAACTTACAAACACGTTCAATAAAAATTAATATATTTTTATGTATTTATTTATTAGAAGCTTTTATATACCGATGAACGTTGGGAACATCTCATCGGTTCACAATGAACCGATGGGATGGGAGGAGGAATAGCCTAGTGGTTAGAGCAGTGGACTATGAACCAGGAGACCAGGGTTCAAGTCCTGCTGTCACTCCTTGTGACCTTGGGCAAGTCACTTTACCTTCCATTGCCTCAGGTACAAAACTTAGATTGTAAGCCCTCTGGGGATAGAAAAATACCTACAGTACCTGAATGTAAACCGGTGTGAATGTCGGTATATAAAAATAATAAATAAATAAATAAAATGAACAAAAAAATGCAGCCAACGAGCTTTACAGAGAACAATGAACAATCCGTATAACATTGAACAAGTTAGGGAGAGAATAACATATAAGGGGCAAGTCAACTAGGGTGTATTGCAGAATTAGAACTGAACAATATACAAAAAGTAAGGGATCAAGCAATGATTAAATACAAATTGATTAAATAAAAGAATGTCATAGGTTAAGAATATGACTGTCATATAAGTCAGAAGTTAAGAGTGTCATATAAGAAAGGATGTCATAAAAGTTAAAATAACTTAGAATTCAAAAATATAAGTTATAGTAACGCAGTATTAGGAGGAAAGTAGTTATGAGTAAACTTGTGTAAACAGGGAAGCTTGTTCCAGAGGACGGTTCCCGCCAAGGAAAATGCCCGGGCTCTAGTGGAACCGAGTTTATACTGCTTAGGGGAAGGGATGGGAAGTGTTGCTCTGTGTTGCTGTCTTATGGGTCTGTTTGAGCTGTGAAAGGAAAGGTGCTCAGATAACCAGTGCATGTCTTGGTTGTGTAGTGCTTTATGGATTAGAGTGAGGGTTTTGTACGTTATTCTCTCTGCGACAGGTAACCAATGAAGGTGTTTTAACACCGGGGTGATGTGATCGTTTTTGTGTGTGTTTGTGAGGATGCGTGCAGCAGCATTTTGGAGTAATTGGAGTGGTTGGAGTGTGCTTTTGGCTAAACCTAGGAGAAGGGCATTACAGTAGTCAATTTTGGATAGAATGAATGCTTGTAGGATAGTGCGAAAGTCATTGAGGTGAAGTAGGGGTTTGATTTTTTTTAGGGTGTGCAGTTTGAAGTAACAGGCTTTGAGTGTGTTGTTAATGTATTTATTGAAGGAAAGATGGTTATCAATGGTGATGCCAAGACTGCGTACATGTTCGTTGGAAACCAAAGGGGGAAGGGGATTGTAGCCTGGGTGCAGGGGAGGGGTGATGTGAAGTATCTCTTGGCAGAGTTGAGTGCTAGAAAGTTGCTTGTTAATAGTGTGTTAAACACCGAAAGAGTGGAATTCCAGGTCTCGGTAGCTTTTTGAAGTGTGTCTTTTACAGGAATAAGAATTTGCACATCATCGGCGTAAATAAAGTGTGGGAGGCCTAGATTGGATAAAAGGTTGCAGAGCAGGAGGAGGTAGATGTTAAACAGAGTGGAGGACAGGGAGGAGCCTTGTGGTACACCTTGTGGTAGGGGGATAGTTTTGGAGGTGCAGTTGCCTATTTGTACACTGTATTGCCTGACTTGTAAGTAGGATTGGAACCATTGCAAGGCTGGACCTGAAATGCCAATATCTGAGAGGCGTTGTGCGAGTATTTTATGATTGACAGTGTCAAATGCAGCAGAGATATCCAGGAGGATCAGAATATGTCAAGACTTTTGAGGATGTAATAGGAAAGAGAAGTTAGTAGAGTCTCATTGCTGTGGTGTCATCGAAAACCAAATTGCGATTGTGAGAGAATGTTGTGTTCGTCTAGGTAATCAGTTAGTTGCCGGTTAACTGCCTTTTCAAGGATTTTAGCGATGAAAGGTGAGTTTGAGATGGGGTGAAAGTTGGAGAGGTCTGCAGGATCAAGAGTTGGTTTTTTTAAGATGGGTTTAACAATGGCATGTTTAAGATTATCAGGAACAATACCAAGTGCAATGGATCTATTGATGATGTTAGAGATGGGCTTGGCGATGATGTTAGGGATAGTGAGGAGGGTTTTAGTAGGGATAGTGTCCGAGGGGTGTGTGCATGGTCTCATTTTTTTAACAATGGATTCAATTTCCGCTGAGGAAATGGTGTCAAGAGTGGGGAGCCTTGCAGGAATGCTGTCAACAAGGCAGGCAGGTGATGCTTGGGTGGAAGGGAAACGCGACATGATGTTGCTAATTTTTGTGTTAAAGAATATGGCTAGTTTGTCACATTTTTTCTGTTCATCGGTAACTTGTGAACAGGTAGTACTGTATTTAGTTAAGCTGTTAACTAATTCAGAAAGGGCTCAAGGATTAAACTGTAGGTGGTGGATTCTATGTGTGTAGAAATCTCTTTTTGCTTTGTCAATGGCTGTTCTGTATGTATGCAGGTGGTGTTTGAAAGTAGTGAGGGAAGCCGAGATGGGGTTTTTGCGCCATTTTCTCTCAAGTTTTCTGAGGGTACATTTCATGGCTCTAAGCTCAGTAGTATACCAGGGTTGCTTTTTACTTTTAGAAGGGTCAATCAAGCGCAATTGTACGGGGCAGAGCACTTCAGCAACAGAGTTAGTAATGTGATGCCATAACTCAAGGGCAGTTTCTGCATCAGTGAGGTCGAGTTTGTTGAGCTCTAATGTGAGGGCTGTTACTAGGTCTTCTTGGTTGCAGTTGTGTCTGAATTGGATAGATTTTTTGGGTTGTGTGGGGGTGAGGGAGCTGTTTATGGAGCAGGAGATATCGATGCAGAAGTGATCCGACCAGGGAATAGGGGTGCAAGTGGGTGAGTTGGATTGAGTGAGAGAATTGGTGAATACGAGGTCCAAGGTGTGGCCTGCTCTATGTGTGAGGTTGGAAATTAGTTGCTTGAAGCCTAGAGCATCTAAGGCAGATAAAATGGCCTTGCAGGAGGAGGTGTTTGGTGTAGCATCAACATGGATGTTGAAGTCACCAAGGATAACTGCTGGAAGGTGAATGTTTATGTGTTTAGAAATGTACTCAATAATGATAGAAGGGTTCTTTTTGAGGAGCCCTGGAGGAGCATAGGCAAGGCAAAGTTGCAGGTTGGGGGCGGTAAAGAGGCTGATTTCTAGTTTGTGCGGTGACTGAATGAGTTTCTGTGAGATTTAAAAGGATTTTTTGGCTGCTAGTAAGAGGCCACCTCCTTTTTTTTTGGTCTGGGAATAGAAAAAATGTCGTATGACTGGCAGGGTAGTTGGTTGATAATGGCTGTGTCTGATTCCTTTAACCATGTTTCAGTGATGGCAAGAAGATCAGGTTTGTCATCTGTGAGGATGTCGTGGATTATTGGAGTTTTTTTGGAGATGGATTGGGTATTAAGTAGGAGGATCGTGAAAGTGGTGAAACCAATTAAATGTGTGATAGGAGTGATCATGATGGGTAGCAGATTTCTGTGTCTTTCCAGTGGGCCTGTACAGGGGGGGATAGGGAGCAACCGGGCATGGAGTTTGTTGGTTGGGATGATGGAGGTTTGCATAATGGGTGCACAGGGAAGAGAATTAATCCAAGATGATAGAGAACGGGGAAGAATTGCAGTGGGGCAATGGCAAGGAGCAAAAAAGAAGGGAGTAGGGATTGTTAAGGTAACGGTGGGAGTGGTATATATATATTAATAAATGGTGAAATAAAACCAAACATAAAAATATGTATATAAACCAAAATATAATAAAGAAGCTCTAAAAACCTTTCATGGCCATAAAGGAAAAGATCAGTCAATATAAATATGAAAATATAAGACAAATAAATCTGATGAAAATGACCTTTGAACTGCTTCACATATGTTTAGTACTATATGTATAACAAGGTAGAGATGGAAAGTCAAAAAATAAGAAAGTGGAATATCTCTAGATAAGTGGTGAATAGTCTTCCGTGATGAACCAGGGATTTTATGAACATATACCAGTGATCATCTGTCCACTCAGGATGCCACAGGAATATTTTCCTCCGACCACGTAAATGAAATATTTAAAATGCAATAAACACAAAAAATAGAGGAAAGATAAACTAACTGTATATAGCATATGTTACAAAATTGTTTAGGCTTCCTGTCTCTACAAGTTCAAAGGACATTTTTCTAAGATTTATTTATTGTCTTAAATATTTTAATATTTCTATTGACTGATGTTTTCCTGAATGTATTTTAATGTTCATAGGGTTAAACCGCTAATGCAGGCATAACTTGCCGAAACATTCCCAAGTCAGATTTTTAGCATTCTTTTACGATTTTATGGTTTATGTACATATTTTTAGGTTTGGTTTTATGTCACCATTTATTAAATATTATAGTTATCAATGTTGCATTTTTACACATCTTGTTATTCTTGTGTCACCACTCTTCTCCTTTATTGGTGATATTATTTATCCTTCAGTTTCAAATCATGACTTTCTAGTAATGTGTGGTACTTGTTAATGGGACAAATTATTCTGATTTAAAAATTAATATAGCTTACTTTTAGTATATTGACTCATTAGTTAGTTAATAGCAATCAAATAATTTTTAGAGCCATTTCCATGGGTATAACAGTGCTTTATCCTCGGAAATAAGCTCTTTGAAAAATGTCCACCTTCTGTGCAGATAAAATTTATGCACATTGTTCAATTTCAAATCTTTATGTGATGGGCATTGTTATAATAATTATGGCTCCTTTAACACAGGATCATTGTTTTTATTTTTCATTGCAGATAAAATTCACAAGTGCAGAAATAGCCAACATTTTCCCAAAATATTTATAGTTTTCATTGGTGTCCTTTCTTAAATGTGCACAAATAGCAGTCTTATAGCAGGATCATCTGACATTTCTCCCAATGAAAAGGTTGAGACCAAACTTACTTTCAGTTGAGAGGAAACCATGTGATGATATACAGCTATTTAGAGGTGTCAGTTTCTGAGTTTGTGTCAGAGTCCTATGTGGTCAAGATGAAAATGCAACATACCAGTTTACCTTAAGCAAGGGTAGATGGAAATTCATTGATCCCCTGAAGCAAGTACCATATCACTACCAAAATGCAGCTACGTCAGGAACACCTGAATGTAATCCGCTTTGAAGTGGCGAAAAACAAAATCTAAATAAATAAAAATAAATAAATAACATTGAGATAAGTGCCTTCACTGAACTTTATTGCATGTGATATTGAGATAAGTGACTTTATTGAATAGTACCTAATATGGGGATGTTGTACACAGTAATAAGAGTCAAAGCCTAGAAATGTGTTCACTGCTTTTGAATTTGGTTAGCAAAGAAAAAAAAATCCCGTGTTAAAGAAGCCATGAGTAGAACTGTGACTATCACACACAGATTTGAAAGTTACTGGAGCAACATGTATGAAAACACTTTTAAATTTTAAGGTGTATTATTGTTGTTATTGGGAAACCTCTATTTTTCATTGTCTAAAGACACTGTAATAACAGCAATTTTCAAAAGCTATTACTTGCCTGATTTATTCAGATTGAAGGACTGTCTAAAAATTACCCTGCGCTTTATCCAGTTATGTATCCTCATTCCAGTGTACTTTATCCTCTCAATCCACTATAAAGCTGCTGGTCCTGCATTTCATGCCAACTGAATGCTATGCTCATGATATCTCGGGTGCTGCAGTCACCAGGCACCTCTATACTCACACCGGAGATTCCGTGGCTGATTACTCTTTGTAGGCTGCCTCCAGTAACCAAATCCTTACTATTTCAGTCTTGGGGGTTGCAATTGGAAACGCCAGATCTGATTGGTTCAATCCTTCCTCTTATGTCAAACCTGCAACCTATCATGGCGTGAGATCCCCTGCTAGTGTAGGAAGAAGATGTTTCTCTGCCAACACCATCGCAAAGATCACAGCAGGCAATGGAGCAGATCATGCATATCATCCACGGCTTCTTTGCCTCTTCCCTTGCAAAACCAGCACTACCTTTCCAAACATTACTGGTTTATCCACTAGTGTCATCGAAGCAAGTCCCATCTCTGCTACTACAACAAGTATTGCCCGATGCTCCACCTATGCTGACCCTCTCATCTTCTGAGGTGGTGGGATCATCAAATTCAAACCTACCATCCCCATCTTTGTCATCACCAGACAAACTGTGTTATCTACGTGCCTTACCATCCTCTCACTCATAGTCACGTGCTCCTTCACCAGAGGCGTCCCCAGGGAGTTCTAACAGAATTCTGTCTGATCTTCCACCAGCTCTGCTAGATCATACCTTACTGCTGGAAAGACCTCATTTACTCAAAGTTTGTGGGGAAAAAATGGGCTCAGCACTGAATGTTGAAGTTCGTGAAAACTCCAATCTGAGAACAGAGCTTACTCAAAATACTTGACCTCCCATTGGAACCAACAGCTAGCCTGCTCATGATTTAGATGCTGTCCAGATGAGCATGTGGGAGACTCCCAGTTCTAGAATCATGGTGGCACTAAAGTTGAACTTGAAGTACTGCATGAAGAAATCTTCTGGGTACGGTGTGGTTGTGCTCCTCCATCAGTCAGTCATGCTGGAGTCGGCTCTCAAGAAACTTACTTCATTCCAATTCCTCATCTGGCAAGGATCATTGCTTGCTAGATGACTTCAGGAACAACATATTCCAAGGAACCATGCTCATGACTAGAATTACTCAACATTACTTCTAAATGGTGCAATATGTCCATGTCTAAATCCAAAGGTTATCCAGTCTGATTCTGGCAAGCCTTTCTCCCCATTATTATTAAGCAAAAATCAATTTGGAGTACCAAGTTCAACAAAAGATCAATATACCTTGTATTATTTTTCTTAAGAGACTTTCATAATAAGGAGCAAATCTTGTTAAGGAGCATAGTTCTTAGTCCACAAAGGCTTATAACTCACTCCATATATAGGGGCGGATTTTAAGAGCCCTGCTCGCGTAAATCCGCCCGGATTTACGCGAGCAGGGCCCTGCGCGCCGGTGCGCCTATTTTACATAGGCCTACCGGCGCGCGCAGAGCCCCGGGACTCGCGTAAGTCCCGGGGTTCTCCGAGGGGGGCGTGTCGGGGGCAGTCCCGGTCGTCGCGGTGTTTTCAGGGCGTGTCGGCAGCGTTTTGGGGGCGGGTACGGGGCGTGGCTACGGCCCGGGGCGGTCCGGGGGCGTGGCCGCGCCCTCCGTACCCGCCCCCAGGTCGCGGCCCGGCGCGCAAGAGGCCCGCTGGCGCGCGGGGATTTACGCCTCCCTCCGGGAGGCGTAAATCCCCCGACAAAGGTAAGGTGGGGGCTTAGACAGGGCCGGGTGGGTGGGTTAGGTAGGTGAGGGGAGGGCAAAAGGAAGTTCCCTCCGAGGCCGCTCCGATTTCGGAGCGGCCTCGGAGGGAACGGGGGTAGGCTGCGCGGCTCGGTGCACGCCGGCTATACAAAATCGATAGCCTTGCGCGCGCCGATCCAGGTTTTTAGCAGATACGTGCGGCTCCGTGCGTATCTACTAAAATCCAGCGTACTTTTGTTTGCGCCTGGAGCGCAAACAAAAGTAGGCCTATTCGCGGAGTATGAAAATCCGCCCCATAATGAACACATGCCAAACTTTAACTATTCAGATGGTATCTAGTTCTAAAAGGAGATTTATTTGAGTCGGATACTTCAGCGGAGTTTGCATAAGTGCTATTTGATCAATATAGTTTTAATTGCAAAAATATTGTTTTCTAAAAATAAAGGAGACCTATGATTAAAGTTTGGAGCTATATTTCCTTGTATATGGAGTTAGTTCCCTATTACTCAAGATGTTCTTTTTGTGTTTACCATCCATATAAGTTGCTGCCTTTGCACAACACCATCCACTCCCTGTTCATACTCATCAGAAAGAATGATGCCATCAGAAGGCTCCTCCATAGGACAGTTTTTGATCACAACACTTCCCTCCCCCATACTTCTTCAAGGTAGGGGGAAGAAGTCAAGGCAGAATTTAGTCCTTTATTCAATCTTGGCACCAAATCATCAATGACCAATGAGCCCAGAGGATTGTCCACAATGGCTACCGCTTATATTTTTCCGGACTCCCATCTACTCAACATCTTCATCACACCTTCCACAGCTTTGCCAAGAGGTCCAATACTTACTGGAGCAACAGGCAATTCGGGAAGTTCCTTTGGCTCACCACAACCGAGGATTTTACTCTCAGTACTTCCTAGTCCCCAAGAAGTCGGGGGGACTTCAGCCAATTCTGGACTTAAGGGATCTGAACGAATTTCTCTACCAAGAAATTGTAACTCACTTTGTATATGCTGACGATATACAGATCTTAATCCCTGTCACGGATCCCACCTCTAGCTCCCTACACTTCTGGAATAACTGCCTCAGCTCCATCAATAGTCTACTCTCAAGTCTCAATCTAGTTCTTAACACCTCAAAAACAGAACTTCTATTCATCTCCCCTAAGGACAACAACCCCCTCACTCTCCATCCCTCACCATTTGTAAACCACGTGAGAGATCTAGGAGCTATGCTTGACACCAGAATGAACCTCAAAAAATTAATTAACACCATCACCAAGGAATGCTTCCACAAGCTTCACGTCCTGAAACAAATAAAACCTCTCCTTCACTTTCAAGACTACAGGTCAGTACTACAAGCCATACTGTTCTCAAAGATAGACTACTGTAACGCGCTCCTCCTTGGCCTTCCAGCTGCCTCAACGAAAACACTACAGATGCTCCAAAATGCCGCAGCAAGGATCCTTACTAACTCTCGGCGCAAGGACCACATCACACCAATCCTAAAAAACCTACATTGGCTACCTATCACCCACAGAATAATGTTCATCATCATCCATAAAAACATATATCACCGATCTACTCTACAACTCAAAATACCTCTCGAACTTCACGTTTCCACAAGACCGATCAGATCTGCTTACATAGGAACGCTCCAAGCCCCCCCTAAGAAATCCACTAGTCACACTTCCATACAGAAACGAACATTGTCCACTGCCGGTCCGTATCACTGGAATCTTCTTCCCCCGGAACTTCGACAAGAACAATGCCCGATTTCATTCAAAAAGAAACTTAAAACATGGCTGTTCACACAAGCCTTCTCTTAATGGACACCCTACAAACAGCACATCTATGCACTCCTTTTTCACAGATCCGCCCCTTCCTCCTCCTTCTTTCGTACCTGCAATTTTATAGACCTTAAGATTAAACTATTGTCTAAGCTTCCGCCCCTTCCTCCTCCTTCTTTCGTACCTGCAATTTTATAGACCTAAAGATTAAGTTATGATCTAAGCTTGCTACATTCGTTCTTATGTTAAACTGTGTTATGTTACACTTAACTATGTTACAATTTATTATGTTAATCGTATGCTTTTGCTCTCTACTCTCCCACCCTGTAAATCCCCTGTTCATTGTAACTTTATCTTCCTAGTTAATCGGTTACCCCTTGTTTCAATGTAAACCGGTACGATAAGACACTAGTCTTGAGTATCGGTATATCAAAAGTATTTAAATAAAATAAATAAATAGGAAAAGTTCAAAATGAACTCACTGAACATGATATTACCGTTCATCTGGAGAGGAGATTGGATGTGCTCCCTGGATTTTAAGAATACCTTTGCTCACATTACTATACACCCCTTCTTTTGGCTCTACCTATGTTTTCAAGTGAAATCCAGAAACTACAAGTACAGTATACTTCCCGTTGATATTTCGGCTACCCCTCAAGTCTTTACAAATGCCTTGCACTGATGGCAGCCCATGTGAGATGATTAAGCATTTGCTTCTTCTCATATCTGGATGACTGGCTCATCGCATCTCCCTCGAGGAATGGCGTGGAGCAAGCCCTGATATCGACAATAGAGACCCTTCAGACAGTGGGTTTTCTGATCAACTTTGAGAAATCGATTCTGGTCCCGACACAGCATGTTTTGTTCTAGAGGAACCATATTCAATTCAGTTCATGAGAGATCATTTCTCCCACAGACAGATCAAATTCCCTGTCTCGACTGGTCAAGAACCTTCGTTCCTTAGTTTCTTCTACTATACTCAAAATCTTGATGCTAATGGGTCACATAGTGGCAGCAATCCATCTGGTGTCATTCATTTGCTTACATATGTGCTGCTTTCAGTTGGTCTCCTGTCTCAGTGAAACCAACTATTGCGACCTCTGACCACGTCTCTTTGGGTCACACCAGAGATGCAGCAAGAAATCTCCTGGTAGATGAAACTAACAGTTCTCTACAATGGATATTAAATATAGATGTGTCCAACATAGGCTGGGTCACTCACACTGGTTCCTTCAAATCTCAGGGCCCTTGGTCCCCTGAGGAGCATCATCTACAGATCAGCATTCTCAAGCTAAGGACTTTAAAAAAAAAATGCCCTGCAAACCTTCAAACATTTACTAGCTAATTTTAAAAGGAATGTGCGTACACCCATAAACGTGCATATCAACGCACGAGCAGAGATATGCTGTGATTTTATATGTGCACGCATGTACATGCGTATCATTCAAAATCCCCCTGCCGTGTATATGTGCGAGCAATCTTAAGAGGTGGCTCAAGTAAATGTGCCGCATATTTCCACTAGGGCTTTAGTGGCTTTTACGTGCATATCCAGGCGGATTTTAAAATATGCTCGCCCAAGGGAAAAACCAGTTTTTCCAATTAATTCACTGGTTTCTCCAGTTGATATTGAGGTCTTCAAGACCCCTATGTTTTTTCTTCCTGTAAACCCCCACTTGACCACGAACCTTCACGCTATTCTATAAGCCCTAAAACTCGAGATCTCTAGACTTGCTTTTATCAGGACCTGCAGCAAAGTTATACAGATAACACATGGATACACGCCATGGTCAGCTTTTTTAAAATTCAGAGTCAAACACATGTCTTAGCCCCGTCCCAGAATACCCATGCCCTGATCCTTTTCCATCCCCTTATTCTTGTTGCACGCATGGAGATCCTTAAAATTCGCATTACTCACATTACTTGCATGTGGCCATTTTTGCATGAGCAATGTTTTTAAAATCTACCTCTTAGATTGGGCACACATATGCATGCAGTCAGGATATTTTATAATATGAATGCTTATATGTGCACAAGTTATAAAATGACCACATATCTGGGTGCTCATACTCTAGTTTGAAAGTTACCATCTAAGTCAGTTGGGCTCTTCCTAAGCTGATGGAAGATATTATCCTCTCTGCTAGGAAGTCTTTAACTACTCCTTTAAATGGAAAAGATATTCCATATGGTGTTCGACTCATAAACTGGACCCATTCACCTGTGAAGCCTGAAATCTACTGGCTTACCTCCATCATTTGTCTCAAGCTAGCCTCACAATGCCATCAGTACGTATTCATCTCAGTGCTATTATGGCGTAACATATCCTAGTTGATAACAAGCCCATATCAACCCATCCTTTGGTTTCTAGATTCATGAAAGGCCTGATGCAGCTTAAACCTCCAATTTGTTAATCACCTGTGCCATGGTATTTCAATGTCGTTCTCATCTATTTAATGCAGCCTCCTTTACAGTGCTTGGATTATTAAGTACCTCACCTGGAAAGTAGTTTTCCTGGTTGTGGTTATATCCACAAGCAGAGTGTAAACTCCAAACACTAAGAACATAAGAAAATAAGATTTTCCATACTGGGTCAGACCAAAGATCCATCAAGCCCAGTATCCTGTTTCCAACAGTGGCTAAGCCAGGTCACAAATACCTGGCAGGATCCCAAGGAGTAGATAGATTTCAAGCTGCTTATCCCAAGAATAAGCAGTGGATTTCTGCAACTCTACCTTAATAATAGTTAATGGATTTTTCCTCCAGGAACTTGTCCAAACCTTTTTTAAACACTACTACCCTAATAGCTTTTACCACATCCTTTAGCAACAAATTCCAGAGCTTAATTATGCGTTGAGTAAACACATATTTTCTCTTTTTAGTTTTAAATGTATTACCTAGTAACTTCATTGTGTGTCCCCTGGTCTTTGTACTTTTTGAAAGATTAAACAACTGATTAACATTTAATTGTTCCATTCCACTCATTTTATAAACCTCCATCATATCTCCCCTCAGCCATCTCTTTTCCAAGCTGGAGTCCTAACCTCTTTAGCCTTTCTTCATAGGAGAATTGTTCCATCCCCTTTATCATTTGGTCTTCCTTTTCTGCTCCTTTCTAATTCTGCTGTATCTTTTTTGTGATGTGGTGACCTGCACTGCACACAGTATGCAAGATGAGGTGCACCATGCAGCCATATAGAGGCATTATGATACTCTCCATTTTGTTCTCTATTCCTTTCCTAATAATCCCTAGCATTCTATTTGCTTTCTTGGCTGCTGCTTCACACTGAGCAGAAGATTTCAACGTATTTTCAACTATGACACCTGGCTCCTTTTCCTGAATGGTGATTCCTAATGTGGAACCTTGCATTATGTAGTTATAATTTGGGTTACTCTTCCCTTGTTCACATTAAATTTCATTTTCTGTTTGTATGCCCAGACTCCTAGTTTTGAAACGTCCTGTTTCACTTCTTTCCATTTCCAAGTTATTTATAAATATATTAAAAAGTAGTGGTCCCAGAACAGATCCCTGGGGTACTCCCCTATTAACCTTTTTACATTGGGAAAATGTATCATTTAGCGCTATTTTCTGTTTTCTTTCTTTTAACCAGTTGGCAGTCCACAAAAAGACACTGCCCCTTATCCCATGACTTTTTAATTTCCTAAGAAGTATCTAATGAGAGACTTTGTCAAATGCTTTCTGGACATACAAATACACTATATCAACTGACTCACCTTTATCTACATGTTTGTTTACGCCCTCAAAAAAAGTAGCAAATTTGTGAAGCAAGATTTCCCTTGGCTACATTCATGTTGAACATAAAATTTCATACTGGGTCAGACCAAGGGTCCATCAGGCCCAGTATCCTGTTTCCAACAGTGCCAATCCAAGTCACAAGTACCTGGCAAGTACCCAAAAATTAGATAATAACTCCACTCCTCTAACAGACCAACGAGAGATATCCACAAAGGCACTCTGAAATTTCCCCCTACTAAAGCCACTCGCCTCTCTACGACCAAAGACAGAGCTTTTTCAATTGCAGGCCCAGCTATCTGGAACAATATCCCAGCAAATCTCAGATTGGAACCCTGCCTCTTAACCTTCAGAAAAAGACTAAAGATGTGGCTCTTTCACCAAGCCTTCCCAGATCCACCGGATAATCACTAGTTTGAGCCTCACTTCTTACAAGGACTTTGACACACTTCCTCCTGAACAATGGACACTGGCATTTCCTGGTTAAAGCATATGCTCTAACCCGTTAAATTATTCGTATCATGTTATATTTATTCTACCTGCCTCTATCTTCCTTCCAGCTTGTCTTTAAGCCTCCAAGTTTTCCATACCTTGTTGATTGTAACTTTGACTTATTCCTTTTCCTTTGTTATCTATTATTTACCAGAATTGTTACCTCAGTTTTACCCTTTGTTAAAATGTAAACCGATCCGATATGGTTATCTACTATGAAGGTCGGTATAAAAAACTGCTAAATAAATAAATAAATAAATAAATAAATAAATAATCACAAGCTACTATTGCTTATTAATTACTGAAATAGCACTTTATGGATTTTTCCTCTAGGAACATATCCAAACCTTTTTTTAAACCCAGTTACACTAACTGCTGTAAGCACATCCTCTGGCAATGAATTCCAGAGCTTAACTATGCGGTGAGTAAAAATATTTTTTCATAGATTTGGTTTAAATGAGCTACTTGTTAACTTCATGGAGTGCCCCTGGTCCTTCTATTATCTGAGAGAGTAAATAACCGATTTACATTAACTTGTTCAAGTCCTTTCATGATTTTGTAGACTTGTATCATATCCCCCCTCAGTCATCTGTTCTCCAAACTGAACAACCCTAACTTCTTTAGCCTTTCCTCATAAGGCAGCCATTCCATGCCCCTTATCATTTTCGTCACCCTTCTCTGCACTTTCTCCATTGCAGCTATATCCTTTTTGAGATGCATGACCAGAATTGCACACAATATTCATGGTATGGTCTCATCATGGAGCAATACTGAGGCATTATGACATCCTCCGTTTTATTTTCCATTCCCTTCTTAATAATCCCTAACATACTGATTGCTTTTTTGATCGCCACAGCACACTGAGCCAACAATTTCAATTGATTACCACTATGATGCCTAGATCTCTTTCCTGGGTGGTAATACCTAACATTGTATAATTTTAGCAAGGGTTATTTTTCTCTGTATGCATCACTTTGCACTTGTCCACGTTAAATTTCATCTGCCATTTTGAAGCCCAATCTTCCAGTCTCGCAAGGTCCTCATGCAATTCATCACAATGCTCTTGAGATTTAATTACGCTGCATAATTTTGTGTCATGCGTAGCAAATTTGATCACCTTACCCTTTCCAGATCAACTTGTTACGGTAGCTACTACCCCGAATCAATTAAGCATGATACTTGACTTGGAATAAGTATCCAGCGCAGCTCACTGCTTCAGCAACAGAGGGAATTAAGTAAAGAAGATTTTTATTCAGACAACCAACAATGGCTGAATTGCACATGCAGGGTAAACAAACGGGAGTAGCTTGCTTATTACGGCGGTTACTACCCCAAACCAATTAGCTAGATACTTCACTTAGATGCAGCTCCAGCACTGCTGTCTGCATCAATGGTGGGGGTGGAAGGGAATTGGAACCAAAAAGTTACCAATAAGGGCCCTGACCTCAGCGGTCAGAGTAACAGATTATGAAAACAAATAGGTGTGAAAGCTTGCTGGGCAGACTGGATGGGCCGTTTGGTCTTCTTCTGCCGTCACTTCTATGTTTATATATGTTTCTATATTTATAACTATATTAAAAAGCACCGGTCCAAGTACAGATTCCTAAGGCACTCAACTGTTTACATTTTTCCCCTGTGAAAACTGACCATTTAATCCTACTCTCTATTTCCTGTCTTTTAACCAGCTTGCAGTCCACAAAAGGACATCGCCTCCTATCTCATGGCTTTTTAGCTTCCTACAAGCCTCTCATGTGGGACTTTGTCAAACACCTTCTAAAAAGCCAAATATCCCACATCTACCGGTTCACTTTTGTCCACATGTTTATTCACCCCTTCAAAGAAATGTAGGAAATTTGTGAGCCAAGACTTCCTTTGGGTAAATCCATGTTGGCTGTATCCCATCAAACCATGTCTATTTAAATGTTTTGTGATTTTATTCTTTTAACAGTTTCCACGATTTTTTCTGGCATTGAAATCAGGCTCACCGGTCTATAGTTTCCCGGATTACCGCTGGATCCCTTTTTAAACATAGGGCTTACATTGGCCACATTCCAATCTTCAGGTACATCAGATGATTTTTAAAGGTGTGTTACAAATTAATTGAAATAGGTCTGAAATTTCATTTTTTAGTTCTTTCAACCTGGGGTGTATATCATCTGTTCCAGGTGATTTACTAGTCTTCAGTTTGTCAATCAGGCCTACTACATCTTCCAGGTTCACCGTGATTTGGTTCAGTTCATCTGAATCATCACCCATGAAAACCTTTTCCGGATCGGGTATCTACCTAACATCCTCTTCAGTAAACACTGAAGCAAAGAAATCATTTAATCTTTCTGTGATGGCCTTATCTTCTCTAAGTGCCCTTTTAACTCCTTGATCATCCAACGGTCCAACCGACTCCCTTGCAGGCTTTCTGCTTTGGATATATTTAAAAAAAATTTTATTGTGAGTTTTTGCCACTATGGCCAACTTCTTTTCGAATTCTCTCTTAGCCTGTCTTATCGATATCTTACATTTCACTTGCCAACGCTTATGCTTTATCCTATTTTCTTCTGTGGACCCTTATTCCAATTTTTGAATGAAGATCTTTTGGCTAAAATAGCCTCTTTCACCTCACGTTTTAACCATGCCAGTAATTGTTTTGCCTTCCTTTCACCTATCTTAATGTGTGGAATACATCTGGAGTGTGCTTCTAGGATGGTATTTTTTATAATGTTCATGCGTGTTGCACAATTTTTACCTTTGTAGCTGCACCTTTCACTTTTTTTCTAACTGTTTTTCTCATTTTATCAAAGTTTTCCTTTTGAAAGTTTAGCTCTAAAGCCATGGATTTACTTACTTCCAGTCATTAATTCAAATTTGATCATATTATGATCACTATTGCCAAGCGGCCCCACTACCGTTACCTCTCTCACCAAGTCCTGTGCTCCACTGAGAATTAGATCTAAAATTGCTCCTTCTCTCGTCGGTTCCTGAACCAATTGCTCCATAAAACTGTCATTTATTCCATCCAGGAACTTTATCTCTCTAGCATGCCCTGATGTTTCACATACCCAGTCAATATTGGGGTAATGGAAATCTAAATTAAAGACGTGGTGTCATATGTTTTTAAGCTCACAAATGCTGTGTCTCTCCTGTAATATTTTACTCAAAACAATATCTTCATCCAATAACTCAACATAAAGATATCTATATTGAATTAGGGACCATCATACCACCCACTGTGCTTGCAAGTTAAAACTTTTTTAATCATCGGTCCAAAAAGTCCAGTATTTGTATTTTTTAGTTTTTTAACTTTATAATTAAAATATAGGAGATATGACTTCCCTTAAATGAAGATCGGAGTCTGTGGTCCGACGCGGCGTTTCGCGGTCCGCTGCTTCAGAGACGTGATTCAGCTGACTCTCCTGGTCCAGCACTCCCCATATATCTCAGGGATGGGACTCTAGCCGAATCCTTTAATCCGATGCTCTTCAAATTGCCAAATGCTGCTGAAGGCAACTGAGTAGAAGACACAGCATTTGTGAGCTTAAAAACATATGATTCCACGTCTTTAATTTATGTTCATATAAATCGTGGGTTTAAATACAAAGAGATATTCTATATATTTGGTAATGGAAATCTCCCAATATTACTGCACTACCAGTTCGGTTATCTTTCTTAATTTCTCTTACCATTTCACTATGGGTCTCACCATTTTGGCCAGGTGGACAATAGTATACTCCTATCACTATATTCTTCCCCAACACACAAGAGATTTCTACCCATAAAGATTCGATTGTGCATTTAGTCTCATGCAGGATCTTTATCCTGTTGTACTCTATGCCATCCCGGACATAAAGCTCCACCCTGCCACCAAGATGTTCATTTCTGTCATCGTGATATAATTTATACCCCAGTATAGCACTATCCCACTGGTTATCCTCTTTCCATCATGTCTCTGAGATGTCAATTAAGTCTAAAATCTTTCACTACTATATACTGTAATTCTCCTGTCTTACTACTTAGACTTCTGGCATTAGCATGCAAACATTTCAATGTCTGTTTTTTTGTTTGTATTTACATTCTGCTTTTCAGTTGACAGGGATAAATTGGAATCTTTTAACTCAGGTGAGTTTTTAATTGTAGGCACTTGGACTTCTTTTCTTATTAATGAAACCTCTCTGTTGGGATGCCCTAACTCTAGTGCTTCATTAGAATCCTTTGAAGATACCTCCCTCCGAACCATGTGCTGCTGAGCGACTGTCAGCTTTCCCCTTTGTTCTAGTTTAAAAGCTGCTCTATCTCTTTTTTAAAAATTAGCTCCAGCAGCCTGGTTCCACACTGATTCAAGTGGAGCCCATCCCTTCAGAAAAGACTCCCCCTTCCCCAAAAGGTTCTCCACTTCCTTACAAAACTGAATTCCTCTTCCTTGCACCATTGTCTTATCCATGCATTAAGACTCCAGAGCTCTGCCTGCCTCTGTGGACCTGCGCGTGGAACAGGGAGTATTTCAGAGAATGCTACCCTGGAGGTTCTGGATTTCAGCTTTCTACCTAAGGGCCTAAATTTTCTTCTAGAACCTCTCTCCCACACTTTCCTATGTCGTTTGTGCTCACTTGTACCATGACAGCCGGCTCCTCTCCAGCATTGCTAAAATCCTATCTAGGTGACACATGAGGGCCGCTACCTTTGTACCAGGTAGGCATGAACCCAAAAAACAGAAAGGAAGGCAATCTATAAAAGCTGTCAGGTTGGAAAAGATGTAATAGATGCCAGATGTCCAGATGTGTTTACAGTTTTATTGAAGAATGATTATATAAAAGTAGCCAGACTCTGGCCGAGTTTTGCCATGGTGTGGCTGCCTCAGGGGCTGTATACGTGTTCAGTGTTCAAACATGGTCAACTGTTGGTTTCAAAGTTTGACATCTGCAGGAGTATCTTTAGGTGTGTGTAATTTCTTGTATGGTTACTAATTCAACTTGTTATGATGAATTACAACATTAAGACATTCTCTTTGTTCATACCATGACCACGCACGATTCTCTTCAGCAGTAAAGCATGCGGTTATGATTTTTTTGATGAAAATAAGAAAATCAATATATCATCGATGAAAGTAGTCTTTACCAGCCATTACTTAAGCATGAGTAAGTCTCAGTTCACTGGAATAGGCTACTTTTAAAAATATTCTCATACAGACAAGCATCGTATAAAGATTTTAATTCATCACAAGTTGAATTAGTAACCATACAAGAAATTACACATACCTAAAGATACTCCTGCAGATGTCAAACCTTGAAACCAACAGTTGACCATGTTTGAACACTGAACATATATACAGCCCCTGAGGCAGCCACACCGTGGCGAAACTCGGCCGGAGTCGGGCTACTTTTATATAATCATTCTTCAATAAAATTGTAAACACATCTGGACATCTGGCATCTATTACATCTTTTCCAACCAGTTAGGCATGATCCATGCGATCCTCATGCCCTTCAGCCACCCAGCTGTCTACATTCCTAATAATCGAATCACCAACTATGATGGCTGACCTAAATCTTCCCTCCTGCGCAGTTGCCCTGGGAGAAACATCCTCAGTGTGAGAGGACAATGCACCAGCTGGAGAGCAGATCCTTGCTACAAGATCATTTCCTGCTGCACTACGTTGATGCTCTCTGATCGTTAGACCTTCCTCCAAGGCAGGACCAGGGCTGCCAGATTGGAGTTGGGACTTTGCTACCATATCCCTGAAGGCCTCATCTATATCTCTCTGTCTCCCTCCACGTCTAACACTCTAGCCTCCAGAGATCGGACTCATTCTCTGAGAGACAGGAGCTCTTTGCATCAGATGCAAATAGCTTTCCCACTAAACAGTACTTAACTATATGTTCAGCAATTTTCTTCTTCATGATAGTTTCTACCATTTTGCCTGGCACAGGTGTCAGACTCACTGGTCTGTAGTTTCCTGGATCAGCCCTTAATCCCTTTTTAACAATTGGCTTTACATTGGCAACCCTTCAATCTTTAGGTACCTTAGTTGATATTACTGATAGTTTACAAATTTCCAATAGCAATTTCATTTCTCTGTTTCGGCATTCTGGGTTATATATCATCTGGTCCAAGTGATTTGCTACTCTGTAGTTTGTCAATTTGGCCTAGTACATCCTCAAACTTCACTGAGATTTGTTTCAGTTCTTTTGAATCATCACTTTTGAATATCATTTCTGGCATGGGCATAACTCTAGCAACAGAGTAATGTGTGGCAAATAATTATACTGGGCAATAACAGTTTCACAGACAAAACGGTTTTTTATTCTGTTTGTGCACACAACAATTGTGCACAGGTGTTCATTACCACAATAGATCAATGTTTATAATGGGAAGACCCCAGGCTGCGTCAGGGGGACCAGAGTTTTCAGAATTTGAGACTTAAGAAAGCAGACAGTTGTCAGCTGATTACTTGAAAAATCAATATGCAGCTCTAATCGTGGCAGTGACTGTAATACCACGACGTTGATGAATTAAAAAACACTTCAAATGTTTGAAGTTTTTTTGAATTGTTATTGCCCAGTACAATTATTTGCCACACATTACTCTTTTGCTAATTATCTAAATGTGTGTGCCTTGTACTCCGCTCTACCTATGGGCATATCTCTTACATCTTCTTCAGTGAATACTGAAGCAAATAATTTATTTAGTCTCTCTGCTATGGCTTTGTCATCTTTAAGTGCCCCCTTTACCCTTTGATAATCTAATGGTCCAACTGCCTTAAATGTACCTGAAAACGTTTTTATTATGAGTCTTTGCTTCCACGGCAAGCTTCTTTTCAAATTCTCTCTTTCCCTTCCTTATCAGTGCTTAGCACCTAACTTGCCAATACTTATGCTGTTTCCTGTTTTCTTCATTGAAATACTTTTTCCATTTCTTAAAAGATGTTCTGTTAGATATTATAGCCTTTCTCACCTCACCTTTTAACCATGCTGGTAGTTTAGACTTCCTTCTTACTTTTCTAATGTGTGGAATACATCTGGTCTGGGCTTCTAAGATGCTATTTGTAAATAACATCATACCTGAGCTAAACTCTTAACCTTTGTAGTTGTTCCTTTCAGTTTTTTCCTATTTTCCTCATTTTATCATAGTCACCTTTTTGAAAGTTAAATTCTGTCACAGTAGATTTCTTTTTTGTGTGCTCTCCAGTTAAGTCAAATTTGATAATGTTGTGATTACTGTTGCCAGGTGGCACCTCTGACATCAAATCTTATGTTGCATTAAGGCCAAGTTCTAAATAGTTTCCTCTCTTGTGGTTCTTGCACTAGCTGCTCCATGATGGAGTCATTTATTTCATCTTGAAACTTTACTTTTCTAGAACATACTGATGTAACATTCACCCAGTCAGTACCGCAGTAATTGAAATCACTCATTATTGCTTTGCTGCTGATTTGTTAGCTTCTCTAATTTATTTTAGCATTTCCTTATCTGTTAGTTCATTGTGGCCAGTTGTATGGAAATACCAACCCCACTACTATTTTATTCCCTTTCTCACCTGGAATTTCTATTGTGGTGCGTGTGACGCCCCTAGTGGCAGGTCCTTTGGGGTGACTTCAGGCTTAGAAGCTTATTCTCAAGGACTGCTGCAGCAGATTCCTTTGTAGCAGAGTCCACACTGAAGTTTCTCCTGCGAGTAATGCTGACAGTTTAACCTTTAGGCAAGGAGGCTATTGGTTAAAGTTACTTATATGGGAAGGCCCTCATAAAGCTAAGCGATTGAGACAGATCTGTACTCATTCCATACTAAAAGTAAGAATCAACTTCCAGGTATGGCACCCTTTTGCCATAACTTAAAAGAAGGTATTACACCCAGGCAGTAGCTTCATATAGTGCTCTGGAGTTTATTGAAACAAACTTCACAAAAGAGAAGTCACACGCAACATACAAGTTGCCTGAAATGCATTTCCATCCAATCAATGTGAACTTAGGTTTCCTAGCCTTTTAAACCAATGATTTGTTAAAATAAAACAACAAGCTTCTTTCTCTAGGCTCTACTGTGCTTTCCTTCAACATACATATATGCAAAGCTGGCTTAATATTTATTTATTTATTTATTTATTTGAAGCTTTTATATACCGACAACTGTTTGCACATCGTATCGGTTTACAAATAACTTAAAACTATGATAGCGTAACTATCATTTAAGCATGGCCTTTACAGGGAACAATTAACAATTTTTACATAAGAACAAAGGGAGTTAAATATTGGAATATATATAAATAAATAACGAAGGTACAGAATAAACGGGATATTAGTTATAGCAAATAATATAAAATACTATGTACAAGGTTGTGGTAAAAAGGATTAGAGGGGGTAGCAGAATAAGAGGGATAAAGGGATAAGGCAGGAGGGGGGGAAGGAGAGGGAAGAGGGTAAAGAGGTAAGGAGAGGTAAAAAGGATTAGAGGGGGTAACAGGATAGGAGGGATAGAGGGATAAGGCAGGAGGGGGGGAGGGAGAGGGAGGAGGGTAAAGAGGTAAGGAGAGGTTGACAGGGGTGGTCATAGGGAACAGATTATGTGGGAGACACCCACGGAGATGTCTCTCGCACCAAGGTTGTGGGAGAATGACAGGATCATGTGTAAGCAGGGTTCAAAAGTATACAACAGATTCCCAAAAGGACAAATTGGATCTTGCAGGACAGACATTGGCAATTGTTAGCAGTTATTCAGTAAATAAACAGCAAATGTTTAACAGATAGTCAAAGAGGTGGGGTAGAGATAGACGGAAAGGCTTGTAGGAATAGCCAGGTTTTAAGTTTTTTTTTTAATTTGGGTGTGGAGGTTTCAGTGCGTAAATCAGGAGGCATAGAGTTCCAGAGGGAGGGACCTGCAAGAGAGAATGCTCTGTTTGTTGTGGAAATGAGTTTGGTGGACTTAATTGAAGGAGTGTGGAGAGTCCCTTGGAGGGTAGAGCGGGTTGGCCTTGTGGAGGTACGAGGAAGAAGTGGAGGGTTGATCCAGTGGGTGTTCTCATTTATGATACTTTTATGAATGAGGGAGAAGGTTTTGTATAGGATTCGTGATTGTACTGGTAGCCAATGTAGATCAATAAGGGTCGGTGTAATGTGGTCCCTCATTTTAGAATTTGTGAGAATACGTGCTGCAACGTTCTGTAAGAGTTGTAAGGGTTTGGTGTGAGTAGAAGGGAGGCCAAGAAGAAGAGTGTTGCAGTAATCTAGTTTGGAAAAGATAATAGACTGCAATACTGTACGAAAGTCAGTGAAATATAGCAGAGGTCTGAGTTTTTTAATCGTTTGTAGTTTAAAGTGGCATTCTCTGAGGATAGATTTAATGAAGGGTTTTAAGGAGAGCTGGTTGTCAATCGGACTCCTAGGCTTCGAGTGTGGGCTAGGAAGGTGTAGGATGAGTACGAGGGTGGAATGGAGGGTGAAAAGGCTAACTCCTAACAGTAACTCCTAATTCTCCCAGATATAAAGTAGTACTGGAAAAACTCCATTAAAAGAAGGGCTCCCTAGGCTAACTACATGGCCCTAATTACAATGCTCAACAGCTGCCATAGTTTACTACAACAACCTTTTTTACACAGCTTCTAGCTCATAGTGTTGCTAACTCCCAAAACATTTCCTTTTCTTCATAGTAATTCCTACTTGGTTCCCAACCACAAAAATAAGTGCTTTCAACATTTAAATAAAACCTTCTACCTTTGCTTTTTCAGTAATAGACCTAGCCACTCTAATTAACCCATAACAGTGCTAGAGACTCTTATTCAACAAACTGCTGCACAGAAGTGAAAAGGGAAAGAGATATCTTAGAGCTGACTTAGCTTTAGAATAAAGGTGTGCCTGGGCACTGTTCTTCTGCCTCAGCCTCTCCATCCTCCTCACCTTCCATTGAGCTCTCCTGAATTGCCTGCCTCTTTCTAGAGGGCTACTCTCTTTATGTGAGATAGACTACCCCTCCCTAGGAAGACACCACCTCTTTGTTTCCCTGCCCCCAACCCTTCCTGGGGCTGACTACCAGGGCATCTGGGAAATATAGTTTCCTTTTACTTCCTGCAAAGTAACCTTCACACTTTAAGGAAAACACCCAAAGTTTTACAGCACAGAGACTCACCTCTGGCTCAAATCACCACACTATCCATAAATATTCAACATTGTATTTTGTTTCCTGTAGAACTTTTATCCTGTTTGACTAATGCTCTCTATAACATATCATGACACCCCTCCTCTAATTTGATCCATCCTATCATTTTGATATGAAACTTTTGATTGCAGTCCCACATAGTAGACTCATGAACAAAATGAAAAGCTTGGGAGTGGGTGCCAAGGTAGTAGAGTGGATTGCAAACTGGTTGACTGGCAGGAGACAGTATGTAATGGTAAATGGAATCTATTCTGAAGAAAGAACAGTGTTAAGTGGAGTACCACAAGGATCGATTTTGGGACCGGTTCTGTTAAATATCTTTGTGAGGATCCTCGCGGAAGGGATAGAAGGTAAAATTTGTCTGTTTGTGGATGATACTAAGATGTACAACAGAGTGGATATGCCTGAAGGAGTATGAAAAGTGATTTTAGAAAGCTTGAAGAGATGTTGAAGATTTGGCAGCTGGGATTAAATGCCAAGAAGTGCAGAGTCATGCATTTGGGATGCGGTAATCCAAAAGAGCTCTATGTGATGGGGTAAAAGACAGATGTGCACTGACCAAGAGAGGGATCTTGGGATCGTAGTATCTGGCAATCTGAAGTTGGTGAAACAATGTGACAAGGCAATAGCTAAAGCCAGAAGAATGCTGGGCTGCATAGAGAGACGAATAACCAGTAAGAAAAAGGAGGTGATAATGTCTTTGTACAGGTTCTTGGTGAGGTCTCACATGGAGTACTGCGATCAGTACTGGTGCCCATATCTGAAAAAGGATAAAGACAGAATGGAGGCGGTCCAAAGAAGAGCGACCAAAATGGTGAGGGGTTAGCATTAGAAGACTTATGAGGAGAGGCTGAATATGTATACCCTGGATAAGAGGAGGTACAGGGGAGATATGATCAGACTTTCAGATACCTGAAAAGTTTTAATGTTGCACAATTGTCAAACCTTTTTCATTGGAAAGAAATCAGTAGAACTATGGATCATGAAATGAAACTCCAGGGAAGACAACTCAGAACCAATGTCAGGAAATATTTCTTCACGGAGATGGTGGAGGAAGCCTGTAATGCCCTTCCGGAGGAGGTGGTGAAGACGAAAACAGTGAAGGACTTCAAAGGGGCATGGATAAACACTGTGGAACACTAAAGACTAGAGGATGAAAATAAGAGTTTCTTTCTAAATTGGTAGCTGCTTTCCAAATCAATCTGTCAATTGTACTTCCTACTTTCTTCTTATGTCTTCATGATCATGAGGTGGAAAAAGCGCTATATACATTGGACTTCAAAAGAGCTTTCACTTACTATAAAAGACAAACTCAATCCCATAGATAGACTTCTGAGCTATCTGTCTCAAATGATCTGAATAGTCTTGGGATTGCTGTTTCCAAACATATTTTGTCTAACTGGATTTTGGCCTGCATCTATACTGTTACTTTGCTGTGGCACTGACTTGTCGAAACCAGTCAAGGCTTATCAAATTTGAGCCATGGATTCCTCCATTGTGCATTTGAGGGACGTGGTTGTAGAAGACATTTGCCAAGCTGCCACATGGTCCTTGGTATATACTTTCACTTCCCACTACTGTCTTGACAGTCAAGCATTTTTAGATAGCATAGTGGGTTTAGCAGTTCTACAACATATTGATCTCGCAATAATCTCCTTTCCACACTGGAATCCAAGTTGCTTCCCTTGTTGACACTTGGCTGCTAGCCTCAGTTCAAGACTCTCCACAGATCATGGCTAAGTTTGCTTGCTTATCGACTGAAAAAAAGGAAGTTTGCTTACTGTAAATGGTGATTTCCGTAGATAGGATGAATTATCCATGAGATGCTGCCCTCCTCCCTGGAGAGAAAATATGATCGTTAGTTTCACATGAAATGAGGTTTCTGAAGCATCTCATAAGAACATAAGAAATTGCCATAATACATCAGAGCAAGGGTCCAGCAAGCCCAGCACCCTGTTTCCAACAACAGCCAATCCAGATTGCAAGTGCCCAAACATTAAATGCAATCCATGATATAAATGGCATTACAGGGAGTGGCTATTCCCTAAGTCAGTTTGATTAATAGCAGTTTATGGACTTCTCCAGGAAATTATTTATAATTTTTTTTAAAACCAGTTACACGAACTTCCCTAACCACATCATCCAGCAAAGAATTCCAGAGCTTAACTGTGCATTGAGTGAAAAAAGAATTTTCTCAGATTTGTTTTAAATGTGCTGCTTGCTAACTTAATGGCATGCTCCCTAGTCCATCTATTATCTGAAAGAGTAAATAACTGATTCACATTTACCTGTTCTAATCTTCTCATGATTTTATAGATCTCTATCAAATCCGCCCTAAGCCATCTCTTCTTGAAGCTGAACAGTCCTAACCTCTTTAACCTTTCCTCATATGGTAGCCCTTCCATTCCCCTTTATCATTTTGGTCGTTCTTCCCTGTATCTTCTCCATTGCAACTATATCCTTTTTTGAAATGCATCAACCAGAACTGCATATAGTAATGCTAAGTGTGGTGTCACTATGAAACGATAGAGGCTTTATGACATTCTTTATTTTATTCACCATGCCCTTCCTAATAATTCCTAACATTCTGTTTGCATTTTTTGACTGCCGCAGGAGATTGAACCGATGATTTCTATGATGCCTAGATCTTTTTCCTGGGTGGTAACTCCTTACAAACCTAACATCGTGCAACTACAGCTTGGGTTATTTTTCCCCTATATGCATCACCTTGCACTTGTCCACATTAAATTCAATTTGCTATTTGGATGTCCAATATTCCAGTATTGCAAATTCCTCTGGTATTTTATCACAAACTGCTTGTGATTTAACTACTCTGAATAATTTTGTGTCAGCTGCAAATTTGATCAGGTCAGTCATCATATCCCTTTCCAGATTATTTATAAATATATTGAAAATCAGCGGTCCAAGTACAGATCCCTGAGGCACTCCACTATTTACCTTTTTCCATTGAGAAAACTGACCATTTAATCCTATTATTTCCTGCCTTTTAACCAGTTTGCAATCCATGAAAGAACATTGCCTCCTATCCCATGACTTTTTAGTTTTCTTAGAAGCCTCTCATGAGTGGCTTTGTCAAATGCCTTCTGAAAATCCAAATACACTACATCGACTTGTTCATCTTTATACATATGTTTATTAACCCCTTCAAAAAAAATGTAGCAGGTTTGTGAGGCAAGACTTCCCTTGGGTAAATCTATGTTGACTGTGTTCCATTAAACCATGTCTTTCTATATGCTCTGTGATTTTGTTCTTTAGAATAGTTTCCACTATTTTTCCTGGCACTGAAGTCAGGCTCACTGGTCTATAGTTTCCAGGATCATCCCTGGAACTCTTTTTAAATATTGGGGGTTACATTGGCCACCCTCCAGTCTTCAGGTATAATGTACGAATTTAATAATAGGCTACAAATTTGTACTAATAGATCTGACTTTTTCACCCTTATGGGAACTCCCACACATGCTCAGTAAAGGTCAAAGCTCTGCTTTGATTCCACCAGATGAGGTCACTCACAGATAATGGCTTATTCATCCTGCTATCCACAGAAAACATTTACGATAAACAAACTTGCTTCACTTTCTCCTTAAATTAAATTTATAGCTGCGTACTGTGCAGTATTTCAAAAAAATGCACTCAACAAAGAGTAGCATTCAACTTTAATTAATTAATGGTGAAATTTTTAAATACCACAGCTAACTTGCAGGCCTGTGAATACTGTGTACTATGGCTGGTCATACCTCAAATTATGCATAAATAGGAAAGCAATTTTTAGCTCCCACCTTTACCAGGGTAAAATCTTGTGAAACTTTTACCTTTAAAATGATAACTGACATCGTAATTTTTTTAAGTTGCTTAGTAAATGTCCCTATAACTCTCCTATACCTATGGGAGTAGGTATGTTCAGAAGAGTGCTATGTATGACCTTACATAGAATTATGTTTAGTTCATACAATGAGGGGAATTTTGACATCATGCCCATTATGAACCAGTCTGATTTGGTGACTGTGAGGACATTTATGTCTCTCTTTCTAATATATTTTTAAACAACTCAGGATAGCTGAAAATCAGAAACTGTCAAGATACACAAGGATCCAGCTATGTGTAGAACTCAATGTAAACTTACTTTGCAACCGTCATACATAGCCTCAGTAGTATAATGGCTTATAGTGTCAAGCCCTTGCAACTCTGGGCTTGAATAATCATAGGTTGCTGTAAGAATTAAAGAAACAAACACTGTGTCAACACTACAAATGTTTGCTCTAGACGTTTTCCACCAGCCAGGGGAGTAATGTCTTACTTCCTGAATGTCTTACTTCCTGAAGTGCACGCTCCAACACGGCTTTTAGTGGCAAGAATCTCGGCAAGGCTGCTCACTTTTGGGGCACCGATTTCAGCCAGTGTCTTGCACCGCTTTTTGACTGACCAGAAACATCATTTCAAAAATTACACCAGCAAATCACCTCCCTGAAGTTCCCTGAGGAAGGAGTCTGACCCTCCGAAACACTGCCGTGTTGGAGCGTGCACTTCAGGAAGTAAGACATTACTCCCCTGGCTGGTGGAAAACGTCTAGAGCAAACATTTGTAGTGTTGACACAGTGTTTGTTTCTTTAATTCTTACAGCAACCTATGATTATTCAAGCCCAGAGTTGCAAGGGCTTGACACTATAAGCCATTATACTACTGAGGCTATGTATGACGGTTGCAAAGTAAGTTTACATTGAGTTCTACACATAGCTGGATCCTTGTGTATCTTGACACTCTCTTTCTAATATGGCAGCTTCAGAGCCCAGGGAAGTGACAAGCATATCGTTTAAGGAATTTCAGGAACAATGAATTAATAGTGAAATTTGTAATCAGTATGCCTTGTGCTTATTTTTAAAATACTGCAGAGGTCACAGAGGCTATCACTTTCTCTCATACTATTGTTCTTTCTGTCTTAAAAGCTTTGTACCACTGCCCTACAAGATCCAGCCAGAATAAATTTAACATAGTCCTTCAGTTCATAACTTGAAAATGTAATGGGCTTTTTCTCCAAGGACAAGTAGGGTAGTCATCCTCAAAATGGGTGACATAATCCGGTGGAGCCTGGCACAAAAGTTTCATCTCAAAGATTCTAGAGCTTTCAGCATACTTTACTGAGCATGTGCAGCTGTAGCCCCCTCCCTGTCTCTCAGGCATAATTCCTCAGTCTTTCTTGTTTCGCTAAGCCATGTGGTTGCGCTTTCAGCTTTGCTCTCCCCACAGCTAACGCTGCTCCAGAACTGTCACAACCAGCAGCTGTATTTTCAGGCAGAGCCTTAGCGTTTTTTAATTTTCTCTTAGTTTTGGTTTAATTTTTTTTATCTCTCTTTTTAGCAACTCTATCAGCCACTTGGCGGGCCTCATGCACTTTGCAGTTGACAGAGCTTATTCCTTGCCCTCTCCTTAATTTGACTGTTTTTTGCCTTTGCCAACCTGAACAGGACCTGACAGTGTACAGTTTGTTGTGGTCCGAGTAGCCCTCTGGCTTGGGGACTTGCCTGAGTACCTATCAGGCAGGAGTTCCAGGAAATTCTGTCCGATCACTGGGCATCAACCAAGGCTCATACAATGGAGACATTCAGGACCAAATGTTCCCATGGGAAGGACAGCATATCCTCCCCTTATTCCAGGGAACTAGTCTCCTTGGCTTGATGCCCTGGATGATGTGGCCTCCCCTCTGCTTGTCAGATTGATCTGGCCATGCATCTCCTTTAGAGAGAGGTTAGCAGGAGCCTGTGCGATCAGCTTCACTGATGCATCATCTGTGCCATGCCTGGAATTGGTTGCCTGTGCACATGCGTGCCAGAGCACCGATTGCTGTCATTGAGCATCAGGGGTGCCGTCGAGGGATATGGAAGCCCTTGAGTGCTATGGATGCGTTTGACACCATCGAGTGCCATGGACACCACTACACTGTCAGGCGCCATGGACGCCAGTTGTCATCTTGGAATGAAGGGCCCATGGTGGCACCATCGATGTCGTTGAGCATCATGGAGGCCATCAACGCCGTCAAGCGTCATGGAGGCCAGCATGCACTGGGAACACCACTGACGCCGTCATGTGCCATGAGCGCCTTCAGGGAAAAAGTGAAATTAGATTCAGATGACAGCCAATGTTGGGCCCCAACTTTTATGGTCCAAGGTACTGATATGCAGACATTAGGGAAAAAGCATAAGACTGCTTCTACAGCCAAGCCCAAAGCAAAGCACGTTTAAGTAGCATTATTTGAATTATTAAGAAGGCTAATCACCCCTAAAAATGTTGCTAGCAGTTATTTTTTTATAGGTTTGGCAGTTGCTTAATTTTCATTGTAAATATTGCTATCCTTAACATAAGGCTTGGGGGTAATCGGCAGGGAGCAGCAGTTACTACCATAAGAAACTTGCTAGGCAGACTGAATGGACCATTTGTTTTCTTTCTGCCATCATTACTATGTTACTGTATAAGTCTTGTGTGAAATATATTTGTAGGAAGCATACAAAGTTCATCTAAAAAATGTATTAAGATGTAGTTGCTCATCTGCAGAAGTAATGTTTTCTATTTCTTTCTTCTGAATTTTGTTTCCGCCTGTAATTCTAGATCATTTTCCTGTTCAGTTTCAGTGAAGTCTGAGCTGTCATGTTTGGTTTTCTGTTTCTGCCAAGTGGATGTACAATATCCCTAAACTTTTCTACTCATTCTTGCTATTTATATAATAAAATTGATATTTCATAATGCCAATGGATATACATTGAAAGTAAATGAGACATATAAGAAGTTGCAGTATTTAAATTGTATTCTCAGATATTCTTAAAAGTATTTTATAATTTTGAGAAACATGCAAGGGAAAAATAGGATTAAATAGCTAGGACTATAGATTGCTTTGTCCTATAGATCTGGCAAAAAATTAACAGAATAAGATGTTTTTCTGCTTAAAATAATGAGGTCATTATTCAAAAGCCATTTAGATGGATATCTCACAAGTTATCCATCTAATTGGCAAATGTGGC
This sequence comes from Rhinatrema bivittatum, assembly GCF_901001135.1. Classification (NCBI taxonomy): domain Eukaryota; kingdom Metazoa; phylum Chordata; class Amphibia; order Gymnophiona; family Rhinatrematidae; genus Rhinatrema; species Rhinatrema bivittatum. The sequence continues at coordinate 329,834,964 of NC_042616.1, read as the reverse complement.
ATATTAAGCCACTTATCCAGCTAAATTATGAGATGTTTATCTTGGCTAACTTTAGTCAGATAATGTGTCCACTAAACGGCCTATTGAATATTGGCCTCAATATGTTTAAGGCCCCACTTAAATTGCAGTAGAAGCATAATGTTTTAAAATTCACAATTTCTATTTAAAAACATTTTTTTAAGCAGGGCTTTATTGATGAGTTGTTCCCAGCTGGCTGCTAACCGATTATCTGTTTCCCACAATTTTGTCTGTCTTGTCTGCTACTCAGCCACAACTACTTGAAGGTCAAACGGCAATTTAAATAGGGCCCTATACTTTAATAGGCAAAATAATTGTCGTATTTATAGCATGTATATACCACCACCATTCTAAAATAAAATACATTTCTTATTCCAACAAAGGTTAGAAAACTAATTCAAAATTGGAAACTGTAACTTCTTTCACTTTAAGGAGTGAATTTTCAAAGGGGTTTCACAAATGAAAATAGCATATACATGCATAAGCAATATGTACGTATGCTTATACTATTATATAACCCTCAAGAATATGTGTATGTTTTTGGTTTTGCACATATATATTACCAGGGGGGGAAAAGGGCCGTCTAGGAGCATTTTGGAATTCAGAAGCATGCACAGTAGATGATATTTTGTAAGAGATATAAGCATATACATTAGTGAACTTGTTCATACACTGATAATTGACTTATACAATTGAAATTAGATTTGTCTGGTGTCTGTAGCTTTTTGAGGGAACTTCCAGTAGGCCTTTATATACATATCTTAAGGAATGTGAAAGTGCCGTACAGCATTAATCAATGGAGTGGAGTCATTATTCACCAGTTTGTGTATCAACATGGCTAGTGTCATCTTTCCGCCTTTCCACTGGTTGAGAGTAAGTTATAATATTCCCCTAGACAGCCAATGCTTCAGTAAAACAAATTCTCCTCTACAAGATTCTTTCATGTAGTAAGGCAACCTCAAAACACAGCCCGTGCTTGAGCCAGATGCTTTATCTCTGCAGGGAGCTTAAAGACTAGGAGTAAATACTTCCATCTACCTTAACATTCCTACTTGGCAGGCACTCTGAAAATAGGTCTGGCCTTCTTTGCATAGGTCAAATCACAGTTCATGGAGAGAACTGCATAATGATCAGTCCCTTGCTTTTGCCACCCTGTCTCTTTAAGCACAGTCTCTGGCTTCTGCCACCGGGTTTAACCCTGTCCTTTTTTAAACACAGTCTCTGGCTTCTGCCACAATTTCTATCCAAGACCAGAAATGTCTTTTCAAGCACAGCTTCTAGTGCTTGTGGGCTTGGTTTGAGGGAAACCAAGCCCTTAGTGACACCATCCACCATAGCTTGTAGAGGGAGACTTTGCTTTGCCCAACTACAGCTACTACCACCCACAGCAGTTCATTCTACCTGTATCGCTTTATCAATCCAGGTCTCCTTGAGGGGGTTTCTACCATTCATCTCCCACATCCATTGGTTCTGGCTCTGGATTCTCTGACACCTCCACCTCCATCTCCTCCATGTCTCCCTCAGCCTCTAGTAGTGCTCCTTCCTTTTCCTGTCTGGCTCCCTCTTCAGGCCACCTCCCCTTCTCCTCTCAGTCCACCTGGGTGTCCCCTCCCCCCTTGATAAGGTGAAGTCCCTCCCTTTTTGTTCTTCGATTCCCCCCCCCCCCCCCTTCCCTGTTCTTCTCAGTGAAAGAGATTTTTCTCCTTACCTGGGAATTCTTTGGTTCTGAAAGTTCCACCCAGGTTTTCTTTCTTGCTCAGATTCCCTCACTGGTTTCCTCACCCAACCCCTCTCGGGGTATGTAGTAACTATCACAGTAGCTTGAATTTAATTCACCATTGAAAAGACAACCAGAGGAGGGAAGATAACACAGGAATGATATGTTCATGCATCCTTGTGCCAATCAAAATCCTTGCTGTGGCATTTTGTACGATTTGTAAGGCTCTCAGAATTTGCTGGAAGACTAATGTATAATGAATTGCAATAATAACTGCATGTTAAAACAAGCCTGATGTACTGACCAGAAATCTTGAGGATCTAGCAAAGGCTTTAATCTTTACAGCATGAGCAATTTAAAGAAAGCCATTTTCATCATGGATTTGACCTGTGTGTTCATAGAACGATTAAGAATAATACTTGCTGAGATACAGGTTATAGTATCTCTGTAAGTTCACTTACACATACAAATGCTGTATCGCAGACAGGTCTGAAAGTTTAGCTGCATAAATACAATTGTCCTATCTAAAACTTTCCATCCCCAAAATGGCCCCAAAGTATGCGTGGGATTCACAACACCTTAATCTTAAACTGCTTTAAAAAGAGCTATTCCCAGAGGCATGTTTAGGTCGAGGGAGCAATGCACATGTACAGAATGGAATTTTCAAATTTGGGCACATACTTTTTCCTGTTTTGTTGCGCTGGTAGTGGACACTTGGGCCGAGGTGGGGTTGACGCTTCCCGTAGGGCAAGCCCTACAGGTCCCCACCATCGGGAGGTGGAGCAGACTAGGAGACAGAGGCCAACTGGAGCTTCGCCAATACCAGCCCACGTTCCCCACAGGTTTAGCTCTTGGGTGCTGGGGCCAGCTGTTCTTAGGTGGGCCTCCATGAGATGACTCCCAGTGGATGTTGTAGCATGTAGCCAGGGACCAGCAGAGGTATCGGAGGGACCAAAGCAGGTCTGAACGAGGCAGGGGTCCAGAGGCCCGGGTGCCAAAGGAGGACCAAATGCAAGAGCAGGTGACGACCGGAAGCAGAAGGCTGAAGCCTAAGAGGGCCAAGTCCAAAAAGATACCGAGGGCGTAGTCAGAAACAGGCTGGAGTCGAGGCAGGCGGCAGAGCTAGTCCAGGTGCAGTGGAGAGAGGACCAAGGACTGGAATCAGTCCGGGGCTTAGGTCCAATGAAGCAAGGATCAAAACCAGCAATCAGTCCTGAGCGTAGTTCCAACAAAGCGAGGGTCAAAGCCAGCAATCAGTCCTGAGCATAGTTCCAACGAAGCGAGGGTCAAAGCCAGCAATCAGTCCTGAGCGTGGTCCAAACGTAGCAGGGGTCAAAGCCAATAGTCCGTCCACGCAAGGCTAGGAGTCGAGGTAGGCAGCAGAACTAGTCCAGATACAGTGGAGCGAGGACCAAGGACTGGAATCAGTCCGGGGCTGAGTTCCATCGAAGCAAGGGTCAAAGCCAGTAATCCTGAACGTAGTTCCAACGAAGCGAGGGTCAAAGCCAGTAATCAGTCCTGAGTGTGGTCCAAACGTAGCAGGTGTCAAAGCCAATAGTCCGTCCAAGCAAGGCTAGGAAAGAACCAGGAACAAAGTCAGGAACTAGGATGAGCAACGATCACATAACAAACGTGGAGACCTGTTGCCAAGGCAAGGAATGAATGGCGGGCCCTGCCTTAAATAGTAGGGCCCAATGATGTCATCATCCGGGGCCGCGGATAGGATTCCCACCACGGCTCCTTTAAAAGAGGAAGAAACAGCTGAGGGGGATATGATAGAGGTGTTTAAAATCTTGAGAGGTTTAGAATGGGTAAACGTGAATTGGTTATTTACTCTTTCAGATAATAGAAGGACTAGGGGGCACTCCATGAAGTTAGCATGTGGCACATTTAAAACTAATTGGAGAAAGTTCTTTTTCACTCACCACACAATTGAACTCTAGAATTTGTTGCCAGGGGATGTGGTTAGTGCAGTTAGTGTAGCTGGGTTTAAAAAAGGATTGGATAAGTTCTTGGAAGCAAAGTCCATTACCTGCTATTAATTAAGTTGACTTAGAAACTAGCCACTGCTATTACTAGCATCAGTAGCATTGGATAGACTTAGTTTTTGAGTACTTGCCAGGTTCTTATGGCCTGAATTGGCCACTGTTGGAAACAGGATGCTGGGCTTGATGGACCCTTGGTCTGACCCAGTATGGCATGTTCTTAAGAGGCGCGCGCTGACTGCCGGAAGGTGGCGTCTCCCCGTTGCACACGTGCAACTGGAGGAGTCCGTGGAAGAGCAGGGAGAGCCAGAGGAGCTTGCAGCGAGGCCGAGGAGGCAGCAGGGGTATAGGAGCACAAGTGGCTAGCCACTGCCGCCAGGGAGGACGGGCCGGGTCCAGGAGCCAGGCACCGGAGGTGAGTAAGCCCGGTCGCAGGCCTGCCATGACGGGGACACACAACAGCTTTCTTCTGTCTACATAAAAAGAAGGTGCAAAGTCTACAGGTTACCCACCAAAGAGAATTTTTGAAAAGAAAAACCATGCATGTAGTTTTCTCTAACAACTGCCTACCAGGTTCGCAGATACAAAACTACCTAAGTTTTTTGTACCTAAGCAGGCTACTGAAACTTATGTTGGAAATCAATGTAAATTTATTTCTTTTTTGGAAAAATTACTTTGGCATCTTTTCTGTCCTTTTGATTCAAAAAGAAAATTATGCATCTTATGTGATTCCTATGTTTGCCAGCTCTTAAGTATCTATCCAAGGGAAATATTATATGTGTATTGTGATGCAGTACAACCTGGCCGGGGGCAGAAGCAGCCTGGATATAGAAAAGCAGAGGCAGGCAGTACCAAACATATACACCGGAGGGTGATTAGGAAAGTGGCAAGAACTACAATTCCCAGGTTCCCTGAACCGTCACCTGATCCCTGGTTTGAGAGCGAGCAAGAACAGGTGTGGGAAGTAGGGACTGATGATTATGACTCAGCAGAGTCTATGGAACTGGAGGAAGAGGGTGTGCCGGCGTGGTGGCGTTGGCCACAAAAGCCAAGCTCCTCAGAATCAGAGGAGGAAGAGATGGAGGTAGGATCGGAAGGGGAAAGGTCTACCAGCTCTTCTATGGAAGTGGAATGACTGTGAGGTTGGGGGATGGTAAAAGAATGTTTTAACCAAGAATGTTTTGAGGAAATGTGTGAAAGCAATGTTTGGTTTAAAAGGCTTTTCCAATCCTGTTAACTGAGGTGTTGTGAAAGAATAGTTCACTGGAAGGGCAGCACTCCTCAGGCATGAGCCGCTTGGCAGAGGAAGGCCCTAGCCGCACACAACGTGGGGAGACAGGGGCGAGTTGTGTGTTTTCCCTAACAGGGAGCGGTAGTGGCTGGCTAAGGATAGCCTATGTGTTTGAGACTTGTGCTTGCGAGAACAGCCAGGTATTATCATATGGACAACAGCGTGTGAGGCTGTGCAACTGCATTAAACCTTGTTTTGGTAACGACTTTATGTTGTACTGTTTGGGAGTGCCGGGGCTAGGCCAGGCACTCTGACTAAAGGAGCTGGTGAGTCCAGAGAAGCGGTGCGAAAAGGGCCATACGAGTGGACAGGAAGAGGCGCCAGGCTGAAATGTATCCTAGAACCAGGATGAGCCGCTGCGGAGAACTGAGAGGAGGGCGAAATCGTGACAGTATATAAAATTAGGGTCCCAAGAATTAAAAAATATTTTACAGTGTGATGTTGAGTAGTAATTTCTAAAGCAATGCTTAAGCATAACAACTACTGCTATTAATCAACAATTTTGTTTTGCTACTAGGCATACACAGCACTGTGCAAATATATTATTACTAGATATAACTATTAGTTAAGGACCTTAAAAAAGCACAGGGTCTTGAAGTGGAACTGGAATAACCAGTTTTTATATTTCTACAATTTCACAATGTCTGGATCAGACTGATGCACTTCATGTTGATGAATAAGGTATTAAGAACAAGAAAAATAGTTAATCTAATGTTAGTGACAGTTCAGCAGTGCATCGTGTAGTTGATGTTGATTACAAGTTCCCAGATCCAAAGATTAGGATAATAAATCTTCCTTTCCCTTCGCTGGATTCTTGTGGATTTGCACAATTCTTTTCCACCCCCAACTCTCGCCTTACTCCACTCTTTCCCATAGAGAAAGTACTTAATACCTAGTGTTGAACTTGAAACAGTAAAATAATCTAAATCTCATGGCGGTATGGTTCTTATTTTTCCCAGAAGGATCTCTTCCATTTTCTCTCTGTAAGAAATCTTTTCTGAATAAGAACTGTAATTTTTTTCGCACATAGAAATATAGAAATGACAGCAGAAAAGGACCAATGGTCCATCCAGTAAGCTTCCCATGGTATCGCCACGCTGTGCAGGTTATACCTATGTATCAGTCGGTTTTGCTTGACCTGCTTTGCTTATGGACTTGGCCGTAGAAGTAGTCCTGGTTTTTTTTTCCTTAATGTCTAAGCATCAGTACCACAGACTATAAAAAAAAAAGGTATGGCTTGTGTTAATTGTCCCTGAATCCAAATTTCTCTTTCCTTTCATCCCCCACCCCCTCCTTCGAAGCAGAGAGCGATGTAGCTGCATCAAAAGCATCAAGGCTATTGGTTAAGGGTAGCAATCCCTTACCCTTCTGTAAGGGTAATAACTGCTGCTCTGTGCTGGTTACCCCCATGCTCATCAGTTCATCAGACTGTAAAGGTCGTGGCCCTCATTGGTTGCTGCATGCTGCAGATTCTTACTACTTTTTAAAATATTCATCTAATTATTTGATTGTCAAAAGTTTAAATTTGTTTTCTTTTTATAGAGCGATATAGGATTCAGAGTGAACAGTTTGAAGACCTGTGGCTTATCATGAAAGAGCTCATACTCCGCTTTGAGGAATATTTCCAAAAACAAGGAAACAAAGACTTCACATGTTCTTTTTCTGGACCAGTTCCATTGCAAGAATATTTTGAGTTAATTGATCGTCATTTTGAGGTAGGACATGGGATTAATAATGCAAAATATTTGTTGCCTAGTGTATGTAATAATTCTGATACTCTGCAGTCACTTGCCTGATTGGGCAGCATGTAAACTTCTCACTATAAATATTCTAATAAATATATATATATATATACACCATTTCATTAAGACAACCAATAAAATGATTATCTTTTACAGGAATCCGCAGAACATCATAAAATAATTCTGATGTTTTAGGGTATAGAATTTCCCAGTCCATGTATCACTTGCTGGTATAAATGGAAGTCAAAGAGCACATAGAGCTATCATATACGCTGTTCTTTTTTAAAATGCAATGTTATTCAAATATAAAGAAATAAATATAAGAAAATTGAATATACATCAGAGATGATAGTCTTTATCATTTGTTTCTTCATATGCAATTGTGTTGTGACTTCAAAGGGCCAGGTGATACCCAAGGGTTTTATCCCATTTTCATCCCTGGGGAAAATGCTTAAGAAGTAATTTTAAAAAGGAGCTACACATATAAATGTAACATACTATCATAGCAATTTTAAAAAGCCATTTATGCACGTAAAATATACTTACACTTGAATATCCTATGGACAATTCAATGGCATATATTTTAGCAATCTTTACAAGCCCACTTACACAGGTAAAACCCAATTTTAGGCATACAAATGCTTTTTAAAATCAGGTCCTAAGTGTATCGACCCCAAAATATCTTCCACTCCTGCCTCCCCGAAGCCTGTCTCTCTCATTATCATTAACTTTTCACTTGAACTCCTTTCTGTGTTCCTGCACCAGTTTTTGTATTTATTTTGTCTTTTTCCTTCAAGTTCGTGTATCCTTCACCAGAGAAGCTGGAAAGAGTGTTAGGGGTAAGAAACTGAATCTAGCTCATGAGATACTGGGATCTAAATGGTTGGCATCTTTTCAGCATTCTGTAACCTAATTTATATTTCTGTTTTCAAAGACTGAAGAAATACTATTGTATGTTCATCTTGGTATCCCTTTAGTACTGTACTATCCCTTCTCTAGATTAACCATACCAATACATTAGTATGATCCCTCATGGTATAGTTTCTATTGACTAATATCAGCTGTAGATTTCTGGATTATCAGGTTAAATTTGATCTTAAAATTAATCCAACTTTTAAATTAGTGATATATGAATTGAAAAATCACTGCACAATAGTATGTCACTTGACTCCTGGTTAATCATGGCAATCAGCCATTGAAAATGATGATTTAAAGTGGCATCCATATTTATTTCACTGAAGCACAATTATAACAAAATCATGTAAGAATATTTTCGTTTATATGTTACTAATGTATTTCCTTTATTGGAAGTAGTTCCTATGAAATCTTGATGTTTATGCAAAACGTAAAAGCACTTTGTGTTAACAGTGTTCAGCCACAATTGTGGGGAAAATCAAGGTCCAATTTGCTAGCTGTTAAATATGATAGAAACCTAACTGCCTGATTATACGTTTCACTTAAAAATTGTTTGTAAGCTATAGAATTGTCCGAAATGTTAAAAATAAAAATTTGATGCCCTTTTTTCTGATCATGTAGTTGAAACTTAAATTACTCCATTTTTCTTATAAAGAAAACATTGTTGAGCCCTGAAGACAGAAGAGGGAGATTAGAGCATCTCCTGTCCAAGATGGAGGAAAGTTTCCCACATAGCGGGGCTGCTCTTAATCTCTCTGTGGTTTGACCCTTACTTCAAGAGCTTCCAGCACTAGGAGTAAGTCTTCACCCTGAAATGATGGATACTCCTTCCCCAGGAGAGTCCCTTCACAATTTGAAGGGTGAAAATGTGGATTCCATCCTCTCTAAATTCCTCCTGGAAGTTTCTTCTCTGGACCAACACAGGCCTCCATCTCACTTTGCTTTGTCATCACTGGGATCATGGCTTTGTGTTCCGCAGTGGTCAGGGGTCAAGGATTCATGGGGATTCCATCTGATCCCCTTCTGGACTTACCTCAGAATACCACCTCTCTGGAGGATCTTTGCTGCTTCAAATTTTTTAATAAGCTGGCAAACACTTTGGCCATCATTTTCAGGAAAGGAAAGAATCCAAGAACAGATATCTTTAGGTTCCTTCAGTTCCTTGGATCTCCTGTTGATTCTGCAGTTATTCCAATTTACAAGCTTTTTCAGGATCTTCATATGAGGCTGTAATAGATGTGCCTACCTTGTTGTTTCCAGAAAGCTAGATTTAAAATTTAGAGTGCAGTCCACTCCCAGGATCATGGATGGTCCAATTTCTGCACCACTCCATGGTGGTAGAATCACATTGAAGTGTGCTAAGCACACTTGTGATCACTCTGTGGCCCCAGAGGAAAAGTCTGAAGGCAATGGATCATTTAGGAAGAAAGTCTTCCAGAGTTCCATGCTGACTCTCTGGATCGTAGTTCAACAACTCTCTGTAGTGCAGCCTTTGCATGATATGTTTAGAAGCTAAACCCCTTGATGGAATTATCAGACCCAGAACAGGCAGACTTCTGTAAAGCAGTGGAAGACATAGAGAAACAGGAGAAACACCTTATCCATTCTGTATATGAAACCTTAGATACTGGCTTCTGAGAGGACAGTGTATGATCATCTCACAGATGTACCCTGTACAGGGTACAACTTCAGCGACAGAGTTAAAGAGATGGTGGCTCTGATCAAGGAGCAACAATCCATACTACAGTTGTTTTCTGCTCTGGTGGGGGACCAAATGGTTCTTGCCCAACGCCAGTATTTCTCTTACAAGCATCCGTTCGAGCAAAGACATACTTTCTGCTCTTTTCAATTTCATAGAGTCTTTCTACTCTAAAGTGGCAGCAGCTTTCCACTTGAGGTTAACTCAAGGCTCAGCAGCAGATGCATCCTAAAGCAAGCACCATTTTTTGATGACGCTAAGGAAAGCCTCCCTTCCTATTTTGGTGGGAGGAAGCATTTGATCCTTCCTTTCAGAGAGGCTTCATCACAAAGGATCAGGAGGTCCTAAAAATTGTGGAGTTTGGCTGCCCAAAAACTGCGTTCATTCTTCTCCAATCTAATGGATTTCAGTCTTCAACTCTGACTCTCCTGAATGTGCTCAGCTGCACCTAAAGGTGGTCGAATCTGTATCGTCTCAGGATGGTGGCCAGGGATTATATTCCTGGTACTTTCTAATCCCCAGGAATTGAGGCTTGAACTGGATTTGCAAAGACTGAACAGACTGCTGGTTTGGGAGAGATTCAAAATGAATTTGCTCCAAATGATTCTTCCTTTCTTCAACTCAGGTTGTATGTGCTTAATCTTAAAGATGTTTATGCACATGTAGCAAGCTTCTATAAACCAGGCTTCTGCCCCAATGAGCTTATTATGTGTTGGAGCCTTATAATGTGGAAATAAAGAAACCAAAATACAATGGTAAACTATTATAACAAAAAAAAAAAAAGAATTAATTACTCACTTTTCTCATACACCTTAGATATTTATTCATCAAAATTACCATATAGGTAATTTATTACAAAAACAACATATGAAACCTCACAAATCTCTTGAAAAGACCCCAAAGCATTAATAGATATAACCAATCAACTCACACATCACTTCCCACATAGCAACACACATCTCTCTTGCATCATGACACAAACCCCACTAAAAAACATCTAATCAATGCCTTCTAAAATTATCAATGTGCACTATAAGTCCATGGCCACAATGTCTTGAAGTCTTCAGTGTTCAGAGAAAAAATATAATGTTCTAGAACATCCGAAGTCTATATTCAGAGATTTATTTATTTATTTATTTATTTAGAGTTTTTCTATACCGGCATTCGTGATTAGAAATCACATCATGCTGGTTTACATATAACAAGGGGGGTGTGAGACGCAGAAACGAAACATTAACAAGTGCAAAGAGGTCATAAAGTTACATTACAACAAGGTATATATAACTGGGGAGAAGAATTAGAGCAAGATAATTGAGCAATTATGCGCTTCCTTTTTTAATTACTAAGCACTTCTACTTAACTTGTATCGATCCACTGCACAGTCCAATGTCCATCCGAAGAGCTCACTGATAAAACAAGCTCGAAAACATAGAACTACTTTCCAAACAGTTGTTCTTCCTCACGGCAGCAATTCACGAACCCTTGGGATGGATGGACAATGTTCAAAGTTACACCAACTCGCTCTCCAAATACTCAAAACGGTGTAGTTATAAATATATATCATTCTGTCCAGCCACTCGACTTCAAATCATTGTAGTTGCAGAACTCCTCTCTCCCAATGCTGCAGTGTTTCGGCAAATGCCCCAGCCTGCAACAGGGGAATTATTTTATTGTAAAAAGAAAGACAAATCAAGATACATGCATAGTATCCATAAAAAAAAAAAAATTCTCATCTGCCAAACAACTAACTACTCTCATCACTAAATTGTTCCACACAAAATGGTGCTACCAAACATTCTATAATCTCAGCAAAAACATTTTTAAATACCCACTGTCCAGTGACAGAGTCTGTCTCTCTGACCTCATTGTGTAAGGCTTTATAATGTGGACCAAACTGCATCTGGATCTGCGTGATATGTTTTGGACCTGCCACAAAGGGTTCTTCAATCCTGCAGAGACTACAACCGCCGCAGCGAAGGTGATGGAATATAAAAATATATCAAAACCACTGTCTGCTTTCCTGTGATTGACAAATGTTCTGCAAGAACCAGCATCCAGCACTCAGTGTTAACAAAATGGGAAAAGGGCAGTACTGTTTAGCCTGCCCAGACAACAACACTACATAGCCAGCAGAGGAGAAAGCCAAAGAAATCCTGGGAGACCATTCAAGGAAGAAAAGGTGCAAATTGGCTGTGTGTGTGGGGTGAGGACGCCAGGAGTTGGAGCCAGGAACCAGGAAGAGAGGAGTGCATCTAGCAGCTCTGCAATCAGTTATTCTCTTCAAGAGCTAATTATCAAGAGAGAGAGACAGAAGTCTGTGTTCTGAGGAAATAGAGAGACAGACAGCTGTTCTTGTTTCTTAGCCAACAAGGGACAGAAGAGCCAGGAGCCGAGAGACTGTCTTTCCAGAAATATTGAGGCCCAGAAGCACATGGCTGGATCACCCTCCTAAGAGTCTGAATTAAGTAATCTAAACTTTACACAGAGTATTTTAGCAGAGGAGGAAAAAGGTTTATTTACTTGCTTTTTGTCCCTAAATTCACTATTTCATCTTAACTGCTTTAGCCTTTGAGCCAAAGTCAAGCATAAACCCTTGCCATAGCCACAGGAGATAGGCCAGTGAAAGAGAAGCTGACAGACCATGATCTTTCAGTAAGACACTGAAACCAGTCTCACTTTCTGTTTAGTACCAAGTAAACCATTTGGGAAAGCTCCCCAGGAGAGAGAGACCTTCCATATACTGCAGTGCTCATCTGTTTTGTTTGTCATCTAGTCAGCTCCACCATCAAAAGGGACTTTTTCATTTTCTTGATTGTTTTTTTTTTTTTCCACACAATTTAATTTTTGGGACAGGATATTCTCTTTACAAACTGGTGACGTTGAAGTGGATCCGTTCTTCCCTCGCCCCGTTTTGAGTACTCGAGGATGAAGACAATTTTTGAAAACTGTATACTTCACTGCTTTTTCCCCCCAACCTTTCTCTATTAGCATTCCTTATATTTTTTTTTACTATCCATATGAGTAAGTTGGTTGCTCTGGCTAATAGGCCATACCCAGTATTATTTTTGCATTGCTTGATTTAAAATAAGAAAACTGCAAGATTATATTATACTTCGCTACTATACATTCCCATTTAATTTTCTGGTTGGATTTACTGCTTACTGTACATAATACTAGTAAAAAGGTTAATTACTTTATTCAGGTGTGATGATTTTATATGATCTGTGGTGCCACAAGTGAGAGGTTGTTTGGGAAGGCATGGCCAGGACTCTGTCTCACACCCCGCTCAGGTTACGAAGCCAAAGATAAATCAAATTAGTAAATATAATTTCTTGCGTGGTACTCCTCACCCCAAGCATAGGGGTAATTCACAGTTTGGACCAGGGGGAACCACACACACATTCCCATTCATCCTGTCTATCAGAAATTCCTCAGGTCCATGCTGAAGTTTGCACATTACCAGTACAAGGTGCTTCCTTTTGGCTTCTTGGCTTGCCTAAGAGTGTTCAGTAAATACCTTGTGGTAGTGGCAGCGCAGCTTCATCAGCAGGGAATCTGCATAATTCCCGTATCTGGACAATTGGTTGGCAATGGTTCCATCTCTGTGAGGAGTTCTGAAATCCCTCAGTCTATACAGCTCCTCCTTAGACTTCCTAGTTAACTTTTCCATGTCAAATCTGATTCCATCTTAAAGAATTCAGTTCATAGGAGCCTGGATATTCTGCTTCAGGAGAAAGTATTTCTCTCTGTTGAAAGGGCCACTTTGCTGATGGGCCTAATAAAGGCTATTTTCAACAGGACTGAGAATCAGCAATGTTAGTTCTGGTCCTTCTTAGTCATATGGCAGCTGCTCTGCAGTTTATGTGAAGCTGTACACCACCTAAAACATTCTATCTATTCGCAATATATATAAACTCTATGAATGAATAAATAAATAAATATGTGAAGCCTTGAATGGAGTTTCAAAATCAATGGGATCAGCTTTTTCAATCTTTATACCATCAAATCTCTGTGACCTCTGGACTGAGAGCATCCCTTCAGTGGTGGATGAATCATACAGTTCTAAAGGTAGTTCTCTTGCTATGAACCCCACCACAGCTAGTGTCTGTCAACCAATACCTTCACCAAAAGTTGGAGGGCACACACCAGTTTAATGTGGATCCATGGATTGAGGTCCCCAGCAGAGAATCATCTGCAAATCAACCACCTGGAGCAGCGAGCCATTCTCTATGCTATGAGAACTTTCTCTTGCCTCCTCTCAGGAAAGAGAGTTTTAATCCAGATGGACAACAAAATGGCCTTATTCTATATAAACAAACAGGTAGATATGGGCTCTTACACCAATTGCCAGGAGGCTGTCCATATCTGATCATGAGCAGGATATCGCAGTCTATCCCCAGGCAAGCTACCTTTCCAGAATCAAGAATATTCTGGTGGACTGCCTCAGCAGAGTATTGCAATCACACAAGTGGTCCTTGGATCAAAGAGCAGATGACTTCTTTAGCCACTGAGGAAGACCAATGATCAACCTATTAGCCTTAAAAGTCAAATAAAAAGTAAAAAACAAATATTCTCCATGCTTCCAAGCAGCTACAGATCAGATCAACTCCTGATATTTTTCTGCTAAACTGTAGTATCAGTGCCCACTGATTCCTCTAGTTGCCAAGAATGTCCAGAAGCCCTTTGGGATAAGACAGAAATAAACCAGCCTGGTAATGAGAAGTGTAGTTTCCAAATAACCTAGTAATGATGGCAGGAAAAGACTAAATGGTCCAGCCAGTCTTCCCAGCAAGTTTCTTATGATAGTAACTGCCATTCCTTGCTGGTTACCCCCAAGCCTTATGTTAAGGTAGTAATATTTACAATCAAAACTTAACAATTGCCAAACCTATAAGAAAATTACTGCTAGCCACATTTTTACAGGGTGAGCAGACTTGATAATTCAGCATGCTTGAGCTGAAGAAGCAGTTATGCACTTTTTCCCTAATGTCTGCATATCAGTATCCTAGACTTTAAAACTCAGGGCCTAGTGTTGGCTGTTCTCTTTTACCCTGCCATTGAAGCAGAGAACGATGTTGCAATTGTGTCAAAATCATGAAAGCTAATTGGTTAAGGACAGTAACTGCTGCTTCTTGTAGGTTACCCCATGCACCCTTGTCTTTATTTCCATGCTCTAGCTTTTAGGGATCCACAGTGTTTATCCCATTGTGTTTTTAAATTTGTTTACTGTTTTTTTTTTTTAAATTAAATATTTATTGATTTTCAATATTCACTGCCAGCAAATATAATACAGTGCGTAGATAACATAAATCATTTCAATTTTAAACAAAAAGACTTTTCATCTCTTACTCAGTCATTACTTAAACATAACTTGTTTTTCTACTATTCCAAGAAAATGGGGGAGACTTATTAAACGGCGGTTTACAAGAATTTCTTAACATATTTTAACAAAGCATACTGACCGTCGAGAGAGTGCAGCAGAAACTTCTACATTAGCTTCGACAACTACGGGGTCTGGGGGTTACTAGGCTCAAGAAACCTCTGTAGTTGGACTGGTTCAAAGAAAATATATTTTGCATTCAAATGCTTAATTACACATTTGCTGGGATACCTTAGACTGAAACTGGAACCCCTAGCTACAACATCAGACCTGAAGGTCAAAAATTTCTTACGTCTCTCTTGTGTCATTCGAGATATGTCCGGATATATCCAGATTTTGCTCCCATAATATACCACCTCTCTGTTTCTCATATATCTTTTTAAGATTAGATCCCTATCAGAAGGAAAAGTACATTGAAGAAATAAAGTCATTCTTTTCTTAATTTCTGTTTCAGTGGACATTTCCAAGATTTGAGTCAAATTCAATGCATTTTCTTCTTCTTGAAAATCTTTCCCTCTTTCTTCTTTATTTGGTAAATAATATACTTTTGAGATCACTGGTAATCCCTTGGATGGGATCTTCAAAATTTTTATCATATATTCTTTCAGCATATCATATGCAGATATTTCTTTTATATATGGGAAGTTCAAAACCCGCAAATTCAGGTATTTAATTTGGTTTTCCAGATTCTCAAGTTTTTTCACACTTATATTCTCTACTCTCATAGTTTCCAATTGGACTTTTTCCACTTTTTCCATGCGTTGCTCCACTCCTTGTATTATATTAGTGTGTTCTATTATATTCTTCTCCAACTTCAGTATTTTACTATTAGATTGTAGAGTAACATTAGTTAAATCCATAACTGCTTTCTCCAGGCCTTTTATTGCATGCCACAACGATTCCAGCATAAAAGTCTTCGGCATATCAGCAAGTATGTACGTTGCCAACAAAGGCCCTTGAGCCATTTCTCCCCCCCCAGCAGTTTCCCCACTCGCAATCTCCCTGATAGCGTTTTCTTCCTCGTCTGCACTGGCTTGGGGTAAGTCACTCTTCAAAATATTTTCTCTTGCTAAAGTTCCAGGTAATAATTGTACTTCAGGTGTACTTACCCCTCCAAGCACGGCTCCAGACGGATTCGGGGAGGGGGGGGTAATCAGAGCGCCGGGACTGAGGGTGATTTCTTCAGCCAGCAATGCCGAGATCCGCCCTAACTCGGCGTTTGCAGCGGCTGCTTCTGCCGGCGTTTTTCCTGCTGCTTAGGCGGCGAAATATGTTTCAATCCGGGTCTGGCCAGTTTCAGAGATCGGCGATGAAGATGAAGCAATCGCCTCTCGAAACTTGGCTTTTCTTTTAGAGTGAGGCATTTTATTAAGCAAAAGTTTTTAGGAAATCTCGGAGCGAACGTCTTCCGCAGCTTTTCTCTAGGCGGCCATTTTGTTCCCCCTGTTTACTGTTTTATCCTCACCAGCTTTTCTGGTGGGGCATTCCAGGCAATGGAGAGTAAAGTGATTTGCCCAAGGTCACAAGGAGTGACAGCAGGACTCGACCCCTGGTCTCCTGGTTCTTGGCCCACTGCTCTAACCACTAGGCTACTCCTCCACTCCAATAATTCCTGATGTTGGTACTGAGTCCCCCCCCTGGAGTTTCATTTTGTGACCCCTAATTCTACTGACTGCTTTCCAACAGAAAAGATTCCAAGTTTGTGCATCATTAAAACCATTCAGGTTATATCATATCCCCCCTTGCACCTCCTCTCTTCCAGGATATACATATCCAGATTCTTCTGTTTTTCTGTTCAGCTTCTCTTCCTAAGTCTTCTGATACAGACCCCATACCATTTTGATCGCCCTTCTCTGTACCGCCTCCATCGTGCCTCTATCTCTTTTGAGATACGGTCTCCAGAATTGAACACAGTACTCCAGGTGAGACCTCACCAAGTAGCTGTACCACCTCCTTTTTTTATTGGTTATTTTTCTTTCTATGCAGCCCAGCACTCTTCTGGCTTTAGCTATCGCCTTGTCACATTGCTTTGCCACCTTCGATTGGCAGACACTATCACCTCTAAGTCCTTCTCTCAGTCCATGCACATTATTCTTACAGCACCCCAGATGCATGACTCTGCACTTTTTGGCATTGAATTCCAGCTGCCAAGTCTTTGACCACTATTTAAGCTTTCTTCAATCATTTTTCAATCTCTCTCTACTCCTTCAGACATGTCTACTTTGTTGCAAATCTTAGAATCATCCGTAAATAGACCCACTTTACTTTCTATCCCTTCTGCAATGTCACTCAAAACCGATCCTATGGCACTGCACTGAACACCGTTCTCTCTTCAGAGTAGGTTCCATGTACCATTACTCACTGTCTCATGTCAGTCAGTTTATAATTCACTCCACCATCTTGGTGTTGATTCCTGAGCTTCTCATTTTATTCACAAGCCTCGTATGTGGGACGGTATCAAACATTTTGCTGAAGTTCAAGTAAATCACATCAAGTGTTCTTTCTTGATCCAATTCTCTAGTCACCCAGTCAAAAAAAATCTATCAGATTTGTTTGACAGGAATTTCTCCTGGTGAATCTGCTGCCTCAGGTTCAGCACCCCACCAGATTGTAGTGTTGTTTTTGTAAGGATGTGAACCCTGGGCCGAGATGAGAAATGTCTCCTGAAACACAGGGTATACTGGAACAACATCTACTGAAGAGGAATGGTAGTGGCCCGAGGCACGGGGTACACCGCAGAGAAGCTTCAGTAAAACTGGTATCGTTGGAGTCTGAAGAAGGTACTCACAAATGGAAGTTCCAGGAGAGTGTCCTGAGAAGTGGTCAGGTAGAAGTCCAAGGCAGGAAGGCCCTCCTAGGAGCAGATAGCCGGGAATGCAGAAGGGCTCCCGAGGAGCGGGTACCCAGAGTGTCCACACGCCAAGAAAGGAATCTGGAACTGGAAATCCAAGAATGGAGCGGATTAAGCAACGAGGGAACTCCCTGCTAACTCATAGTAGCAGAGGGCCGGTCAGCTTAAGTACAGCAGCGAGTTAACATCATCCAGAGGGGACGCCCCCGAGGTTCCCGGCATGACGTGTACAAAGGAGGCCCTTGTGCGCGCGCCTTAGGTGATTCTGGAGACAAGATGGCGGTCGGCATAGCCCACGTCTTCCAGGGGTCGCCGGGGAGGTCGGCAATGGTTGGCGGAGGCCGCCATTCTTCCTAGGATTGATGGTGCAGGGAAAAAAAGAGGTGAGCATGAGAGGTCGCAGCCGTCTGTGACAGACGGGCATAACATGTAAATAGTTCACTATCCTCCCCTTCAGCAGAGTCTCCATTAATTTTCCCATTAACGAGGTGAGACTAACCAGCCTGTAATTTCCAGCCTCCTCTCTATCACTCTTGAAGTGGGACCACCATTGCACTTCACAATCACGTGACACCCGATTCCATGGATCAATTGAACAGGTCTTTCAGTGGACCCTCCAGTACATCTCTGAGCTTGATTAGTATCCTGGAATGTACCTCATTTGGCCCCATGGCCTTGTCTCATTTCAGTTCTCCTAGCTCTTCCTATATATTCTCTTCTGTAAATGGAGTTTCATCTATCCCACTCCCATCTACAGTCTTATCAATCAGCAGCGGTCCTTCTCCAGGGTCGTCTTTAGTGAGCATCGAACTGAAATATTTGTGTAATATTTCTTCCATTTTTTTTTGACTCTCTACACATTGCTTCTTATCACTTTTCAATTTCAGTATACCACTACGGCCTCCCTTCTTTCTCTGATATATCTGAAAAATATTTTTTCACCTCGCTTTACCTCTTTGGCAATCCTTTCTTCCACTTGACCTTTTGCTTTCCTGATTTCATTTCCCTCAGTTTCACCAGGAATACTTCCTGTGTTCCTCGTTTTGGGATTCTTTAAATTTCTTGAACACTGTTCTTTTTGCCTTTATTTTTTACCAACCTCCTTTAGAATCATATCAGTTTCTTTCCTCTTACTTTTGTTTACTTTTTTAACATATAGATGTGTTGCCTTTTAATTTGGCCCACTGTTGTTCCACCTCACTCATTATCTCACAGTCATCTAGTTTTTCCTCCAGGAATATCCCCATTTTGACAAAGTCCGTATTTTTGAAATTCAAAATTCGGATCTTCTTGTGACTTCTCTGTATCTTATTTGCATATCAAACTATACCATCTGATGATCACTGTTGCTCAGCGGATAGAAGGGAATTTAATCTCTGTATACCTTTTGGTATCTAAGTTCTTGGAAGGGCTGTGGCATTCCTGACATCCGGTCCGTAAAACTCCAACACCTTGTGATTTCAATGTAGTGTTAGCTCAACTCACTAAACTTTCTTTTCAGGTGCTCAAATCTGTGGACTTTTAAGTTTCTCACAGGGAAAGTGTTGCTTCTCATGGCTATCACTTCGGCACAAAGATTTAGCATTTGCAGGCTCTGTTTCATATTCTTCCTACCTTCAGTATTTTCATAATAGGGTTGTTGTATGAACAAGTTTCTTCCAAAAGTTGTATCTGTGTTCCACATTAATCAGGCTATTGCCTACATTCTTTCCAAGACTAACATGTATTTATTTATTTATTTATTTATTTTTCTATACCGGCCTTCATGGTTAAATAACCATATCAGATCGGTTTACACAGAACTGGGTAACATGCACAGAGGAGAACCGGTTCTTCATTCCTTGGACTGTAAGGGAACTCTAGTATATTACCTAAAGAGGACTCAATCTCACTGTCAAGCTTCTCAACTCTTTGTAGCCTTTGATCTCAGTGGATTGGGAAGGGCATTTGCAAAACAAACTTTATCCTATTGGCTAATTGACTGTATTGCACAATATTACTTGCTGACTGGCTTGCAGATTACAGACTTTAAGGCTCATCTCAGGGCCATGTCTATTGAAAACAGTTACAAAGCTCTTCATGGTCATCTGTTCATACCTTCACATCCTACTACTGTCTGGAAAAAACATGTTCTAAAGAGATAGTAACTTTGAACAAGCAGTTCTGTGCAGCTGGTGGGTAGGATCCAGGTTGTCTTTGTTTGCGATTCACATTATGATTAATTCATGCCAGCTTGTCGACAGAGAAAGCAACTTTGCTTTCCTGAAACCAGAGTTCTCCGTAAACAGTAGGATGCATTAGGCATACTTAATACCTGCCCACTTTCCTAGAGAACGGACTACTTTGCTAAAGCTTAACCTCTAGAAGAGACTGAGGAGTTCACAAGGCAGGGTGAGCACACAGAAACTCTTGCACATGCTCAGTAAAGTCTTTACCGAGCTTTGAGACCTGGATCCATGTTGGCACGATCACATGGCTAATTATTTCTGTTTTCTGTGGAGAAATCTGTTTACAGGAAAGCTAACTTGCTTTATTTCACGGGCTGCAATTTCACTATGAATATGAATTATTGTTGCTCATTCTAGTCCTTGCAGCACATATCAGATCCATCAGTAATGTATGTATGCATAATTCTCTGATGGAAAAACTGATTAGTTATATTCATTGGTAGCAGGGATAGACTTCCTTATTCCAATATTGGTCCAGATAGCCAGCTGTAGGAGTAAAGCCATTAAGGCAGAAGTGACAGAGGAGGCAGCAGTGGAGCTGTTAACTATCTTGCCTTTGTCAGGCAATGAGCATCATCATGTTACCCTTGCAATTTATACATGCAATGCTTTCACTAGGGTCACACAGCAGAGCCATATAAAGAGGCCATGTCTGAGTTTAACTTGGCAAAGCTAAAACATATTCTGAGCTTTTTTTATTACAATGAACAACAGGCATTTTAATTTTATTTTTCATCCTTGATCTCTTGCATTCTGTCCCAAGGGATCAATGGTGATTAAAAAAAAATCATTAAGAGAAACATGCAAATTTAAAATATAATTTAAAATCAAAATAAAAGTACATCATATACATAGGGATCTTCATTTTTTATTTTATTTTCTCTGAGCATTTATTGCTGTTTATTATAACAAACAAACAGCTGAAGATCATTGGAAAAAATGGCTTCCCTTCCCCCTCCCCCCCCCCCCCCCCCCCCCCAAGATTTTCTCCTATTTTTGTTGGTTATAATAAACACTGACAAATTCTTAGGGAAAATAAATTAGAAGATCCCTATACATACCACATACAATACAAATCATAAAAATCACCCAAACAATTGCACATAGATATATAATATAAAACAAATAGAAAGTCACTCAACTCCCTATCATAAAACAGCATCAAAACTAACCAATAAACTGAGAATAAAGAAAATTAGTGACAGCTTAAGTCATAAGCCATGCATTTAAATGTTTTCTGAAAGACAAATAACTTGTCATGGAACAAATAACCAAAGCTATCTTTTTCTCTGGCAAGGGGGCCAATAATGCTAAATGCTATCACTAAAAGAGATGAAACCACCAGCAAATCTTGTTTGATGAACAAAAATATCTGCCTGGTATAAGGAAATAACGTGTGAAAGGTAGCACTCAGTTTTTTGCGTCAAGAAGTGTCAATTTTATTTGCACATGCTATTCTTGATTTCATGTATGATGACGTGCAGTATCCCTGTATTGAGCTGAAACTACAATAGATAAGCAGAACTCCCTATTTTTTAGGTCTCTTTCCCAATGTATGTCATGTGTCCAAGGTCCCAAAGTCCTGGTAGGAGTGACTGAAGGCTGAGACCCCTTTATGAATGTATGCGATATAGGCATGCCTTAGATAGTGGCGCACAACTAGAGCCCTTGACTGACTCAGACAAAGCTACTTTTCTTGTTACCCCTAAATTTTTAGTCTTGTACTGATATACTTAATACTTTGAGCTGTCAGAGCATGAGAGCACTGCAGGGTTGACTACATATGGTCTGCATATAGAAAGGGTATGCTTTAGCAGCTGAGGTGCTAATTTTGTCCTGTGGAAGGCAATTATCAGAAGCCAATTATATGTGCAAATATCAATTTTCCCAGGTAAACGTTGTCTGAAAATTACCCAGCCCTTACTTGGTTAAAAGTACATGTGGGAGTTGTCAAATACACATACTTTGAGCTGGCTAAGAACTAGGTGGGCCTGTGTCGGGTAATGCCCATGCATAGATTTGAAAATGTAATTTGTAATTTTTCCATGGAAAAAGTACCAACAGAAAAAGCAGGTACAAATCTCTGCAAGTATTTTTCGCCTGGGCTAATTTTGAGAATTGGTGCAAGGCCTGCAGGTAAAAGTACCTGTGGACTTTGCATCAGTGTGACCAGTTTTGAAAATTACCTCATTGGAGGATAATTTTCAAACATTCTGCATTACTTATGCTGGAAATATATGTGTAAGTTTCACCAGTTTCCAAAGCAGACTTATGATTTCTAATGCCCCTAAATGCAATATGTTTTTCAAGTTTTTAACAAGGGATAGATGGATTAATCATAATTTTAAAACCCCATATGTCCAGTAGTACAAATTATGGGTAACGTTTTTGATTGAGAACTTATATCATACATATTCTGCCTGTCCCCTTCATTATATATTTATTTTAAACACTTATAACCTGCAAATCTAAAGGCTTGTTCTTGGCAGGGAAGAACATAGCAAATAAAACAAGTACAGTGGTACATGGTAATAACAATAAACAATACATTTAAAATTAAAATTAAGTAGAATATCCAAGAAAGGTTTGCTCATGCAAGAAACCTTTTACTTCTGAAAAGTCAGCTTTTTGCCTCTTAAGGTTGTTTAATGCTGTAAAATTCCATCCAGTGCATCTGTAGGGGACCCTTCAACACTGAAGTGCTTGTCCTGGAAAACAAAAAATAGGCTGCTAATCATAATGTTTTCATATTGTGATTTATAGTTGCGACTGAATGCTGAGAAGTGTGAAGAACTGTTGTCTGAAAGGGCTGTACAGTTCAGAGCCATTGAACGGCGGCTTCTAACACGATTCAAAGACAAGACACCTGCCCCTCTCCAAAATCTAGACACCTTATTGGAGGGAACCTATAGACAGGTCAGTAATGTTTAAATGTGAATCAGGTTTTCTTTCTGCTGGTGGTATTAATGTAGAGTACAATAATTTCTCTCTATTGCAGTGTAAATCTGGTAATCCCAATAGAAATTTCACTGTCCCCAGAAATCCAGGTTTCTCAGAACGTGCACAGTTAAAAGTGTTCTTTGCTAAATCAGTTTATCCACAAAGCCATAAAGTGAGTCTCTTTTCAAAAAGCTATACAATAGACCGAGAATAGGAGAAACTGTATTAAAAGGTACGTTCAGCACATTCAAGATTGTTTATTTATCAATTGGAAGAAAATAGTAAACATTTCATTTTCCCAGTGATCGATGTAGCTTTTGATTTGTCACATTGGGCTGGATTTTCTAATGCTGCAAGGCATAGTGAATTCGGTGGTAACTGGGGGGCGAAATGGGGTGGTCCTGCGATAACCGGCAGCAATCGCACCTCCGCGGTTGATCGCTGCCACTGTCGCGCCAAATAAACACCTTAAAAGGTATAGTTATTCGGCGCGAAACTGGCAGTGAAAAAGAAGCGTACCTTTCGCTGTCGGCAAAGTCTTTGCGGTGTCAGCCCTGGTGCCGCCCCGACGACTCCTCTTCTGGGGCTGACGCCGCCCCAGCTCCGCCCCGATCTTGGTATTACACGTGATAAGGGACTTTTTGCGTACGAAACGTCCCTTATTGCGTGCGATCCGCATAGAAAATGACCCCTATAGTATTACCTTTTGTTTTCAATAATTTGACAAGTATTAGGTTGACAGTGGAAGCTCAAGCATAAAAACTTAGAATGTGATGGCAGACAAGGGCAATAAGGCCCATTTAGTCTGCCAAATTTACTTCAATTTTGCTAAGCCATAGATCCCAGCTGATATTTGGCTTTCCCTTCACCTCTCTGCAACTAAGGATCCTTTGTGCTTATCTCGTGCTGACTTGAATTCTGTTAATATTTTTGCCTCCACTGGGAGGCTGGAAAGAGGGATTACTGACCACGAAACCTTCATCTGCTGATGGTAAGTTGGACTTGCTGGGAAAGAATGCTTAAATCTTGAGGAAAAATAATTTCTTGGAGGGTTAAACTATTATTGGCTGTTTATATTGTGTGCTGATTTAAGTTTAGCATTTGATTGCCAGTGTTAGAATTATGTGTGTGCTAAAGAAATTGATTTTGATTATTTCTGTGAGCTGATAAAAGTTCGTATTTGCTAGTGTTCACATACTTGATCTGAGAAGGTGAGACTACTGGTTCCTGGACAATTAGTCACTGAATTGATTCCAACCACCTCAGTCTCCTTTTATTTAAAAACTCCATAAAATTGCTACAGTATTATATACAACTCAGTGAAAATATAAACTAACAAAAGAACTCATAACTGCTAATAATTTCTTCAGGCTTTCCATCAATATGCAGATAGTAAAAAAGTAATCAATATACAATGAATCAAAAAAACTGCCTAACACCTGTAAAGGCTCTCCGCTGGCGCCGCACCACTCTGCCATTCCTCCAGGTCCCAAGGCACCTCTCCCGTAAGTCACTCCTCTTTCTCTACGCCGTCCCGCAGTCAGTAAAACTTCACAGGCCTAGGCCCCGACCTTCACCGCCCAAGCTTGGCTTGAGGGTCCGCTTAGTGAGAGCGGGTAGTGAAGCCACTTCACTCCAAAAATAGTACAAAATACAGTTTTTATAAAACGGTTTGTAGTGCAATTCCAATAGTTCTGCTCCTTTTTTCCTCACATTAACATCCAGCAGGTCTCAGGAACAACGGTCACAAGCACTGGGCTCTCTCTAGCCAGCTGCTACCACTCCCTTTTGGGGAAAAATACAACACTCCCCACTCCCCTCTGCTGTGCAACAGTTAGGGCCTTCCCACGCCAAACAGCTTGGGCATAACTAGTTTCACAATTTAAGACAAAAACATTCTTTTAAACTAACAGTCCTTTACCATCCCCCATTCTGGTTACTCACTCTGTCTCCATAGCAGAACTGGAGGATTTCTCCATCTGGGAGTCTACCTCTATATCCTCCTCCTCCTCTTCCCCTGAGGAGCTGGGTTTTTCTGTCCACTGCCACCATGCCGGCATGCCCTCCCTCCTCTATTTCCATTGATTCAGCTGTGTTGGAATCATTGCCACTTAATTCCGACACCTGTTCCAGCTCTCCCTCGGCCCACAGGTCAGGTAGTGGCTCTAAAAACCTGGGAGTTGTAGTCCTCTCTATCTCCTTTAGCGCCCTCTGCCTTTTCCCTTGGGTTCGGCTTGTCTTTCTCCTACCAAATCCTAGCTTTTCCTGCCACTGGCTGGGTTGTGCTGCAACACACACCTCAAAAGTACAGTCTCCATAGAGGCTCATCTTGCTGGATTCAGTCCATAGAATTGCAAGTAGCATCCCCACATATTTTCAAATGTAAGCTGTTCCACTTTTAATTTGAACTTCAGCATTTCAACATCTGCAATCTTTCTATATTGTTTTCTTCAGAAGTCTAAACAAGGGTTACATTTCCAGAAGGTAACAATGGCAAATCTAGCAGAAAATGAAGCTGAGAAACTAAGGGATGATAGTTGAGAAGGATTAAAGACCCATCTCATTTGTAGGGATTTTGAGAGATCTGATTAATTGGCTATCATCTATTAAGACAAGGAAGTTAAATAGTTTTCTGACAACTGAGGCATGTATTTTTTATCTGCTTTATGCTATTTATGATTTATTTGATAACTCTTGGTTTTATATTATTTTATATCATTCTCTTAATTTCTTGAAATGTATTTGCTTTTTTACTTTGCCATGATATTTATTGTAATGTTAATTTAAGTTTATGATTTTATTATTTTACTTATTGTAAGCATTATGATTGGTCACAGAATGACAGAATACATCAGCAATAAATAAAGTAATAAAATAATAAAGTTAAAATGGAACTTACATTAAAATAGAATCAAATCGACAAAAGCTGCATCAAAAATACTGGAGGACTCAGGTATCATGATTTATAAAATACTATTATGAGGAATATGCCTTTTAAATCAAATATGTTTTAAGAGCTTTTCTAAACAATTTTGGCTCCGAGATCATTCTTATTTCTATGGGAAGGGAGTTCCATAATATAGGTCCAACAGTTGAGAAAGTGTTCTCTCTGGTTTCTTCCAAGTGGACCAATCTTTGGGGGGGGGGGGGGGGGGGGGACGTCCAGCAATCCATGGTTAGATGATCATAATGTTCTGGAAGAAGTATAGATTTTTAAAGTGGCTGCAATCCATGGCAATGGGATGTTCAGAAGGGTATGGATGGTAATGGCAAGTTTATATTGAACCCAGTATAGAATTGGCAACCAATGAAGTGTTTGTAAGACAGGAGTAATATGTTCACATTATAGAGGTATCTGTTAACAGACGGGCTGCAGAATTTTGTATAATTTATAATAGATGAATTGTATAGGCAGGGAGACCAGTAAAAAGGGAATTACAATAGACAAGGCTAAGAAAAGAAGAGATTGAAGGACTGTTTGGAAATTGGGGTGGGGGAGTCTAATAGTGGTTTCAAGTGCCATAGCAGACACAGTTTGAAGAAAGAAGATTGTATTAAAGTCTTAATGTGAGCATGCATAGAGAGTGAGGGGTCAGTGAGAATGCCAAGATTACAAACTCTTAGATATCAGATTTTAAAACTTTCAAAAGAAATTTGAAAACCTGGTTATCCAAGAGAGCTTTTAGCACAGCTGACTGAGGCATTTTACTAATCTTATTATTATACTTTTATGTATATGTTTTATGTATCGCCTCCCAGCGAAGGTTCTGTTTCAATGTAAACCGGTGTGATATGTATTCTTTACAGAAATATCGGTATATAAGAATTCAAAATAATAAATAAATAAATACTGTTCTTACCTTTATTTGATTTCGATTTTAATTATTTGTTTTACTGTATAACTTGTTTTACTTCTATCTTTATGTATTTTTTAAATTTATTTTATGCTCAAACATGTATTTATTTTCTTAATTATGTAAACCGTTGTGAAAGGTTTTACTAAACGACGGTCTAGAAAACCCAGCAAATAAATATTAAAATATTTTGATTTCTGAATACAGTTTTCTCAGGAATGTGAACCGAAGGAAAACAAGAGAATCATAATTTCAGTTTTGGTGACAAGGCAAACTTGTAATGCTTTAAGCCAATCATGAATACTGGATATAAGCATAACAAGATGGATTAAAGTCCAGGATGTTTTCAAAGGAAATAAAAATTGCATGTCTATCTGTATACAATTTAGAGTGTACCCCAAGGTCTGCCAGTAGCCGACATAAAAGGAGTCAAATAAATGTTAAAAAGGGCTGCTGTCAATGCAGACCCTTGGGGTATTCCAGAAGAAAATGGAACCTAAGAAGAAGTGTCAAGACAGAATTTTGCTTGTGGAGCCTGATTAATCAGATAAGTAGTGAACCAGGAAAGAACAGTACCAACCACGCTGAGTGACTTATGCCGAGAAAGAAGAATAAAGTAATCTATAGTGTCAAAGGCAGAAGAGATATTAAATAAAATAAGTCAAAAGAAATAACCTGATCAAATCACTGACAAATGGTGTCAAAACTAGAGATAAGGAGCATTTCAGTGTTATGATGTGTTAGAAATCTGAATTGGTATTGATCTAAGGTGGAGTTTCAATCAAGAAATGTAGTGAGTTGTTGTACTGAGTTCTGTTGTATCTTAGTGAGATAAGGAAGAGATGGGATGGTAGTTTGACAGTAGAGTCTGGTCTGCAGATGCTATTTTTATTACTGGACATACTGATGCCTTTTTTTTAGTGAATCTGAAAGGTGCCATTAAAAAGAGAAAACTTTATAAATCTTGCAATAAAGTTAGCTGTTTCCACTTTTATCAGTTTTAACAAGGCTGTAGAACAAGGGTTGAGTGTGCTAGCAGATGAATTCATATTGTTGATGCAAATGAAATCAGACTCTGACTCAACTTCAAAGCATTCCCATCTCATTTCTTCTGAAAGTAAATCAACTACTACTGGTTTAGAGGAGTTTTGAATTGTCATCCTGATAGAAATAACTTTTTCAGTGAAATATATTGCAAATGTGTCTGCTAAGTTCAACAATGGGATTGGGGAAAGTGCAGTATTGGGAGTTGAGATAGGATTAATGACCTGTTTAACAGAATAAAATATTTCTCTAGGATTGTTAAAAGATGTTGACAACTTGGAGTAAATATAAGCTTTTTTTTTTTTGTAGCGGTTATGGCATCCTGATAGTTTGATAGGGAAACACGATAATTGGACAGGATTTATGGAGTGGGGTAGCTTGCCATTTTGTTTCAGCTCTTCTCTCAGATCTTTTTTGTTGCTGCAAATCCAGGGGGATGTTTTAGATCTTTTCTTAGTGAATGATTTTCTTGGTGCTAAGAACAGTGTTTAGTGCAGTATCCAATAAGGTTAGCAGTTCTATTGGGGAGTCGTCACTGGGAGACTCTAGTAGAGGACTAAATTCAGTATAGAGGTCATTTGGATTTATGAAGCTTCACTTCCCTATTGTAGTTTCAGCTTTGAAGATGAAGGATTTTGCTGTAGAAAGGTTATTGAGAAAGAAATCAGGAAATGGTCACTCCATGGGACTTCCTTAGTAGAAACATTTGCAGTAGAAATGGAAAATGCTGAAGCATTCACAAATACCAAATCAAGAGTGTGTCCAGCTCTGTGAGTAGGAACAGAGATGATCTGTTGCCATCCATATGTTGATAATATATCTATAAAGATAACAGTGACATGAGTCAAAATAGGAGCATTAAAATGAAAATTGAAATCCCTTAAAATAGCAGTTCTAGTAAGGTCAACATTAGCATTCATAAGCAATTCCTTGAGGGGGAAGGAATTATGGGCAGATAAATCAGGAAGGCAGTAAGTGAGACAAAGAATCAGTTAGATTTCAAGAAAAGGATCTCATAGGAGTTGGGGAAAGAGAGGACAATATTAGCAAAATTCAGGTTGCTCTTAAAGAAGATTGCTAAACCATTTCAGTCTACAATCTATATGAGATTTGTAGCATATGAAAAAGTTGGTGTGCAACATCTGTTCAAAGTGGGTAAACCATGTCTCAGTTATACAGAGAGAATCAGAGGAAACAGAGGTCAGTAAATCACGTATAAAGACAGATTTCTTGGAAATAGACTGAACATTATCTAAGAAAAACATCAAGGCTGTGTAGATAAGCAATAACTGAGATTGTTGTATAGAGACATGAATGAGCACTGACCTAGCTGGAGGTGGTTGTTTGCGGCTAGAGATACCATTAGGTCCATACATTCCTTGGCCCATAATGTTTGTTATTGCCTCATTATTCATGGATGCAAAAGGAATAATCTCACCAGTGATAGCGGTAGTCCTGATGAATCTGGAGAACTTCAGGCTGAATGGCAATCTGGCAATGAAACAGAGAATTAGGCGCAAATCATACACACAAAGGGGAAGTCTCCTTTTTGCGCTCCTTCATGCGTCTGATTTGCACTTAATTCACTGTCTCATTGCCGGGTTATCCTTCAGCCTGAAGTTCCCACACCCTAGGATTGATGCCCAGTGCCTGTGATGTCAGTCGTTAGGCGGGGCTTCTGCTGTTGGGGTGTGGGAATCAGATGGAGCCTAGCCACATTAAAAAGGAGCAGCGGTAGATGTTTTCTGCTGATGTATCAGGTAGAGATGGTTCTGAATTAGGCAACAGCTCAAAACTGGAAATCCTCTGGCATCCACACCTCAGAATTAATTTGAAGGAGTGGGTAAGAAGGCCAAAACCAGCCTGCTC
The DNA here is from genome assembly GCF_901001135.1 of Rhinatrema bivittatum. Lineage (NCBI taxonomy): Eukaryota > Metazoa > Chordata > Amphibia > Gymnophiona > Rhinatrematidae > Rhinatrema > Rhinatrema bivittatum. The sequence continues at coordinate 329,805,431 of NC_042616.1, read as the reverse complement.
TTTTTTCAGTAATAACCAACTTTTATCCTTATTCAGGAAGCAAGCCTTGAAACTGAGGAGATGAGTTATTAGGCAGTGCTAATCCAGCCTGCTGTTTAGCCCTCCACAGCCATCACAACTTGATTCTCGCCTGTTTTTTCAGCCAAATAAACTTAGACATTAAAGAGGCATTATGACATTTTCCATTTTATTCACCATTTCTTTCCTAATAATTCCTAATATTCTGTTTGCTTTTTTGACTGCTGCAGCACTGAACTGATAATTTCAATGTATTGTCCACTATGATGCCTAGATCTTTTTCTTGGGTGGTAGCTCCTAATATGGAACCTAACTACAGCATGGGTTATTTTTCCCTATATGCATCACCTTGCACTTGTCCACATTAAATTTTATCTGCCATTTGGATGCCCAATCTTCCAGTCTTACAAGATCCTCCTGCAATTTATCACAATTCTCTTGTGATTTAACTACTCTGAATAATTTAATTATTTGATTATCTCACTCGTTGTATTCCTTTCCAGATCATTTATAAATATATTGAAAAGCACCAGTCCAAGTACAGATCCATGAGGCACTCCACTATTTACCCTTTTCCACTGAGAAAATTGACCATTTAATCCTACTCTCTGTTTCCTGTCTTTTAACCAGTTTGTAATCCATGAAAGGATGATATTGTTTCCTGTCAATTTTTTGAATAGGTAGATGCAAACTACTTAAAATGAATAATTTGCTCAGATAATTATATGTGTTTCAACACCTATCATGTTCTGTGCCAGCAAAGGTCTTTGTAAAATTGCATAGTATATCGCTCCATGGTGAGACCGCACCTTGAATACTGTGTACAATTCTGGTCGCCGCATCTAAAAAAAGATATATAGTTGCACTGGAAAAGATGCAGTGAAGGATGACCAAAATAATAAAGGGGATAGAACACCTATCCTATGAGGAAAGGCTAAAGGGCTGTTCAGCTTGGAGAAGAGACAGCTGAGGGGGGGATTGACAGAGGTCTTTAAAATCATGAGAGGTCCAGAACAGGTGAATGTGAATTGATTATTTACTCTTTCAGATTATAGAAGGACTAGAGGGCACTCCATGAAGTTAGCATGTGGCACATTTAAGAACATAAGAAATTGCCATGCTGGGTCAGACCAAGGGACCATCAAGCCCAGCATCCTGTTTCCAACAGAGGCCAAACCAGGCCACAAGAACCTGACAGTTACCCAAACACCAAAACTAATCGGAGAAAATGTGTTCACTCAACACACAATTAACCTGGAATTTGTTGCCAGAGGATGTGGTTTGTGCAGCTGGGTTTAAAAATAGGTTTGGATAAGTTCTTGGAGGAGAAGTCCATTAACTGCTGTTAATCAAATTGACTTGGGAATAGCCACTGCTTTTACTGGCATTTGCCATTCTCTTTCTAATAATTCCTAACATACTGTTTGCTTTTTTGATCGCCACAGTACACTGAGCCAACAATTTCAATTGATTATCCACTATTATGCCTAGATCTTTTTCCTTGGTGGGAACTCCTAAGATAGAACCTAACATTGTGTAACTACAGCAAGGGTTATTTTTCCCTATATGCATCACTTTGCACTTGTCCACGTTAAATTTTATCTGCCATTTGGAAGCCCAATCTTCCAGTCTCACAAGTTCCTCCTTCAGTTCATCACAATCCGTTTGAGATTCAATTACTCTGCATAATTTAGTGTTTCCGCAAATTTGATCACCTCACTCGTCTTACCACTATCCAGATCAGTAATAAATATATTTAAATCACCGGTCCAAGTACAGATCCCTGAGGCACTCCACTGTCTACCTTTTTCCACTGTGAAAACTGACCATTTAATCCTGCTCTCTGTAACCTGTCATTTAACCAACTTGCAATCCACAAAAGGCTATCGCCTCCTATTCCATGACTTTTTAGTTTTCTTAGAAACCTCTCATGTGGGACTTTGTCAAATACTTTCTGAAAATCCAAATATACCACATCTACTGGTTCACCTTTGTCCACATGTTTATTCACCCCTTCAAAAAAAATGTTGGAGATTTGTGAGGCAAGAATTCCCTTGGGTTAATCCATGTTGGCTTTGGCCCAACAAGCCATGTCTATCTAAATGTTTTGTGATTTTATTCTTTATAACAGTTTCCATGATGTTTCCTGGCACTGCATTCAGAGAAATGCTTTTCAATCTCATGTGCAAAACTTTACCTAGAATCTTTATATCTGTTTTATCCTTGCCCATCTTATAAGTAATAGAAATAAAGGCATCAGCAATATACCCCAGTGAGTCCCTCCGAACCCCCACATAATTAAATAAATTGAAAAGGATGGGTACCAACTCAGGAAATTATTTTTTTGAACAGATCTAAATGATAGCCATCCAGCCTAGGACACTTACTGCCTCGCAAGGCTTGGACCACCAATTGAATTTCAGACTGAGCTATAGGGGCAGCAAGTTCAACCTGTTGGAGCTCTGGGATTTTAGGAAGATTTAGAGTACCCAGCAACTGCCTAAAATCCTATCTAGGTGACACGTGAGGTCCGCCACCTTCGCACCAGGTAGGCATGTTACCAGGCGATCCTCAAGCCCACCAGCCACCCAACTGTCTACATTCCTAATAATCGAATCACCAACTATGACAGCCGACCTAACCCTTCGCTCCTGGGCAGTAGGCCTTGGGGAGATATCCTCAGTGCGAAAGGACAATGCATCACTTGGAGAGCAGGTCCTTGCTACAGGATTCTTTCCTGCTGCACCTGGTTGGTGCTTTCCCATCATGAGACCCTCTTCCTCCAAGGCAGCACCAGGGCTTCCAGTCTGAAGTTGGGACTTGACTACTATGTCCCTGAAGGTCTCATCTATATACCTCTCTGTCTGCCTCAGCTCCTCCAGGTCTGCCACTCTAGCCTCCAGAGATCGGACTCGTTCTCTGAGAGCCAGGAGCTCTTTGCATCGCATGCACATGTACAACTTCTCACCGGTGGGTAAAAAATCATACATGTGACACTCTATGCAAAAGACTGGGAAGCCCCCCTCTTGCTGCTGGACTGCTGCCTTCTTCTCGTGTCTCTTTTTCCTATTCTTCCTACCTGTTCTAACATATAGTAACATAGTAATGACGACCGAAAGGACCAAATGGTCCATCCAGGCTGCCCAGCAAGCTTCTTATTATAGTATCTGCCATGCTATCTAGGTTACCCCCATGTTTCTCTTTTACTGGGTAATGAGCCTTCTTGAAAATTCAGACAGTGCTGCATGACTTGCTTTGCTTATGGACTTGGACGTAAAAGCAGTCCTGTGCTTTTTCCCTTATGTCTCCACATCAGTACACAAGACAGTAAAAGTCAAGGCTCGTGTTGGTTGAATGTAATACATTTTCCCATCAAAGTGGAGAATGATGTTGCAGTTGTTTCAAAGGGCATCAAGGCTTATTGATTATCGGTAGTAATCCCATGCCTTATGTTAAGAGTAGTAGCTGCTGCTCTGTGCAGGTTATCCCCATGCTTATCAGTGCTTATCAGTTCCCCAGACCGAAAAAGTCGGAGCTGTCATTGGTTTTGTCTGAATCCAATTCCCTTCCCCCCCCCCCCTGCCTTTAAAGTGGATAGCAATGTTGCAGGCTTATTGGTTAAGGGTTGTAATCCCCATACCACTGCACCAGCAAGTTATTTCCTTTCACCCTTTTCTTCATTTCCATCCTCTAGTCTCCAGAACTGAACACAGTACTCCAAGTGAGGCTTCAGCAAGGACCTGTACAAGGGCATTATCACTTCCTTTTTCTTTCTAGTTCTTCCTCTCCCTATGCAGCCCAACATTCTTCTGGCTTTAGCTATCACATTGTCATATTGCTTCACCATCTTCAGATCACCAGACTCTGTTACCCCAAAATGTTTCTCTTGGTTCCCACTTTCATTGTTCCTCCTCCTCTAGCTCTCATTTTTCTCCTGTGCTATCTTCTCAATTTCTCATCCCTTTCTCCTACATTATTTCCCTGGATTCCTTCCCTTCCCCATCTCTCCATCTCCCACCATCACTGGTCCTCTCTCTCCACTTCACCTCTTTCTTTTCCTTCTCTCTCTCCAAACTTTGTTCTTCCTTCCCCTTGCCTTCCTCTTTCCTTTATTCATTCCTTTTTTTTGTTTGCTGTCATCTTCTCTCTCCCCCTATTTTGCTCTCTTTCATCTCTTACTCTACTCTCCGCTCTCTTCCCATCCTCCTCTCCAACCCGCATAAGTTATACCAAATTGCAAAGTGAACTTATTCCCTATGTTCAGTTTGAAAATTATCCTTTCAAAACTACCCGTACAAAAGTCACCTTGTACACAGAAAGCTTTTGGGAAAATTTACATGCATTAAATGTAATCTCCCTCCCCAAGTCTGGCCCTGGAAACCTCATTAAGGTGAATTTTCAAAAGGTGCATGCGTAAAAAAAATAGTACTTACTCACATAAAATAGCATATATGAGAGTATATGATATTTTAAAAACCTCAACATACACATGTAAATCAGAATCTGTTGGTAAATTTACACATGTAGAAAAGGGGCAGGTCAGGGGCATTCCAAGGAAAGGCCAGTTTTTTACATGAGCAAGTTGCTATTTACAAGCAATGTATGCATATAAATGTGGCAGCTTTCTTGCATATATGTACTGCAGCTCAATATTATGAGTAAGTGATCGTAAGCATCTTAAAAGTGAAAAAATGACTGGGTTGAGGGTCTGAGTGAAATGGGGGATTTCAGGCCAAAAAGCCAGGAGGATCTTCATGAACTGCAAGTGGACTGGGTGAACTGGTAGACTAGTTGGTAAAACTGGTTATTTCATTGCTGCTCACATGTTAAAAACTCTTCTGACTTATGCATGTAAAAGCCGACTTGAGTGGGGTAAAAGCATCTAATTAACACAAGTAAAATCTATTTGTGTATTCCTTTCAAATCTGAAGTACAAATACATGATTATGTCATTTGCACACACACTTATCAGACTAAATTCCGACTTATTTGGCAAATTTGAACTTATCCGGATAAGTAGCATTTTTTTCAGACTTATCCAGCTGTCTTATATACCTGGATAAGTCAAAAAAGCACAACTTATATGGATGAGTAGTGCTTTTCTCACTTATCAGGCTAAATACCGCTACTTAGTTGAATAAGTCCAAACTTCCGCAGCTCGTGGTTTTTACATATGTGAGCATTTGTGCACGTAAATGTACTTGTATTTTACAACCTTCACATATCATATCCACGTAGGATATAAAATACAGTAATACATTTCTGTGCACCCATATACACTCGTAAATGGATGCACACGAGCAATTTTGAAAGTTTTCATCTTAACTGGATAAATGTATGCACATAAAGACATCGAGTAAGCAGTTTTATCCCAGGACAAACAGGATGCTAGTCCTCACATATGAGTGACATCAGTAATGGAGCCCTATGTACGGAAAACTTCTTTAAAAGTTTCTATGAAACTTTTGACTGGCACCAGAGTGCCTACTGAGCATGCCCAGCATGCCATGATATTCCCTGCCACAGGGGTCTCCCTTCAGTCTTCTTTTTTCCATGAAGCAGTTAGCCTCGCGGTCTCTAGGAGTCCTGTGGAAAATCTCCACAACTTTAACTTTAACAAAAAGTTTAGAAAACTTCAGCCGCAAAGGGTCTCCCCTTAGTACACCGTCGTGGTAAGTTTTTTGATTTTTCTCGCGGTTCCATTCCGTTTTGACAACTTTGTTGTCCCTGGTCATTGGTCGTCGACGGCTGTCCGGCCCAAAATGGCTTCAGGTTTCAAAAAGTGCCCCAAGTGCACCAGGAACATGTCCATTTCGGACCCTCACCAGGATTGTGTCCTCGGTCTTGGTGAATCCCATGATGTTAGGGCTTGTCCCTTATGTGCAACCATGACATTGAAGGGCCGTCGTCTCCGACTGGAGAAAATGGAGCAATTGTTTAAAATACAGCTTTTGTCAGCACCATCTACTTCAACACAATCGTCTCCGGCTGGGTTGATTCGAAAAGTCGTGTTGAAAAAGCGTCTACCAGGTGAGTCGGGAGATGCTCCTTTTTCCTCCCCCTCTCCCTCGTCCAGGGCATCGACATCGGGTAGTGAAAAAGCCCGCGAAAAGGAGAAGCATCGCCATCGTAGGCCGCATGCGGCATCTACTGTCTCGATTCCCGGCGAGCCATCGACGGAAAGCGGTGTAACAGCTAAGAAACCTCGGCTTCAGGATCAGGCTTCGGAGCCGTCGACAGAGCGATCCCCGCCGATTCCGGCCTCCTCAGGGCACCACAACCATCGATGCCGCCGTTTCCTGCGCATGGACCGCCGATGCCGTCGATACCCATCCGGTTACCGACACCGATAAAACCATCGATGCCAGGTCAAGAATCCTCCATTTTTCAACCATTAATGGATAAATTAGACACCTTAATCCAGGTTTTTTCTACTTCACCTCACGGTTTGGATCCAGATACAATTCCAGAACCGGTACCTGGTCCATCTGGTGTTATCCAACCTATGAGACCACATACACCACAATCTGAGGTTCCTTTCAAACCTCTTAGACCATCAGGTCACCCAGTGGATACTGGTACTGACTCGGGACGATATCTCATCTGAGGAAGATATTTTATCTCAACCTTCACCGCCAGAAGACAGAAGGAAATCACCCCCGGAAGATCTTTCCTTCTCTAACTTCATTAAAGAGATGTCTGACACTATTCCATTCTCACTTCTTTCTGAACTAGACACTAGGCAGAAGACCTTGGAGGTACTTCAGTTCGTGGATCCTCCTAAAGAGATATTAGCTATTCCAGTACATGAAGTCCAGCAAGAGCTGATGTACCGGATGTGGGAACACCCTGGCTCAGTGGCAGCAGTTAACAAATGAGCAGATGCCACATATCTCGTCCAACCCATACCCGGTTTTCAAAAATCTCAACTGCCACACCAGTCTGTAGTGGTTGAATCAGCCCAGAAAAAAGCTAAGAGACTGAAACAACATGCTTCCACGCCTCCAGGCAAAGACAGTCGTTTCCTAGACAGTTTATGAAGAAAGATTTTTCAAGGAGCAATGCTGGTCTCAAGGATAAACTCCTATCAATTATTCATGAACCAGTATCAGCGTGACCTGTGGAAACAGGTAGAAGTTCTTGCTCAGGAACTTCCAGACCAATTTCAAGAGGGTTTCTTCCGTCTTGTGCATAAGGGCCTAGAGGCAGGCAAGCACGAGGTGAGAGCCACGTATGATAGTTTCGAGACGGCCTCCCGTTTATCAGCCTCCGGTATCACGGCTCGGAGATGGGCCTGGTTAAAATCCTCTGAACTAAGGCCAGAAGTGCAAGAAAGGTTAGCAGACCTACCTTGTCTAGGTGAAAACCTTTTTGGAGACAAGGTCAAAGAGGCAGTGGCGACCATAAAAGACCACACAGAAACCCTAAAACAATTGTCTCAACTTCCTCAGGAGACACATCAAACTTCTAGGAGGCCTCCTAGAAGAGAAGTAAGGAAACCATATTATCGTCCTCGACGTTACTACCCTCCTGCTACCAGAGCGAGACAACCACGCCCCACTCAGCGTTCTCAGGTTCGACAGAGGCCTACTAGGCCCCAGCAGCCTGCTCCAACTACATCCACATCCGGCTTTTGAAAACCAGCCAGAGAGCAGAAGCCCTTCTCAAAATCCTCTTCCACACTTACCAGTCGGAGGTCGAATAGCTTATTACCATCATACTTGGACCTCCATCACAACAGACCAATGGGTACTCTCCATTACAGCTCAAGGGTACCGATTGGATTTCCTCACTGTACCAAACGAAAATCCTCCTCTTTCATCTTGGACAGTGAATCATCACTCCACAATCCTGCAAGCAGAATTATCCACCCTTCTGAGAGCCAGGGCCATAGAACCAGTTCCCAGGCCTCAGTGGGGCAGAGGATTCTACTCCCGATATTTCCTCATTCCAAAGAAAACCGGGGGCCTCTGTCCTATCCTGGACCTCAGAAATCTCAACAAATTTCTAAAAAAAGAAAAATTCAGGATGGTATCGTTAGGCACCATGCTACCTCTTCTTCAAAAAGGAGATTGGCTCTGCTCTCTGGATCTTCAAGACGCCTACGCTCACATTCCCATCTTTCCTCCTCATCGACAGTACCTGCGATTTCTGGTCGAAGGACAACACTTCCAATACCGAGTGCTGCCATTCGGCCTAGCCTCAGCACCTCGAGTGTTCACAAAGTGTCTTGCAGTAGCGGTGGCACATCTTCACAACAAAGAGTGCATGTATTCCCTTACTTGGACGACTGGCTCATCAGGAGTCAAACGCAAAGCGGAGCTCTCAGTTCCCTCCAGCTCACAATAACTTTGCTTCACTCCTTGGGATTTCTCATCAATTACGAAAAATCCCACATGTGCGAGCGGATATCGTATTTTATAACACATGTGCGCGTGTTATAAAATAGCAATGTCCATGTGAGGATGCCAGGGACCTTGCACACATGGACGTGCATGCGTGGGTCTTAAAATTGACCCCTAATGTTCCTGGCACTCATCTCACGATTCGTTTGTTTTCAAGATCTGACTGTCAGACTTCATTTGTAGTATACTACATTATCTGTTCTTGCAATAAACTTTATATTGGTAAAACAAAGAAAAAAATAAAAACTAGACTTACAGAACACAAAGGTTGTATAAAAAAACAAGAAAATTTAAGCTCCTTTAGTAGCCCATTGTTTGAAATTCCATCACACATTTTATGATTTAAAGTGGTGCATTTTGGAGCATATTCCGCCACATCCGCGTGGAGAACTTTATTTACTTACTCGTGAACAATTTTAGATTTTCAAGTTGAACACAATGGCTCTGTTGGGGCTCAATTTTAGACCTTCATTGGTATTCAATTGTTTAATTAAAAATTGGTTGAAATTATTTTCATTTAATGTCTCTTTATATAGAAACATAGAAATGACGGCCGAAGAAGACCATACGGCCCATCCAGTCTGCCCAGCAAGCTTTCGCCCTTTTTTTTTCTCTCACATACGTATCTGTTTCTCTTGGCTCTTAGTAACCTTTTTTATTCTATTTCCCTTCCACCCCCACCTTTGATGTAGAGAGCAGTGTTGGAACTGCATCTAAGTGAAATAGCTTAATTAGGGGTATTAACCACCGCAATAAGCAAGCTATACCCATGCTTATCTGTTTATCCAGACTATGTAATTCAGTCCTTGTTGGTTGTTGCCTGAATATAGATCCACCTTTCTTCATTCCCCCCTGCCGTTGAAGCAGAGAGCCATGCTGGCTATGAAAAAAATGGTCTCGAACTTCCGGTTTCAGTATGGCATCAGACCAGTTATAGCCACTGTAGCAAGTAAGTCCTGCAGCGTTCGTGTTACTCTATGCACCACTGCAGTCTTTTGCTATATAGCATTTATTGTTTCCTTTTGTTTTTCAGAAGACTTCTTGCACAATATTTCCTAGCACGATGTTAAATGATGTTTAAAGTTCTTGTCTCTATTGGCCCCCCCGATGCAGTTATCGAAACACAGCCGGTATCGGGGTCTTTCGCTGGACTCCTAGAGATAAGTTCTAGTATAAAATCTATTTGCCTTTTAGGCATACTTTAATGTTAAAGTTTTATTTGCAGAAGAAAAAAACAAAAAAAGTGCTATTTCAAAGACATTGTACCATAGCCGATGAATACATGTAAGGCAATGAAGGCATTATATTTGCCGGTAGTGCCTATAATGACTGGCTATTGGTACTTTTCTAAATTTTGTGTGGAGGGTTCTTTTGATTTATATAGTTTTAAACCTTTTTACTCTCTTTACTCTTGACACTGGTTATTCTATCAGAACTGTGGCTGTGTCATTAGTCCATCTAAAATTAGCCTCTTTTAAAATTTACATGGCTGCATATTTAGTTCCCATTATTTTTTAGACCCTACTCTTCAAGTGACAGTACGTTTGTTCCATCTGTTTTCCAGGGTCTCTTTGACTCCATCCCACCAGAGCCTATTTATATTAATCCATGTTGTCTTCTATATAGATTTTTGCAAAAAGGAAAAACATAACGGGTTTCTTTCTACAAAAGCATGTTCTTTACCTATTGTATTCCATTGCTATTTTCTTGTCGAAGGTACCGTTAGCTAGGAATTTACAGTTAAGTGGATTATTCATTCCACTTATCTATAAGGAAAACTAAGTTGCTTACCTGTAATAATTGTTCTCGTTCAACAGCAAGGTAATCAGCCACGCATACCCTCCCATGTCCCCTTTTAGAATTGGATTTTGTTTTAAGTTATTAAATAGAATTGTAAAGCAGTGGTAGGGCAGGAAGTTCAGTGCATGTAAAAAAAAAACTTTCTAGGCTTTTGTACAGCTTTCGAAGTAACGATCTATGTCATTTCTTCTTATATGGCTGGTTGACTTGCTTTTCACAGAGGATGATCGTTACAGTCGAGTAACTTTGTTTTACTTAACGCTGTCTGAAGGTACATTCAAATTAGCTTTTTGTTTCTTTATTAACACAAACAATATATGGTATATTTGGTTAATATAAGTCAAACTGGTATAGTGGTGGAAGGAATTTAATAAGTGGCTTAATGCAGTCTTCATTGTCAGTGTTTTCGACTTAAGCAGCAGTCCATGAATAGAGGTCTGTCACCAGTTAATTTTCTAAGTTCCAAGTTATATGCTTCAGTCCAAAGACAAGAGCATCCAAGAGAGCTTAAGGGTCATTGTTCAGGAGATAGAGTTCTTATCTAGAGAAGCTTACCACTTTTTTTTAAACCTAAAGGAATTGGTAAAAGGATTAAAACCAACCATTTCAGTGGTTTTCATTCCTTTTCAACTGTCTTTTATTTTGCAAAACTCCTGTAGACTGCTCAATTTCCAGAACACACAGCTTGTTTGTTAACATGAATTTTCCATTTTCTGAATTCAAAATACACATGTACATTTGTGCTACTTTATCCAAAGTAGACTTAACATTTGCAGCACTTTTTGAAGATATATTTGTAGTGTTTTAAATCCGTGCTTGTGTTAAACAGCCTAGAGGAAATAATTAGGGATGTGCACAGGAAAACTTGTATTTATTTGTTTCATTTTTCTTGGGAGATTTTTGTTGCTTTTTCAGATTTAATATATTGTGTAAAATGTGTTTTTATGCTTGTAACACACAATTCTGTGCACCTAAGAAATGTATGCACATAAAGTAAAGAAACAAAACCATTGCACAATCCTAAAAATATTAGCATTTCAAGATAGCAATTAGTTATTATTATAGACCAAAGAGTGAAGGAGTAACTTGATGAAAAATCTGCCTGTGAAGCCTTAGATTTATTTGCAGGAATGCTATAGAAAAATGCCATTGATGAGGCAATCACACTTTAGATACAACTGGCTCTATAGTTCCCCTGTGATTTCTTGTCCCTCTGCTTGATGAATAATTTCCCTGCCACTTATGCTAGCCACCTGATTATTAAATGGAGTGCATGCATAATTTATGTGCCTCTGTTTCAGTTCCTCTCATTTTTAATTAACATGAACATCAAGGCACAGAAAAGTGCATGGGTTTTCCTGTTACCATAAGTAAAACATTTTACAAATACAAGATGGCCAAAAAGCTTGTAGACTCATTGGTTGCTATGCAGGTTTTAGCTATCAAAAAATGTATGCTGCTTAATGTTTGGTTTTTCAGGAAAAATATTCTTTGTTTTTTGTTTTGTTTTTTTTAGTTTATTGCTTCTAATAATCATGCTGTGAGTTTCAGGTGATTCAATCAAAAATAGTATAGTATTGTACTTAATATGATTATTCTAGGTTGGTGTATGCAGTGTTTGGCAAGCTTAGTATTTTTAACCCTTTCAAGCAGAGTGTAAAGGGTCAAAATGTATTTCAGAATGTAATAGGTAATAACTCTCCAATTCAAGAATACATTTTATTATTAAAACTAGCTCCATCTGCAATACTACCTTCAAACATTACAGCAGGTTAATTTGAAGGATGATTTTCCAGATAAGCTTGAGGATTTCTTTTAAATAGAGAAGCGAGAAAAACTTGGAATATCACACATACGGAAATCTTTAGCTAGTTTGGGGAGCACCACAGCTATTTGTGATGGCTTACTAAGCAAATGGAGGAGCGATCTGCCTAGTTGTTCATGTTAATAAAGAATGACAGGAATTAAAACAGAGGCACATAAATTATGCTTGTATTCCATTTATTTAAACAGGTGGTTAGCATAAGTGGCAGGGAAGCTATTCATCAAGCAGAGGGACAAGAAATCACAGGGGAACTACAGAGCCAGTTGTATCTAAAGTGTGACTGCCTCATCAATGGCATTTTTCTATAGCATTCCTGCAAATAAATCTAAGGCTTCACAGGCAGATTTTACAACATAAGAACATAAGAAAATGCCATACTGGGTCAGACCAAGGGTCCATCAAGCCCAGCATCCTGTTTCCAACAGTGGCCCATCCAGGCCATAAGAACCTGGCAAGTACCCAAAAACTAAGTCAATTCCATGTTACCGTTGCTAATAATAACAGTGGCTATTCTCTAAGGGGTAGATTTTCAAAGGGGTACACGCGTAAGATATGCGCGTACCCCCCGAAAACCTACCCCAAACCCCCTCTGCGCGCGCCGAGCCTATTTTGCATAGGCTTGGCAGTGCACGCAAGCCCCGGGATGCGCGTAAGTCCCGGGGCTTGCATGGGGGGGGGCGTGTCGGGAGTGACGTGGCGTTTCGGGGGCGTGTCGGGAGTGACGCGTTTCGGGGGCGTGTCCGGGGCGTGGTTCCGGCCAGGGGACGTTCAGGGGGCGTGGCAGCGGCCCCCTGACCGGAATATGGAGCGCGGCAGCCGGCCCGGCGCGCGCAAAGTTACGCCTGTTTCGAGCAGGTGTAACTTTCGTGATAGAGGTGGGGGGAGGTTAGATAGGGCCAGGGGGTGGGTTAGGTAGGGGAAGGTGGGGGGAGGGCGAAGGAAAGTTCCCTCCGAGGCAGGCTGCGCGGCTTGGCACACGCAGGCTGCCGATTTTGGGCAGCCTTGTGCGCGCCGAACCCGGATTTCTATTGAAATCCCGTGTACTCTTGTTCGCGCCTGGTGTGCGAACAAAAGTACGCGTATGCACAGATTTATAAAATCTGCCCCTAAGTGAACTTAATAGCAGGTAATGGACTTCTCTTCCTTCTCATCATTACTCCTTCACTCATTGGTCGATAATTAGATAGCTCACAATTGTCTCAGGCCTTTATGCAGATACCTGGGCTGTCAGACAAAGTCAGACAAAGTAAATTTGAGAGTTGCAGTATAAATTTCTGTCTAGAGCTTACTTACCCTCCTCCCCCCCCCCCCATAGACTTTTTAAGGCAGTGTTTTTGGAATCTGACTTTTGTACCAAATGTCAGCAGGCTAGAGAAACTCTGGGTCATTACTTCTGGTCTTATCTCATAATACATAGTTTCTGGGGAAAAATTTATAAGTACTTAACCTTCTTATTAGGTTAACCTGATGGGAGTTTATTTGATGTGGCTATGTCTTTCGGGGTGAGGGGGAAGGGATCTACTCTCCTGCTTTGAAAGGCGTGCTTGCTGGGGAAAAAGGCAATTCTATCAAGTGTTGTGTGAACAATCACCATCCTCGTTCTGGAGAAACAAGCTGCAAGGCTCTCTCTTCCAGAGAGATAATTTTCAAATAGCCTACATAGCAGTGAAGTCTACATTTTGCATGTAGACTTTACTGAGTAGAGATGACCTCATAATGCACATATTCACTTGTGTAGTACATCTCTTCAGAGGGTATAACTTATGCATGTATACATACATGCATATTTTTTAAAATAAAAAAAAATGCTCATAATTACTGCCTCCATCCCAACGCCACTCTGCAGAACGCACCTCCTTAGGCACTTGGAACTAACTGGATTCCATGTGTACTTTGCATGCACTGAGTCTGGGTCAATTTTAGAATATAATAAATGAGTCAAAGATTTCTCACCATATATTGAAAACACTTGTACATTCATTTATTATTATTGCTTTCCAGTAGCGCTGGAAAATCTTGAATGACATTGTTTTTTGAAATGTTGATCGTGACGTTTTCATGCGAATGATGAGTAATCTTTCATAGTGAGTGTAACACTGGACTGCTATTTGTTACGTGGAGACTTAAGAAATGAAAGTTTAGTGGGGAGAGATCTGAGTCCAATTGTGAGATCTTAAGCTTTATACTTGATTGGAGTTATTAAAAGATATATACGTTTCCCCTGATGAAGCCCAAGTGAGCTAAACGGGGGTCCCTTGTAGGGAATGTGAATACGGGAACGTGAATAGTATCGGGAACCAGAACATGAGATTATGAATAAACATCAGGAACGTTGATAACATCGGGCATGTAAACAACATTGGGAATGTGAATACAGGAAGGTGATCGCCATCGGTTGTGTGAATATGGGATTGTGAATAAATACCGGGAGTGTTGAGAACATTGGGGTTGTGAATATTACCAGTCATTTGATTACAAAAAGAAAGAAAAGGAGGAGATATATATGAAAAGGACAGTGAGGTTCATATAAACATCATTAGGGGAATGTGAATTTCTTTGAATGTTAACCTTATTGGGTATGTGAATATCAGCATTTATTTGAAGCAAAGACATTGACATGTATGAAAAGGTACAGATATATATGAATGAATATTACTGTTTAGTTATACAAGAACTTTACTATGCTGTAGTTATTTATATTTTGTTTATCATTTAGACGCATTTTGATGTTATAATGACGTTTTGTGAATCGTTTATGAGAGACTGGTTTCTGATGTGATATTCTCTCGTTTTGATTGGTATAACTGACATTTTTGGAAACTAGTATTTTTATGGAATGAATGAGGAGTGAGTGAGTTTGGATTTTATTTTTTGTATTTTTCAATGAAGCAATAATAATAAATGAATGTACCAGTATTTGCAATATATGGTGAGAATTTTATGACTCATTCATTATATTAGTTTTTTATTTGGTTTTTGAGAGTGATATGTAATTCCACCCAAATTCATTTGTCAATTTTAGAATAGCCATTTCCTCACTTAAAATTGGGTTTTGTACTCATAAATGGTTTTGAAAACCATTGTTTAAGCATAAATGGTTTTTGAAAACCATTGTTTAAGCATCCTCACACTCTCCTTCCCAGTCCCACTCCCATTTTTCTGTATTATTGGATGTTTGCTCATGCAATAGCACATGCAGCTATCAATAGTGTGTACTAGCATCCAGTAATGTGCATTGTTGGTCCTTGAATGCGTTAATTTCTTCCCAGATCAGTGAAAAATGAGCAAATGCACATATACTTTGAATTTAAATTTCTTCCAGACTATCCAATCCACCTTTCCCGTTTTTGTTGCTTCATGGTGAAGACATGAAAAGGCACAGAATCCACCTTCAGCAACTTCCTAAATGCCCTTGAAAGTGGTTATTGTTAGCATGACAGACAAAGTGACCAACACACAAATGCTAAGTGATATTCTGTAGAAAATATTCAAATTGGATATTAAGAACATAAGAACATGCCATACTGGGTCAGACCAAGGGTCCATCAAGCCCAGCATCCTGTTTCCAACAGTGGCTAATCCAGGCCATAAGAACCTGGCAAGTACCCAAAAACTTAGTCTATTCCATGTTACCATTGCTAATGGCAGTGGCTATTCTCTAAGTGAACTTAATAGCAGGTAATGGACTTCTCCTCCAAGAACTTATCCAATCCTTTTTTAAACACAGCTATACTAACTGCACTAACCACATCCTCTGTCAACAAATTCCAGAGTTTAATTGTGCGTTGAGTAAAAAAAGAACTTTCTCCGATTAGTTTTAAATGTGCCACATGCTAACTTCATGGAGTGCCCCCTAGTCTTTCTATTATCCGATGATCGAACAAGGTCCATATAATGCTTGTAGCTTTCCTATGCTATCACTTCATGACTCAATTCCCCACTCTAAAATAAACTTTGTGAAAATTTTTGCGTGATGTGTTTGTAAACCTGCAGTCATAATGTTATATGCATTAGTCAAATGGATAGGACACAGTTTGGCCATTCAGTGACTTTGATCTTGAATCATCCATTTGAGCCTGGAAAGAAGTTGTGGGAAATAGTAATTTAGTAAGGCCAACAAATAATTTGTTGTTCAGAACTGGAGCAGAAGATTGCAGGAAGTTGTATAGTAATGCACTTGGTATATAATGAAGCATTTTTCCTGATTATCCCTTTTTGAACCTTCAGAGTTGCTTGGGTGACATAGATTCCCAATAGAAAAAGGCTTTGAATCCAACCCAAACAGGTACATAGAAACCTTGAAAGCAAAAAAGAACAATATAGCCCAGCTAGTATACCTATATAACTGTCAGGTGGCTCAGAGATAATGCTCCTGCCTCTCATCCCAGGAGTCTACTGCTTCAAGCTCATTTGCCCTGAAATTTCTGAAAGAACTTAAAACTGAAATTTCAGACCTATTAGTAAAAATTTATAAACTATCATTAAAATTGTCCATTGTACCTGAAGACTGGAGGGTGGCCAATATAACCCCAATATTTGAAAAGGGCTTCAGCGGTGATGCAGAAAACAGACCAGTGAGCCATGCCAGGAAAAAAATAGTGGAAACTATTCTAAAGATCAAAATCTCAGAACATATAGTTAGATGTGGTTTATCGGGACCCAGCCAGCATGGATTTACCCAAGGGAAATCTTACTTCACAAATCTCTTACAGTTTTTTGAAGGGGTTAATAAACATGTGGATAAAGGTGAACTGGTAGATGTAGTGTGTTTGGATTTCCAAAAGGTTTTTGATAAATTGCCTCATAAGAGGCTTCTAAGAAAATTCATGGGAAAGGAGGCGATGTCTTCATGGATTACAAACTGGTTAAAAGACAGGAAACAGAGAGTAGGGTTAAATGGTCAATTTTCTCAGTGGAAAAGGGTAAACAGTGGAGTACCTCAGGGATCTGTACTTGGACCAGTGCTTTTCAATATGGGCAAACAAGCATCAGGGTAACTTGCTTGATGCGGCGGTTACTACCCTTAACAATTAAACCTTATGCTCACCTTTGATGCACCTCCAACATTACTCTCTGCCTCAATGACAGGGGATGGCAGGAAATTTAATCAAAGCAATCACAGAAATGACTCTCAAAATATGTTTAGGGTAGTGGTGACAGTAAAAACAATAAACCACAAAAATAACTGTTCAACCACAATAGTTATAGAATAGGTAACAAACACCAATGGTGAAAAATATTTTTTATCTTATTGAACAGACCTCATATGTAGGCATATAATATGCTAATTAGCATGAATGATCATACCCCAAGTGATATAATCATAGGTCTTAGGATGAGTATTTTTTGACAGCTTTGCTTAGTGAAACAGTCCAGAATACCAAAGAGAAATCTCAATAATGCTAAATAGTCTCAATAATTATTGATGATCACATTCATACTCAATAGTTCAATATATCCAATCTTCACTTGATATTTCTTTGAAGAGAAAATCCCAATTTCATAATTGTAACTATTTTAAACTTGGCTTTATGCGACGCGAAGAAAAGCCGTGCTCATCGAGTGAGGCTTAGGTGGAAGATGCCCGACACAGTATCCGTGTTTCAGCTATGCATTCATCGGGGGCCGAAATTTGATGTTCAGTGTGGCTTGTCGGCTTGCCGGTAATGGGTTCAAATCCCATTGCTGCTCCTTGTGACCTAGGGAAAGTCACTTTACTCTCCATTGCCTCGGGTAAGAATTTATGGACCTATATACTCCCATTGTTTGTCTACAGGAAAAATGGTTAGTAAATCGGGCCCTTAAATTGTGAGCCCTCTGGGGACAGGGAAGTACTTATAGTTCCTGAATGTAACTCGTCTTGAACTACCAATGAAAAGGCATCAGCCCAAATATATAATACATAAAGCGTTGAGGTTTATTATTTATGGTTTAAATATGTTGAATGACTGGTCTGAAGCTGAGAATTATTATAGGATGTTTGTTTATGTATCAAAATTAACTTTAAGTACTATCTACTAAATTAACCCTTTACATTAAAAAGCTATTGAAAAAAATGTTCACCACCCTAGAAGAAGATTTTATATTCCTTCCACTGATTTTTTTTAAGGTTATGTTAAGAATGCTGTTCTGCTTCCTTTGTTCCTCACAGGACGCTTGCATTGTTCCTGGACATTTCTCCAAATTTGTGCCTGGAGATGTGTAGAAAAACTCAAAGCAGTAACATGTCAACCAAGTTCTCGTTCAGTGGACTTTGTATATTTTACCCAGTGAATCGGGGGAAAATTCAACTAGATCTCGTTTGTAGATTTGATGTGCATTTGCCAATTTAGAGGACTCTGCATTAAATCTGCCTTTTACAGACCTTGCAAACTGGTCAAATCTGCTCCAACTTGCATAGAAATTAACCATTTCAAGGAATTCATCTACAATTTATTTGAATTTACTAAATTAATTTGATTAACCTACCAGCAGGTAGTGATTGATATGGCAGTTAGATTAGGAAGACAAATACATAGTCATGCATTTGGGGTGCAGAAATTCAAGGGAGCCGAACTCAATGTGGGTTGAAAAACTGATAATGCACCAACCAAGAGAAGATGCCTCAAGGTGATAAGTTTTATAATCTCAAGATAGCAAAACAGTTAATAAGGAGACCGTCATGGCGTGTGAGCCTTTGACTCTTGTGTGGCTGACACAGCTTAGCAGGCAAACCCACTAGGCCCGCAACAACAGCAGGCAGACTCACTCCAACTGGGACAAGGTTGTAGGCTTCACCTGTACCAGCCTCTTCCCCCACAGGTTGAGCCCTTTAGGGTGACCAACTGCCAGGTTTATGACCGGACAGCTCGGTTTTGCAGCCTGTTGTACAGTGTCCGGTTACACTGTAAAACCCAGCCAGGCAGGGCTAGGGGCCAATCAGTGGTGGCAGCCTGGCAGCACTTCTGCCTGTTTTCAGGCTCAGTTTGACTCTTCTCCTCTGCCTCTCCCATAGCTTTGCCACACCTGTTGCTACTTCATGGTATCCTCCTGGGAGTCCCCTAGGAAGAGGTGAGTCGAACTGAGCCCCAAAGACAGGCAGGCGGAATCTGCCTAGGAAAAAATCAATCCTTGATTTGAAAGGAAAAAAGGTGGTGGGGGTGGGTTTGGTGGCGGAGGCTGGAAGGCTCCACCCCCCCCTCCCCCCCCCCCTAATATCCGGTCCTACTCCATAGAAAAGTTGCAGTCTTAGAGCCCTAGGGTTCTGAGACTGGTAAATGAGAGTCCAGAGATGAGCAAGTAGTCAAAGGTCAGGGTAGGAGGATATCAGGCGGTGTCGGTGTATAGGCAATGGTCGGGGCAGGCAGAGATCAGGCGGTGTTAGTATCCAGGCAATGGTCAGGGCAGGTGGAAATCAGGCAGAGACAATATCCAGACTAAGATCAGGCACAAGAGAGCAATCCAGAGGGCAGATAGGAACAGGAATGGTGCAAAGTCAGGAAGTGCTGGAGCAAGGCAGAGGCTGGTGAAACAAGAATGAGGCAAAAGGTAGGGCGAGCAGGAGCAAGGTACCAGGAGCAGGGCCAGTACAAGTTTTTTTGCTTCCCTGTGCAAAATATTACTGTACTGCCTGCCCCCCCAATTCATTCAGTGCCTTTCCTGGCCCCTATCAAATAATGCCCAGCTCCATCCTGCAATCTATATTTTTCAAAATTGACAACCCCCCTCCCCCGCCCAGAACTCATGGATAAGGAAGTGTATTAGGTACACTAGGCAAGCCTTACATCCATGCACACAGGCCACCCACCCCCACACACCCCCACACCCTTTACAGACACACACAATTAAATTATGCATTTATAACAAATTTTACATGGAAAAGAGCATTCAAGTGTACAGTCTTCTGAGGCAACAATTTTACTTACAACATGCATATTATATTTACATGCGCTCCTGTGGTGCCAACCAGAAAACTCTGCTCCTATGGAATTAGACTTTTTGTAATGCATATTGGATGTGAGCTTGGCCCTCAGAAAGCCATGAACAAACAGAATTACCATTACAATATAGTAAACCTCCCATATCAAAACAACCCTAACAATATACCGTATTTTTCGCTCCATAAGACGCACCTGACCATAAGACGCACCTAGGATTCAGAGGGGGAAAATTAAAAAAAAAAAAAAAAAAATTGTGCTAAACCGGCTCTGCATCTGGGCGTCTTATGGAGCAAATTAGGGGAGTGCATAGCTTTTTTTTTTTCTCCCCATTTTGTTTTCGGGTCTGGGGAGGGCCATTTCAGTCCACTCCCCAGATCAGAAAACTTTTTTCTCTGGGAACCCCCCCCCAAAAAAAAACCCCATCCCACACTTTAAATTAACAACCCCCACCCTCCTGACTCCCCCAAGACCTGCCGCCTTAATTTACCACAACCCCCCCCCAAGACCTGCCGACTTAATTTACCGCGACCCCCCCAAGACCTGCCGACTTAATTTACAGCAACCCCCCACCCTCCTGACCCCCCCAAGACCTGCCGACTTAATTTACCGCAACCCCCCCAAGACCTGCCGACTTAATTTACAGCAACCCCCCACCCTCCTGACCCCCCCAAGACCTGCCGACTTAATTTACCGCAACCCCCCACCCTCCTGACCCCCCCAAGACCTGCCAAACGTCCCTGGTGGTCCAGCGGGGGTCCAGGAGCGGTCCGGGAACGATCTCCTGGGCGTGGGCCGTCGGCTGCCAGTAATCAAAATGGCGCCGACGGCCCTTTGCCCTCACTATGTCACTGGGACCGACCGGTCGGTCCCAGTGACATACTGAGGGCAAAGGGCCGTCGGCGCCATTTTGATTACTGGCAGCCGACGGCCCACGCCCAGGAGATCGTTCCCGGACCGCTCCTGGACCCCCGCTGGACCACCAGGGACGTTTGGCAGGTCTTGGGGGGGTCAGGAGGGTGGGGGGTTGCGGTAAATTAAGTCGGCAGGTCTTGGGGGGGTTGTGGTAAATTAAGTCGGCAGGTCTTGGGGGGGTCAGGAGGGTGGGGGGTTGCGGTAAACTAAGTCGGCAGGTCTTGGGGGAGTCAGGGGGGGGTTGTTGTTAGATTTTTGTTTGTTTTTTTATATTCGCTCCATAAGACGCACATACATTTTCCCCCCACTTTTGGGGGAAAAAAAGTGCGTCTTATGGAGCGAAAAATACGGTATATAAAAGGCAACACTGCACGTATTACACCAGGCCCTAGAACACCAATAAAAGCTCTTATTAGGAAACCAGGCTGTTATAGATCCCTACACAGAAATTGCATGCTGGCAAAATACCTTACCTCGGTCACATATGCAGAACACAGAGAGATTCTGATCCAATACAGAATATAGAGATCAGAAAGTATAAAAAAGAAATGTGATGAGAAGAACTGAACTGCACCCACAGCAAGCCAGCCTCTACATGCAGAGCATCAATGGAAAAATAGAAACATTATCATTCTTCAGAAAACATGAAATAAAATCAAGAAATATAAAACTTTAATCATAATAAGTCATTCATAAAAAGAATATTTCAAACCAGTTAATGAATAGAATATTGAAAATTTCCCAAACATCTAAAAAAAAATAAAAAAGCTGATGAATAAAAAATCCAATTAAAAATGTTATATTCCCCCCCCCCCCCCAAAAAAAAATAATTTCAAAAGAGCAGAATCATCAAATTACATCCAATAATTAAAACTAATAAGGATTTTAAAATCTGCTTTCCATACCTGGGATCTGATTTCCAGTCACCCTGAGATTGTCATGGATTGGGAGAGGTAGGGCCGCATAAATTTTATCTTGTCTCTCACACACATGCACAATAACACATTCAATCTCTCACACACTCCCTCTCTCTAACATACATAGGCTGCCTCACCCTCACAGATACATTGTGTGTATGCGTGTTTGCGTGCCTTTAAGAACCTATATTTGACACATAGGCTCTCACAGGCACACAAATATCCACAAACACACAAGATGTTACACAGAAACATTCACAGACACACAGGTTCTCACACACATACACAGAAGGTCTCACACAGACACACACAGAGACTCACAGACACAGAGAGGCTTTCACTCATTCACACATACATACAAGCTCACATACACACACACACACATGGTCTCCTGTTCTCATGGGGCCATGGTGGGATGAACTCCAACACGGCCCTGTGGGTCTCCTGCTGTCTTCGGGCCACGGTGCCGCGGGCCTCCTGCAGTCTTTGGGCAGTACGCCTCACCGATCTTCCTGATTGGGGGGGGGGGGGGGGGAGGGAACGAAGCTGTGCATAGGAGTGCATGCACACAGCTTCTGCTCACTTCCCCCCTCCAAGCAGGAAGATCGCTGGGGTGTATGGCCCAAAGATAGCAGGAGGCCCATGTTCTCTTCTTCTTCGGCCGCCAGCTGGTTAGGCTCTGCCGATGGCTCGTGGCCTTTCCTGCTGCTGCCAGCCCGCCGCCTCCATGGGTAGGCCACTCCTTGCAAATGCATGGAATGTACATCCAGTCACACCAGGCCTGACCAGGAGGACACGCAACATACCCTGCAATCACAGCATGGTATCTGTTGCTGAGGCACCGGGTGGTGGAAATGAGCTTCCTTATATACCAGAGCTGGGATGACATCATCAGACAGCGCCCATAGGAAATGCTGGCTGCATGGTCTATAAAAGGGCTACAGGAAGTGCAGGTAATTTCAACCAGGCCTTAGGATGCAGCACTCTACAGGAAGCTCTGCCAGGATTGTCTGTACAGTGGCAACCAGATGGATGCTAGAATAATTAAGGAGATACATAGCCAGTAGAAAAAAAGGGAGTGTTGATGCCTCTGCACAAGCCATTGGTGAGATCACAGCTAGAATATTGTGTTCAATTCAGGAGGCGATTCCTCTGAAAACATATACTGTAGAAAGACTGGAGGCAGTCCAGAGAGAGGCTGCCAAAATGGTGCGTGTTCAGCAACAAAAGACATATGACATGAGACTTAGGGACCTACATTTATATACCCATTAGCAGAGATGGACAAACTCCCCCCCCCCCCGGACTACATTTATGGCTGTTATCTGCTCCAGTTCAGGGGGGGGGGTCCATCCCCTTGGAGCAAAAAACAAAGCCCCCTTTATTAAGCTGATTGAATGAATACATTAAATTAATTAGATTTGAGTGCAGTAAACGCCAAGCGGCCCAAATTCCTCTGAACTCCAAACTGTATACAGCAGATTATAGTAAAGGAGCCGAATGGAAGAATAGTTCTTAAAATTCATGTGCACGGCTTGGCATAATTTGAGAGAAAAAAACGGGGAAGCTTATTTCTGTCTGCCTCGTGCACACAGATAGGCATTTTACATGTGCCCAGCAGCTGGAAGAAGAAGATATGCAGCAAAAGTAACTAAAATATAAAAAATTTAAATTTAAGCACCATGTGAAGTTCTCTTCAGCTGACCCCCAGGGATAAAAACTAGACTAATTTTATTTTTAATTTGATTGCAAATCAGGATTTGGCAGAGAACTGGGAATCACAAAGACAAATAACGGGGAGTCAATATTTTTCTTGTCAAACTCTGATGTCCTCTACCTCTTCTGTAAGTGATAACCACTTTCTGGTTATAACTCCAGTAAAAGCTGGTACTGTTTGCTTTGTAGAATCCAATAAACACACAGGAGGCACTAGCAACGCTCCAAAAATTATCCACACAAAAGAGAAGGGAGGTGCAAGGAATATACACAGTCCACAATGATTATGGAAGAATGAAGTAATAGTTCTTTTTAATTTTTCATCAATTCAAAACGGCTCATCCAAAGCTCATTGTAATGTAATACAGTCCTCAATGAGGTCCCTCAACACGGACCCATGTTTCTCAAGAAGCTGCGTTGGGAGGACTAGTACAGTGTATAATTTCAACCACTGAAAATTCAAACAGAAATAAATTTCATCAATATATATATACTGACTGTGAACAAGGGCAATATTCTAACAGGACGCTGAGACACATACCTTTGTTAGTAGTCCATATCTGAAACCAGAAAGAGCGGGCGGTACAGACTGAAACAGAGCTTTTGCTTTCTACACAGCTCTTACTTGTGTTCTCATGAAATTGTCCTCAATTTTTTTATTTTCTTTTAAATGCAAATAAAATCCCATCTTCTATGTAATTACATATCTTCCAACTCTCCTAAAAAGGTCAGCTCAATTCATATACCAAATTGGAGCTCTTAAACTTATCTTATTGAACACGATAAGCAGTTCTTGCTGGCCGTAGTCATAAATTCCTCAATGTGGAGTTGAGCCTCATATCCACCTGACACTGCCAGTGTTTTGATGGTTTACATCTGCTTCAGGGGCTGGAGAGCTGAATAAAGGACAATAAGTGTAATAGTTAAAGTGCCTTCCCACCAGAGTTACGACACCGTTATCTATGCAACTTACTTGTGTAGCATAACTTCTCCTTCTAACCACCTTTCCCCGCCTCTTTTCAGTACCTGTATTGTGACCAGCATGGGTACTTTTACCCACAGAGGAGGGTGAGCAGTTTACAGTGAGGCTTTTACTGCAGGAAAGCTGTTGACCCACAGGAAAAACTTTGAATATTGCTGTCTCCATGGTCTATCAGCAGAGGTGGTGGAAGGCAGCATTTAGGGGATTTTGGGCATGCTTGGGATGAATATAGTGGGTACTGGTGAGAAAAGGGCAGAGAATGGAGGGGTGTTGGGGTTGGGATGCATATGAGGATTTACAGTATATTCTCGTTAACTTAAAATGGAAGAATCTCAACCCGGCAGATTAGATGAGCCAGTTTGTTCTTTTTGTGCCATTTTCTGTTATGTGGATATTCAAGCCTAGAGACTTGGTGGGAGCCTGCTAGGTATATGCTGGTAGGTAGCATTCGTGATTAGAAACCACATCATGCCGGTTTACATAAAACAAGGGGGTGTGAACAAAAAACGGAAAATAAACAAGTGTAAAGAGATCAAAAGTTACATTACAACAAGGGTCATAAAAAGATTAACCATTTACAAGGCAAAAATTGAAATAGTTAACTATTTAAATGATAAGAAGGCGGTGAGGGCCAGTGGCGCTTTCTTTCTTCCAGGAGAAAGACAGCATAATGTCAGTGGTATCCAAAGGCTTGGAATATACTATAGGAAGCCAACCCTGGTCTGGGTTCCACGCACTCCCACCCATCCCACAGCAGAGACTATATTAACTATTAAATGGAGACTAAATGGTAAGACTTTACTTACTGTTTAACCATTTAATATTTTTACCCCCTAGTAAAAATGGTGTTTGAGAATCGCCCCTTCCCCCAAACTTTAGTTAAGATAAAAGTGCACCCCTTCCCTTTACTGAGCTGCAATGGCATATGCAGGCAATCTTAGACCTAGCTGACTCTTTAATATTTAAACCCCATGTGACTGCACTATTTATTTATTCACTGACCTGATGGAGGATAAATCTTGAAAACTAGTCATAGATGCAGTTAAGTTAATGCAATGAAAAGATATCACTTACTACTTGTTTGTTGGCCCTTATTTTATTTTTCACGTTCTTATATTCAGCGGTATCCAATCACAGGTAACGTGGCTTGGAATACAATAACCATAATTTTGTAGCTATATAGTCAGACAATACATATCCAAGAGGACCAACATGGCAACTAGCATTCTTTGTTCATTATGTAAAAATTGGGGGGAAAAACACATTTAATTATTATGTTTTTAAACCAACTGCTCATGACTGTAAAACAAATTAGCTAATGCTGTTTTAAGGCCAAATTTTCAAAGCCAACTATGGGCATAAAATATGGCTTTATATTCACAAATAATGCATTAGAAAATTTGCCTGTCGTTGCATGCAAAACGTATGCGCTACCTAGATTTTATGTGTACTTTTCTACATGCAAAAATTGAGACATTCCAGTGTCAGAGTTTGGATTTACGCACATGCAGGTGAATTTTCAAAGGAGTTGCGCATGGAAATGTGACATACTGTCGTAGCAATTTTCAAAAGCCATTTACATGTGTAAGGTGCACTTATGTGAGCAAATCCTATGGACAATTCAATGGCATATATTGTAGCAATTTTCAAAAGCCCATATTTTTTATTATAAAAAGTGTACATGTACATTCACATGGAGAAGTTACGCTATGCTAGGACCAAGTGTAATTATGTGCAGGGTTGTTTATGCGTATATTTTCCAAACATTTTCACAGCAAAAGTATAGTCATACTTTTGCTTTAACATTTTTTGAAAATTCTGCATGTAAAAAATTACCTTCAGACTTTGCAGTTTTTGAAAATTATCCTTCCTATGGGGAATTCACATGCTCAGAATACAAGCTGGCTTAATGTCAGGTTAATGAGTGTCTCTTTCCTGGGTAGTTTGTTTTAGACCCAAGTGATTTATAAATATTTTAAAAAAAGATGAGTAAGATCTGTATATATATTTTAAATAAGATGTGAGTTCTTTCAAATGTTGTCTGTCAATAAGGAAAAATAAGTTTTAATATATGAGGTCAATATTCAGCCATGGGCAGCCTGGGTAAGTTATCGTAATAAACTTGTCTGGATAGCTTAGAGGGGCTGCTGAATTTACCCAGATAAATCAAAGTTATCTTGATAACTTTTGCACTCCTAGGTGACAAAATAAGACAACACTAAATATCAGCCCTGTACCATAATGCCCCTGACTTACCTGGATAAAAACTTAGCCAGACAAGTGAATCCAGCAGGAAATTCAAATCATGTGGTTTTTCTTTTTTTTTTTTTTTAATTTTTTTTATATTTATTCTTTATTAATTTTTCCAAATAAACATAAATAAGGATTTACATACCTTATCATAAGGAATAGCATACATATTCTATAATATATAACCAAATATGTTATAATAAACATGTATTATACCTAACATTATTCATTTATGCTATACCCTTATTGTTACCATGAAATATTGAGAGACCATTGTAGGAAAATAGAGCATAAATAACATCAATAAATTCAACTTATCTGTTTCAATATTTAGAAAGTGATAGGATATAATTATTT
The DNA here is from genome assembly GCF_901001135.1 of Rhinatrema bivittatum. Lineage (NCBI taxonomy): Eukaryota > Metazoa > Chordata > Amphibia > Gymnophiona > Rhinatrematidae > Rhinatrema > Rhinatrema bivittatum. The sequence goes on along the minus strand of NC_042616.1, from coordinate 329,778,330 downwards.
ACCTACTGAGTTCACTTCAGAATTGGGTTGCTGTTCTCTTGAGACCAAAAATTTTTCTAGCTGATCTGGTTCAAAAAATATATAACGTTCTTTGTCAATTGACATAACACATTTACACGGGTATTTAATCAATATTTGCGCGCCCAAGGCACGAACTCTTGGGCACATATTCAAACATTTTTTACGACGCAATTGCGTTGTCCTTACTACATCAGGGTATATCCAAAGCTTTTCACCCAAGTACTGTTTATTTCTATTTTTAAGGAAAATTCTTAATATATTATCTCTCTCAACAGAAGAGATAAAAGTAACTAATAATATACCCCTCCTTTCTATCTGTTTTTCCTGGGAAGTCTCTAAGAATCCCGTAAGATCTTCTAATGGGGATGCTACTGATGTATTATTTTTTGGAATATCTTCCCCCACAGATTTCTTGGAATTATCTGACACAAAATATGCTTTAATTATATTGGGCATATTATTTGAGGAGAGAGTTAGCAATTCTCAAAAATAATTATTTAATTGTTCCTTAGGGGAAACAAATTTACACTTGGGGAAATTTATTATTCTTAAATTATTATATCTAAGTCTGTTCTCTAGACTCTCTATCTTCTTATCTATTCTAGATTCCCCCTGAATCAAATTAGATTGAACTTCACTTAGCTGCGCTACTTGAGAATCCAGACTTTGTAGTTTGTTAGAATTAGACAATACTACCAGATTAACAATGGCATTTTGTTCTTGAAAGGCTTGAGTCAAGGAAATCATTGTCTTTTCTATTGTCGATACAACACCCCATATAGCATCTAAAGTTACTACCTCTGGTTTCTCAGACAATTTAATCTCAGGTATTTTGAACTTAGATCCTAAGGAAATATCTCCCACCGAACCTTTTTCTGATGTGCCTTCTCCCTCTGTGGAAATTGGCTTTAATTTGCCAATCCCACTTAATGTCCCAATGTTCTTCTCCTTCAAGGCGATCAAAACTTTCTCGCCCTGGCTCAGTCCACTTTTCACATCAACTATTTCTGCCTCGAACACTTCTCCCATTGATGACATCTCAGGTCGAATGGGAGATGTAGAATCAGCTGATTTTTTGTGGCCTGGTGGAGAGGGAGTCTCAGGAGCCCCTGGACTCAAAGGGGCGCGCGCGGCTTGGAAGTGAAATTGATCCAACGCTGGGTTTCTTTGTATTTGTTATTTCTTCGACAAAGATAAGAGCCTCCTCGGAAGCAGTTGCCCTCATTGAGAGCCCATTGGAGTAATTAGAAAGTTTGTCGGTAAGCGGATCCTTATTTCTCTGTTAGAGAGTTTTTCCTCCTTAATATTTATGCCGCATACGAAGAGAAAGGGGAAGGTGAGGGAGGGAACCTCGACTCCATCTTTACCTTCTCCGATACAAACAAAGATTAAGGAATTTTTTGCCGCGGTAGGGGATTCCCCTGGACAGTCGGCTGGGACTTTGGTTTTGGAGCAAAATCATGTGGTTTTTCTGTCTTAAGTAGTGAACTTCTCTGGACAAATAATTTGAATATGGATCTCAGTGATGCCAAGCAGCAAATTTTTCATCTTATCATTCTGCTGATGAAGCTAGTTCTTTGACTGGATCATGTATTAAATCATTTTTTATTTATGCATTCTTGTTTTGTGTATGGATAACATATATATATATATATATATATATATATATCTTGATTTTTGAGGGGCATTAAGCATATTAGACCTCCACTCTGGATTCTGGTTTCACTTTGGTATCTGACCTTGGTTTTGTCTTTTTTGTTGGGACCACAGTTTTCTCCTCTGAAGTTTAATTCTTTATGATTGCTCTCGATGAAAACGTCCTTTCTCATCGCTATGATTCGGCTTGAAGGATATAGGAGTTGGAAGCACTTTCTTGTAGGGAGTTTTTCTTATTGATTGCAAATGAAAATATCCAGATTCATACAGTTTTTTCTTCCGAACGTTATTTGTGTTTTATTTAACTCTATCCATTTCCTTGATCCTTCAGACTATGTACTGCTTTGTCCTTTAGACATAAGGAGACATCTTTTTAAATACCTCAAAGCTACTAGCACCTTCAGTCAGTCAGGTTATCTATTTGTGCTCTATGGGGGTTCATGAAAAGGTAAGGTGGCCTCTAGAGCTATAATATTACAAAGAAACGCCTTAAAGGGCAATACAATGTTATAACCAACACACAGAATTAAACATATTAGCCCAATTTCAATTTATATAATTTTGTAATTTATGGGACCATCATATAAACCCCTTAGTTGTTATCTTTCAGAGCCTTGCATTATGCTCCATTGATAAATGAGGGACATACCTTTAATCACAGGACCATCTTTAAACTTTTTAAAACATTTTTAGACATGTTTTCAAGCATTTTTCAAAAATTGTGAACAGGCCTGAAGTAACTTCAAAAAACGAGGAAGTAGTGCACTTTTTAATGTTCACAATTTTTGAAAAATGCTTGGAAAAAATGTCTAAAAATGTTTTAAAAAGTTTAAAGATGGGCCTATGATTAAAAGTGTGCCCCTCTCATTTATCGATGGAGCATAATGCAAGGCTCTGAAAGATAACAACTAAGGGGTTTATATGATGGTCCCATAAATTATTATATAAATTGAAATTTGGCAAATATGTTTAATTCTGTGTCTCTAGAGCTATAATGGCATGATGGTTTAAAGAGGGGATTATCGCAGGTTATGTGGATTCTGGCACTCCCTTGCCGAAGCAGGTATGGGTACATTCCTTGAAGGCACAAACTATTTCATGTGTGGAGTTGTGATTGGCCTCTTCTTTTGAGATCTGTAAAGCGGTGACTTGTTTATCACTGCATACTTTATTCTGCATCTTATTGGCTGGATGTTGGGGCTAGAGAGAGAGCCTCCTTTGCTTAGGTGGTATTGAGAGGGACTGGGACAGCATCTCGCCCTATGTAATGTAAATAATTTCTTCTGTAAAAATACTTCTTCTATTGTCTCCTTCCTTCCCCAGTTCCAGCAACCCTGTTTTATTGTAACTTTTTTGCTTCCTTTCCACTTGTTAAAGTTTCAAGGTTTTTTGGCACCCCCTGTTACCTGTAAACCAGCATGATACGGTTGTATCATGAATGCCGGTATAGAAAAGCTCTAAATAAATAAAATAAAATAAATAAATGAAAGAGTAGCTTGGGTACAGCCCACTAGTCTGGCCTGATCTGACTGGATGAAGAGGAAGGTGAAATTACTTCTTATCTGATGAATACAATCAGACCAAACCTGGGCCCTCCCTATGCTGCCAGTGTCTTGGAACGTTTGTACTCTCTGTAGTTTGCAGAAGAATTTACTTTTAGGCAGGTAAGTGGAGTTGAGGACTAGAATTAATTTATATATGTCACTGCAGGTGAATTATTTCTGGTTTTGACACTCTTACTTTGTTTCAGCTTCCTTGTTCTTCTGGATGACCACTGTTAAAAAAAAAATCATTTGAATTGATAATATGGTCAATAGTTGATGGTACTGAGCTTGTTCACAGTTAGTTTGTTTCAGGAATACTGGCAGGTTGATATCAGCATGGAGGTATATAAAGAGTGACATCAGTGAGCCTGTTGATCTCTGTTTCCATCTGCTGGTTAGCCTGCATTGGTCTGGCCTGGACTTACTATATTAAGGAAAAGGAAATTATCAAGTTAGAAGTTATTTCACTTTTCCTCTCCCTCCCCATTTTTTCTCTTCTCGTTCACAATCTCTCCTCCTCTCATGAGCCCTGTGCCTGGTTCTTGCTTGTTGTTAAAGCTGTTTAAAAAAGAAAAAGAAAGTGGAAAGCACAGGAATGGTTTGCTGTCTGAGGCTGAGCCGTAGTTGAGCTTTTTTTTCTCTGCAGTTTGGTCAGGGACTGCATTCTGAGGTAGGGGAGGAAGGAGTTGCATCTCCTCAGAAGTGTAGAAAGCAATCAGTAGTTTACAGTGCATGTGGATCATGTTGTCAGGCACTGGGAGGGGGAAACCTCTGTAAATCGTCTGGGGAGAAACAGGAGAGAGGACAGCATGCAGAATCTGTTTTGAGGAGAGCTGCATCGGCAGGACATCTTTAGGCCATTCTAATTGGCGTGCTTGCCGCTGCGGCGGGAATGCTGTCCATATTAGAATCTGAGAAGACAGTAGCCACGAATGAGGGCCTCCTATGCTGAATCTGATGGTCTCTGATGCTACAGCGGTCTGGTCTTTGGCTCCTGTAAGTGACGTTCCAAGAGGAGCAGTTCCTTTTTCTTCACGTGGAAATGTGATTCCTTCCTCTTCCTGGACCTCTTATTTCCACAGAGTTGAGAAGTGTTTGCATCAGGTCTTTTTTGTTATAGAGCTGATGAATACAACTCCAATTTTCTCTCCTGTGGAAACCCCTCCCTAGAATCTCCTTTTGGGAATCCAGAGCAGAAGGGGAGGAAGTCCTGCTGTTTCAGTTCTGTCACTTTTAGACCTTAAGGATTTAAGGGTAAGTGGCAGGGAAAGAGAGAGATGGTGGAGGGGGAATATTACCTTAGGGAAGATGATATTTCAGCTATGGTTTGGTTGTTCCCTGAAGAGGAACTTTCTTCCATGATTTCACATTCCCTAAGAACATTGAACATATGGAAGAAAAAGGAGGAGGAGTCTCTTAACTCTGAAGAACACCATATAATGATTAGTTTAAGGAAACCATCCAAAGTATTTCCATGGCATACATCAGTTAAGCATTTGACCTCTGTGTAATAGGATGCCCCAGAAATAAATTTTAAAGGGGTAAGCCTATGGTGAGGCTGTATCCCCTTCTGGTTCAGGAAAGGGAAAGCTGAAAATTGCTAAGGTGGGTATGATTGTTTGTGCTGCCACTAGGAGGACTACTATTCCCGTGGAAGGGGAATCTGTTCTCAAAATGCTCACAATAGGAAGATAGGGGCTGTACTTAAGCAGTCATCTGAGGCTGTTAGTTTGGTGCTGCAGGTTGCTGTGTGCAGCGATATTGTTGCTAGGGTCAAATTGCATTTGTCTCAACACATACAGGAAAATTTCTTGTATGTGGGAGAACAGACTTGGATGATGCAGCTAGATGGAACCAGGCTCATCCTTTTTGGCAGAAACCTCATATGAATTGATCCAGGCTTCTCATGTAGCTGTCCGTCATTTGCTGGGCTATGTAACTAGTTAGTAGATTCAATTTCCAAGACAAGGTTGGCCAAATGTTCCTTCAAGGGAAATCTTTTTGGAGAAGATCCAGGAAAACTGGTAAAACCATGAGGGAATTTAAATTTTCCAGCTTGTTCAAAGTCCAGCCTTACAGCGCGTCGTGACCTGCTCCAGTTAGGAGCCCTTTTAAGAATTCCAAGCGTGTGATGCCATGAAGGTCAGTGGGTGGCCAGCAGTCCATGTATTTTAGTAGGTTTAATTTCTTTCAGAACTCCAAGAAGGGGAGGTAGGGATGAAGTCTCAAGGGGTCCTGAAGTTCCTGGACCATCCAATGAAGGTGTGGGAGGCCACTCTTCGGTACAGAGGATAGGCGGGCAGTTGTCAGCCTTTGATTGGAAGATTAGTCTACATTATTTTGGATCAGTGAATCTTAGGAGAAGTCAGGGGTGGCTACACTCTGGAGTTTTCACACCCTATTTAAGATGCTTTATGGTTTCCCCTTTCTTCTTCCTTCAGAAAAAGAAGCTGTATGGATGATGTTTTTGTGACTACTGCCTGTAGGGATAATGGTTCCAGTTCTGTCCTCTGGGGGGACTCAGGGTTATTACTCAGTTTATTTTAGGGTATCTAAGAAGGAGGGTATATTTCACCCTATTCTGAACCTGAAGCAGGTCAATAAGGTTCTGAAGGTGTTTCATTTCACGATGGAGACTCTGAAGTCAGTTATAGTAGCAGTGTAAAAGGTAATTTTTAATGTCATTAGATCTTATGGAGGTGTATCTACATTTCCTGATAAGATAAGGGCTTTGGAATTATCTTCACTTTCCTGTGATAGGAGTGTGTGGGGTAGAACAATTTTGGTGTCAGACTTTCCCTTTTGGGTTGGCTATGGCTGCAAGATCTTTTTTGAAGGTGATGGTTACTAGAGATGTGAATCGGAACCAGAATCGGTTCGGATTTCAGTTCCGATTCACATCTCTAAATTGGTTACAGTAGAAGTGGCCATACATAGAGAAGGTATTTTGGTGCATTTGTGTCTGGACGATTTGTTGATCCAAATGAAGTCAGCCCAGAAAAATGAATTGGCAACAGCCAGAGTGATGCAGTTATTGCAGGATCTTGGGTTTTCAGTTTCAAAAAGAGCAATTTATACTCTTAATCTCTGAAATACTGGGGGTTCAGTTAGGCATCCGGTTGACAAAGGATCTGGAAGTTAAAGAACCGGGTTCATGGTTTATTGAGAATTCAGAGATCTATGATGTGGATATACAGTATATTCAGGTATTGGGTTCCATGCTTGTTGCCTTGGATTTAGTTACTTGGGCAAGGGATCACGTACAATGCTTGCAGAGGGCCTTACTCTTGAAGTGGTCTCCTCAGTCCCTGTGTATTGCATAAGTTTCTCTCTGATAACATAAACCAGGGAGAATTTTGTTTTGTTAGACCCTGGAAGTGGGAGTGGACCTTGAAACTCCCGTTTGGATAAATGTGACCTAGAATGCTATTCTCTGGGCCTGGGTAATTCACTGCCAAGATCTAGTACCTCAAGGCACTTGGAATCCAAAAGAAACAAAATGGTCCATCAATTTGATGGAAACCAGAGCAATAAGAAAAAGTACTCCTTTATAGTAAGGGAATCAAGATTTTGTTAGTAATGTTACAGCAGTGGCATATGTGTTTTTCCAAGGGGGGACAAAGTGTTGGCGTTTGGTGGAAGAGGTAAATCTGCGGTTAGACTAGGTGGCGAAGCATGTAAAAGTACTCTCTGCCATTTATTTAGTGGATGTAGAGAATGTACAAATGGGTTTTCTCATTCATAATAGGCTAGACCTCAGAGAATAGAGTCTGTCCCAGGAAGTATTCTCCCAGGTTGTGAGATATTTGCGCATTGGGACTTATACACGCATGAGAGCGGCTTGTAAAATCAGGTGGACAAGCGCATGTGCTATATGCGCACACATCTCCTAATTTGGAATGCCCAGCTTTTAAAATTCACCTTTAAGGTAATAAGGTGATATTGCTTTGATTCTAGACTTTATATATATATATATATATATATATATATATATATATATATATATATATATATATGCTAGTTGAGCCTATTCGGAGGCCTCTCTGATGTTTTTAGCTTTAATGCACCCACTAGTTGTTTCACCGATTGGTGGTGGATCATGTGTACTTTTTTATTAAAAGACTTTTGGATTGGCTAAATTTGCCCACATGATTCTTTGGTGTGCTGTTTCCTTTTAACTGTAGGAAAAAAAATCAACCACCACACCAATTTCTTCAGAGCTGTTTCCAGCCACTTGGTTATTTAAATTGTTGGAAGCTTGATGATAATAGGTATGTTTGTTCTGTTGTTATATTTTGGTACTCTGTAGCCTCTATTGATCTGACCCTCTATTATTTATAGTCTTCTTTCTTTTAAGTTTGTTTGTCCTTTACTACACAATGTGATGGCAAAACACAGATTGCATTAGGGAATTTAAACTTGGGTATTTTTACTTGTCTTTTGCTATAAATTTAGACATAATAAATTTTGGATGACAAGTACTTTGGTTGTTTAAACTGATTGTATGAGAGATTATCTCACACTCATTATTAATATTAAAAAAAACATTATCAAGGAATTCAGGATATATCTGTTCTGTTTCTTGTTTTCTGTTATTTGTCCTCCCTTGGAAACCCTTTAATTTTTGTTTAGGGGGTGATGGAAAGGACTAGTGTATTAAAAATGTTTATCTTAGCTTATTTTATTTATTATTTATTTGCAGCAACTTCTAGACTGCCCAGTTACCAGACCTCTGTTCTGGGCCATTTACAGCATAATATACATAATATTAACAAATAAAACATTAAAAACCGCATATATACTGACAGCATGAGGTCAGCATGGGAGCCTATCTATAGTAACATCAGCAAACCTGTTTGTCTCCATCTGCTGGCTGGGAAGCATAAATCCAAGTATCTGGACTAGTCTGGCTGGACTCAAGGAATGTAAATTATCAGGTTAGAATTAATTTCTCCACGGAGAAATCTTACACATTGGTCTAGAAGTTTAAAAATGTTTCTTTTTCTTTCATTGGGATAAAAAATATTTTCAATTAAAAAAAATATTGGTATACATGCTGACACTTTTCTTGTTAGACATAACTAAGCTTTGACTACTGTCAATGGGAGATGATGGCTCTCAACAAAGTAACAACCTTATTATTTGTATTTATACTGATATCTGAACAGTGATATGCAAGCCTTCTGGCAAAGCATTAAGAGGCCAATTTTCAAAGCAATTACCTTGGGTGAAAAGCATTTCACCTGTATTAATCGTGTGTCTGAAAATTGAATTCCCTCAGTGTGACTACAAGGTCCATCTTTTAGCCACATAGAGATAAGGGTTTTCTGGGTGCATGTTTAGGGCACAGGAAGAAAAATACACACTTAGATGGCATTTTCTAATTTTTGTGCATAGTTTTTCTGAAAAATCTACCAGCAGAAAAAGCAGGTACAAGTGACCATGTATTATTTTGTACCTGTGTCAAGATGGCAAAGCAAAAGTATGTGCATACTGTTGCTTTGAAAATGAATGTAAGGCCCGTGGGCAGTCTTTTTCCCAATGCACACACAGGCCGATACAATAAAATTCGCGGGAGAGCGGGCGAGCGCACAGGCCACTCTCCTGTGCGTGCAATTCACTAAAAAAATATATATTCAAATTAGGGCCCGCGGTAAAAAGAGGCGCTAGGGACACTAGCGCGTCCCTAGCGCCTCTTTTTTGACAGGAGCGGCGGCTGTCAACAAGTTTGACAGCTGACGCTCAATTTTACTGGCGTCTGTTCTCAAACCCGCTGACAGCCACGGGTTCGGAAACCGGACGTCGGCAAAATTGAGCGTCCGGTTTTCAACCCGCGGGCCGATTTAAATTTATTTTTTTTAAAATTTTTAATTATTTTTAACTTTTGGGACCTCCGACTTAATATCGCCATGATATCAATTCGGAGGGTGTACAGAAAAGCCTACCTTTGGGTAGGAGCTAATTTCTGAAAGTAAAATGTGCACACTGTACTGTATCGGCCTGACAGTTTGAAAATTGCCTCCTTAAAATAGTTAGAAACCAGTACTCTCCCTCTTAGTAAAATGCACAAGTATTCCCATTGGCCATCTTTTAAGTGACTGAGTGTGGCCATTATGCTATTTCCTGTTCTTAAAAGTTTAGCAGCATTAGGGTTATTTTTCATCATGTTTGCACCACCACTTGTATTCTAGCATGTATTTTTCCCATCAGAATTAGAGATGATGTTTGTTTTTCAGTTGAAAACATCATAAAATGTAAGGCTGCAGACATATTTATCTTGTTACTATATACCATGACTTTTTAAAGTACTCTCTATTTGCCATGAAATAGACATGGGCTTTGTATTCTAAGCCTTTCATGTTACATTGTGTCTATTTACAACTGTCTGTAGATCTTTAATGTTTGGCTAGAAGTAGTTAACAAGCATACCCTGCAGGGTTAATTTTATTTTCTGGTCTGTGACACCAGCGCAATCCAATTACACAGTTAGGTGGTATTGTAGTGCTAACATGTCAATTTGTTCTGCATTCCATTAAAATTGCATTTTTTTTTCTTTGTGCACTAGCCCATGATGTATTACATAATACCTATAATTTAAGCACCACACCATGGTAATACCCTATATAAGTAACCCTTTGCCCTTTGCTACTTTAATTACTCTTCATTACATCCATGGCTTTTAAAGGGGCAGTTGACACTTGGTCAAAGGGTTAAATATTTCCTAGTTAATTACAATGTTTACCTTTTAAGAAAAGTAACCTTTTTCTGTGTTCTAACTAGGATTACACATCAGATCTTTTGAGAGAAATTAACACCTTGAGTTGTAACCTCTTTTTCTTTCTAGTGTGGTTTATAATATATGCTTTTTATAGTTAACTCATGAGATTGAGTATTTTAGAGACTGTGATATACCTTTCAATGGACTGAAATTGTGTATATAATATTGTACCTTAGCTATTGTGGTTTCATAGATCCCCTTCTTTCTTTTTTTTCTTTATTTATTAAATGATTCTATCCACTGTACACCAGATGTCCTACCAAGAAAGATAAAATACAAAACAGTAATGCACATCATCCTTTTTCTTACAAAAGCTGTAAGTAATACTGCAGTAGTAAAAAAGGACAAGACAGACATTCACATCTACGTTATAATTAAACCATTCCTCATCAATTTTTATATTTGGAAGTGTAATTTCAAAAGGACTTTCCCAAGCTTTATGGGAATCTTTAGCTTAAGGCTTCTGTACTATCTTGGCATCCAAGTGTAACAAAAATTTGCAGTCTAAATACAATAGAACCAAAATTGTATATAGATCCCTTCTTTATATGACTGTACAACAGTATTCAGACCCATCCACCAACAAATATTTTAATCTGATGGGTATGCAAATATAAGTCGCCGATGCTCTCCCCGCACCACCGGGCCTCTCCCTATTCACTGCAATCTGGGATGCCGCTGACTTCAGCCCCGCCCCCTAGGCACGCGCGCACGGCCCGTGCAAATTTAAAGGGCCCGCGGCAGGGAGACGCCGCCAGCCCTTCCCGATGATGTCTGGGCCTGCTCCTTTTAAAGGCAGCAGTATCCTCAGTCCAACGATTTGGCAACAGATCTTCTTCTTGCTGCTCCTATGTTCACTCCTGCTCTTGCCTCCTATTCCTGCCTTCGCCTACCCGCCTGTCCCAGTTCCTCATTCTGGTCCTGTTCCTGCTCCTGTCTTTGCCGTCTTTCGCCTGTTCAGGACCCCAACCTCCTCCTTCTCCCTTCGGACGGACTCCCTGGCTTGACCCCTGGACTGGACCTCGTTGCCTGATTGCCGCCTGCCACAACCATTGGACTGGACCTCACATTGCCTGATTGCCACCTGCCACCGACCATTGGACTGGACTGGATTGGAACCCGTCTCTTCTGATTCCCGCGTCTCCACAGGGCCCTCCTAAGCTCAGCTGGTCCCGGCACCCAAAGGCTCAACCCGCGGGGAACGGGATTGGTATTGGTGAAGCTCCAGGCCCCTGCCTTCCGTTGCCTTGCCTCCTGTTTCTGGAAACCTGTGGGTAGGCCTTCCTCCCAGGTAGTGTCAATCCCAGCATAGGCCAAGGGTCCACACTTCTACCGAGGTCACACGGCAGTCTGGCCCAGAAAATTCTTGAGCAACAAGGGCGCTGGAGGCTCTGACATCTGTGGTAGAACAGCTCAACTCTTGCTTGGATTCTTCGGTTTCGGCGGCTCCTTTGGTTTCTTCTGCACTGGGGTTTGCGGCGGCCATGCCTGCAAATCGGCTGGTTCTTTCTCTTCTGGTTCCCCCATGCTTCTCGGGGACCCTGGTGTCGTGTCGAGGATTCCTGAACCAGTGCAGCAAGCACTTTACTCTTTATCTGCCCTCTTCCCCAACGACCTCACCAAGACCACCTACATCCTTTCCTTGGTGGATGGCAAGGCTCTGGCATGGGCTTCTCCCCTGTGCGAGCGGGCAGATCAGATACTCCGAGACCTATCTGGCTTCCTTGTGCAGTTCTGCAACGTCTTCGAAGACCCCGGGCGACAGGCCACTTCTTGTTCCTCGCTCCTACATCTATGCCAGGGCTCCCGGCCCCTGGTCGACTATGTGATTGAGTTCCAGACCTTGGCCATGGAGCTTCACTGGGGCGAGGATTGCTTACGCTCCATTTTCCTGGAAGGTTTTACAGCCCACATTAAGGATGAATTGGCAGTCCGAGAGCTCCCGACTTCCCTCGATGCCCTCATCAAATTGACCAGCCGCATCGACCATCGTCTTCAGGAGCGGACCACAGAACAGCAATCCTCCAGGAGATCTTCCTCCACTCTTCCATGTCTGTGGCATTCACCATCCCCTGGACAGGCTACTCCACATAAATCCCCTTTGGAAGAACCAATGCAGTTAAGCTGAGGCAAGTTAGCTCCAGAGAAATGCCGCCAACGCCTACATGCGGGGCTATGTCTCTACTTTGGAGAAGGTGGACATGTCTTGTCCTCATGCCCAGTGCGGCCTGGAAATTCCCAGGCCTAGGTGGTAGAGGGGGACTCCTCCTAGGTCTGACACATCCTGCTCCCCTCTTATGCTTCCAGTGACCATCCAGATATCTGACCAAGACTTCCATACACTGGCTCTAGTAGACTCTGGGGCCGGAGGGAGGGTGGAAATTGGTCATGCACCTCCGTATTCCCACCTACTCCACTCCAGTACCACTCATCCTGTCAACAAGGGGAACCCTTGCCGGGCCGAGTCTCCCATATCACCGCCCCGAGTCTCCCATATCACCGCCCCAGTCAAGCTCCATACAGGCGCCTTGCATGAGGAGACCCTGACTTTCCACATCATCGAGAAGGCGATCCATCCTATTGTCCTGGGTCTTCCCTGGCTTCAAAGGCATTCGACTGGACGACCCTACAACTCTCCCGATGGGGGAACTCCTGTCATGAATCTTGTCTAAGACCAAACCTCCATCAGTCCTGTCTGACGACCACCCTTCTCCATCCTTCCTATATGTTTTTTCCAAGGAAGGCACTGATACTCTTCTGCCCCATCGTCAGTACGACTGTGCGATAAATCTGCTTCCCGTACCCAAACCACCCAGGGGCTGGGTCTACCCGTTGTCTCGAGCTGAAACTAAAGCTATGTTGGACTATGTCCTGGAGAACCTGGCCAAAGGCTTCATCCGGCTTTCCGACTCTCCCACAGGGGCAGGATTCTTCTTTGTGGCGAAGAAAGACAGGGTGCTCCGCCCATGCCTCGATTATCACGGGCTATACGCCATTACCCGAAAGGATCACTATACCTTGCCACTTATCTCCGAGCTCTTTGATTGCCTACAAGGAGCCTGCATCTTCTCTAAGCTAAACCACCGAGGAGTGTATAATCTGATCCACATCCGGAGCGGTGACGAATGGAAAACCACCTTCAACACTAGAGACTGGCAATATGAGTACCTTGTTATGCCCTTCAGCCTCTGTAATGCCCGCGTGGTGTTTCAAGATATGATAAATGAAGTTTTTCGAAATATGCTGTACAAGTGCGTTGTTGTCTATCTAGATGACATCTTGATCTTTTCCCGAGACCTCACCACCCATCGCCGCGACGTCGCTTGGGTGCTCCAAAAAACTGGAGAAATGTACCTTTGAATGAGAGAGCCTGCCCTTTTTGGGCTACATAGTCTCAAAACGTCTCCACCAGCACCAAATCGTCGCCCTTCCAAGTCATGTATGGTAGGCAGCCACTTCCTCCACTTCCAATTTTTCTGACAGTTCCCTCACCGGCAGCCCAGCTAACCGCACAGGAACTACACAAACTATGGGAGGACACCCAGTGACTGCTTAAGGAAGCCAGCAACCTTGCTAAGCGAAACGCGGATACACACCGTAGGCCTGCTCCCCAAATCCGGCCGGGGACAAAGTTTGGCTCAGCACAATCTTCATCCGGCTAAGACTCCCGTCCATGAGGCTGGCCCGTCGTTACATCGGGCCCTTCCCAGTGCTCCGCCATATGGGGCCTGTGACCTACCAACTATGGTTACCAACTTCTAGGAAAAGTAAAAAGTCATAGGATAGGTGGGGATGTCCTTTCATGGATTACAAACTGGTTAAAAGACAGGAAACAGAGAGTAGGATTAAATGGACAATTTTCTTAGTGGAAGGGAGTGGGCAGTGGAGTGCCTCAGGGATCTGTATAGGGACCCTTACTTTTCAATATATTTATAAATGATCTGGAAAGAAATACGATGAGTGAGGTAATCAAATTTGCAGATGATACAAAATTGTTCAGAGTAATTAAATCACAAGCAGATTGTGATAAATTGCAGGAAGACCTTGTGAGACTGGAAAATTGGGCATCGAAATGGCAGATGAAATGTAATGTGGATAAGTGCAAGGTGATGCATATAGGGAAAAATAACCCATGCTATAGTTACGCAATGTTAGGTTCCATATTAGGTGCTACCACCCAAGAAAGAGATCTAGGCATCATAGTAGATAACACATTGAAATTGTCGGTTCAGTGTGCTGTGACAGTCAAAAAAGCAAACTGTATGTTGGGAATTATTAGAAAGGGAATGGTGAATAAAATGGAAAATGTCATAATGCCTCTGTATAGTTCCATGGTGAGACTGCACCTTGAATAGTGTGTACAATTCTGGTCGCCGCATCTCAAAAAAATATAGTTGCGATGGAGAAGGTACAGAGAAGAGCGACCACAAGAGAACACATATCTTCTTGGTGTTTGGGTACTTGCCAGGTTCTTGTTGCCTGGTTTGGCCTCTGTTAGAAACAGGATGCTGGGCTTGATGAACCCTTGGTCTAACCCAGCATGGCAATTTCTTATGTTCTTATCAACATATGTATAAAGTATAATACTCCCATTAAGCCATCTAGGTCCATAGATACATGGAGCATGCCTGGTCAGTAGTATTTTTTCATCCATAAAAGACCACAGTTGTTTTGAGTCAAAGAAAAGATATCTGTTGCCCTGAAATCTGATTAATCATGTACAAGATCCAGTACTCTCTGATGTAACATACAAAATCAATGTTATTTCAGTTGAGAGGCCTTAAGGATTCCTGGCTAAACCCATATTCTTTAAACCTAAAAACCTATCTTGATGGCAAAAGAAACATTGTAGAATCAAGTCTTGCTTTGCTTCTACTAGAAAGGATGCACTCTGGGTTGCCTTAGTGATCTCTTCCGGAGTGGTCTCAAGAAATTGACTCCCAATTGAGCTATCAGAAAATAATGGATTACGTTATCCAGTTAACTTTAACCAAGAATATTCAGCAGAAGACTTGTCCTGCTTAATATTTGGCTAAAATTATCCAGGTAACTTTACTCTGTTAACTTTGCTGTTGGCAACTTACTGAATGTTGGACATAAATTAGTAATGTAGATACATGGTTCTCCTGTACAACAGTAATATTATCAACACTTCCGGAATCAGAGAGTTCTAGAGTTTTATTGACTACATAGCATAGAGGGTCACAATTTTAGGTTTCACCAAAACAATGTCCAGTCTAAACAGAGACTTCTGAGGAGGCAGAGTAGCCACTAGCAGCATGAAAAACTGCTCCATTACAAAATTTACAGTTATTGTTAATTTCATCAATGTACAAGCTTGCACCAGATCAGCTAGCATACATTGTGCTACATGCCGTCAGTTAGATTAATCCACACTGATTTTGAGTCTGAAACTGTTCTGTCTTCTCTGTATTTCTTATTGGTGCCGTAGCTGCTCCCTCACTGACATGGTCCCAACTCAGCACTCCCACTTGGACTGATTGAGTGTTTTATTATTATGTCTGCCAAAAGGTACTTTGTTTCACAAAACTTAAGGAGGCATCCTGGTCCAGAGGAAAAGATGGAAACACACCTAAGGTCTCATTCATGACATTTGAGGCAGCTTTCATGACAAATGGGTCCATTGACCCAGTGCCTGAAGTCAGAGACTCAACACCTTTGCTTTGCATTTCACCATCTCTGGGAAAGCTGTCGGGAGGTGAGTTCTCACAAAGATATAGAGCTGAGACCTACTGACATGACAGTGCTGCTGCCATCTTCTCCTAATTATCATTTTTGTAAAGAAAGACAGTATGTAGAAGTTATTTATACCTTACATACCTTAATTGTGTCCCTTTTTGACTTTAATTTTATGCAACATGAAAACCCTTAATTTACTTTGGGCACAGTTGATTGTAGGGTAACATTTTTAGATGGCCGCTTAAAACATGTTCTGAATGTTCTATACAATACTTTTGGGAGGGGGAAGTCATAAGGCATGCCTTGCCAAACTGTGGATCAGAACCCCAAATGGGGTCACAAAACCTTTGGCTGGTGTTTAAATAGAAACACTCTTCGGAAGCCAACAGTAGCAATAGTAGTGAAATTCAGCATAGGGCCTATGAGCCAACATGCCCTCATATGCCCTGCAATGTTCCCACCCTTCCATGAGTTTCGGTGATAATAGGAAGCCCTATGCAAGGAGGAATCTGGACCACTGCAGGGCCTGTGAGAATGCACTGGCTCATAGGTCCCATGCTGATTTTAATTACAAACCACTGTCTTGCCTGGGACCAACCATGAGGGGAGGCTGAATGTGCATGGGCCAGTGCTGATTGCCACTGCTCCTCTCTCCTCACCCACCACTAAACCAACCCAAGAGAAAAATGTTGCCCCTGTCATCAGTCTGCCCTCTCTTCCCAGCAGTTGTCATCCACTTTTGGCCCAGGACCTAAAGGAAAATGTTGCCACAGACCCTGCCAGTGGGATGTATGGATAAGGAGCTGTTTGAAGGACAGAATCAGATGCATGATGAGTTTGAGGTTGGATCAGCTAGAGAATGATTGGCTGTGGAGGATGACAGAGAGGGAATGACAGAAGATCAACTGGAGGATATAAGAGTTGCTGGGGATGTGAGAGAAGGGTTGGAGGAGAAGCTATGAGGGGAGAAAGGATGAGATTGAGAAGGAAACGAGGGATGCAGTTTGGGGGAGGAGATGACAGAGGATCAGTTGATGGTATAAGAAGAGCCTGGGGTCAGAGAGGATCAACTAGATGGATGTGAAAAAGGACTGGAGTAGGTGAAAGTGAGGAGATGAGCTGGGGGATATAAGAGGGGATCAACTAGAAAATTAGAGGTTGAGAGAAAGGGGTCTGCTAGAGTGAAGGAGGTTGAGAGCAGGTTCTCTGTGCAGGTGAACGTTGAGAGAGGATTGACTGGAGAATGTGGAGGTTGAGAAAGGGGATCAACTAAAGTGTTGGAAGGATGTGTGTGGCACAATTGTTGGAAAGGGACTGCATGCTCATGCTAATTTGTTTTGATCGTCCTCTGGAATTGTGAATTTTCAAGTTCTAAAATGGGGTCACATTGGAGAAAAGTTTGGGATGCCCTCTCTTAAGGGTTTCTAAGGCATCTGAATTCAAGTAGTGTGGTTGTCATGTTAGTCCCATTGAATGCCTACAAATAAAAGTCAGCAAAAATAATTAGGAGATATATTTTTTGACTAGCTTTTGAGAGCTATTCCCACTTCCTCAGATCAAAACAAAATGAGCAGATCAATGCAAAAGATACAAATGAATCACAGATTATATTACAGTGATGGTAAGGAAGGAGAAGAGGGGATTATATGTTAGTGGTGAGAAGATAGATAAAGACAGCAGAATTATGTCTGGCAGTAAGCTTATGTTCCTGTTAAGTCCTTTTATGTTTGGTTTGAAGTATCTGACCATTTTAATTTCAAACGTCTTCTGTTCTTGAATAGTTTTGAATTTCCCTTTTAGTAGCCTGATCACAAGGTTATTGATTCAGTAGTCCCTAAAAATGCTTCCTCCGCAAAAGTGTCACTTTGCGCTTCTTTGTTTATTGTTGTAAGGATATCTCAAATTTAGGCAAGGTTGTAATCACAAATAAACAGAATTCTGAACTCACTCTATATTACAAATGAATGAAATCATTTGCTCCATTATATTTGCTGTGTGACCCCTTGTGTTAATAAAATAATCATTGTGAAGTCAATCCTATTAGAGTGCCTTGCTGATTGGGAAACTTTGTGACCCTAATTAGTAAGCAGTTTTCCCATAGACAAAGAATGGGGAAAAATATTTAGTTAATAACCCCTTTGCTAATAGGTTGAGTTAGTAAAAAGAGTTGCAAACCCTTCTTAACATTTCTTACGTATCCTACTGAATTGTCCTTGGAACAGCCTTGCTTTTTTTCTTTCTTTCCATTGCCTCAGATAAAACTTAGGGCCCTGTTTACTAAGCATTTTTCCCATAGACATAAAATGGGAGAAATCTTTGAGTAAATAGGCCCCTTAGTGAGCCCTCTGGGGACAAGGAAATACTTGCAGTATCTGAATATAATCTACTTTGAAAAACAGAATCTAAATTACATAAATAGTGGATGAACAATTTTTATTGCCTACAGCACAATAGACAATGAACCTGATTTTACTACGTCATTTTCGCTGTGGGCACAGAATAAGAAAAAGAAGCTTTAGTGAAACAGGTCCTATGGACTTATGTACAAAAGTAATTTACCCATTTTGTGTCTGAGGAAAAAATCTCAGTACGTGTAGTCCTTTAAGTTGAATTTTGATTAGGATTTTTTTTGGGGATTGGTTTTCATGGTAAACCAGTAGAGGGTGTGGCAACGCCAGTAACTGAGAAAAATGTGATGATGAGCAACATTTATGTGGAAAAGAATTTGAAGAATCAAAGTAGACTACTGTGAATCATTTTCTCAAAACTATTTCACTCTCTTTTTTTGCATAACATATTGTGGTGAAATGTTTATTGGCATTGTTACGTACAATTTTAGAAGCACATAATAAGTCTTGTTGCTGAAATCTTAGTGTTAGGCAATTATGATCAATGGACCAGAAAATAGAAAAAAAGTACATTTAGTTGAGGCATTATAAATATGCCATATATCCAGCTTGCTGGCACTTTCATGGGAACTTCCTTACATCAACAAACTGGAGAAATTTGTGATTTATATCCCAATGAGTTTCAGTTCAACTAAACTTGAATGAATGGGGAATTATTAAATTATCAAACCATTTCAGCAACATATAAATAAGCAAATTTTACTTCTGTATTGTTACTTCCACTTGAAGCCAAGGTTTTTGTGGAAAAATTTCATTTTTAAAAGTTCAATATCTTTTAAATTGATTTTTCCAGTGTTTTATGGCATTGAATTGAATATGGCTAAAAGGCAGAATATCAAATGAAATAGAAAAAATTCTGGTATAGTTTGCAAATTGCCCTCATCTGTCTGGCTAAAAGTGTAGCAGGTTTCCAGATCACATGTACTTTTAGCTGGGTAAACAGAAGTATTCCCAGGGATGTGTATAGGTCAGAAGGAAAACATTTTGAAAACTATGCATGCTATTTACACACACTCCCTGCCCTTGCCCACACAAATATCAGGTGCAAAGTTTGCAGAAGCTTTTAGAGCATATACTTCATACTAAGAGAAGCTAACCTGGTAATTCTTCTTTGAAAATTGCCTACATGTACTTGTGTATTTTACAACGGCAAGGGTACTTTGAATATTGCTGCCCTTAGAGCCCGATTCACTAAAGATTTTTTCCCCATTTTGTGTTCATGGAAAAAGAACTTGATAAATCAGGCCCTCCTGTAAGTTATCTTGTGTTGTCAGAGCATTGCCACAAAAAACTTATTTTCTTATTTAGATTATTAAACTCATATGTTATAGATTATCTGGAGGTGGGAGCACTTGCTTTTTATCTTCAAGGGGAGAATGTTGCAAGTATTATACTACACAAAGGCTTACCATATGGTTCGACACAATAAGTCTTGGTCTAAAGAAAGCTTTAGATTCTCATTGTGTTCTCCAAAGGAAAGGGAAGGAATTTATGGAGAGAAGGCACCTCTTATTGTTATTGAGAGTGAAATTTCCCACTGGGATTGCAAGTCATGTAAAGGAAGATAGTGAACTAGAAAAAATGAAAAAGGAATGAAAGAGAGACTAATATTGTGATAGTTTAAAGACTACCAATTTAGACAATGGATATGATAGTGAAGTGATCATTTCTCTGAGGACAAGCAGGATGGCAGTCCTCACACAAGGCTGACATTATCCAGTAGAGCCCAGCACAGAAACCTTATGTCAAAGGTTCTAGAACTTTGGCTGTGTTTCACTGAGCATGCCATTATACCAAATTATCCATGTGCGATCCTTTCAGTCTGTCTTTTTCCAAAGAGTCCTTCGGTTGCTATGTTGTACCTCAATCTCCCTTTTCCGGGCCTTTTGGCAATATTTTCCAAATAATAGGATCGTTTGTCATGGGTCCTGCATTCCTTGTAATTTTTGCTAGACAGGTTTTTTTTAGTCATTTTTCTAGGTTTTGTTTTGCTGTTTTTTTTCTCTTCCATGGCAGTGTATCATTGGCATCCACCGGACTTCAACCTGCCACCACCATTGAGTTTGATTTTGTGTCCCTTCTGTTTTGGCTAGACATGTCTAGCAGGTTGAACTGATGGAAAGACTCTTTGGGCACTGGAAGACTGATCCATTGGCATCGTAGGACCATTGCGTTCAATCAGTGGAAGGAGCATCATCTACATCAGGGGACTATTGATTTCTTTATGCTGCAGACTGATAGGGAACCTGGAGACAGGTTCTGAATTTTCGACTCCAGCATCAAGCATCTCATGCTGAGCATTGAGGAAAACTGAAAAAGCATTGGCACCAGTCTCATTAATGACTGATGCTGGGATCAAGGATGGAATAGCAAATGTCAAGAACCCCCCTAAATGGTCTTGAGATGAAGCAAGCTCATCCACTAAGAATGCTAAGGACTTGCAACAGTCTACACTAGTCCTGATGTCTGCTATCAATCCACTCTTGGTTCTGAAGAGGATGTGGTCACTCCTCCTGTCTCCCAGTCAGTGCTGGCATTAGGCAATCTTGAGGAGGAAGTAGATAAAAATAATTCACAAGCTTTGGAAAAGGCACTGCATGACCTTTGTGCCTAGGCATTGATGCACTGAGGCAGGCACTTTTGATCCTTGAACCTCTGCTCAATTCCCTTTAGGGGATGCACGGGTGCAAGATGTGACTCCAGTGTGCAGAGGATCATCAGGGTCGATGACTGCCACCTCACTGCTGATCTCTGGCTCCTTGTAGGAAGCTTCCCCAGGCCATTGAAGCTTCTTGAGATCCAAACCCAAACAGCCACATGCACTGGTCCTGACTGTGGATTGAGCACTGAAAGAGCTCTCAGCAGCAGCAGAACAGGGTGAGTCAGACTTGGAGTATTCTTGGGGCTATGGTTATGACTCTGCAAATGCCTCTGAAGAGGAAGTGTCAACAGGGCTTCCATCTGACTCCTCTTCTCCACCAGAGAGAAGAACCTCTCCTTTGCAGGATTTGTGAAGAAAATGACTGAGACCATTGCATTTACATTACAGATGGAGGATAAGTCCAGAACCAAGATGCTGGACATCCTCCAGTTTGTGGAGCCCACTAAGGAGATTGTGGCAGATCAAATCTATGAGATCCTTCAGGAGGTACACATGATGTGGAAAAAAAGCCCTCTTTGTGGCTTCCATCAACAGGAAGGCGAACATGGTCAATTTTGACAAAAAAGACTCATGGATTTGACAAACTGTAGTTACCACGCCAATCTGTGGTAGTCAAATCCTCCCTCAAAAAAGTCAAGAGATCTAAAACCTACCCCTTGGTACCCCCAGGAAGGGATTCTAGGGCCATGGATACTATTGGGAGGAAAGTGTTTCAAGGAGCTGTGCTCAATTTCTGCATTGCCTCCTATGATGGGCCAGTAAATGCAGGACATACTGAAGCAGGTGCAGGGATGGCCAAGTAGCTTCCTTAGAATCAGCAATATGCCCTCTACTCACTGGTGCACAATGGATTAGAGTGTGAAAAACATTTGTTTCATTCGACCTTTGACATTTTTTAATTGGCATTGAGAGTTTCATTTGTAGGAATAGGAGACCACAGACTCACCTGGCTGAGGGCCTCTGATCTCTGCTCAGAAATGCAGGAAAGACTTGCTGGAGATAAAGTGAAGAATGCAGTCATACAGATTACAGATCATTGCACAATGTTCCAGCAGCTCTCCGCTGGTACTCAAGACCCAAATTTTCCTCCAAGAGGTATTTGAGGTGAGAGCAGAGGCAGCCCTTTTTTCTATCTGAGAAGGTACTATCCTCTGCTTCTTCAGTCCCATGGACAGCAGAACCCTTATGCCCATCCTAGCAAACAGAGGGCATCTAAGCCTCAGATAGCAACTCACTGAATTGTAGAGAATATAGCCAGAATCCTGATACCCATGCCTGAGAGCCTTCCAATTGAGGGGAACCTATGGTTTTATATAAACTGGTGGCCCATTGTAACCTTGGATTTATGGGTTCTCAGCATCATCAGATTAAACCTATTGGATATTTTGCCAGATCAGCTCCTGTACCACAGTTGGGATTAATCGTTACATTAGGAATTGCTTCTAAAGGAGCTCTCTGACTTCTTAATGTCCAGAACATGCGAGCCTGTTCCACCAAGGCAAATAGAGTGGGGATTTTACTCCAAGTATTTCCTGATTCCAGTGAAAACGGGAGGCCTCCGCCCTATCCTAGATCTAAGGGCCTTAAACAAATTAATCAAAAGAGAGAAGTTTAAGATAGTTTCCCTGAGTACCTTAATCCCTTTTTTTCAAAAAGGAGACTGGCTATGCTCTCTCGATCTAAAGGACACTTATATGCACATAGAGATTTTTTCCAGCCACAGGAAATATCTCTGATTAGTCATGACAGACTGTCGCCTCCAGTATCGCATTGTGCTTTTTGGATTAGCATCTGCACTCTGTGTCTTCATTAAATTCCTACCCATGCTGGCAGTATGGGCTCGTATTTCCTTTGTTAGGAGGCTGTCCAGATCTGGGACTGGACCATTTGTTAGGGGATCATACTTAAGGCCACATATCTGGCGGGAGTGGAGAATATTCTCATGGCAGAGTAAGTCGATCCTTGCAATCCCATGAATGCACCCCCAAGGGGGGGTTAGCAAATCGATTTTCCACTGCTGGGGCAAACCAGTGGTGGATCTGTTTGCATCCCCTTGGAACAGGAAAGTTCTACTTTTCTGTTCCAGGCAGCAGTTGCGCTCAACTAGCCTCGAGCGTCTTTGCCCTGGATTGGGGTATGGGACTGCTTTACGTGTACCCTCCAGTCCCTCTAGTAGTGAAGACTCTCTTGAAGCTCATAGAAGTCCAGGACACCATGATTCTTATAGCCCCCATTTGGCCAAAACAGATCTAGTTCCTACTTCCATGGGAGATTACTATCAAGGAACCAATCAGATTGGGGACTTCCCCAGATCTCATCATTCATCATCAAAGCAGGTTGTAATATCCCAATGACAAATCCCTGTGGCTCACCACTTGGCCGTTGAGAGGTTGACTTTGCAACCCTTTGAATTATCTGATAGTGGCTTGTGTTGTGTTAACTTCAAGAAAGGATTCCACTAGAAAATCCTATGGATTTGTATGGAGGAGGTTTGCCAAGTGAATAGAGCAGAAGGCCCTAGATCCTTTCTCCTGATCCACATAAAAACTGCTTGATTACCTTCTATATCTGTCCAAGTCTGGTCTCAAGACCAACTTTGTAACAGGTTACCTTAGAGCAATTAGTGCCTACTATTACCATGTAGAAGTGAAGCCCATGTCTATGCAGCCTATATAGGTCCTGCTTCATTTGAAGCCTCCCATCAGGCCTCCTACTGTGTCTTGGATCCTCAGTGTAGTTCTGTCCCAGCTGATGGAAACTCCCTTTGAGTCACTGCATACCTGTGACCTGAAGTACCTGACCTGAAATGTTGTGTTCTAGGTGGCAGTCTCTTCAGTGAACTCCAGGCCTTAGTAACTTATTCACCTTTGTGATGTAGTGCAGCACTGCCGGGGGCAGGAATGGATAAGATACCATAAGGCGACTGGTAATGCTAGAGCCAGCCAGCAGGGGGAGCAGGTGAAGGCGAGAAACTACAAATCCCAGGTTCCTAGAACCACCACCTGACCTGTAGGGAGAGCCTGGAGGCGAGCAGGTGGCAGACTTAGACTAATGAGTCAGACACAGGTGAAGCTGGGGAGCTAAAGGAAGAGGGCATGCCTAGGTGGTGGCAATGGCCAGAAAAAGCCAGTGCCAGGAAGCAAGAGGAGGAAGGAAATGGAGGTAGGTTCCAGGGGAGAGGAATCCTCCAGGTCGCCCATGGATATAGCCTAGCCAGAAAAGGGAAACGTATAACCTGTACCCTAAGGGAAGTTAGGGCAGGGATGTTTGCTGGTGAACTGGAGAGCCGGGGGGGCTCAAACAGTACCTTTGCTCCAGCACGTATGTTAAGGGGTTAGAATGCTGGAGAGCGGGGGCAGGGTCGTTTGTTCAGCTCCTGAGGAGATGGAGCAAATGTAATAGATGCAGCTATTTTGCTTTATAAAAATGCTTTAAGGAATCTGTCTCTCTCCGTGTTATCTTTGGGGGGTTGGGGGACTCCTTCAACCCCACTCCATACAAGGAGAACACATAAGCCCAGCAAAACCAGGGCCTGCGGAGACCTGAACCCAGGGAGTCCTGTGCGGCTGACGGTCTCCAGGGATATCTGGGACTCGCGAGGGTCCTGAACCAGAGGCAGAAGAGCGGCACCCAGGGCAGCACGGGCGGTGAGCCTTCACACCTTATAGCAAATGTTATCACGATAGGGTGGTCTTATGCACCCCTCCTCAGTTTCTGCCTAAGATAATGTTGGAATTTCATCTTAATCAATTGTCTTTCCGACATTTTTCCCAAGCCACACGTCCATCAACGTGAACAAGCACTGCAGTTTAGTCTATAAGAAAGCCTGGACCTTTTACCTGAAGCCAACGGAAGCGCACAGAAAGTCCGCCCAACCTTTTGTTTCTTTTAACTCAGATAAGCTGGGGATTGCTTTTGCTAAGCAGACTATCTCTGATTGGGCTAGCAGATTGTATCTTCAGCCAAGTGGGGATGAATCTGATGAGCCATGTCAAGACTTACTCTCTCTGAGCCATGGCAGTGTTGGTGATTCACCTGTGATGAGTGCCCGTGGACAGGATCTACAAAGCTGTGATGTGGAGTTTTCTCCACCCATTCACATTTCACTATTGTATGGAAAAGAATGGCCAACATGGCTATAGGGTTGACTAATCTGTCCTTTGGAATTTGTTGAGGTGTAGAACCCAAATCTTTTCCCTCCTAGGGCCCATTCTTTTTGTTCCAGGTTGTCCTCATAGGATAAGTATAAAAACATACAAAAAAGGCTTGTTGTCTCCCCTTTTATCTGTTGGGGGCAGCTTGTAGCTAGGGATTCCCCATGTGTGAAGAGTGCCATCCTGCTTCCCTGTAACAGGTATTTTCCCAGGACAACAGGATATCAATCCTCACAAAACACCCACCTCCACTTGAAGTTGGTTTCTCTCTTTTCTTAATGCTGAAATAGAAGACTGAAGGGATACTGTGTGGATGCATGGTATAATGGCAAGCATAGGCATGCCCAGTAAGGCATAGTCAAATTTCTAGAAACATAGACACAAGTTTTCCATGCCAGGTTCCAAAGGATGATGTCACCCATATGTGAGGACTTGACATCTTTTTGTCTTCAGAGAACGTCTATTACATGTAAGCATTTCTGTTATAAATTGTATTTAATCTTTGTATGTTTCTCTGCCCAGTTCAGCTGTAATTCAGCTTTGTTGATTCAACCAGAAAATCTGTAAAGAAGCAAAACCCTTCAAAGAGGCTACAGTTATTCTTTGCAAAAGAAAAGTTCTATGGCAACTTTCCCTAGGAAGATTTTGAAAGAGAGTTATGTGGATTATCAGGTCGAAAGGCAAGGGTCATCTTTCTTAAGGAAAGATGCCAAGGTATCATTTTTGCAGGCATTAATAAAATTTGAAAAGTATGTTGCACATGTTGGGACCACTGCCAACATCTGTATTCATAATCCCTATAACAGGACTCAAGGTGAAAGTTTATCATATTCACCCTCAGGAACTGGTTGAAACAAATTGTCTTTCCATTGCACCTGTGTTACTGATTTCCCTTCAGAGTTTCTTGGATGTAGGCATTCAAGGGCCATAACTCAAAATGTTCTTTCTTTCTTGGCAGTAAACTTATTATCCAAAATACATGTTTAGTTGACGCACAAGAGTCAATTCAAAAGGGACATTCTACCAAAGCATTAAGTTTCATAAGTCCTTCCAGTCCTACTCACTCATGTTTTTGTTGTTTGTTTGTTTTTTTTATTATTACAATCCAGTCTTATTTCTACCCTGTCATCTAATTTCAAAAGCATGGTTTGGAATTGTTATTTTGATCTCTTCTTCTAGAACTGCCTCTTCCCCACCCACACAATATAATGTATCATACCTTAATATTTTATGCTAATAGAATGTGATATCCAGATGGGGAGGCTTTTTTTCTCTGGTGACAAGCAGGATGAAATATTGTGCCCATGAGACTCCGAGATTAAACATGGTCCAACAAGGTCCAATTAGCACACCAATCTTTGATAAATCTGCTCTAAAAAAAGGGCCAAAACTCTTGCAGTCATTCCTTGGTACCACCAGGATGTGAGTCCAAGACATTAGACTTCTTTGGTAGATGGTTCTTCCAGAATGCTATACTTCTCTTTCACATAACTTTTTACTATAATTGTGTGATGAAGTGCATGCATTCTGTTCTGCAGAAAGTCCTGAGGTTTGCTTAGGTTTCTCCTTCCAGAGAACCAACAAAACTTTGTTCATGCTGTGACGCAAGGAAAAGATTGTGGTAAGCACTTGATACATGAAACCTATGATTATTTTGGTCCATTTGATAAGCACTTGGTCCATGATAACGAGCCTTTGCCATGGCTACTGAAGCATGCAGACTCTTATGACTTGAGCCTAAGACCATAGAGAGGATTTACACAAGCGGTTCTTTTATGTGCCATGCAGTGGTGAGAATCTCTTTGTTGAGAAAGTCATGGTAATGGTGAATTTAATTAAATTCTATTGTTCTGCGCTTTAGACACTAAGTGCTGCCACTTCACTCTGCACTCATCTGGGAGGTATTCAAATGGTTCATCAAAGAGAGAGTTATTTTCTTCAAAATAGATATCCCTCTTAAACTTGACACTATCAGCAACAAAGCTGAAGGCCTCGTAAAAGTTCAAATTTGCAGTTGATAACCCAGACAAAACTAGGGTTAGGGTTTTGACTGTTTTAAAAACACAATGTGCCATGCTGGGTCAAACTAAAGGTCCATCGTGCCCAGCATCTTGTCTCCAACAGTTGCCAAGCTGAATCACCAAATACGCAGCAGAATCCCAAAGAGTAAATCCATTCCTTGTTGCTCACACTCAAGAATAAGCTACGACTTTCTAAGCTTACATAGCTAATCATGGTTATTAGACTTTTCCTTTAGAATCTTGTCTAAACCCTTTTAAAACCTACTATGCTTTTTAAATCTGCAATGCTAAATGCCTTGACCACATTTTCTGGCAGCAAATTCCACATCTTGATGTTTGCATTTGTAATGGAAGTGGAGACTTGTTGCTGTGGTGTGGCCCACCCCTAGGCCCACACAGACAGCTGGTGGCTATACCCTGAGATGAGACTGGTCAGGAGCTTTACCTTTACCAGACCCTTTCCCCACAGGTTGAGACCTTGGGTTCTGGGGGCCAGCAGGACGTAGGTGAGAGTCTCTCAGGGTGTAGAGTGATAGTGAGTCCAGGGCCGGGCAAGAGTCAGAGGCAGGCAGTAAGCAATGGAAGTCTATGTCCAGGCAAGGGTTAGTGGCAGGTGGCAAGCAAGAATAGTCGAGGTCCAGGCAAGGGTCAGATCTAGAAGTGAGTGTGAAGGGAAGACAGGAGCAAGACAAGAGGGACTGACTAGGCAGGGCAGGCTGGATAGGGCAAGGCCTGGGTATAGCTCCCACTCTCATAACTCAGGATCAGGGTCGGTTGCACCATCCCAACCTTCAATCCCTATCCCTGACAGCATGGATGTTGAAAGCTTGGTCTTACAACCACTCAATCTTTCAACCAATGTATCTCAAGTGCTTATAGCTTCACGTAAACCTTCAACACGAAAGAACTATTCTTCAAAATGGAAAAGGTTTACCATGTGGTGCATGCAAAAGAGTATTGACCCTTTCTCTTGCCCCACAAATTCTCTACTAGACTACTTATGCCATCTTTCAGATTCGGGTCTCCAGACATCATCTGTAAGAGTACATTTAAGTGCAATCTCTATACATCCTCTTGTCAGTAGATTTATGAGAGGTTTAATTCACCTTAAACCACCAATTCGGCCACCTGTCACAGAATGGGACCTGAATTTGGTCTTAACAAGACTCATGCGTTCTCCTCTTGAACCCATGAATTCCTGTGATCTTAAAATTCTCACATGGAAGACTATCTTCCTTATAGCCATTACATCGGCTAGAAGGGTTAGTGAGTTGCAAGCACTTGTCACGTACTCACCCTATACAAAATTTCTACATGACAGAGTGGTTCTCCGGACACATCCAAAATTCCTCCGCAAGGTTTTTACAAAATTCCACTTGAACCAATCCATAGTTTTACCCACATTTTTTCCAAGGACTCATTCTCACCAAGGAGAGCGGGCTTCACATACCTTGGACTGTAAGCGTGCACTAGCCTTTTACTTAGACCGCACTGCAGTCCACAGGAAATCCACTCAACGCTTTGTATCTTTTGATCCAAACAAACCGGGTAAAGCAGTGGGTAAACATACTCTATCCAATTGGCTAGCAGATTGTATACAGTTTTGCTATGAAAAAGCAGGCCTTCCTCTCCAAGGGCGAGTAAAGGCGCATTCAGTAAGAGCAATGTCAACCTCAGTAGCACACTATCGTTCAATGCCAATTCTTGACATATGTAAAGCAGCAACATGGAGTTCTCTTCACACCTTTGCAGCTCATTACTGTTTGGACAAAGAAGGACGACAAGATTCAGCCTACGGACAATCTGTCTTAAAGAACTTGTTTCCAGTTTAGTCCCAACTCCTTCTACATTCAACCTGCTATGATCTTCGGCTGCCCCATTTTCACCAACAATACTTAAGTGTTGCTTCACTACAAAATGACTCAGCCTCTAGCTTGCTAATCACCCATATGTGAGGACTAGCATCCTGCTTGTCCTGGGATAAAGCAAAATTGCTTACCTTGTAATAGGTGTTATCCCAGGACAGCAGGATGTAGTCCTCACGAAAACCACCCGCCACCCCGCGGAGTTGGGTCTGATACGTTTTATTATTTTATTTTTTGCTAAAGCTTATTGCTCATACGAGACTGAAGAGAGACCCCTGTGGCAGAGAATATGGCATGCTAAGCATGCTCCGTGGCCTCACAGGGCCAGTCAAAAGTTTCTAGAAACTTTGACAGAAAGTTTACCGCAATAGGGCTCCATCAATGATGTCACCCATATGTGAGGACTACATCCTGCTGTCCTGGGATAACGCTTATTACAAGGTAAGCAATTTTGCTTTTCGAAGAGATGGAAAATCCAGAAAAGTTTGACTTGATGATCTAAAGGTCCTTGAAGGTGATGGTGCATGGGCTTCACACTACCTTCTCTCCTTTTTCAATCTGCCTCCTATTCATCTACTTTTGCATGTGGGTGCCCACTAATTCTTTAATTGGTTACATCTGTAATGCTCTGCTGTTTACTACTGTCAGACACATGATGATATATATATATATATATATATATAATATTTTTTTTCATGAAGAGGCTTCTCCCATGAAAATATGTTCTTGCACCTATTGGCAGTTCACTATTTTCCTCTCTCTTGTTGGAAAACAACCTTTAGCTAGGGATTCCCACTTGTATGGATGATCGATCCTGCGTAACGACATAGAAAACAAAGTTGCTTATCTATTATAGGAGTTACACGTAGATAGCAGGATAAACAGCCACATCTTCCTTTCCACTTCCCTTTTGGAGCTGGTTTCCTTAAGCTATTTATAGAACTGAGGAGGCTTGTGCATGCCCAGAAAAGCCTTCTAGGCTTTTCTAAGCTTTCTGAGAAATGTTCCATGTTAATGCTGTTGAATGATATCACCCACTTGTATAGCTGAGAATCACCCATTATAGGTAAGCAACTTTAGTTATTTTTGTAAGCTTTAATCTTACAAAAAAAAAGCTTATTATATGATAAGGACAAACAATGTAAAATGCATTGTACTCATTTTAACTTTCATTTTACTGATATATTTTTCATAGTAATATGGTCAAATTAAGGTTTATCTATGAGTCCTATATTTCTATATGACTCAAATGGTGATTTTTGTTTTGAATTGCCTATGTACCACACAGTAATATTTCCTAGGTAGTTCATTGCATCTCTAGATATTTTAAACTTGGCATAATCATATTATTGGATAAAAATTTCTCTTAGGATAATATCTCCAGTTGGGTTCTGCTTTATGCATTCCATGACAGGAATGAACCTCATAAACCAGAGTATGTTGGGTATAATCTTACTGTTATTGCCCACCCTAATTACTTGCATTGTGCCAGAGGGCATTTCCTTAGCAATATATCATCTCCATTTTTCTTCATGGATCTACCAAACTGTACTAATTTTTTTATTAGCTTCTGTGGTCTGTGTCCTACTACACAGTTTCTATAAACAGGTTCTCACCGTAGCCTTCAGTGGCACCAAGGTATTATTTTCAACTGAAGATTGTGCACAGTCGCTACCACCATCATTAGTCGTAGTGCTGAACTAAAGGTAGGCAGGTTTATGTCCTGGGCAATGTGCAGCCAATATGAAATTTTCATTTTCCTTTCATACTTCAATAGTAATAGTTACCCCTTTCTGCCTTTTGGTCTAGAAGTTATACAATGACTTCACCATTTGAAGATATTCAGCAAGGTTGGCAAGAAATTTCTTTATTCAGTTCTCTCCCCATGAGAAATGCACAGCAATTATTAATCATGGACATCATTGTCGATTTTCTTTCTGTTTGGTTACCCAATTATGTTCCTTCTAGACATAGTATAAAAAAAATCATACTTGTAAGTTCTTCCTCTGATTTGAGAATTATCTCATGGCTAGGTTTTGATGGATCCCTGAAAATGCAGCAGATATGGCAAAATAAACTTCACTCATGAGCCTTTCAAATCTATCCACAGTGTAGCATTTACTCACATAAGTGAACTTATTGAAAATAATGAAGTATTTTATAATATGTATGCATAATAACCCCAGTATACAGAAATGCAGGTATTTTATAAAGTATATATGCATACCGTTTTGAAAGTACTTGCACGGGTATTTGAAATTACCAGTTCGATTATACCTCCACCAGTTCACCTAGATCTTCTAGCACTTTACCCTGAATTCCCAGCAGTTCACCCAAAAACTGCAGACAAAAGAAGTCCAATCTCATTTATGCAAGTCAATTAGCAGATGTAAAAGTGTACAAATACATTCAGTAATGTATACTTGTATCTATTACAAAAGAGCTGCCCCCTCGGTAATGCATTCTTGTATGTCTTACAAAAGAGCTGCCCCCCTCCCCCTGGTAATCTATGCTTGTATCTCTTACAAAAGAACTGCCCCCCACAAGCCGGCTCACTTACCTGATGCCGTCTGACTAGCCTGGCCCTGTCACTCCATGCGGCCAAAATCACTGCCGCTCCACATGGCCGGAAACACCACCATCCTCCACCTATAGGCTGCCTCCTAGATGCCCGATTGCTGACATTTAAAGGCCTCGTG
Organism: Rhinatrema bivittatum; assembly: GCF_901001135.1. Taxonomy (NCBI): domain Eukaryota; kingdom Metazoa; phylum Chordata; class Amphibia; order Gymnophiona; family Rhinatrematidae; genus Rhinatrema; species Rhinatrema bivittatum. The sequence goes on along the minus strand of NC_042616.1, from coordinate 329,746,822 downwards.
GCGGGAAACCTGTCCTCCGGCACTCCCCGATGACATCACACAGCTGGGTATTTAAACCTTGGCTGCTGAATGCCAACACACCTCAGCAACGGGTCAACTATACTTGATAGTGTAAGTTGCTTCCTCAGAGTTTCTGGCCTTGCCTTCAGCCTGCTCAATCTTGTCTTTGCCCTCCAGCCTGCGTTTGTCTTCAGCCTCATCCAGCCTTGTTGTCATTTTCCAGCCCTACCTTCCTCTTCTCTAGCCTGCCTGCCCTTGGACTGATTTCTCAGAACTGACCTTAGTCTGAGACTTGTTTACTCTTACTTGCTGCCTGCCTTGACCTCAGCCTGGACCACGACCCTCGTTGCCTGCCGCCAGCCTTGACTTCAACCAGCTACCAGAACTACTCTTCTGCTCATGCCTCAGAGACTAACACCTAAGACCTGCAGGGCCCCGGAACCCAAAGGCTCAACCCGAGGGAAAAGGGCTGGTTAAGGCAAAGCTCCAGCCCAATCTCTGCACTGTCTGCTCTGCTAGTTGGTGGTGAGGCCTACAGGGCCTTCCCTGTAGATTGCGTCAACTGTGCCCCAACAGAAGGGTCCACAAACCTAACGAGCAACTAACGTGTACTTTTGAACCCTGACTCAGAATGCCTCTAGCTCGCCTGTTTTTTCCACAGGTAAAAATGGAAAATACTCTCAATGTTTATAGAATAGCATGTACGCAAGTATATGCTATTTTTATGCACAAAACTCCTTTGAAAATTTACTTCAGTCTGCAATTTGACTCTAGATTACAGTTTTTGGCACATCTTTAGCTTCTTGTATCTTGTAGTAGACTTTATCGTATTTATCTATTTTTAAAGTATTTATCTTATTTTGGTGCATCTTGCAGAATTGGCAATATTGTAATTGTTAGATCTCCACTTATCATATTAAGGCCATTTTAATGTTGCTGCTAAAATGTAATGATATTTAAAAAATTGTTACAAGTATTAGAGATCATGGTGCTGCTCTGACTAGTATAACTGGTCCCTCATTTTAAGCAGATAAAAAAATTCATGGTGAAACCAGGAGGAATAGAAAACAGAAAGTGAATTCAATTTCAGATGGAAGCCTTTTTGAAACTACCGTAATTTAAATGTAATCCTTATTGTCTCTTCCATTCATTTGTGCAACATGTTAATAGGAAAGTGGGATTGAACAGTCTTCAGAATACTGAATTTCAATCAGTATCACTCAAGTAATGTTATATTAATAAATGATTATTGTGACAATACTTTCAATTAGGGGTAGATTTTAAAAAAAAGCGCGTTCACGTACTTTTGTTGGCGCACCAGGCGCCAACAAAAGTACGCTGGATTTTATAAGATACGCCCGTAGCCGCGCGTATCTTATAAAATCCTGGATCGGCGCACAAGGCTGCCGATTTTGGGCAGCAGTGTGCGCCGAGCCGCGCAGCCTGCCTCCGTTCCCTCCGAGGCCGCTCCGAAATCGGAGCGGCCTCGGAGGGAACTTTCTTTCGCCCTCCCCTCACCTTCCCCTCCCCTCACCTTCCCCTACCTAACCCACCCCCCCCGGCCCTATCTAAACCCCCCCCCCTATCTTTATCCATGGATTTACGCCTCCCGGAGGGAGACGTAAATCCATGTGCGCCAGCAGGCTGCTGGCGCGCCGAGACCCGACCCGGGGGCAGTTCCGGAGGGCGAGACCACACCCTCGGGCCCGCCCCCGAAACGCCGCGTCCCGCCCCCGACATGCCGCGTCGTTCGGCCCCGCCCCCGACACGCCCCCTTCAGAAAACCCCGGGACCTACGCGCGTCCCGGGGCTCTGCGTGCGCCGGCGGCCTATGCAAAATAGGCGCGCCGGCACGCAAGGCCCTGCTCGCATAAATCCGGGCAGATTTACGCGAGCAGGGCTTTTAAAATCCGCCCGACAGTGTAATTAAAAATTTCGAAGATGTCCTATAAACTGTTTAAAATGTAGTAAGAGTTCACCCTGCAAAACAGATTTTATATTTTTCATGCTAATCTGCTGAAGCAGTAATACCTGATGCCGAGTGCTACATCCACCAGATAATTGCCTTCTATCGATGATACTCATTCAGATCCTAAGGCAAACCAAGACTTGAAAAGAATTATTGGAACTAGTATATACATTTCTTAAAAAAATATGTAAAGTTGTATATTTTCATAAAATAATCTGCACTTTCACCATTTTCATTGCTTTGACCACAAGTACTTACTTCAAAAATATTATTAGATCTAACTTTCAGTTGCTTCATCATTGTGGGCTTACACTTTTCATCTCTGCCTAATATGATGGTAACTTTGATATAGCCATTCACGCACACATGTTAGCATGTTTGCCGACTCGCATCCAGAAACGCAGCCACTTCATAGCATACACGCGTATATGCGTGCATTTTATAAAATAGGCTGAACGTGCATACATGGGCGCACAATAAATGAATGCGCACCCAAACGCCTCATCTACTGTGCAAGTGGGGGAATTTTATAACGGACGTGCACCAACGCCATGCCCTGTTTTCCCAATTTGTTCCCAGTTTGCCCAGTTTAGGGATAGCACTTCCAAGCCCCCCTAATTTATTAGCCTCCCTTTCCTCCTGTTAGTTCCAAACCTTAAAACCCCACTGACTACCCTAGGTATTGTTGTTTTTGTTCTTTCACGCCATCCATAGCAGTAGTGAAGTTACTTGGCAGGAGACCCCAGCTTGTGCCTGTGCATGTATTTATACACACATCTCTTGGCCTTCCCTAGACATGCCCCACCCCTTTTTCTGATCTTTTGACTTGTACGCGTAGCGGGACATATGTGTGTACGTGTATGCCTTTTCAAATCTTTGTGGCACTCCAGCCCCACTTGTGCATATATCTCCTGGCTTGGGCACGTGTAGGGCTTTTAAAATTCACCTGTAAGCCCTTATATTATCTTGATCAATAATATCATCGTTCTAGCCCCTGAATAAAAATAAATATATTGTCTGAATAACAGTATTTATTGTAAATTATTTTGTCCATGTAATTTTAGCATATAACTGCATGGATTTTCAGTGACTATCAGTAAATTACTGTTATGTTTCTTATTTCTCTTATAACAACTGAACATTTAAAATGCTTCCATATGCCACCCTTTCCAAAACTGATCTTATTACCAACATAAAAGATCAAAATTCTTAAGGGTCATTCTTCCTAGTTTAAGAAAATAGAGTAGAGGAGAGAGAAGACAAGTAAAACATTTCTATGTTTGTATTAGCTTTCGGGATCTACAGTTTTGTGCATTGAAAAAGCCATTAGTGAATAGAGCCCTCTCAACTTATATCCCTCATCAATAAACAGTAGTCTTTTTATTAGGAATGTGTCAATAAGATGGTGATATAATGCATGAAGTGCCACCCAAGACCAATTGGTTTTAAATTGCAGGACAAGTTATAGCCTTGTAACACATGCTCTTAATTTTTTTCTGTTTTGTTTTCTCTCAAAATAGAAATCTCAGACCCATGAGAAGGTAAAATCAATCTAAAACAATATTTGTTTTTAGAATTTTTAATATTACAAATAATGGAAACTATGCAAGCTTTCAGGTTCTATAAACAAATTGCTGGCTGACATTTTGGTGCAAGTTCAAAAAGCATCGACAAACTGCATTCTGTTGTTCTCACCTTTTTTTACTCCTAATTTTCCAAATACAGCTTCACTTTTGTGACCTACAAGTAGGCATCATTCATATTTTCAGTAATGCCGTTTTTCAGGACGTTTAAGTAATGCTATACTAAGTCAGGGCAATGGTTCACTGAACGCAGAATCCTGTCTTTGACAATGGCCAGTCTGGATAATTTAGAAGTATCCAGCAGATCCTAGTGGAAGAACGTTCCGCTGTTATCCACGCCCGCTTTCTGACAGTAGGAGGTAGTGTTTTATAAGCCTACTTGGCTAATAATTGTTAATGGACGTATCCTTCAGAAACGTGACCAAACTTTACTTACATTCTGATATACTACTAGCCTTGACCACATCTTCAGGTAATGGGCCAAATATGTGCACAAATTCACTCACATAAAGTTACACCACCTCTTTGGTGGGTGTAACTTATTTGTTCGCACTTACACACTACAGGTGAATTTTAAAAGGCTGGCGCATGCCAAAACCAGGAGATACGCAAATATGTCGGGTCAGTGTTCACTGCGCTGATTTTAAAAGCTGCCCGAGTAATCGCATATCTCTCACTGCGCGCAAAAAAAAAAAGGTGTGGACGTGGTCTAGATGGGGCAAGAGCGTTGGCACACACCAGGGTCCCCTGCCACGTATCTTTACTTCTGCTAGGGGGAACATGTAAGTAATAAAATAAAAATAGATGTCAGAGTTTTAAGGGTCAGGCCTAACAGGGATGAAGTGAGGCTATTAAACTAGGGGGTTTGGTAGTCCTATTCCTTATCTGGGTGAATTGCGAATGAACTGGGAAAACTGGTAATGGCATTGGCGCGTTTTAAAATCCCCCCCCCCTCCAGTTATGTGGTAGAAGCGGCATTTGTGCACACAGGCATATGTCTGCTTCAAATTGTGCGCACCTGCGCGCTTTCAGGCTATTTGTCCCTGTGCGTGGGCCGATGAACACGCGCATATATGCGCCACTTGCCTGTTTAAAAGTTACCATCTTAGGAGATATTTTTAAAAGGAGTTACACATAAATGTAACATACTTTCATAGCAATTTTCAAAAGCCATTTATGCACATAAAGTGCACTTACATGTGAATATCCTATGGACAATTCAACAGCATATTGTAGCAATTTTCAAAAGCCTGCTTATATAGGTAAAGTGCATTAACATGTGTAAAACCCAGTTTTAGGCATATGAATGCTTTTTTAAAATCATAAAGAATGCACATAAGTGCTTTCTCTGCCGCAACTCCACTCCCTGGAATGTCTTTGCTGCTCAGTTTGCATAATGCAGTCAGCACAATCTGTTTTAGGAATGCCCCTTATGCGCATAAAGCCAGGTTTTATGTGTGAAACATTTTGAAAATTACTCTCTGTTAGGATTATTCTTCCCTACGTGCAACTCGTTCCACTTGTTCACAATTAATTTCATCTGCCATTTAGATATCCATTTCCCCAGTCTCACAAGGTTTTCCTGCATTTCCTTGCAGTGTGATTACGCTTTAAGTATTTTGAACCATTGTGTCATCTGCAAATTTGACCATTTCTCTCTTTACTTTTTTCTCCAGATCATTAATGAGTTTGTCAAACTTTACTTTTCTCCATTGGAAAAAGTGATCATTTAGTCTTTACTGTTTTTTTTCCTTTAACCAGTTATGAATCTGCAATAGCATATTGCCTCCTGTTCCATAACTTTTTGATTTCCTCAGAAGTCTCTTATGAGGGACTTCATATCTTTTGAAAATCCAGGTGCTCTATATCAACCAGCTCATGCTTATCCATTTGTTTATTTCCACGATCAAAGAAGTCTAATAGATTGGTAAGGCATGACTTCCCTTTGTAAATTCTCTGCTGGCTTTTCCCCATTAAGCCATATTTACTCGTATGCCTAGTAATTCTGTTCTTAAAAATCATTTCAACCATTTTGCCTGGCACCAATGTTGGGTTCACTGGTTTGTAATTTCCAGGATCACTTCTGGAGCCTTTTTAAAAATTAGCATTGCATTGGCTACCCTCCAGTTCTCAAGTACAGTGTCAGATTTTAATGATGAATTAGAGATTACAATTAACTAGATGGGAGTTTAACCTAATGGTACATAGCCTGAATTGGCCAACCCATTTGCATCTTCCTGTAGCAACCAGCATTTAATAATTGACCATGCTAATTTTCTTGCTGTATGAGGTCATGTTACAGAACATCCGCTTTTGTGACAAAGTTTAAAAGACATCCTTGGTAGTACAAATAGAATGCAGTGAATATTTCTCAGGATTATCATAATAATCCATGCGTTTGAACAGAAAGGTTTATGCAATCCAAGAAGTTTTAAAGGCTGCCTTAATGTATGCAAGATACAAATAGAATGAAACCGATACAGTGAATGTAATTCACTGTTTAAAGAATAATAATGTGTCTTTAGACAAATGGAAAATAAATATTCTTCATAAAACGAAGTTTATAGCAATTAATTTATCTTGAAGGAAATTGGATAGGAATAGGATATATGTAAAATAATATACAAGCAGAATTTGCCAAAGTAAAAATGATTAAATCCATTTTTTCACAAATCATAAATGACACAAGTTATAGTGAATATTGGTGCTTGTTACAGTTATGATGAATGAAATGTATTTTGATGGTCTGCATGTTTTAAACATTTCATGAATCAACCAAATATGTTTTGGCCATGTTTAATCCTTAGTCACACAGTATTAATTCTGCAGGAATGCAATACAGCTGGAAGCCAGGAGAATTATCTGGTTAAAACAGTGACTTTTCCTGGCTCTGAAATCACATAATTTTAAAGGAAACTAATGATGACATAAAAAAGCAGCCTGCTAAACAAAAAATGGAGAAAATCCTTGAACTCAGCTGTGTTCTTCATCCTGAGTTTTACTACATAAAAGTGCAGCTAAAAATGGTTTTATCTATCTTCCACCTTGTTAGCAATATTTGATTAACTAAATGCCATGTAGTTAATAAAGCATTTGTGCTAATTTCTTCCTATGAAAGTAATTTGTATGGCTCAGTCTAATCAGAACCATTAGTTCATCCTTACAATTAGAATAAACCAACCTAGACTGGCCCAGTAGCTCATTTGCGTCTTGCACCCATGGTTAATTGATCTGAAGATGCTGCCTAGACAGCATTCACAGCCTTTGGGAATGAAGGAGTCATGATAATCCCTCAGCGGTGACACCTAGTGGCTAGATTCAGGGCTCATGATTACTTAGATCTATAAAGAGTCCTAATGGATGGCCCCTGGCCAGATTGTCACTGCAAGGTGTCAGGTCACCATGTATAAGATACTTAATGCGCTTGCACAGGACCCAAGAAATCAGGAGTTTCATGTGGGTAGACGGAGCCTTGTAACTTGGAATTTGCAGGTAAGAGCTAGAGCAGAACTGTATGAGACGTTTGGCTGCAGGCCAGAAGCTGAAATCAGGAGGCAGACTACAGATTAGGAATCAGAATCAAGAAAGAGGTCATTAGCAGAAGCAGAACTAGTAAAGACTAGAACTGGTAGAACTGCAGGATGGAACTGAAAGACTAGAAGTGAGGGATTGCTTTGAAAAATTAGAATCAAAGGATTGAAATGAAGGATCTAGGCAGCCAAGATTCTTCATGTAGAGAGTCCAAATGCAAGAAGGTGAATTAGCCTTCAGGTTCCTATTCCTCTACAACCCTTTTTGGCTGAGCCCCAGCCAACTGCAGATGCCAAGGGTTGTGGAATTGGAGGCTATCTGAAACAGTCATCTTCTCTACTACTTCTCCTTGCTTCAGAATCTTGACTGATCTGGAGGTCAGGACTTCTGTCCTGAATCCTGGGGCTGACCTTAGGCTGTGACTAGATTAGATATGGAGGGGGGAGGGTTAGGAGATAATAAAAATAGAGGACAAATCTCTAGGTAGCTGTAAATGAAGGCTCAAAGTGCCAGATCCTAGCCCTGGTTCCAATTGTGCTGGAAGCCCAAAGGAGCAGGTGGAAACTGCCTGATCAACTGACCCAATTTATTGTTTTGGATCTTATAAACACATGTAAAACCGTTTCTGATATTTGAGTCCTAGATTTAAAAAAGAATAGGCCTGTGTATCATTATGCTAACATCTATGGGGTTGAGTTCATCCCCTGACAGAATTTAGAAAAATGTCAAGCAAAATTTTAGTTGGTGCCTCATGCAAATAAAAATAATCATAGCCTGAATAAGAAAAATTACCTGATCAGACCCTTTTAGATTGAGTTTTAGAACGTCCCTGATCAGCACACACATCATTGTATTCCTTGAAATATACATTAGGTTCATCCCTTTTTGGAAATACCAAGTCTTTCTGCTGACAGACAATTTCTGAAATTGGGCAGTGAAACTAATTTAATGTGGATAAGTGCAAGGTGATTCATATAGGGAAAAATAACCCATGCTATAATTACACAATGTTGGGTTCCATATTAGGTGCTACAACCCAAGAAAGAGATCTAGGTGTCATAGTGGATAACACATTGAAATCGTCGGTTTAGTGTGCTGCGGCAGTCAAAAAAGCAAACAGAATGTTGGGAATTATTAGAAAGGGAATGGTGAATAAAACAGAAGATGTCATAATGCCTCTGTATCGCTCCATGGTGAGACCGCACCTTGAATACTGTGTACAATTCTGGTCGCCGCATCTCAAAAAAGATATAATTGCGATGGAGAAGGTACAGAGAAGGGCTACCAAAATAATAAGGGGAATGGAACAACTTCCCTACAAGGAAAGACTAAAGAGGTTAGGACTTTTCAGCTTGGAGAAGAGACGACTGAGGGGGGATATGATAGAGGTGTTTAAAATCATGAGAGGTCTAGAACGGGTAGATGTGAATCGGTTATTTACTCTTTCGGATAGTAGAAAGACTAGGGGGCACTCCATGAAGTTAGCATGGGGCACATTTAAAACTAATCGGAGAAAGTTCTTTTTTACTCAACGCACAATTAAACTCTGGAATTTGTTACCAGAGGATGTGGTCAGTGCAGTTAGTATAGCTGTGTTTAAAAAAGGATTGGATAAGTTCTTGGAGGAGAAGTCCATTACCTGCTATTAAGTTCACTTAGAGAATAGCCACTGACATTAGCAATGGTAACATGGAATAGACTTAGTTTTTGGGTACTTGCCAGGTTCTTATGGCCTGGATTGGCCACTGTTGGAAACAGGACGCTGGGCTTGATGGACCCTTGGTCTGACCCAGTATGGCATTTTCTTATGTTCTTATATGGATAGTGCTCACAGTGTGTTCATAGTGCAGTCTTAGTGCCACAATGTAGCTGTCTCACAGGCTCATTAAAATAAGCTCTCAAGTAGGCTGATTCCATAGAAAATAATAAAGCACAGCATGGCATACATGGATAATCTCTTATTTGGGGGGAGGTAAAGGAAATGGCTTAATGTACTTAGCATGATAAACCTCAATTTTGAAAGGCAAACATATCTAAGGATCCCAAAACATGCTTTATCATCTCCTTATTTGATAAACTGCTCTGCTACTCATAAAAGTACAATTCTTGCAGCTCAGATGGAAAAGTACAGCTTTCACTTGCTCAAGACATTCAATAATCAAATCTCTAGTGCTTTTATTTCCTAATTACTTATAACAGTATTTAACACAACACAGGATAGCAAGAATAGGTGCAGTGGGAAATGAAGCTTTATTTGCTTGAAGTAAGGGTTACATTTCTGTAACATGTACCCTGCAGAGCTCCCAGAGCAGATTTACCACAACTATATTCTTATAGGGTGTGTTCTGTCTCCATATATGCCGTTCATGGTAGGACCCAAGAACCTTTCACAACACTACCATAATCCACTTTGGGAAAGTGACCTATATAATAGTAATCACTTCTCGCTTTTTCTGCTCTATAGAGGGACACTATATGTCAGATACATAGGCAGGTTGTTACGTTCTTCAGTCACGGGCAGCTCCCGCAACCAGCATCACTCACCCCCACAAAGTCCTGACTCTCGACGCAGCCCCTTCAGTGCGACAAGATGCCATTTCTTCTTCCCCGCTGGCAGCCCTTAGGCCCGTGCACCATGCTGCCCTTTGAAGGGCCCATGGAGCAAACCTGAGCATCCTGATGTCATCACGCTGTTGGGTATGTAATGCCCAACTGTGCACCGAAGCCTTGCCTCAGCAACGGGCCTCCTGCTTAGAAGCAATTTGTGTTGCTCCTGCGTTCCTGTTTGTCCTGTGTTCCTGGTTGTCCTGCGTTCCTGCTTTGCTCCAGCCTTGCCTTGTCCAGCCTGCCTCATCCAGTCTTGTCCTGTCCATCTCATACAGCATCTTTTTTGTGTCTTTGTTAGCCTCGGCCTGACTTCTGGATTCTGACCTCTTGCCTTGGACCCGACCATATATGCCTGCCGCATGGACCCGACTTCTTGCCTTGGACCTGACCTTGTTTGCTTGTTGCCTGCCTTTACCCTTTTCCTCTCTCGGTATCTCCAGATTGCTGCCTGTCTGGACCCCAGCGTGCCCTTGGACTCTTGCTGTCTCCACCGCTCTAGGGATCCGCCAGAGTTCTGCTGGCCACCAAACCCAAGGGCTCAACCTGTAGGGGAGGCAGCTGGTATAGGTGAAGCTCCAGTTTGTCCCGTTACAGGGCGTGTTTACAGCTGTCAGTGAGGGCCTGTGTCAACTATGCCGTAGGAAAGGGCACACTGCCACATCACTCATTACACAAGTAAGGCATGGACCAAGAGATGCACTCATCTGGAGCCAAAAGAATGAATTATATCACTTGCTTTTCCTTCCCATTTGATATGTAAGCTGTCATTTATTGTGAAAACGAGCATTGGATGTGTCTCATCTGTCAAGTAAACACAAACAGTGTTTTTAAATGGGTTTGCTGTGCCACCCTAGTAAAGGCGCTGCACAGTATAAAATGATCACATTGCTGCTATCTGCTCTCTGATAATGTCAGCGATCTCTGCTACTGCCACCAGATTACTACTCTTTCTCCAGCTGGTCTTCCCAGAACAGTATTATATCCTGAGAGGTATTCCTATAGGATGCACCTGTCTGCTCTAATAAGTTTCCATGTTTTTTCTGATATCATTGCGTGAAACGTAGGCTTCTCATACATTATTGATGGATCCATTGTGTGTTGTGAGGGTAAAAGTGAGAGTAACGGTGGATTTCTAATTTGCTGTCATCTTGTGTATGCTGTGAGCTAAATGTATTTTCTCTTTTATGGTTTGTGAGATGACCCAGACCCTATCGGTAGCTTAATGCTGGTTCAGTGGTCAGACCATGACATTGTCCCTTTTTGCCACTGTGAGAGGGGGTTAATTGTCTTCTGGGTGTCCCAATGACTGCTGTAGAGTCTGAAGTGGAGGAGGGAAAGTATGAGAGTCCAGAGAGTCAGCTGTTCACTTCTTCCATGGCCATCCAGTAAATATTATTCTTTACTTGTGTGCTATCCAGTTCTGTTCGCAAGTTTCACATGTTATGCCTGGAAAGCTGGTGTGGCAGGTGGTGTGTAGTATTTTTTATTTATGTATACTGCAGTTTGAGCTTTTCACATTTCCATTCTATGTTATGTTCCAAGATGCGGACAAAGGAATAACATGTCTCTGAAGAATACTATCTGATTTTTTTTTTTACTCCATGCATAATTAAGCTCTGCAATTCGTTGCCAGAGAATTTGGTGAAAATTATTAGTATAGCTGCATTTAAAAAAAGGTTTGGACAAATTCCTGGAGGGAAAGGCCATTAACAGTTATTAAGGGAGAATTGCAGAAATCCACTGCTTATTCTTGGGATAAGCAGCTTAGAATCTATCTACCCCTTGGGGACCTGGCTTGGCTACTATTGGAAACAGGATACTGAGCTTGCAGGCCCTTGGTCTGACCCAGTATGGGCAAGCCTTATGTTCTTATCCCATATTTGTCAGGATGAGTGTTACATTTTATTTAGTTTATTTTATTTAAAAGTTTTATATACCGTTTAAACATAATATGGTCTAAGTGGTTTATAAATTAGATATCACATACATAATTCAAAAAATGAGAATATAAGGAAAACAGTAATAAAAAAACAATTAAAATGAAAAATAAAATTCAACTGTTTTTCAAAAACAGAGCATGGTGTTATTAGTCAGTATAAGTAAAATCAAAAGCGGTGCAACATAGAATGTTTTTAATTTTTTTTTTAATTCCTTTGGATTGGATATGATTCTTTTGAGAGGTTGGGAGGGAATTCCAAAGTAGTGGACCTGCCACTGAAAAAGCATATTATTGAGTTTATTCATTTTGAGTCAATGTTTAACCATTATGTAGTCAGAAACAAATGCCATTTCTTATATAATATCCTTTACTGTGTAATGTCCTTAATAGGAAGTCTTGCCATATTTGTAGGGGTGAAAGGAGCAAGGCAGTTGGTTGGCACTGAGGAGGTTTTCTTTTTTGTTTTTTTAAGCAAATGAGCAAACAAAAACAATGGTGTCTTCTTGGCAAAAAGCTAAGTTATGTTGTTTCCTAAAAATAATGGAGTGAATTTTCATACATGCATATATGCTTTATTAAAAATATCAAGAGTACATGTGTATTTTTTGTTTTGCATATATGTTTTAGTGGGGGTGGGGGGGCAGCGTTGGGTGGGATTCAGAAGTAGCACTAAAGTTGCTTGTTTTTTTTGTTTTTTGTTTTAAATAATTTTTTTATTCTGTAGCGATGCCTAGAGTATGGACAACTGAAACATGGACCCAAAATGCATCACTGAGGTTGCAGGCCCTAATAAACATAGTAAAACAATACTAATAATCTTGTGCATATACCAAATACACTATACTGCAACAGGTTTCCTTTTTCAGAACGCAACTCCCCTTCATATGCCACATAGGCTCATTCTCTCTATAAATTCCTTCTGTAGTAAACTGCCTATTACCCCTAATACTCCAAACATCTCCAACAAGCCATACGTACTATTCACATTTGCACACCTCACCACCCAGAAACCCAAGAGGGGACCACCGTATTTAAAAAAAAAAAAAAAAAAAAGCAAAAAAAAACCCCCTGACATTCCAATTTGTTCCAGACCTGCTAAATTAAACCCACTTAGGAGAATACCCCAAATCTTTAAAATATGTTTGTGAATCAGCACAAAGTTGGTCAAAAAATAACTGCCATGTGTTAATGTGTAGCTTCTGAACCTTACATTTTGTGGTTTTTGACATCTAACCACTACATTTGCATAATTGTGACCTTGCAGGATTTCCACAGATTTAAGATAGGCACAGAATCTTGTATCCAATTTTGCAAGATGCATAAACATGCATACAGAGCGAGATGTATAAATTTCTCCACTCTCCTAAAACCCCCAGCGCCCTCTGGTGCAGCCCCCAATGCTACCTTCCCCTCTCAGGGTAGTAAAATCCCCAAGCATGTATTTATAATCTGCAAAACTTTGTCCCACAGGGAATTACTTTTGGACAAGTCAAAAATCTATGAATAAGAGAACCATTTTCACCACCACATTTTACATAGGGAGGGGATGGAGCAAACTTCACATGATACCTTTTAATGTCATCTATATAAGCATAGTGAAGTAATTTGTATCTCATTTCACAAACATTAAAATCAATTGAGTCAATATAAATTTGCAAAAAAAGTTTCATATTACTGGAAGACCCTTCAGTTTCCAAACCCCTACTCCAAAACGGAAGTAATGAATTCAAAGGAGAACCAAGAAGATGTGATTTCAGAAGCATATGCCATTGAGTAATGAGTTCTTCCTCATCAGAACATCATGAATATCTGTTGAAAAAGAATGTTCATGTTTGAGATAGTCCTCCGTCCATCATAGAGAAGCTAGGTAATGCTGCAAATGAAGAAAAACAAAAGAACTGTGAGTTCGGTACTTGAAACAAGTCTTTCAGTACATTGAAGGAATGACCAACTAGGTTATCCTAAGAACATAAGAACATAAGAAAATGCCATACTGGGTCAGACCAAGGGTCCATCAAGCCTAGCATCCTGTTCCCAACAGTGGCCAATCCAGGTCATAAGAACCTGGCAAGTACCCAAAAACTAAGTCTATTCCATGTTACCATTGCTAATGTCCTCTGCATAGCATTCCAAGATACAGTGTAATCCCCGGTCTCTCCATGCAGTATATATCATTTTTATTCTATCCCAGGGGGGAATTGTTATTACCTAACAATGGCAACAGCAAGGATACATTTACCGGGAGGCCCCAGTGCTGTCAGAATTATCTCCATTCACCAATGAAATGCAACTGACACACCACATTGTAAAATTTAAGATCTGGGAAATTAATTCCCCCCTCCTCCTTACTGCATATTCACTTATCATAACTAATTAGTTCCCTTTTTCCCTTCCAGATTAAACTACGAAAACAGGTTCTAATCTTATCCAAATCACCTTTTATGAGCCAACAAGGCAGCATTTATAATTTATACAAAATGTGTAATCACCATTTTCAAGCATGCACAGCGTCCCATAAAAGAAAGAGGAACTTTTTGTCAAGTGTTTAGCTGTGTTTTATACCAGACAAAATGTCTCCAATGTTAATCTCATACAACAACTTGAGATCTCTAGGAATCCAAACCCCCAGATATTTCAGTCTTTGTGACACCCAGGAAAAGGGAAAAGTACCACACCAGGAATCTTCTGATTTTTCAAAGTTAATTTTGAGTCCTGCATCAATTGAAAATTAGAAAATAAGTTCACTATCACAGATTCTTTGCACAGGGTCACCTACAAAAAGCAAAATGTCCTAGGCAAATAAAGATATTTTTAACATCTGCTTGACAAAAGTAATGCCTGTGAACTTTGCCTCCATCTGTGATTTTTTAGCTATTGATTCTATGGCTAATATAAACAGTAATGGAGACAAGGGACATCCCTGACAACCTCCACAGCAAATAGCAAATTGCTGTGAAACAGAGCCATTGATTAGAATATGAGCACTAGGGTTTTTATATAAGGACATAATCCAAATCAAAATATTCCTTTTAAAACCAAATTGTTCCAAGAAACAAAACGAGAAGTCCCATTCTAAGGAGTCAAAAGCTTTTTCAGCATCGAGGCTAAGTATAAAGGCTTGCTTATTCTGCTTCTGAGCCAGAGTGGCAATCAAACGTCTCACATTTCTGACCCCATGCCTCTCTTTAATGAAAGCTGTCTGATCGTCTGTATCTTGAACAGAAGGAACCGGATTCAACATATTGGCTAATATTACCGCTAAAGTTTTCATGTCCACGTTTACTAAAGAGATGGGATGGTAAGATCCCACTTCCAGAGGATCCTTTTTTTTTTTTTTTTTACGCAGAACCACAATCCAGGATTGGTTCATTTCTGGAAGAAACATAAAAACATGGAAACATAGAAATGACAGCAGAAAAGGACCAAATGTTCCACCGAGTCTGCCCAGCAAGCTTATGCTTATGAATCAGAATGGCTACTCTCCATTGCCGACTTGTAAAGGAAGAATAATAACATTGGCCAACCCAAACCCGTTTTAATTTGGCATGTTCCGAATCTGATAAATGGATCTCTTGGAGAAACACATGTTTCTTAAACATAGTTAATAACTTTCTGCGTTTCAGAAGTGAATGAATCTCATCCGCTTTCAAGGTATTCATTTTGATTTTAATCCTGCAATATCATAGCAGTTTATAAATAAGGGAAACAATAATTTCTCACAGGACAAGCAGGATGGTAGTCCTCACATATGGGTGACATCATCAGGATGGAGCCCAATCACGGAAAACATCTGTCAAAGTTTGACTTTGACTGGCCTCTACTGGGCATGCCCAACATGGCACTAACCCTGCAGACAGCAGGGGTCCCCCTTCAGTCTTCTTTTTTTCCGCGCAGCAGTAGCCTCGCGGTTTAGGAGCTCTGAACACATTTCTGACAGGAATTTTCCTCACAGACTTATTTAAAATTATTTTGCCCTACAGGGGTCCCTCCTCTAACTTTTCTCAGGCCACGGTACTCCGGTAAGCTTTTCACCGTTTTTCGTCGATTACCATCGAGTTTGGCCCTCGCGGCCTACTGGCTGTCGACCGTACCGCGGCTCGATTTTTTTCTATGGCCATGGCGTCGGGTTTTCGTCGGTGCCCGGACTGTACTCGCACCATGTCTATCACAGACCCTCATAGAGTCTGTGTAATGTGTTTAGGCTGTGAGCATGATGTCCTGACTTGCACCAAATGTGCCCTCATGACACCAAAAGGTCGCAAAGCCAGAATGGAGAAGATGGGACTCCTTTTCCGTGCTCACACCACGACGCTGTCCGTCGCATCAACGTCATCGGAACCGGCACCGTCGAAGTCGCACCACCATCGACAACCATCCAGTGACCGCCCGCCATCGACGTCTTCACGGCCATCGACTCCCGTTTCTCCCCCTCAAGATCGAGGGGATCGAAGGGAGAAACATCGCCATCGGCATCGTAAGTCTCGGACCGTCAAGGGAGCGAAATCATCGATCTCGCCACCGTCCAGGAACGGCACCCACCACTCCTGCGACCGGGACATCGAGGCCACCCTCACCCGATCAGGGTTTGGGAGTCGCGATTCCTCCTGTAAAGGTGGTCCCTCCTACTTTACCTCAGCCTCCCTCTTCCGTCACAGAGCCGGGGCTGATTGCCCCAGGTCTCCAGGAAGAACTGGACCGGCTGGTCCAGGAGGCCATCGACAAAGCGATGCAACGACTCCAGGTCCCTCCGACACCGGCACCGAGAGTGGAACCGGTCACCGACCCGATTCCAGCAGCGCTGGCACCGCTGCTATCCCGGATGGAGGCGCTCATGACTGCCCTTCCACTGGTAATTCCCGGGTCTCCGATGGCCCCGGTGCGCTCCCCGATGACAGCTTCATTGGGAGGAGAAACACCGATTTGCATTCCTCCTTCGGGGGTATTGCCTCTGCCATCGATGCCATGTCGTTCCTCGCCACCGATTCATTCATTGGGAGCGATACGCACATCGGCGCCATCGATGCCTTCGATGCCGACACCGATGCTCCCCAGGGCGTCCATGGTGCCCCCGGTGATTCCTTCGATTTTCTCGGAGCCTCAGCCGGGCCCTTTGGGTATCCAACCCCCTTCTCGTCCTACAGGTCAGCCTACTGATCCATATGACACCTGGGGTGATGATACTTCCACAGACACCGATGACTTACCGTCACCTCCCTCTCCTACTGAAAGGAAAGCGTTCTCCTCCAGAGGACCTCTCTTTCATTAATTTTGTGAAGGAAATGTCAGAATTGGTCCCTTTCCAGCTTCAGACGGAGCAAAATGATAGGCACCAGATGATGGAGCTTCTCCAATTCCTGGAAGCCCCTAAAGTGATCACTTCTATTCCCATTCATCAAGTTCTTCTTGACCTCCTTAAAAAGAACTGGGAAAACCCTGGATCCATTGCCCCAGTACACAGAAAGGCTGACACTACTTATCTGGTACAGTCAGCTACTGGCTTTCAAAAATCTCAGCTTGACCACCACTCAGTTGTGGTGGAATCGGCTCAAAAGAAAGCAAAAAGGACGAAACCACACTCCTCTACCCCTCCTGTCAAGGAACACAAGTTCCTCGACAATATTGGTCGTCGAGTGTTCCAAGGGGCCATGCTTATCTCTAGGATTGCTTCTTACCAGCTGTATATGACCCAATACAACAGTGCCATTTTCAAGCAAATACAGGAGTGCTCTGAAACCCTGCCTGACCAATTCCAAGAACATCTTCAAACCCTTGTCAACAAGGGGTTTGAGGCAGGAAAGCATGAGATACGAACAGCTTACGATATCTTCGACACCTCTACTAGAGTGTCTGCAACTGCCATTTTGGCAAGACGCTGGGCCTGGCTCAAGTCTTCTGACCATCGCCCAGAAGTACAAGACAGGCTCTCTGACCTGCCCTGTATAGGAGATAATCTGTTCGGTGAACAGATTCAGCAAATAGTGGCTGAATTAAAGGACCATCATGAGACCCTCAAACAGCTCTCATCGATACCTTCTGACTTCCCTTCTAGACAGCCCTTCAAGTATTATTTAAATCAAGTCTATTACAAGTCTGCCTGGTATATACACCTCCGGGCTTATTAGAGCATAATAGTTCTCCCCTCATAGAGTTGTTTTCATCTATGATTGATACTAAGATCCCTACAATCATTATGGGAGACTTTAATTTACACGTGGACTTGTGGCCACGTTCAGCCAATTGTGAGATTTTCTTAAATACGCTAGAAGCATTAGGTTTCACTCAGATCATTAATGCTCCCACGCATAAAGCGGGCCATACTTTGGATTTGGTGTTTTTAAATGATGCCCTGAAGGTTAATTTAGTACCCAGTAGTCTACCAGTACCATGGTCGGACCACTATTTAGTTACTTCTGGTCTTTCTTTAAAAAGGCCCCAGATTGAGACTCTACCAGATGATAAAATAGAAATTGAAGTTAAAAAGGCCTGCAATAGTGAGGATCTTATTGCCAATTTTCCGGAAGCTTTGTTATCCCTAGATAGATCCAATACTTTGGACGCAGTTAATTCATGGAACTCAGCTATGTTGGAGTTAGCAAATAAACTGTGTCCCCTTATAAAAAAAATTGATCCCCCTTCAAGGTAAACACAGAGCCCCGTGGTTCTCCTCTCATTTAAAAGAGCTGAAAAGAGGACTGAGGAAAGTGGAAAGAATTTGGCGGAAACATCGAGATGAAGTGTCACAAGTAAATTATAGAATGGCTTTGCACAACTATAGAGAATCAATTAACACGGCCAAACGCAATTTCTACTCTGATAGAATAAATAAATTCCAATTTAACCCTAGGATTTTGTTTCAATATGTCTCAGAACTGACCAACATTAGAGGCAATGTAGTGAACTGGGGCAATAATTTAAAAAATAAGAGCAATGAATTTGCTTCTTTCTTTAAAGAAAAAATTCAAGCCGTATTAAAAAATCTCAATACACAGACCCCACAAAATATTGTTTTACCTAGTAATCCGTCTATAAATTGGTCAACATTTGATTCCATCTCATCGCTAGAAATAGCAAATTTAATTAAAAAAAAATGACACCGGCTAATCATTCTATGGATAAAATGCCGATTAATCACTTGAAGGTCATGCGAGATATTATAGCCAAACCACTAGCTGATATTGTTAATTTATCACTAGAAGAAGGCATATTTCCAGACAATCTGAAACGTGCAATGGTGAAACCTATTTTGAAGAAAGCCAATCTGGATCCAGAAATCTTGATAAACTATAGACCGATTTCAATACTCCCATTTGTGCCAAATTGATTGAAAAAGTGGTCAATCGACAGTTAATGGACCATCTAGAAGAACATCAGCTGCTTTTTCCAGCTCAATATGGTTTTCGGAAATCTCAGAATACCGAGACCCTGTTAATCTCACTACTTGACACCGTACAAAGAGGTTTTGACCAGAATACCTCTTATCTATTGATCCTGTTGGATATATCGGCGGCGTTTGACACCATCAATCATGAAGTACTTATTTCTAGATTGAGTGAAGTGGGTCTCCAAGACAAAACATTAGATTGGTTTAAATCGTTTCTTGCCAGTAGATCGTATGTAGTTAAACTGGGAACAGCTGAATCCGAGGTAATTGATCTTCATACCGGAGTCCCCCAGGGTTCCTCCCTTTCACCAACTGTATTTAATATTTATATGGCCCCATTATGTAGATTATCAGCGGGCCTAATATTTATATGGCCCATTATGTAGATTCTTTGCGGATGATATCCAGATATTGATGCCCATAAAAGATTCCTTGTCAGCTACATTGAAACTCTGGGATGTCTATTATCAATCAATAAAACAACTCCTTACACATATGTCATTGGCACTAAACAATTCTAAAACCGAAATACTCTTTATCGGTAACAAGGTAACAGAGAAAGTAGAGAAGGACATTCTCAACTGTCCCCCTTCATATAAAATTCAATATGAGGTGAGAGATTTAGGATGTATGCTGGATTCTGAGCTTAGTATGAAAACTTCTGTGAAGGCTATCCTAAAAGACGGGTTTCACAAGTTATGAGTGCTAAGGAGATTAAAGCCATTATTGCACTCAAACAATTTCTGAATTGTAGTCCAGGCACTAATTTTACCTAAGTTAGATTATTGTAACGCCCTATGGTTAGGTTTGCCTTCATCGACCATTCGCCCGCTGCAGTTGTTGCAGAACGCCGCCGCACGGCTACTGTCTGACACAAAAAAATTTGACCATGTTTCTCCGGTTTTGATGGGATTGCATTGGTTGCCGGTTCAGTTCCGCATACAATCAGGGTGATCCAGTACCGAGCGGTAGGAAGAGCTGCGTTAGTGCCTACGGCACCCGCGGTTACCGCCCGCACAGTGCAGCTCACCTACCGCTCGATCCTGAAGCCTAATTATATGTAAATGTAAGCCGCGTCCGAAAAGCCTTAGGCCCGCGCAACCAGGATACTGGATAGAGCGCCTATACAGGATCCTGGGTGCGCGGGCCTAAGGCTTCACGCCACGCTGGTATCTGTCATTTCAAATGTCATTTGAAATGACAGATACCAGGAAGCAACGGCGGCGACAGCGCAGAAGCAACGGCGAAAGGACTTGTCAGTGTCCCCCCTCCTCTCGGAGCAGGGCGCGAAAAGCCGCCTTGCTCTGGGAGGAGGGGGGACACTGACAGCGACAAAGCTTTCCCCCAGCCCGGACACCGGCGAAGCCAGAAGACAGCGGCGGAGAAACGGCGAAACGACTTTTCAGTGTCCCCCCTTTCTCGGAGCAGGGCGGAAAAGCCGCCTTGCTCCGAGAGGAGGGGGGACACTGACAACGGCGAAGACAGCGGCGAAACGACTTTTCAGTGTCCCCCCTCCTCTCGGAGCAGGGCGCGAAAAGCCGCCTTGCTCCGAGAGGAGGGGGGACACTGACAGCGGCGAAGCAACTTACTTTTCTGAAGCCATCATCAGGAACACATGCGATCGTAGCTCCTCCCGATGAAGACAAAGATGGCCGCCTGCACGGGGAAAGCGTGCAATTGGCCGCTGAAGACGTGATGTCGTGACGTCACGTCTTCAGCGGCCAATTGCACGCTTTCCCCGTGCAGGCGGCCATCTTTGTCTTCATCGGGGGAGCTACGATCGCATGTGTTCCTGATGATGGTTTCAGAAAAGTAAGTTGCTTCGCCGCTGTCAGTGTCCCCCCTCCTCTCGGAGCAAGGCAGCTTTTCGCGCCCTGCTCCGAGAGGAGGGGGGACACTGAAAAGTCGTTTCGCCGTTTCTCCGCCGCTGTCTTCTGGCTTGGCCGGTGTCCGGGCTGGGGGAAATCTTCGTCGCTGTCAGTGTCCCCCCTCCTCCCAGAGCAAGGCGGCTTTTCGCGCCCTGCTCCGAGAGGAGGGGGGACACTGAAAAGTCGCTTCGCCGCTGTCTTCGCCGTTGCTTCGCCGCTGTCAGTGTCCCCCCTCCTCCCAGAGCAAGGCGGCTTTTCCGCCCTGCTCCGAGAGCAGGGGGGACACTGAAAAGTCGTTTCGCCGTTGCTTCTGCGCTGTCTTCGCCGTTGCTTCACCGTTGCTAGTGTCCCCCCTCCTCCCGGAGCAAGGCGGCTTTTCACGCCCTGCTCCGAGAGGAGGGGGGACACTGAAAATTTGCTTTGCCGTTGCAGTCTCCGTGGCAGCCCCAGTCCGGACATCGGAGGGGGCTGCAACGTTTTTTTTGCTTTTTTTTTTTTGGCTTCGGAGCAGGGGAGAGGCCTGGGGCTGCCACG
The DNA here is from genome assembly GCF_901001135.1 of Rhinatrema bivittatum. NCBI lineage: Eukaryota > Metazoa > Chordata > Amphibia > Gymnophiona > Rhinatrematidae > Rhinatrema > Rhinatrema bivittatum. Next base: position 329,725,410 of record NC_042616.1, on the reverse strand, counting down.
GAGACCGGCACCCATGATCGCGGCGGGGGGCAGGTGAGCGGGGCTGGGGGAAAGCTTTCCACCTACCCTTACCCATGCCTCTACCGCCTGGGTCAGGGTAGGCGGTAAGTTTGCAGGTTAAACGCGCGACAAAACGGCAGGGAAAGGTAGCGTTAGTCGGGGCGCGGGTTACGGGATGCTAGGTGAATAGCTAATTCGCTCGTTTGCATGCAATATCGCGCTAATTCGCTCGTTTGCATGCAATATGCATGCCGCGGGCGGGCGGAAGGGGTTGCCCAGGGAATTTAGGCCGCGGTAGGAGTAGGTTAAAGGGGATTCGGGATCGCAGGAAGGGCTAACGCGGCCGAAAACGAAGTTAAAAACGGCTTAGGAGCAGGGTAAACGCGGCCGCACTTTACAGGATAGGCCTGAATATAAGTGTCTAACTTTAATACATAAAGCAATTTACGGCATGAATTCGGAATGGCTGAATGCCTCTTTACGTATTCATGTTCCATCACGAAACTTGAGGTCCCTTGGTCAGGCCTTGCTGACTATTCCATTGCCCAAACTGGCTCACCTTAGCTCAGTGAGGGAGAGGTCTCTATCTTTAGCAGGGCCAAAAATGTGGAATTCCTTACCTGCTGAGATCCGGACAGAGGAGCATATCAATAGTTTTAGGAAGCAGATAAAAACCTGGTTATTCGAACAGGCTTTTAGTTTAAAGAATTGATCCCGTTCACCATAGTAGTATAGCTGATAAGATATAATAAGGGACACTAGGGGAAGAAGGATATGAGAGTTGAGGAGGGGAAGGAGGAGAGATGGGTGGCTGGGGGGGAGGAGGGTAGATGGAAGGGTGGAGGGAAGGGGGGTAAATTTGGGAAGACGTGGTAGAAGTGTTGGCTATCACTATGGGACTTGAAAGAGTAGTTTTAATGCATTTTTAGCCAGGTAGCTTTTTTAGTTCTAATGTATTTGAGTCATGTAATATGTACAATGATATGTTTTTAGTATATATGTGTTTGAATGTTGCTATTGCAATTTCAGTCAATGTAAACCGCCTTGAAATGAATTTGAAAGCCGGTATATAAGGTTGAATAAATAAATAAATAAATAAATAAGTCATTCTTCTGCCCAAGGAAGTACTATCCTCCACCAACAAGGTCCCGAGTTACGAGGCCTTATCAGAAATCTCAGCTCCGGAAGCAAAAGCCACAAGCAGCTCCCCAGCCGGGACCTGCATCAGGTTTTTGACGTTCCCTTGGAGAGCAGCAGCCTGATCCCTCTGCCAGCATACCAGTGGGAGGTCGATTGTGCCACTTTCACGGTATGTGGCAATCAATCACAACCAACCAATGGGTGCTAGCAATCATTGCTCAGGGTTACCACCTGAACTTTCTTTCTCTTCCACCGGAATCACCACCTCTACAAGCGTGGAGAGTAACCGACCACGCTGTCCCTCTGGAACAGGAGGTTTCCCTTCTTCTCCAGTTAAGAGCAATAGAACCCGTCCCTCTTTCACAACAAGGCCTAGGGTTCTATTCCCGGTACTTTTTGATCCCCAAAAAATCCGGGGGGCTTCGTCCAATTCTCAACTAGTACCTCCAGCGGGAAAAGTTCAAGATGGTAACCCTGGGCTCGCTTCTACCTCTTCTACAAAGAGGAGACTGGCTCTGCTCTCTGGACCTCCAGGACGTGTACACCCACATTGTGATAGCTCCAGCTCATCGCAAGTATCTCAGGTTTTTAGTAGGCCCAAAGCACTATCAATACCGAGTGCTTCCATTCGGCCTAGCATCGGCACCACGAGTCTTTACCAAATGTCTTGTGGTTGTCGCAGCCTTTCTCAGGAAAGAAGGTGTTCACGTCTACCCCTATCTAGATGACTAGTTAATCAGGGCCCCAACCCAGCAAGCCGCTCGATCGTCCCTGGATTTGACCCTACACACACTAATTTCTCTAGGATTTCTCATCAATTACAAGAAATCCTATTTAGTCCCATCTCAAATCTTATCGTTCATTGGGGCAGAATTGGACACCTTACAGGCAAAAGCCTTTCGACCTCAACAACGAGTGCAAAACCTCGTGTCCCTCGCTCATCAGTTGCAGTCTCAGTATACAGCAACAGCTCGACAATTCCTTGTCCTTCTCGGACACATGGCGTCCTCAGTCCACCTCACACCAATGGCCCGCCTGGCCATGAGAGTCATGCATTGGACTCTGAGGTCACAATGGATTCAAGCGACTCAGCCTCTGTCAACCATTGTCCACATCACCGACACACTCCATCTGTCTCTCATCTGGTGGAAAGATCAGAACAATCTCCTCCAGGGACTGCCTTTTCACCTGCCAGATCCTCAACTCATTCTCACCACCGACGCTTCCAACCTCGGCTGGGGAGCTCATGTGAACGATCTGCAGTCACAAGGACTTTGGCCTCCAGAGGAAGCCAAACACCAGATAAATTTCCTGGAGCTTCGAGCGATGCGATATGCTCTCAGAGCTTTTCAGGATTGCCTATCAAATCACGTCATCCTGATTCAGACGGACAACCAGGTGGCCATGTGGTACATCAACAAGCAGGGAGGGACAGGCTCCTTCCTTCTGTGTCAGGAAGCTGCACAGATTTGGGCGGAAGCGCTCTCCCACTCGATGTACCTCAGGGCCACCTACTTGCCGGGAGTGCACAACGTATTGGCAGACAAACTGAGTCGTGTCTTCCAACCGCACAAGTGGTCTCTCAGCCCCTCAGTAGCGACCTTCCTCTTCCAGGAATGGGGTTATCCCCAAATAGACCTCTTTGCGTCCCCTCAAAACACAAAGTGGACAATTACTGCTTTCTCATTTGCGGCAAACACTCTCAGCCCAGAGATGCATTCTCCCTCTTGTGGGCAACCGGTCTACTTTATGCATTCCTCCACTTCCTCTTCTCTCGAAGACTCTGGTGAAGCTCCGTCAGGACAAGGGAACCATGATCCTGATAGCAGCTCACTGGCCACGCCAAGTGTGGTTTCCCATACTCCAGGATCTCTCCATCCGCAGGCACATTCCCTTGGGAACGGACCTGCATCTGATCACTCAGAATGACAGATGTCTACGCCATCCCAATCTTCTGGCCTTGTCCCTGATGGCATGGATGTTGAAAGGTTAATCCTTCAACCCTTTAACCTTTCAGATTCAGTTTCTCGTGTCCGGATTGCTTCACGGAAGCCTTCCACAAGAAAGTCTTATTCCTATAAATGGAAAAGGTATACATCATGGTGTTCTTCGCAATTCCTTGATCCCTTTTCCTGTCCCATCCCAAGGTTTTTGGACTATCTCTGGCATTTGTCGGAATCAGGGCTAAAGACCTCTTCCATCAAAAGGCATGTCAATGCGGTAGCCGCCTTCCATAAAGGTGTCGGGGATGTCCCTATATCGGTACAATCCCTCGTAACACGTTTTCTGAAAGGCTTGCTCCATAACAAGCCACCTTTACGTCCTCCGGCCCCTTCTTGGGACCTTAATCTGGTTCTTGGGCGGCTCATGAAACCACCATTCGAACCTCTTCACTCCTGTGACCTGAAATATCTCACATGGAAAGTGATTTTCCTTTTGGCTATCACTTCAGCTCGCAGGATTAGTGAGTTGCAGGCCCTAGTTAACTATCCGCCTTACACTAAACTCCTGCAGGACCAGGCGGTACTCCGCACTCACCCTAAGTTTTTGCCTAAGGTGGTTTCGGAGTTTCACATTAATCAATCCATCATACTACCTATCTTCTTTCCCAGGCCCCACTCCAACCCAGGGGAACAGGCTCTGCATACCCTTGACTGTAAACGGGCTCTAGCTTTCTACCTAGACCGTACAGTTGCCCACAGGAAGAGCACTCAGTTATTCGTCTCTTTCCATCCCAATAAATTAGGGCAACCTGTGGGTAAGTAGACTCTCTCCTCCTGGTTGGCGGACTGCATATCTTTTTACTATCAGCAAGTAGGCATTCCTTTTCAAGACTGTGTTAAAGCACACTCTGTGAGGGCCATGGTGACTTCAGTAGCACACCTACGATCGGTGCCGCTTCCTGACATTTGCAGAGCTGCCACCTGGAGTTCTCTCCACACTTTCGCAGCCCATTATTGCTTGGGCAAAGCCGGAAGACAAGATTCCATCTTCGGCCAATCTGTCCTGCGTAACCTATTTCCAACGTGACGTACCAACACCCTTCCGCCTGCCCGGTGGGGTTCAGGATGCCCTCTACCAAATTCCACCCCAGTTGTTGTGCCTGTTGCACGCCGTTGGGTACATTTGGTGCATGTTCGGACATCCTCAGCTTGGTACTATCATTCTGCTTGTCCTGTGAGAAAGCAAATGTTGCTTACCTGTAACAGGTGTTCTCACAGGACAGCAGGATGTTAATCCTCACGAAACCCTCCCGCCGCCCCGCGGTGTTGGGTTCGTAATGTTTTGTTGTTTTATTTTTTCGGCACTGCCTGTAGCTATCAAGTAAGACTGAAGGGGGACCCCTGCTGGCTGCAGGGTTAATGCCATGCTGGGCATGCCCAGTAGGGGCCAGTCAAAGTTCTGGAAACTTTGATAGAAGTTTTCCATGATTGGGCTCCATCCTGATGATGTCACCCATATGTGAGGACTAACATCCTGGTGTCCTGTGAGAACACCTGTTACAGGTAAGCAACATTTGCTATACCTGCTAACTGACTCATGCAAATGAGCTAGGACTTGTTTGTTGTCTGTACGTTTTTGAGTGGGGTTCAGTGTTAAGTGCTAGAAAGTCTGGATGAACTGGTGGAGAACTAAGCAAGCTGGTGATTCCAAGTATGCACACAAGTAAGTATGCTCAAAATGGTAATTGCGCATAGTTATAAATTACCTTCCTCCTCGTGTAATTCTGGGTGTTTATTTACACAGCCACAATTAGTTCACGTGTAAAATATATATACGTGTATGTTTATAAAATGGGTAGATAAAGTATGCTTTTTCTTTTATTGGAAATATATGTGCATACTTTCAGAGCAAAAATACACAGTATTTTATAATCTGTGCAACACCTGGAGCTGCACAGTTTATAAAATATCGCTTTAATCTCTGTTGATTGACTTACACATGCAAATTCTGTACCGCAGATAGGTTTGAAAGTTAAGCTCGATGATGGTAACTTTTAAACAGGTATTTGGGCGTGCATGTGTGTGTATTCGTCAGCACGCACCTAGAGATGCGGTAATTTCATAGCATGCACATGTGCATGCACTTTTAAGTGGATGCATGCCTATGCACATTAATGCACTTTTAACCACATAAGCGGAGGGATTTTACAACAAACGTATCCCTATGCCATCACCAGTTTTTCCAGTTCATTTCCACTTCGCTCAGGTAAGGGATAGGACTTCCAAACATCTTCTAGTTTTATAGCCTCTCTTCTGCCCTGTTAGCCCCAACCCTTAAAACCCACGGATTTATCTATTTATCTTTATTTTACTACTTACACGTCCTCATTGTAGAAGTAAAGTTATGCGGCAGGGGAACCCAAGCGCACCTGTGTGCATAAGTATTTACATGCTAATTTCAATATGAAATCCAGAAATGCCCATGCCCTGCCCAGACCATGGTCATGCCATGCCCCTTTTTTGAACTTGTCATTTATGCACATGGCAGGAGATACGTGCATATCAGGGTGGCTTTTAAAATCCACTCTGCATGCGCTGGTTCGACATATTAGCATATATCTCAGTTTTGGCATGCACCATTCTTTTAAAATTCACCTAAATGTGTACAAAGTGTAACAGAGATTGGTTCTGAAAAATTGTATTATAAATGCCAATATGTACTTGTATATATGCTTTCATTGTATGCAGAATTAAAAGGCAATGCTTTCTTTGCATAGCTCTTTTGAAGATTACTATTGGTATATTTCTAGAGCATTTTTCTCCAAAGCAATGTGCAAAGCTTAACAAGGGATACATATGTGAAACAAAAAGGAACAGTCTTTGCTACCTAATTAAGTTGCTTCTACAGGGGGAATTTGGCAGGCCAGGTTGTATAACCTGTTAAGAAAGAAATCCCAGTTTCATTATCTCATACATGTAATTATAGTAATTATTCAGAGTTAAATAAATAAATGTCATACTTTATTAACTAATCCCATTCTTTAGTAACAAATCCCCCAATAGAACTACCTCAATTCATGTTAAAAGACTTGTAATGAGATAAATATTAAAAAGCTTGTGTAAACAAAACATCAGGGACAGAAGTGTCAGTATGAAATCGACAATGCAGCAAAAATCCACTACATACATATCCTACCAGAAGTTACTAGGACTTAATACTATGGAATAGATCTCTCTGATTAACAGCATCATAAATCAACCAGTGATTAGAAGATTGGGTGTAAAATAAATATTCTCATTTTAGCCAGATACAATCTTTGTACTAAGAGCAAGTCCATTCATTCTCCATCTGTAATTACAGTAGCTACCTTCTGTAACCTTTCTTATATTTTATTGTATTAGTACGTCAGACTTACATGCAATTAAATGAAGAGGGTTTTTTTGCATGCATCAACACATCATATTCCACACTTTTTAGGGCCAAAAATGTTTTTCCATCGATAAGCAGCTCTGAATTAGCCATGATCTGTGGGTGATGTCATCCAGCCGCACTGAACAAATCTGTCTCTCTAAGAGGCCATTACAAAATGGTATGCTTGGCCGAGTGCTCCGTTTAGCCCCAGTTTGGCTGCGCGTTTTAGGCACGCTATTATTACCCCTTATACTAGAAGGTACTATTGCACATGGAAAACGCGCGGCCAACCACCCCAAAACTAATAGCGGTCATGACATATAAATGCATGTTAATGAGCCTATTAGTTATTACCACAGAATACTGAAAGTAAAATGTGTGGCCAAGCCGCACATTTTACTCTCAGAAATTAATGCCTGCCCAAATGTAGGCGTTAACCATATAAAGCACCGGAAAAGTGTACAGAAAAGCAGAAAAAACTGCTTTTCTGTTCACCCTCCAACTTAATATCATAGCTATGTTAAGTCAGAGGCCCCAAAAATAAAAAAAATCTGCCCGCCAGTCAGTGGGTTTGAAAATGGACCTTCAATTTTGCCGGCATCTGTTTTCTGAACCCGTGGCTGTCAGCGGATTCGAAAACTGACGCTGATAAAATTAAGCGTCGGTTGTCAGATCCACTGACAGCTGCTGCTTCCGCTAATAAGGAGGCGCTAAGGAAGTGCTCTCCCACACTTTTTAATGAATCGGCCTGTAAGCTAGTAGAGCTGGATTGGATAAGTTCTTGGAGGAGAAGTCCATTACCTGCTATTAATTAAATTGACTTAGATAATAACCACCACTATTTCTAGCAACGGTAACATGGAATAGACTTAGTTTTTGGATTCTTGCTAGGTTCTTATGGCTTGGATTGGCCTCTGTTGGAAACAGGATGCTGGGCTTGATGGACCCTCGGTGTGACCCAGTATGGCATGTTCTTATGTACTGAGCATGTGCAGAAGTTCCCGCATGGTCGTTGCCTCAGAGCCTACTCAGTCTGTTTTTATCCATGCTTTGTATGGACAGTCTTTCTATCTCTTCTCAGAAATTTTTCCTTAATCTTAAAAAATGTTCAAACCTTGCTGAATTCAGCAACCCACAACAGCACTTTTTAGTTCTATTTATTTTTTGGGGGATTTCAAATTTGTGAAGACAGTTTAGAAGATTTTGTTTTTGTTCTAATGTATTTATTGAGTAAGCATACAACACAATTACAAAACCAATAAGCAAAACGTAACTAATAGTAATAAAAGGGGGAAACGACGAGACAATACAAAGGAAAGATACTACAATACAAATTATAAGCAATACGGTACAAGACAATGTTGCCCTAAGAAAAGAAACCAAGCTGTTAAGCTGCAGGACTATCAGGAGGGGAAATTATGTTACAGTATTTTGATGGCACGTGTTTAAGAGTTAGAATTCCAGACACTTTATACAACATAGAGTTTTTGTGCCCTATTGTGAACAGTTGTGATGGCACAAGCTTAACGACGGGATAGAAAAGATTTTAAATAAATAAATAAATATTTTAAATAGCAGTCACATTTAGAGATTCAAAGTAATCATCGAGCGGTTTCCACACTTGAGACCAGGAGTCTAGGTGATGATATTTGATCGAAACTGTCTTCTCATATTTACAATATAAACAAACGGAATTCCACCAGAAATTTTCATTAAGCAAATCACTGTGCTTCGAAAAGGACTAAATAAGAGATAAGATGACAGCTATAAAAAAAAATCTAATAATTTGTTGTGGGGCAGGTAACGGAAAGGACAGCGCTGCCCCCCACCCTGGAGGACAATTATACAAAACATGTTAGGAACATGTAAGTGTAATATCCATGAAATAGTATCCCGTGCTTGATGCCAAAAAGTAATTACAATAGGGAAGTAAAAGAACATATGGGATAATGTTGCTTTCGGAAGGGAACAAGACCAACAGTGATATGAAGACACCAGGCCAGCTCGAAAAAGTTTCTACGGAGTCCACTCAGCTCTATGAGAAATAAAAAAGGAAGTTTGAGTTAAGCTGGAAGACAGTGAAATGCTTAAAGATGAACCCCAAAAATATTCCCACGCCACCTCTTCTGTTAGACAATCACATTCTGAACACCAAAAAGAGTGGAGTCCAGTTGGGGCATGCTAAGAGACGTTCTTGAGAGATTTATAAATATGAGAAGCCAAATGACCCAAAACACTATAATCCTTGTAGAAAATAAAAATCATAGGAAATTCATCTAAGCGAAAGGAGGAAAGATTAGTGGAGATCAGACAGGCACGAAGTTGAAGCCAGGATTAAACTGAGTGCGCGGGAGGGCATATTCCTGACAAAACTGAACAAAAGGGAGTATAACCCTATCCTGCAAAAATTGAGAAAGAAACCAGAGGCCCTGAGTCTTCCATGCTTTCCAACTAAGTAAAAAGCCTCCAACCTGAAAATGAGAATTTAGCCATGGAGTGGCGAATTTGGAGAGACCCCAAGGCAGGTGGGAGGAGGGATCTAGACATTCAAACTCTACAAATGTCTTATGTATAGAGGAAAGAATAGGGTGGTGCTTCAGGACGCCTTTACAAGCCATCCCAACCACAGCCTCGAAGGAGGAGGGGAAAAAGTATATCCCGCTCTATTTGCAGCCAGCAAGGGGTTTCTGAAAGTGACAAAATATCCCATAATCAATAGTACCCTTGCTGTAAAATAAAAGCTTGATGATAGCTGTAAAAATTAGGAAATTTAACCCCTCCATGGCTTTTATCAGCTTTCAATTTGGACAAAGCAATGCGGAGAGATTTTTGATTCCATAAAAATCGCCCCTGAATATGATCTACCTGTAGATAAAAATCTTGTGAGAAATAAATTGGAACCATGGAGAAAACAAAATTGAGGCAAGGTGCTAACACTATCTTTATGGTGCCTAGATGGCCCCACCAGGTCAAGTGTCGTGGTGATCATTTTGTAGTGTCATCTTGTAGCATTTGTAATAAGGTGGACTCACAGTGTGAAACTGTAGTGGAGAAGTTTGAAAAAAAAAAAAAGAACCCCTAAATATTTAAGACCCTTGATAGACACTTGAAATGGGAAATTAGAGAGATCCACGCAGGCACCTAATGGGTTTAGGGGGAGCAGTTCAGTTTTATGTCAGTTCACTTTATAGCCTGAAAAGAGGGAGTAACAGGAGATTAAAGATAATAATGAAGGCAAGGACAAAGGGGGATTAACAAGATAAAGAAGAACATCATCTGCATTAGCTGATAGTTTGTAAGAGGTAGTACCAATTGTTAGGCCTTTAATAACAGTATCATAGTGAATCACTATAAGCAAAGGCTCCATTGCCAAATTAAAAATGAAAAGAGATAAAGGACAACCCTGTCTGATACCCCTTTGGAGAGTAAACCAGGGGGATAGCTTGTTGTTAAGATAAAGGAAAGCAGAGAGGCTATGATAAAGCAATTGAATCCAAGTGAGAAAAGAGGTGCCATAACCAAACCATCTTAAGACTTCTATCAAATACAGCCATTCCACACTATTGAACGCTTTCTCAGCATCCAGAGAGAGAGCAATGACCGGGCATGAGATGGCTTTTGCCCACTCCATAATGTGAAAAAATGTCCATGTATTATTGGAAATGAGTCTGTTTTTGATGAAGCCAGTTTGGTCAGGATGGACAATAGACCCCATAACTTGTGCTACTCTAGTAGCTTGTAATCAGTGTTGAGCGAAATAGGATGGTAGTTAGTGATTAACTGAGGATCCCTTCCAGGTTTGGGGAGTACCACAAAACAAGCTTCTGAAAATAGAGGATGAAAAATCAGGAAAACTAGGCAAAGAGTCAAAGAAATAGAGAAGTTTAGGAGTAAAAAGACTTTGAAAATGCACAATAAAAGTCTACTGTGTATCTGTCATGTCCAGGAGCCTTCCCGCTACGAGGAGAAACCAATGCAGAAGTAATCTCTTCTTGAGTTTTTGGAAGTTCCAGTGACACTTTTTACATAGGTGTAATAGTTGGATGAGACATCTGTGAAAGAAAAGCATACATTACAGATTTGGCACAGTTTCTAGGCGTCAAAGGTCCCTGACTAGTCTCTGTCTCTCTCTCTCTCTCTCACACACACACACACGACACCTCTCTGCCCAGTCTGTCTCACACACACACACACACACACAAGTTACCTCCCTGACCAGTCTCTGTCTCTCTCTCTCTCTCACACACACACACACACACCAGTTAGCTCCCTGACCAGTCTCTGTTTCTCTCTCACACACACAGACACCAATCACCTCCCTGTCTAGTCTCTGTGTGTGTCTCTCTCTCTCTCACACACACACACACACCAGTCACCTCCCTGACCAGTCTGTCTCTCTCTCTCTCTCTCTCTCACACACACACACACACACCAGTCACCTCCATGACCAGTCTCTCTCTCTCTCTCTCTCTCACACACACACCAGTTAGCTCCCTGACCAGTCTCTATCTCTCTCACACACACACAGACACCAATCACCTCCCTATCTAGTCTCTGTGTGTCTCTCTCTCTCTCTCACACACACATACACACACACCAGTTACCTCCCTGACCAGTCTGTCTCTCTCTCTCTCTCTCTCTCTCTCACACACACACACAAGTCAGCTCCCTGACCAGTCTCTCTCTCTCTCTCTCACACACACACACACATCAGTCACCTCCATGACCAGTCTCTGTCTCTCACACACACACACACCAGTTAGCTCCCTGACCAGTCTCTCTCTCTCTCTCTCTCACACACACACACCAGTCAGCTCCCAGACCAGTCTGTCTCTCTCTCACACACACACCAGTCACCTCCCTGACCAGTCTGTCTCTCTCACACACACACGTCACTTCCCTGACCCTTCTGTCTCTATTTCACACACACACACACACACCAGTCACCTCGCTGACCAGTCTGTCTCTTCCTCACACAAACATACCAGTCACCTCCCTGACAGTCTCTGTCTCTCACACACACACACCAGTCATCTTCCTGACCAATGTGTCTTTCACACAGACACACACTATTCACCTCCCTGACCAGTCTCTGTGTCTCACACACATACACCAGTCACCTCCCTGACCAGTCTGTCTCTCTCTCTTTTACAAAAACACATCACCTTGAACCAGTCTCTCTCTCAGTCACACACATTGTCTCTCACTCACATACAAGCTCTCAATCACACACAAATGCTCTTGCTCCCATTCTACCACAGACACACAAAGCTGCCACTCACACACCCAGGCACCCATTCTACCACATACACACACAAAACTACCACTCATGCACCTAGGCACCCATTTTACCACACACACAAAGCTGTCACTCTCGCACCCAGAGACCTATTCTACCACCCACACAAGCTCTCACTCACACACCCAGGCACCCATTCTATCACACACACAAATCTGCCACTCATGCACCCAGACACCTATTCTACCACACACACAAGCTCTCACTCTCACACCCAGGCACCCATTCTATCACACACACTAATCTGCCACTCATGCACCCAGAAACCTATTCTACCACACACACAAGCTCTCACTCACACACCCAGGCACCCATTCTACCACACACAAAGCTGCCACTTGCACCCAGGCACCCATTCTTCCACACACATACACACACAAGCAAGTTTCCTCTCTCACGTGAAGCCACTTCTCATTATTTGGCCCAATAAGCCTGGCCTCCGCTCTTCGGTTGCCGCCAGCCTGGCCTCCGGTAACAGCACACAGTGTCTCTCCGTTCTTCAGCCGCTGACGGCCTGGCCTCCGGTGGCGGCACACAGCATTACTCCACTACTAACTGCATCAGTCCACCGGAGGATGATCAACTCCTGATAGGCCAGTCTACCTCTGGGGAGAAGGGAAGCACAACTGGGGCAGGAGGACACCGGGAGCCTCAACACACCGATGTATCTTGACATACCGGTTGAGAATCGCTGTTCTACAGGTCACTCTGAGGTGTATGTTTTTCCCTTTGTGTAGGAATGGAAGACCATGTATGCTTTATGATCTCCTAAAATGCTGAAAATTGAATTATGTCATTACATTGAAAATTTCTGTAATATTCTGACTGTCCAAAGGATATAAATAACAGTGAAGGAAACATAAAAAAGTGATGATGATAACAGCTTAAGTAATTTTTTCTGTTAATGCACTATTATTTTGAGGTGTCTAATTTCTCTTTATTTTGCAGGCGCACATTTATAACGAGGGTTTTTCTTCTGCCATAAATGTGCAAGACGACATCACTTTGTTTATTTTCATTTGAAATACATGCCTTGATTTGTGCTGTAGAATTTTCTACTGTGAGGCTGTAACTTATCACATTTCGTCACAGGTTGTTGGAATGCTTTGGTAAAGTAAGCTTGTAGCATCATATCTGGGTGGAAAATGAGAACATTTCATGCTTTTTAATGTTTCTGGTTTTCTCGATTTCTCTCTGCACTACTTTTAATAGTTGAAATTCACTAACATAAAACTAAGAGCCTAATATATTAAGGCTTTTCTTTATTCTGATTTTATGGTTAAAAGTGGGTATTAAATCAGGCCTTAAAAATTACAATGAATTGCCACAATATGGGACTCAAATACCAGGCATAACCCAAATGAGTTGTGCTACGTTTGGCATGAAACAACCTGATGTCACTTTTTTAATGACGTGCTCCTCTCCATAAACAGGTGTTTGCCCAAGGGGAAGACGCCAGCATTGCTTTGTCAGTTGTACGCAAGAGTGATTTAGTGGCATATGTAAATATTACTGACAGTCCCATTCCACTTACTCTGTATATACTATGTCAATCCTTTTAGCACTTTTTGAGTTCAGAAGGTGGTTAAGGGGCTATAACTAGTACTAAAAGGGATTGGATTCCAAAACCTCTGGGGCTCTTTCAGGCTGACTAATGAACCTTATCATTTTCATATTTGATTGGCAGTCTGTTGTCCCGTCTTAATTGAGCTGGCTACTTAAGCCAGTAGTGTCTTTAAGTGCTGGAACCTTTGTTATAGAAGTCAGGGTAGCCTTTTTTTTTTTATTTCCAAGGGGAAGAGCATGCTTGTTAACAGTTTGCAATAAATGTGTGAGATCAGGAACATTCTTGTTAAAATACTCATTAAAAACTTTCTTTATGTCAGTAGCCCTAGCAAACAAATTAAGTATTTGTAGAAAAACCCTTATTCTTTTTTTAGAATAAGAATTGTAAAGTCTTTTAAATTAAGTTCCAGAGTGCAGCTAAGTATTCAATAGAAATGCAGTAAGGCTTATTTTGAAACCTTAAATAAAGTTTTCTCCAGGGAAATAAGAATTAAGAGGTAGTTTTGGAACAGTCCATATACATTTTCAGAGCAAACTTATGCATGTAAGTTTGCTTTGAAATTTATTCCCACCAAAAGTGCCCACACATTATACCTGTTGTAATAGGCAGAGAAAATTTTGAAGATATTTTATGTATGTCTTGAAAATGCAGAAGTATGTATGTAAGTGCAAATCCTATCCCTCAGCCTGCCTTCAGAAACACCTCCTCTCAGTCCGGCTAAACTTACTTGCATACAGGACATACCATTATACATACTACGGTATATATCTGGTGGGCAATTTTACCTATGGAAATGCCTTTGAATATTATCCTTCAAATGATTTAAACTGAATTTTCTTATATGGTTTATTTTTTTACACCTTTCTTTTTCATGCTAAACAGGCAGAGTAATGCATTTAACATACTAACAGTAATGACAGCAGAAGAGGACCAAATGGTCCATCCAGTCTGCCCAGCAAGCTTCTTATGGTAGTATCTGCCACACCGTGCAGGTTACCCCTATGTTTCTTTTAAGGGTAGCAACTGCCATTCCGTTGGTTATCCCCAAGCCTTATGATAACCCATAAACAATTTATTGGTAGCAATATTTTTACTATGTGATGATCCTTCTGGAAAATTCAGACAGTGCTGCTGGCCGTGCATTGCTTATGGATTTGGCCATAGAAGCATTCCTGTGCCTTTTATTTTATATCTGCGTATCAGTACCCCAGACTGTAAAAGTCAGGGCCCTTTTTAGTTGTCTTCTGAACTCATTTCCTCTCCCGCTCGCCATCAAAGCAGAGATGTTGCAGTTGTGTCAAAAACATTAAGGCTTATTGGTTAAGGGTAGTAATCCCATGCCTTCTGTTAAGAGTACTAACTGCTGTTCTGTGAAAATTACCCCCATGCTTATCAGTTCCACATACCATAAAAGTCAGGGCCTTTTTTTTGTTATCTAAATCCAATTCACCTTTTCCCTTTGCTGTTGAAGTGGAGAGCAATGTTGCAGTTGCATCAAAAACATCAAGGCTTATTGGTTAAGGGTACCAACCGCTGCACCATCAAATTACCCCCATGCACACTTTTCTTTATTTCCATCCTCTAGCCTTTAGGGATCCACAGTGTTTATCCCATGCCTCTTTGAATTCTTTGACTGTTTTTGTCTTCACCACCTTCTCCGGAAAGGCATTCCAAGCATCCCACACCCTCTCTATAAAGAAATATTTCCTGATGGTTCTGAGTCATCCCTCCTGGAGTTTCATTTCATGACCCCTGTTTCCTTTCCATCAGAAAAAATTTGAAGTTCATACATCATTAAACCTTTCAGGTATCTGAAAGTCTGTATCATATCTCTCCTGCACCTCCTCTCTTCCAGGGTATACATATTTAGATTCTTCTGCTTCTCCTCATAAGTCTTCCAGTACTGACCCACACCTTTTTGTTTGACGTTCTCTGGACTGCCTGCATCCTATCTCTATCCTTTTTGAAATATGGACTCCAAAATTGGACACAGTACTCCAGGTGTGGTCTCACCAAGGACCTGTACAAAGGCATAATCACCTCCTTTTTCTTACTGGATATTCCTCTCTCTATGCAGCCCAGCATTCTTCTGGCTTTAGCTATTGCATTGTCACATTGCTTCACCATCTTAAAAATGCCAGACACTATCACCCCAAGATCCCTCTTTTGGTCTGTGCACATCTGTCTTTTACCCCAGTCACATACAGCTCTTTTGTATTACTGCATCCCAGTTGCATGACTCTGTACTTCTTGGCATTGAATCCCAGCTGCCAAATCTTCGATCACTCTTCAAGCTTTCTTTAATCACTTTTCATTCTCTCTACTCCTTCAGAAGTATCCACTCTGTTGCAGATCTTAGTATCATCTGCAAGTAGACCATCTTTACCATCTATCCCTTCTGCAATGTCATTCACAAAGATATTGAACAGAACCGGTACCAATACCATCACTGTGGCACTCCATTTACACATTTTTTTCTTCAGATTAGATCCTATTTACCATTTCATGCTGTCTCCTATTAGTCAACCAGTTTGTAATCCATGCCACCACCTTGGCACTCATTCCCAAGCTCCTCATTTTATTCCCCCTATGTTGGACTGTATCAAAAGCTTTGCTGAAATCCAATAGATCACATCAAGCGCTCTTCCCTGATCCTTCCTTTTAAAATCTACCCGTAAATGCGCCATTTATCTTTTTGACCAGGCATGCCAATAAATGTGTTGCCTTGTTAATATATTTATATAGTTTAGCCTGATAATATAATAAAGAGGCTTGCACTTTTTCTTGCAATAAAAGATTCACATGAAAACGACATTCCTCAAGAATTTTCTGTGTCTCTATTTATTTATTTATTTATTTATTTTTATATAGCGTCATTTGGTTCAGCCATCAGAACGGTTTACAAAGTCAAACAAAAACAGATAAATTATACATAGTTACAAAAAAGTAACAATGGGGGGGGGGGGAATGGAAGGAAGGGGAAGATGGTGGGGTGAAAAAGGGAGGAAAAGGGAAAAAAGGGAAGTAACAGTAATAGTATTAATTTATCATAAAGGAGGGATTCTATCATTACTTCTTATAAGTTCCGAATTGTAATGAATATGGTTGATGCTAGTTGTAGATACTTTTTCTTTCGTGCCTGGGTTTGGTTGGTTGAGTTGTTTGTAGATGGATTGTTGATATAGATGATCATTAATGTAGACTGTATGAAAAAGGAAAGTTTTTAGATCTTTCTTGAACTTTTAGATATTGGTTTGAGTTCTCAAATAAAGTGGTAGAGAGTTCAATTTTTTTGGACAAACAATGGAGAAAGCTCTATTTCTAGTGGATGATAGTCGAGCATCTTTGATGGGAGGAATATTTAGCCAAGAAGTGTTATTAGAGCGAAGATTTTTTTTTGGTAATTTGTGGAGTGACTTTTAAACCAGTATGTTTATGGTGATCAGCATTCACTAATTTGTGAATGATGGTCAGGATCTTATAATCAATTCAAGATTTAATAGGAAGCCAGTGAAGCGACACTAGTATTGGGGTGATGTGATCATATTTTTTTGTTCCAGCTAAAATTCTAGCTGCTGCATTCTGAAGAATCTGCAGAGGTTTGATGCTAATGAATGGAAGACCAATCAGAAGGGAATTACAATAGTCTATTGTTGAGACAATTAAGAGTTGTAAGACAGTTCTGAAATCCAATGAATTTAGGAAAGGTTTTAAACGTCTGAGAACTAGGAGCTTGTGATATCCTTCTTTGATTTTAGTAGTTATGTGCATATTGTAGGAAAGGTTTTTATCCATGATAACTCCAAGGTTTCTGGTGTGATTGACAGGGGATATAAAATTGATTTGATTGTTAGCAATGAATTGAGGTGGTGGAATTAAGTTGGATTTTTTGTTCATGATAATTATTTCTGTTTTATCAATATTGATTATTAGTTTTAAATTTGATAGGAGTTGTTTTATTGAGTCAAGTATCATGGAGGTATCTTTGTATGTTTCATCAATGGAGGTTTTTATGGGAATAAGAAGTTGTATATCATCTGCATAGAGGTAGTATGTTATTTGTAGATCATCTAGTAGTTGGCAGATTGGAAAAAGATAAATATTAAATAGAGTGGCAGACAATGCAGATCCTTGTGGAACTCCAGTTTTGAGGTCAATTTTCTTAGATACGTTATTATTGAAAGAAACTTGGTAGCTTCTGTTGGTAAGAAAAGATGTGAACCATTGTAGAGTTTTTTCAGCAAGACCAATTTCTGACAGTCGATCTAGAAGTATTTGATGATTTATTGTATCGAATGCTGCAGAGAGGTCAAGTAGTACAAGTAAGTATTGTTTTCCATTATCGAAGCCTCTTAGAATAGTATCATTTAAAGAAAGAAGGAGAGTCTCAGTATTGAGATTTTTTCTAAAACCATATTGGTTTGGAGATAATATATTGTTTGATTCAAGGTATTCATCAAGTTGTGAATGAACAACTTTTTCGATTATTTTGGCTATGAAGGTAGGTTTGAAATTGGACGGTAATTTGATAGGTCATTTGAGTCAAGATTGTTCTTTTTTAGAATAGGTTTTATTATAGCTGATTTAAGACAATTTGGATAGGTACCTTCAGTAAGAGATAGGTTGATAATCTTTGTAATTATTTTTGTAATAGTAGATTCAATATTCTTTAGGCTTGTAATATGGATGCTATCTAGAGGGTGGTTGGCTGGGTTCATTTTTTTGATAATTGATTGTATTTGGATAGTGGAAGAGGTATCAAAAAGAGATCATTTTGATTTTACTTTTGTTTTCAGAGAAATAGGTTGGGTATTGTTCTTTTCTGAATATAAGCAGCCTTTGTGTCTATTAATGCTTTGGTCACTGATTGCCATCTCTCTGTAAATAGTTTTTTTCTTTTTAACAGTATATGAGATATCTACTCTAAGTAATAAATTTTGCTGTTTCCCAAAAAATCCGAGCATCTATGCTTTAATTCCACTTAGGTAAATTATAAACTTGCCATCTTGTCTATAAATATTCTTTAAATTGAGGATCGTTAAACCATACTGGATTCAATTTCCACGAGAATGACTTTTTCATGTGGTTTCCTAGTTGTACCATAATATCAATAAGTGAATGATCAGAAATCGGATTAACCCGTATTCAGGCAATTTGTCCATCTGCATATAACCTTTTAGATATAAGAAATAATCCATTCTCGAAAATGACTTGTTCACATTTGAAAAAAATGTATAATTCAAATCGTCAGGATTTAGTGCCTCCAAATATCAACTAAATCTAATTCGTGGATTAAAAACATCGCCCTTTTTTTCATTTTGGGATTTCCAATGCTATGTATAGGTGACACATCTAATGTCATAGTGGATGTTATATTAAAATCTCCATCCAGTATTATAGAACCATCAAACTGCATAGCCTGTGCTGGTATATTAATGAAAAAGTTATGCTTGTATTGATTTGGGCTATATATATTTCCTAGAAGCATTTTCTTCCCATTGAGCATTCCTGCTATCCTTAAAAAAAACATCCTTGTGGATCTCTAATTATGTTTTCACATTAAAAGGGTAAATTAAGAACATAAGAACATGCCATGCTGGGTCAGACCAAGGGTCCATCAAACCCAACATCCTGTTTCCAACAGAGGCCAAACCAGGCCACAAGAACCTAGCAATTACCCAGACACTAAGAAGATCCCTTGCTACTGATGCAATTAATAGCAGTGGCTATTCCCTAAGTAAACTTGATTAATAGCCGTTAATGGACTTCTCCTCCAAGAACTTATCCATACCTTTTTTGAACCCAGCTACACTAACTGCACTAACCACATCCTCTGGCAACAAATTCCAGAGCTTTATTGAGCATTGAGTGAAAAAGAATTTTCTCCGATTAGTCTTAAATGTGCTACTTGCTAACTTCATGGAATGCCCCCTAGTCCTTCTATTATTCAAAAGTGTAAATAACCGAGTCACATCTACTCGTTCAAGACCTCTCAAGATCTTAAAGACCTCTATCATATCCCCCCTCAGCCGTCTCTTCTCCAAGCTGAACAGCCCTAACCTCTTCAGCCTTTCCTCATAGGGGAGCTGTTCCATCCCCTTTATACATTTTTATGTATAAGAATTGTAGCCCTCTTTTTCTATGAGAATAGTATGCAAATTCGCAAGTACCAACCCAGTCAGTCTTTAACTTCTTATGTTCGTTATCATCCATGTGGGTCTCCTGTAATATTATAGAATCTTTTTTCTTTTAGTAGGAGAATGTATTCCATTAATGTATCTAAAGGTAACATTCGAAAGCATCATCATTTTGGTTAAAAATCTTAACAAAATGTTCACTTTTATTTAACACACCCATCCTTCAGCCTAGGCAGGGTGCTACCAAATATATAGAACCACGGTAAGAATTTTCAATAGCTGTATTTTAGTTAGAAACATACAAAGTGGTAAGATCCATGTTATCATCCATGAATTCCCATCATCCCAAACAATCGTAACAAATATTCCAAACATATACCACATGCATTATTCCCATTCGTTTCCCCTTTAAAATCATATATGTAACCCCCATTCTTGATAGAACTAAATAGAATAGGGTATTCTCTCGGTCCCACTCCACTCAAAGGTAATAAAGAATTATAAATCTTAACAGTCTTTACGACAACATTCATAGCCTCTTAAATGCCAAAAAAATTAATAAATTGATATGGATGTGGATCCTTGGATGGAGGGGGAATTAGCGCTGCTTGTGGAGAGGAGTCCCACATGCCCCCACCATCGGTAGGTGAGGTGGATGAGGAGAAGAGGCTTCGCTGAGGCTGCACCACTACCAGCCCACGTTCCTCGTAGGTTGAGCCCTCGTGTGCCGGGCTGGCTGGACTTACGTGGGGCCTCTGAGAAGATGGACGTCCAGAAGAGGGGCACGAAGCAGCAGCGCAGGCCAAGTCTGAAGTTGGGAAGTGATCCACGCAAGGATCGAGATGGTGGCAGACTCACTGACAGTGTCCAGGCGAGGGTCGTGGCAGGTGGCTTATCTCGTAGTCTGTATCCAGGCAAGGGTCATGGCAGACAGCTTATCTCATAGTTGGTGTCCAGGCGAAGGTCGTAGCAGGTGGTGTATCTCGTAATCGAGTCTAATCCAAGGTCAAAGCCGAATACAGTCAGGAAAAATGAAGAGGCAGGACCAACTCAGGAACTCAGAGGCAGTGCACTTCGTTGGAGCAAGGAGACCTATTGCCAAGGCATTGGATGAAAGCAGGGACTACCCTTATATATAGTCCCTGTAAGATGATGTCATCTATGAGGCCAGTGGAGCTTTTCCCGCCCCAGGCCCTTTAAATCTGGAACGGAGGCGCACATGCATGCTTAGGGGGTCAGAGGCTGGAGCGGAGCGTCGGCGGCGTTCCAGCCACAAGAATGAAGAGGTGGCATCAGCTGGTGACTCAGAGCCATGTGGAGGGCCACGGAGGGAGAAAGTTGTGTTGGCAGTGGCTCCTTGCCGCTGCCAGGGAGCCTGGGCCTGCTTCTGCCGCGGCGGTACAGCAGTGGGTGACAGAGGCCGGTTGCGGGGCATCGGCCGGCGAGCGTAACATAGATAAGAATCAAGGCAGAACAAAGTCTTCACTCAAAAATACTCTTTAGTGCAAAACTAAAATATAAAGCCTCTTCCAGGCTTATTTACATCCAAGGTGTGGGATCATAAAACATTCTAAAGAAATCCTCCATGTTTTGAACAACTCTAAAGTAAGTTGCAGGTCCTAGTAGGCAAAGCAGTCAAACCAGTAGCAATTCACAACTTCCTTGAAAATAAGATTCCAACACAAAGGAAAGAAACTGTCTGCATGAATGCCACTATCAAGCCTTTATGAATTTCCAAATACAATGTATGTAACCCACACACATAGCTGTTCCATATGTGTCTCTGGAACAATTATTTGCTGCATCACAGCATCATGGCCACCATAGGAAAGAACATCACCAGGCATATTAAGAAAGTCAAGCAATGTCCTTAATAGGAGCCATGTAGTACTTCACTTCCTAGGCCTTGGTGAACAACTCTCTCCATTGTGATGAATGTTCAAGCGGGCTGGATATTTTTGGTGCATTTTGATACAATATGGTGTAATTTCTTTTATCCCAGGACAAGCAGGATGCTAGTCCTCACATATGGGTGACATCAGAAATGGAGCCCTATCACGGAAAACTTTCTGTCAAAGTTTCTAAAAAGCTTTGACTGACACACTGAGTGCACTGAGCATGCCCAGCATACTATGATCCCTGCGTCCACAGGGGTTTCCCTTCAGTCTTCTTTTTTCCGCTCTGCAGTAAGCATAGCGATTAGGAGCTCTGTGAGAAATTCTAACACTTTTTTCCTCACGGAAAGATTTACATTTTTACTTCACAAACACTTTTCCCTGCACGGGTCTCCCTCTGCGTTGGTTTAATTCGACGTTTGGTGAGTACTATGCCATGTTTTTTCGGTCGGTTCCTGTCACCTTTCTGGCTGCCAACCGACTGCGGCCTTCCCTCTCCCTATTTTTCAATTAGTCACACATAGCCTGCAAGTGTCCCTCTGTGACACTCTGCTTAGCTATTAGCGCTAGCGGGACAGGGACTTCCACGGTTATGGGTGCCGCCACGGCCCCTGTAGATTCAGGTCCTTTATTTTCCTCGGTACCTTCGTGCGGTCGATACCCCATCGCTACCGTCTGTACCCCCTTCAGGGTATCCTGCATTTTTTTATGCCACAGGTACCGCTCCCCCTGCGGTACCCTGATGCCATCCTCCCTACATCGTTTCTATCAGTGCCATCTATGTTTTCATCCATGGCAATGATTTTTTTCCTTAGCTTTTATCGGTGCTATTGTTGCCCGGGTGGATACCATCAACGAACATCTTGTCTCATCGCTGCCATCCATATTCGGGTCAATGCCACCGCTGCCAGGGGCACTTCCATCGCTACTGGGGTCATTTCCATTGATGCCATCCTTTAAATTATGGATGCCATCAATGCCCAGGACTTTTCCATCGATGGCCATCGATATCAGGTCTATTTCATCGATGGGCATCGATGCCAGGTCGATTCCATCGATCTACATCGATGCCAGGACGATTCCATCGATGGGCATCGATGCCCGGGCAGTTTCCATCGATGCCCGGGCTGTTTCCATCGATGGGCATCCATGCCAATGCCGTTTCCATAGATGACATTGAGGCCAAAGTGGATTCCACTTATACCAATGTCCATTCCATCGGTAAAATCCATGCCAACATCGATTCCATCGGTGCCCATGTCCGTGGCATAAATGCCATGGACGTCATTGTTGCCCGAGTCGATCCAATCGATACCGTCTATGCCCATGGCCATACCACAGATATTGTCGGCGCCCGCCTCCATACATTGATGATCTCGACACTCACGTCATTCCCATCGATATCTTCAACGTTTTTATGGATGCGGTCATTGACTCGGTCAATGCCTGTATCATTTTTTCCGGAACCAGCAATGTTTTTTCGATTATTCGATGCCACATCATTCCCATAGATACCTACGCCGATGTCGTCAGTGCTCTGTCACTGTCAACATTGCTGGACGAGTCATCAACATTTTTCATATCCATTTTTACGTTACTCTCGAGGCCACTTTCGCCGCCATCGACACCTTCCATGCCGACATAACACCGCCACATAATGCCCTCGCCTGAACACAGTGCTCCATGCTTTGGGTCCTTATTAAAGCCCTGTATCAGGAGCAGAGCAGGCATGCTGACAGTCCGTCATCGATCGCCATCCAGGACAGCGAGGGCTTCCATCTCGGCGCTGGGGAAAGAACAGGTCGAGCACTGTGGCATCCATCGTCACCGACACTATGACCGTCCGCCACCGACACCATCCAGCACATTGCTGCTATCCTTCTCGATGCTGGACAATGCTTGGACCGAGCAACATCACCACTGCCATCGGCACTGTTCCGCACAGTTTGGCAGTCCTTCCTGCTCCAGAAACACGGATCGAGGTTCAAAGAATTCTGCACTGATGTCAAGAGACATCGAGCCGCTGCAACAAGGGTCGGGTTCACGAGCTCGTTAATCGGCTCCCCTGTTCCCAGGCGTGCCCCACCGACATAGGTGTGGGATTCTGGCCCTCCGCTCATTACGGTCTAAGCGCCAGCCATGCAGAGCCTTGTCTCCTCTATACCTGCGCCACCATACCAGGTATCAGAGTTGAGACGGACATTTACGTCCACAGGCTACCCATCGAGGACTCCAGAAATTTTCGGAGCCAGCAATCTTCACTGGCTCGTCCTTCGGCGATTCATGTTGGATGGTAAGTACCCGGTTCTGCAGCATTCCCATTGAGATGTGTTCTCTAATTCGGGCCACATGGTTCGAAAAGTTCTAGGCCATGTACTTTCCAAGAACTGTATTAATGTCATATATCGCTATGCCAGCCACAATACCAGGAGTACCTCTCTTTCTTTTCTTTGGGATTGCATCAGGGCTTCCTCCCTTTTTCAGCAACGGGGCTCTGTACTGATTAATGCTCTAGCTTTTGGTTTCTGTTTCAGAACCAAAGTTCCAGGTGCATTCGCTGTTCTGTTAAACAGGAGATCCAGCAAATGCTGCCTCAAGTGCAAGTCCACCGCGAAGCCTGATACAGGTCTCGATGCCTCCTTGTACAGCACTCAGAAATGCGGGTAAAACTTTACCGCTCTCACTCCCATGGGAGGTTACATGATATCCAGATTACATCAACCCCTCCAGTTGGACACCTCCCGGTTTTCCAACTGGCGTGATATCAGAGCAGCCACCCCACCTTGTACCAAGGTTCCCGGTTCACTCCCCTACATGCTATAAGGTGCAGAGGGGGGAAGAGGGAGGTTGGAGAGTTTTAATTACATTATTCTTTCTTTCAACAGAAAGTAGTTACTCTCCGCCCATCCTGGACCTCAGAAATACCATCTTTCTTCAGAAGGCACAGGTAAAATGGTATCTCTCGTTACCATGCTTCCAAAATGCAGTAAGTACATTACCTCCTTTCTTTCTATATGCCTCATGGTGAGTCAACAATATTACAATTCCAAGCTCTGCCGATGGCACCAGCTTCAGCAACTGAGGTATTTCGTTGAACCAATATCAGTGACTGCTGTTTCTCTACGGAGTCCGACATCATTCATGCTTTCCTTGCATGGACAGCTGCATAACCACAGTCAGTCCACTATCTAGGATTACTGTCACTGTTATAATTCCCTTAATCACTTCTGGACACCACAGTCACAATGACCTTCCTGTCCAGCATCCGCACAGACATTCTAATACATTCCTACATGTCCCTGCGCGCATATTCCATAGCCTTAGCCCCCCAAAATTTTACATTATTGGGCTCTGAGTTTTTTTCACTATGCACTTCCCTCATAGACCAAAACTGCTATGGGTTATATTCAGTGAAATTCCATTATCAGTGTGTTTAAGCTATTCATCCGCTTTCGTCCCTCTCTATATCACGGATTTAGAACCAAAATCCTAGTCTGATCCTGCTCATGCTCGCATTTACTTCAGGTTGTAAGTTTGATGACAAATCTTCTCAACCCAATATGCGTCTATTCCGCTCCAAGCAGTTCCACATAAACTTCCTGGATCTTCTACCATGAGTTATACCCTTATGCCTTCCAATACTGCCTCTGCAACAATTCTTTGTGCATACAGACAGAATAGGTACAATGTGCTTTCCAACATACAAGCATAAACAACATCTTAGCTGCTCTGCAGTGAAGCTGCACAGCTTTATCCTTCGCCCTTGCTCACTCTATGCATCTTCAGGCCACTGATCTCAGACACTTACTGAACGTACTAGCAGACCTTCCTAAATGTGTACCTTCCACTACTTCTCATAGCCAGCACTCTTATAATGCTGAACCGGGACGGATTTCACTGTTCCTCAGGCCCACGTCCTGCCCAAGACCAGTACGCTTCCCATACTTCATACCCAAAACTCTCGTGAACCTTCAACAGGACAGAGGAACAATACTCCTCTTAGCCCTATACTGGCCTCGAAAAGTATGGTTGTCCATATTCCTTGACTTCTCGATCAGAGACCAATTCGCCTGGGCACAGCGCCCACTCTCGTAACTCGGAATCAGGACAAGTTGTGTCATCCCAGCCTAACAACTCTTGCTCTGACAGCTTGAATGTTGAAATTCTGCAACCACTTAATCTTTCAACACAAGTCTCTAAAGTTCTCGTAGCTTCATGAAAGCCTTCCGCACGTGAACCTTACCACTTTTAGTGGACTAGATTTACCAAGTGGTGCACGCAAACAGGTTTTCACCTTTTTTCTTGCCCCACTCCTTCTTTACTAGATTACCTATGCCACCTTTCGGATTCTGTTCGCCAGACATCCTCTGTAAGGGTACACCTAAGTGCCATAGCGGCATATCACAAGGGAATAGGGAGGATGCACCAATAACAGCGCAACCCCTTGTAAGTCGGTTTATGAGAGGCTTACTTCACCTTAAGCCTCCCATTCGACCACCGGTCACTGACTGGAACCTAAGTATACTACATTCCTGCGACAAGAAATTTCTTACATAGAAAGTATTTTTCTCAGTAGCCATTACATCAGCTAGAAGGGTCAGTGAGTTGCAATCTCTCGTCACATACTCACCCTACACAAGGTTCCTGCATGACAGAGTAGTCCTTTGCACTCACCCCAAATTCCTACCAAAGGTAGTAACAGATTTTCACTTAATCAGTCAATAGTCTTACCTACTTTCTTTTCAAGACCTCTCTCTAGCCATGGAGAGAGAGTTTTATACACCTTAGACTAACAACGTGCACTAGCTTTTTACCTGAACCGCACGGCGGTCCATAGGACATCCAACCAACTCTTTGTTTCTTTTCACAAAAATAAACCAGGAGTTGCGGTAGTAAAACGGACTCTCTCCAACTGACTAACAGACTGTATCGAATTCTGTTATGAAAAAGCAAAAGTTCCTCTCCAAGGGACGAGTAAAAGCATATGTAGTAATGGCTATGTCTACATCAGTAGCACACTATCGTTCAGTGCCCATTATTCACATATGTAAAGCTGCAACATGGAGTTCCCTTCACACTTTTGCAGCTTATTACTGTTTAGACAAAGAAGGAAGACAAGATTCAGTCTTTAGACAATCTGTCTTACAGAACTTGTTTCCAATATAATCCCAACTCCTTCTACATCCAACCTGCTGTGATTTTCGGCTGCCGCATTTTTACCAACCATACTACAATGTTGATTCACTACAAAATGACTCAGCCTCTAGCTTGCTAATCACCCATATGTGACGACTAGTATCCTGCTTGTCCTGGGATAAAGCAAAATTGCTTACCTTGTAATATGTGTTATCCCAGGACAGCAGGATGTAGTCCTCACAGAACCCACCCGCCACCCCGTGGAGTTGGATCCGATACGTTTTCTTATTTTATTTTATTTTTTCGCTTACGCATAATGCTACAAATGAGACTGAAGGGAGACCTCTGTGGACGCAGGGATCATAGCATGCTGGGCATGCTCAGTGGGCACTCTGGGTGCCAGTCAAAGCTTTTTAGAAACTTTGACAGAAAGTTTTCTGCAATAGGGCTCCATTACTGATGTCACCCATATGTGAGGACTATATCCTGCTGTCCTGGGATAACACCTATTACAAAGTAAGCAATTTTGCTTTCACCACCGCTTGAGCCAAAAAATCCTGAAACAGTTTCTGCCCTTCGTATTCTGCAGGTTTGAGAACAATTCATTAGCTGCTCCAATAAGTTTTAGCACACTGGCGCTACCATGTTCATGGCAGTTTTTCACGTGCATTTCCAGACATGTATTTGTATTTCAGATTTGGACAATGACAGCGCGTGCTACATACCAAAATTGCAAACTAACAAAATAACAGTAACATCTGTTTATTATGTTATGGTGTTCACTGCTTTGATTTTATGGAAAAGTGGTATATCAAAAATAAATGTAAACTTGGAGGGAAAAATCAGAGCTAAATGGGTAGTTATTTATTTTTTTGCTGGTACTGGTATTTAAAACTATCAGTGGACATTTCCCAGGAGACAGTACTTTGAAATGTTAAAAAAAAAAAAAAAAAAAGGACAGTATTATATTAACTTTTCTGCCTATTAACTTTGTTTTGAAAATGTGGGACTGGTTCCAGCCGGCTTTGCTTTCTGTCTGTACACCTTTATTTTGCACTGCAGTATGCTGTTATTCCTGGTCCGGGACTTTTCCCAGTAAGGGCTGCCAACACTGCTAAACTGTTATGTTTTATGATGTCAGCAGGGTCCCACTAGAAGTTAGAATGAGAGACTACTACAACTAATTAAACTTGTCACCTGAGATGAATTTCAACAAATGAGTTCAGAGGTGAAAAATCAGTGTACTCTAGCACTCTGCAATTTGGCCTCTTAACTCCCTCCCTCCATATTAAAATGGCTGGTGCTTTCCAATAAATGAAGTGCTCTCCAGTCTTGCTGTTTATTTTGCTTTTCATTCTTAAAAAAGGTATTAGAAGATTTCCAGAAATGTAAGCACTCAAAATAAATCTGCAGTGGAAAATGCAGCATTAGCACTAGCCTCTTCACCACTGCTTCAACCCCCCCACCATCACTCCCAATAAACATATAAATGTTATTGTCGGTAGAAGTAACCAAAGGATAAACACTGTCAACTGTGGCAATGATTAACCACATAACAAACTGCTTTTCCACTTGGAGAAGAATTTGGAGAAATGACTCATTCCAGATCTATTCTCAGAAGAGGGATTGGATCAGTGTTGATTTACTTAAGCTGTGTTATTTTATGTCTGCTTGGCTATAGCTTTGGTGTGCGCCAGTCCAGTTACAAACCCATCTGCTTTATATACGGTATTATAAACTAAATGAACTCCTTTATTTGATTCCAACCTGTCTGATTTATTGGAGATCTAAGTGTAAATCCCTCAGGATTATCTTGTTTCACAAATAAACGCAGCAGGTTTACCTACTGATGGCAAAATGAAAATGCAACATGATCAATAAAGCAGACATTACTTAGGGAAGAAATACCTTGATCGGGATTCTTTGTCCAAAGCAACCAAGTTTTAGAAAAAGGAGATCATGGGTTTAGAGAACTCACATTAAGTTGAGAAACATCCCCTGGGCTCTTAGGGGTCAATTTTCAGACTATCAGCTTTGGGGCAGAATTTATGGTACTTTTTACTTTGCACCAAATTTCAAAGGAAAACTAGGTGTATGCTTTCCATTTATTTATTTTAAAAAATGCATAGCCCGCACTATCCTGCACCTTCTTTTTACATAAATAGTTTTCCTGGAAAATAACCCACATAGATTTGAAGACATAATCTACACTCATTGTTTTCTAATCTCTTCCAAAGCTCAGCTGGGGAACACCTATCCTAAATGCGGCTGAAAGTATGAGCATTGTAGAATAGCACACATACGTTTAAGAACATTGAGGGAGGACAACTTTCAGACCAGTTTATGACTTTCATTCTGGCGCGCTGGTGCACACATGGACAGATCCACTTTATAACATACGCACATGTTATAAAATCGGCAGGATGCACGTACATGTGCACACAGTTTTATATGGGTGCGCGCAAATGCCACGTCTACTGTGTAAGTGGGGGGATTTTGTCACGCCAATATCGATTTCCCCAGTCCATTACCAGTTTGCCCAGTTAAACAATAGGACTTCTTTACTCCCACAGCTAACTAGCCTTTCTTTTCTCCTACCTGCCTTGACCCTTGAAATTGTGCTGAGAAGCGTTTTTTTTTTTTGTATTGTTTTTCTGCTTACACCTCCTTCATAGCAGAAATAAAGTTACGTGGTAGGGGACCCCAGCAAGTGCTTGTGCGCGTTATGTACTTATGCACACATTTTTACTAACGGATCCAAACAGCCCATGTCCAACCCACACCCCACCCGTTTGTTGGCCTTTTGGATTCGTGCACGTACAGGGAGATACACGTGTACTCAGCGCTTTTTAAAATCCTGTACAGCGTGTGCTGGCCAGAGACACGCACATGTCTTCCGGCTTTGGAGCACAAAGGCCTTTTACAATCTACCCATAAGTGTGCAAATAACTTTGAAAATAGCACGGTTGCTCTTCTGCAGTCTTCATGTCCTTGACCTTACCAATGGAGTTGCACTTTAGTAGAGAGTCACCTCTCAAAGACCCATATTCAAAGATCTCCAAGGTATGGGTACGTTGAAATTCTCCCTACAAATATAATGCTATATATACGTTACTTTTAAATACTATGGGGCGGATTTTCAAAGGGTTACGCGCATAACCCCGATAACCCACTCCTGCGCGCGCTGAGCCTATTTTGCATAGGCTCGGTGACGCACGCAAGCCCCGGGATGTGCGTATGTCCCGGGGCTTTGAAAAAGGGGCGGGAAGGGGGCAGGGCGGGGCAGGATCCTCCAGGCACAGCGGCCATTTGCTGCTGTGCTCGGGATCGTGGGCCGGCCGTTGGCCGGCGCGCGCAATCTACGCCTGCCCGGAGGCAGGCGCAACTTATAGGACAAAGGTAAGGGGGGTTTTTAGGTAGGGCTGGGAGGCGGGTTAGGTAGGGGCAGGGAGGGGAAGGTGGGGGGGTGCGGAAGGAACGTTCCCTCCGAGGCCGCTCTGATTTCGGAGCAGCCTAAGAGAGAACGGAGGAAGGCTGCGCGGCTCGGTGCACACAAGTTGCACAATTGTGCACCCCCTTGCGCGCACAGACCCTGGATTTTATAACATCCGCGCGGCTGCGCGCGCATGTTATAAAATTGGGCGTAGATTTTAAAATCTGGCCCTATATATTCAGCTGCTCACTAACCTCTCCTCAGCATATTAAGAAGTTGCTGCAGAAATTCAGAATTGCGCTGCCAAAATGGAAAGAATTTAATTCATTGAGGATAACTTTTGAACAATTCTGCGTGGTAGCATATATGCATGTATATGGCCTCACACAGATCTGTGAAAGTCAGGGGCGGATTGGCCTATTGGGGGATTGGGCATCTCCCGGTGGGCCGATCGCTCAGTCACGTGGTCTGCCATGCGAGGCCATGACAGAGCCGCGCTCGGCAGACCATGTGATATGTCCTGGGCCGGCCTGGGCGGTGAATACACGGGCCGGTCTGACATCGTTAATCCGCTGCTGGTGATAGTGTTTTATAATCTGTGCATATTATAAAATCCACGTATCTCTACCCTGCAGCATATGCATGCAACTATGCTTATGCGTTCATACATACAGTGCATTAAAAGTGAGTATTTTAATGCAGTGAACACGTATACATTTCCTACCTATTTAAAAAAAAAAAAAAGTGATCATATATTATACATGCAGAAACAAAATAGGACTTAAGCAAAACCCAATTTACAGAGTGTGTATATTTTAAAACCTGAGCATGTACTTGAAATTGCCTATATATTAATTACTCCATGTCATGGAGACCCTCCTGGTTCTTCAGTCTGAACCCCTGCAGTTCACCCAGGCTTCCCACCCAGCCAACCAGTAGTACACAATAAACAAGTCTGATATCAATTTGCCAAATATATGTGTCTTTTAAAATACCAAATTACGCACGTAATTGTTGTCCCTGCCCCAGAATGCCCTTAGACTGTCCTTATTATATGTGCAAAATGTAAAGTATGTGCATACTTTTGACATTTATAAAATATGGAGTGTGCAAGTATAGGCTACTTAAACACAGAATTCTTTGAAAATGACATCCATTGTGTATATTTTCACCTTCGTGGGTTTGTGGCACAATGCTATGTTGTAATACTGTGCAAGTATAAAGAGAATTTCATCCTAACCAGCTGCCAAGCTTGCTAAGTTTATACTGCTCCTTTACTTTAACTTCTAGCCCCATGTATAAGCTCCAATTGAAAATTCTGTGAAGTCAAAGAGCCAGATTGCAGGCTCTGAAATGGCGCACGCAGAGGATAACTTTCAAAACTATTAATGTTTGTATGCATAAGTGGAAGTGCAGAGATTTACCCAAATATTTGATAAACTGTGTGACAGAGCTGCACAGTTTTATAAAATGTTGCATAGTTCCGCTCTGAAAGTTAATTTGCAATGCATTGAAAGCATATACATTGCCTATTTATAAACATGCACGTGTATTTTTACGTGCAAAAAAATATGTACACATAAAATCCTGATTTATGCACATAAGCAGATATATTTTAAAATATTTTCAGGGAATTGAAATCACCAGTTTGCCAAAACCTCTGCCAGTTCACCAAGTCCGTATCTAGTCCACCTAGATCTTCTAGAACTTCACCCTGAACCTCCCCTCCCCCCCCCAAAAAAAAAAAAAAATGTCATACAACAGAGGAGTCTGATATCGCTTGTGCTAGCCAATTAGCAGATGCAAAAATGCCTAAACAAGTTGGCTAATGTATTCACATAAATCTCTTGTAAAATGGTAACTTCTGCTTGTACCTCTTGATCCCATACTGGGGCACCCGTAGATTCCCCTTTTCTTGCACCAGTAACTGTGCAAGTGAAACAAAAAATATGCACATATTTCAATGTTTATAAAATAGCATGTACACAGATGCAGGCTACTTACATATATAGATGCTAATTTTCCACCTGTAACCCCTTTGGAATTGTACTCAATAGTCTTAGAATTTTAAATTGAATCTTATTCAGGCATCTAATTTCTTGTGTTATGCTGGGGTACTAAGGCCTTTGTTTTACATTTATAAAGTATTTTATTTATTTATTTATTTATTTATTTATTTAGTGTTTTTCTATACCGGCATTCGCGATGAATATCGAGAATGAATGCCAGGTATTGAAACTGACACTACCAAAGAAGTGTTTTACCCTGACTGATCATCTTCTGAGACCAGTCAAGTCAAAGCAATCGCCAGAGTTTTGTCCTATGTAATGGGATCTGGTAGAACATTCTTAGTTTGCTAGATTGATGCCTTTAAAAATCATGGGTTCCTCATATAGGTGCCAATGTACTTAAGTGGGTTAACACTATAGCAGCTTTAGCATACATTTAACACTATTGTAAGCTGTTAATGCTTATTAAAAATGCTATTAGCACATGAAAGCTAGATTACTTAAGTACAATAGTTTATGATAGTTTTAACACAAATTGCATGCTAATGAAGTAATGAGATGCAAAACTATACAAAATAAGCCAATGCATATTACAGCAGTGAAAGAACCACGTAGGTATGGTTAATTATTTGTTGTACTGTCCATATGTATGTGCATTCTTTACTGTCTGCCTTATTTGCATTTTATTACCCTCAGCCAGTAATACATATTTATTTATTTATTTAACATTTTTCTATACCGACCTTCATGGTTAAATACCATATCAGGACGGTATTAAACACCTTCTTTGCATGCATTAACAACTGATATTAGTGCATTCATTGGCCCCATTATATTGCTATTCTGTAATGGGGATTGCCTGAACTTCTGCTCTCAAACTGTAAATAATTCATTGTATTGAGAACTGCAAACCAATTTACTTTTCGCATCCAAGCAGAAATCCCCTCATCATAGCATTTAGTTTTGCTTTGTACTTTTCAGAATTAATTTAGCTTTTCTATTATGATAAATGGAAAAGGCAGGCAAAGAAAATATATTAACCTTCCCCAAAGTGATTGTCTATGGTAGCGTCTTACAAAAATTCTGTCCCACCTACTTGGTTGAACTGAAATACAAGTAGCTGTTTTTGAATTCCTGCTATTCTCTGGAGAAGAATCAAAATATAGCAAGTCAGTACCCCTTATTCATTATGGAGATCCTTTGATATACACTACTGCTGATGCATACATGCATTTAGACTGGGCTCGCGGTGCTGGCAAAGGAAATACTCATGCCTAGCATTTGTCAGGGGAAGTTTTTCATTTGCTGTAGACCAGAATCGTTTAACTTTAGAATTCTATGGCTTGTGAATCCAAACCCAGAGAAGACTAAAGCTTGCTTCTGAAGGGAATTAAAAACTCGTGTGGTTCCTTTGGTTTGGATTGCCGCCTTGGCTGCTTAAACATATATTTTTGTTTTAAACTCTGCTGCACTCAAAAGGAAAGAAGTGCCAAGCTAGATTATTTGCTTTCCACGCTATAAACCCTGTTTCTGTTGTATGGATGAGCGCTAAACTGCCACACATACCCTGTTCCACTTGGCTGTACTGAGAGATATATAGCCTGCTTTTGAATTTTTAGCCCCTCTGATAAAAGGAGACACGGTGAAATAGGTAGGCAGGTCTAGTGACTAAGAACTCACAAATATAACATTAAATAGTGAATCTTATGACAATCCTTTGCCAACGAATTTTCATAAGCATGATTATCTGCAAATTGACAGGAATTTTAGGTGCTGCATGTTACTTTTCTGAACTCTAAGGGGTAGATTTTACAAATTTGCGCACACGCATACTTTTGTTCATGCACCAGGCGCAAACAAGAGTACGCGGGATTTTAATAGATACGCGCGTATCTGTTAAAATCCGGGATCAGAGCGCACAAGGCTGTGCAAAATCGGCAGCCTGCGTGAGCCGAGCCACGCAGCCTGCCTCCGTTCCCTCCGAGGCCGCTCCAAAATCGGAGCGGCCTCGGAGGGAACTTTCCTTCCACCCCCCCCGCACCTTCCCCTCCCTTCCCCTACCTAACCCAGCCCTACCTAACGCCCCCCTACCTTTGTTGCACAAGTGCGTGCGCCGGACCAGCCGGTCCGGAGCGCGATTCCCAGGCCCAGGAGCCGTTTCGGGGGCATCGGCCCTGCTCCTGAAACGCCCCTGGGCTAGAACCACGCTGCGGCCCTGCCCCCAAATGATGCACCGCCGCGACTCACCCCCCCCCAGGAAAGCCCCGGGACTTGCGCGCGCCGCCGAGCCTACTCAACATAGGCTTGGCGCGCCCAGGGGGAACTTCGGGCAGGTTTAGGTGCTGCATGTTACTTTTCTGGCCCTTAGTGTTTCTCCTCATCCCCATGTACATTTTCAAACATGCCAGAAGAAAAGGAAAGTCCCTCAGAAGCTGATATACTTACCAGCAGAATTTCCCCACAGGTTAACAGCCAGTTCACATGAAAGTTTGCTACAGATGCGCATGACATGAAATTTTTCAACTACTGGCAAAAGATAACTACATCTCATTGTGAAAACTAGCCACAGATCCTTTTTCACACGCTTGTTTTCTTAAAATTCATAATTAATGAGATCCTTTGCATGATCTTGCATCACAGCAGCTCATTAGTTTTGAATTTAAATAAAATTTGTTGCGACCTACATGCAAAATTATGGTATCTGTGAGGCCAAAAACCTGCAAAAAATTTTACAAATAGGGCTTTGTGTGCAAAAATGTGTGAAACTCCTAAAATTTCAAGGTTTTTCTATGGTCTTCTATGCAAAACCCCATTTGTGAATTTTTTTCTTGGTAAGTTGGCATCTTAGTCTGGCATTCTGAATTAAAGCAGCATTACATTTGTACCCCCAGCTTCTCCCCATCTCCCCAAGTTTTGTATGTGTTCAGAAAGCATTGAGGAAGAACCACCATAGCTGTGTGGTACTACAGCTGATGATGATTCTTAAACAAGTAACAAATACAGGCAAGATGGCTCCCAATAGACCCTTTCCTACTCTGTCCCTGAATAACACTACTTCTCTGGAAGCAGTTTTACTTGTCCAGCAGCTTTTCACCCCTCTCATGTCATCGTTAAGTTACAAATTTTTGTTAAAGTATCACAATAAAAATTGAATTAAAGCTTGGTAAAATAAAGTTGTAAGACAACTACATTGTAAACAGACCATATAGTGGAAATAGAAGTGGGCGAGCTAGCTAATCTAGTATGTGAGCTGAGACCAGATTTCTGACCTGTCTGTAAGCACCAGGCAATCTGAGCCACTGGT
This sequence comes from Rhinatrema bivittatum, assembly GCF_901001135.1. NCBI lineage: Eukaryota > Metazoa > Chordata > Amphibia > Gymnophiona > Rhinatrematidae > Rhinatrema > Rhinatrema bivittatum. The sequence continues at coordinate 329,690,135 of NC_042616.1, read as the reverse complement.
GCCCACACAGAAAAACATCCTGCAGCACTAATTGTAATCCTTACCAGAAATAGCAGTTTTTCAGCCTTCCTGTGCACCCTTAGTGGGATCCATATTAAAAAATGACTTTTTCTCCTTCTCTGCTAATGGAAAAATCTTTATTGAATAAGGCCCTATCTCTTTCTTTCTCTTTTTGTCTTTTTTCTGCCTCCTTCCCAGATCCCAATGAGGAAACATCCATTGCCTGTCTCTATCAGGCCTGTTTATAGATCAAGGTCAATTCCTTTCTTCAGGTGCCCCAATAGATAATACTTTTCTATCTGTAGGCAGCTAATGTACTACTCATTTTTTCCAACCCCCTCTAATTCATGACTTTCTTGCTCAGCTTGTGCTTGTCAAAAGCCAAGACAATCCTGCTCTTGACCCCTACTTAGGTTGGTAATATTGTGATTTAAAAGTGTAACTTAAGAACAGGAAGTCAAGCTTTATGCCAATATTACTTTTTAATGTTTTTACTACTGATTATATTGGTGTAACTTCAATTTCTTTGCTTGATTACATAGAAATAAAGGTAAATTTATCTTTCATTGGATTGACTTAAAACATTTGTAACAAGTTAGACCAATAAAATATAACCTACAACTTCTTAGTTCATCTTCATTTCTATGGGTCTTATTTTAATAAGTGTTTTAGAATGTGGAGAAAGTTTAAGAAAATAATTATTGAATTTCTAAATATGAATTCCAAAAGTTAAGAAATCAGATTTACTGGATTATATGTAGTATTTGTGTTTTGATATTTCAGAATATGTGTTTATTCACCTTATTCTGGTGCCGTCGACAGTTCCCCTCTCCTTACTTATACGTCCCAGAGCATTGATGCTGCGAGCACGATGGTGTCTCTCGCAGCGGCTATGGCTAATGATAGCCTTGACAGCAATCCATTCAGTTTTACTGGATTATATGTAGTATTTGTTTTTCCATATTGAAATACAAATACTACATATAATCTAGTAAATCTGTTTCAAACACAAATACTACATATAATCCAGTAAATCTGATTGGATTGCTGACAAGGCTATCATTAGCCATAGCCATTGGTGAGAGACGCCATCGAGCTCGCAGCATCATAAGAACATAAAAAATTGCCATGCTGGGTCAGACCAAGAGTCCATTGAGCCCAGCGTCCTGTTTCCAACAGAAGCCAAACCAGGCCACAAGAACCTGGCAATTACCCTGGGACGTATAAGTTTGAGCGTTTAAGCCGGTAAACGGCGCAGGGCCAACCAGGCACTAAAGCGGAGGGGCAGCCCACCAGCATCGGGCACCTTCAGGGGCAATCCCTGAGAGAAAAAAGACAAAAAAAAATGGAAAAATCGCCTGGAAACCAAGAAATATGAAGAGCTCAGTGAGAAAGAGATCCGCCCCCCTGACATCATCACGCTCAGCGTTTGAGCCGGTAAATGGCCCCGGGCCACCAGGCACTGAAGCGGAGGGGCAGCCCACCAGCATCAGGCACCTTCAGGGGCAATCCCCGAGAGAAAAAAGACAAAATAAAATGGAAAAATCGCCTGGAAACCAAGAAATATGAAGAGCTCAGAGAGTAAGAGATCCGCCCCCCTGACGTCATCACGCTCAGCGTTTGAGCCGGTAAACGGTGTCCGGCCACCAGGCGTCGCACGCCGAAGGTGCGCAACAAAGGGGCTCTCCCCTTTGTGCACCCCTTCATGCAACCCTTTGTGCTTCATTTAAAAATTCTTTCTTTTTGTTTTTCTGTTTATTAACCTTTTTCCAAGTTTTTACCTTTTATGGCTTGTTAGCAATTTTTTGTTATAAATGTTCATTGTATTAGACTATGGAAATATATTTCCTGTAATTTCTGTTTTAATGTAAACTGGTATGATTCGCATTTGATGCAAGAATGTCGGTATATAAAAGTTAAAAATAAATAAATAAATAAGTGAGCTGGGGGGAATTGTCGATGGCCCTGGCAGTCATCAGTTCCTTTGGGCACTGATGAGATGGGTTGTGGCTGCAGAGCTCTGCCTGCAGGCCCCCCTGGCATCCTTGGTACTATAGGTCATTTATGCCTTCAGGCACTAGGATCTCTCAGTGCTGCCAGGCTGTCGATGTCCACAGGCACCGGGGATGGCACTATATACTGTCAAACTGGTCAAGACATGATCAAGCGCCGTTGAAGCCCTGGGTGCAGCATTATTTGGTGCCATTGATGCAATCTATCATTGGTGAGGGTAATTGCACTGTGGACCCCACGGATGCTGTCACCATGGTTGGGCACCAGTGGACGCGGTTGGATGCCGCAGGACACTACCACAGAGTAACATGGTCACCGTCAGTCACCATGGACTTCGCTGCTGCAGTTCTATGAGGAAAATGGCAGTGAGCCATTCCCAACGCAATTTCAAGGGCTGTTTTCAGCCTCTTAGAATGTTATCAAGTACTGGGGGTATCATGGGGGTGACACCATAAAACACCACCCACCACCATGCCATAATTAGAGCCCAGTGGTACTGGTTATGCTGTCGTCACATTGTTCCTGTTCACTCTAGTGGGTTCGGCAGGGGTAATCTACTCCAAGCGCCTTGGGGGGCTATTAGGCAGAATTCTCTCTGTTGATGCAGTACTCAGCCATGCAAGGGTTCTGCCATCATTGCGTCAAGGTATCAGCCTCCTCGTCTGTTCTGCACCATAAGGTGCTAGGGAACACTGGCGAGGAAGGTGCCATCACACACTCTTGTGATTGCTTTTTGGCAGCATGTCGCCACCAACTCTAGCAGGTGATGCTCGGTCCTTGCTGTGCCTTGGGATTCTACCCTCAAGCACAGCGATTGGATTTGTAGGTATGCCACCATCCATAGAATGGGATACCCCTGTATGAGTACAGGTCAGCGTGCTTTTACAGCAGAGGGCACTGTTCTTCCAGTTGCCCTCTACTGTGTGAGTTTGTGTGTGTGTTTCCCTCGTGGTGAGCACAACAGTTTGTGTGCCACAACCACAGGACTGACCTAAGACTGCGTACCTGGTTGAACCCCTATGGGAGTGGATACTAGGAGGGTAGTGTCAGGAAACTTCCCCTTACTCAGAAGAGGTCTATGTCTCAACTCCTCCTGTGTTAGAAATCCCCTTTGTGGGGAAGCCCATACAGCTCTGTCTCTTTCAAGTTTATCGCCAAACTGGAGCCTCGATTCTTTTGAATCTTTGCATCTCCTTGTAGGTCAGGACTGGGGGTCAGCAGCAGCAATTATTGGATCATTTTTGCTGTGGTCCCTCCATTATTAGTGTGGTGGCCTACCTCATCTGAGGGTGGGCACAAGTGGCAGATTGGGTCACTTCTGAACCTCAGCAATCAGTGACTGTAACCCAGTTCTCACCTGGAGAGTTGGAAGGTTTTTCAGGATCAAGAAGTCCAGATTCCTGTTGCTTTCCTGTCCCTTCAGGAAGGAGAAATATGATTGGGTTTCTAGAGTGACCCTTATGAGCCTCCCCTGCATGCCTGGTTGTCCATCCCTACAGTAGCAGTCTGTCGTTCTCCGTTTCCTGGAGAAAGGATGTCACTGCTTCTGACTGGCAGTCACTCTCTGTTCCTCGCGGAATCCAAGAGCCGGCCAGGCAGTAGTGCTCTCCTTAGGTCATCCTAAGGCACATTAGGTCTATTTCATGAGGTAGCCATTCCAGGTTTGGTCTCCCCATCGTACATAGAGTCTCCTCTTTGGTGTAGTTCCCTGATGAAGATTAGGGGTTTCTCTTGTCTGGGAATCACTTTTGATACCTGCCAAGCTTAATGGGTGTTTTTTGTGGATGGACCACTATTGCCAGTCATTCTCGCCTATGGGACCCTACCTTAGTGAGGAGGGTTCTAGTCCATCTAATTGGTAAGTATGGCAGAGGATGTGGTTAGTGCAGTTAGTGTGGCTGGGTTCAAAAAAGGATTGGATAAGTTCTTGGAAGAGAAGTCCATTAACTGCTATTAATCAAGTTTACTTAAGGAATAGCCACTGCTATTAATTGCATGAGTAGCATGGGATCTTCTTAGTGTTTGGGTAATTGCCAGGTTCTTGTGGCCTGGTTTGGCCTCTGTTGGAAACAGGATGCTGGGCTTGATGGACCCTTGGTCTGATCCAGCATGACAATTTCTTATGTTTCAACCTATCACTGTATCCATGGCTGAGGGAGTTGGGGGATGAGGGACCCTACAACAAAGGTACTACTCTTTGGTTGCAGTGGCTTGCAAGTTGTACTTCCCCATTTTAGGGATAAACTTGTCTGCGGACAGGAGAGTCCTGGTTCATGCAGCAGTTGTTCCATGTATTAAACATGTGCTTCCTTGGGGGAAGTATATGTAATAATGGCTGAGGTATAAATACCTAAGGCAGGTTGGTAGGCAGTCTGTTCTGCGTTCACACCGACTGTGCCCTGGTACCCTTAGAGTTTCCAGGCTGGTGAAGAAATCTTGTTCTACAGGGGTTTGCATTTGCTGCACCTTGGCTTCCTATCTCTTGGTGGAGTGTTTCTGGATTTCTTCTCTGGGGGATTCGCTCTCAGTTTCAGCTGTTCCAAGCAGGCTGAGGGCTCTACCTCGGTGGGTAACTCCCTACTGTCATTGGCAGTGAGTTATTTGCTTGGAGTTGAGATATACAACCTAGCGACTTGTTCTTACTCCTGCAGCCCAGTGGTCTGCCTCCTTATGTTCTTCGCTCCTTCAGACTTCAAGTTGGAATGTCGCAAGAAGGGGAAGCAAAGCTAGGGCATTCATGGTATATCTTAGTGTATATCTGCAAGGAAAGAAATACCACTTTTCCCCTATATTTTCACCAAGTTCTGGCCAGTACTTCCTTTAGCTTTTCTCACTTCACTGAGTTGCCCAAAGTGCCTTTCTGCTCACCTGAACTATCCTGTGGACAGGATGGATAGCCCTGCCCTTGACAGGGTGCAGTGTGGGTGAGCTTTAGGCCTAACTTATCTCCCTGCTCGGGGGTTTGGGCTAGTGATTATTCAAGGGATTGCCTTTCATCCTCTGAAATTGTTAATGCTGTCTTGCATGATCACCTATGTCTGGTACTTTGGCACTTAGAGTTTGTCACAGACCCTGCTGTTGTTGCTGATTATTCTTCCAAGTGTTGCTTGAGTTTTTCTGCCCATTGTGCCTATCAACCAAACATGGGGTACACTTCTGAAGATGTATTCTGTCTTTGAGATGCCAGTGGACTGCAGTTTATTTCTGGAATTCTCTCTGGTCCCAGTTGGTTTTTCAGTTGTCTTGTAACACCAAAAGAAACTATGCGGTTTTTGTCCACAAGTTCTTCTCTTGTTTACATCTCTAGACTTTTTCCTGTATCCAGGAGGATCTAGACTTACTATTGTTGTCAGGATTTACTGATCCGAATTCCCTGCCTATAATGTTTTCCGTAATGTGGAGCATGTTTCTTGCTGGCATTCACATCACTCCCCTGCCTTAGGTGCCTCTGCTACACATTGAGGGTTTGTGTCTCAGTCTTTTCTATTTGTAGAATACAACTCTTGTCCCACCCCTTTGTGGGTCAGCTGCCTCACTGGCAAAAGGGAGAGAGGTGATGCTTTCAGTACTGTTTGATTTCCTGCTTTGTCCTGTTCAGATGGCCTATAGCTTGGGAGTCACCCATGTATGAGGACTACCATCCTGCTTATCCTTGGAGAAAGCAGAGATGCTTTCCGAGGACATCAGGATGGTAGACCTCATGAAATCCACCCGCCTCCCCTGGGAGTTGGGTTTCTCCATGTATGAGCTATATCATGGACTGAGGGACTCTGCCTATGGGGCAGGGTGATAAGTACATCTGCAAATGCTCAGTAGGACATGTTTGAAAGTTCTAGAATCTTTGACATCAAAGTTCCAGACTGGGCTCCATCCGATGATGTCATCCATATATAAGGACTAACATCCTGCTGTCCTCGGCGAATACCTGCTACAGGTAAGCAACTTTGCTATATTTTAGTTTGGGTCCCAGTGTTATACATTCATTGACAGAGCTGTGATTTTAGTCTAGGAGGTGAATAGACAAAGGTTGTCTATAGAGCCTCTGCTGATAACCATGAAATAACATTAAAAATAAGCTGAATTTGAACATTGTGAATTTGTCGTCATTTCAAGTTTATTTTTTTAAAAGAAAAACTATTTCCCATGCATTTCAGTGCTGGATAGGAATGAGAATTTCAAGAATAGACTGTAGTGAATTCCTCTGTAACACTAGGACACTGTATTCAGTGGAGTTCTTGATACTTCCTACAGCCTTTTCCTCCCATGGGTCTTCATTCCCTTTCCCAAAGCTCCTGACTCATTATCTAATGCTTTAGCAATCAGACCATGCCTTTTCCTCAAATATATGTAGCTCATTTTTTACAATGAACATTATTTGAAATATATTCCTATTTAGACTGCTATTATTTATTTATCGAGTTTTATATACCGTCATTCGGTTTCGCCATCACAACGGTTTACAAAAATGATGGTTTACAAGGTTAAGAAGGTTAACATGGAATCCAAAAAGGTTCAAAAGAAAGTTAAACTCTAAACATCAAATACAAATTATTTGCAGAACAGTTTTTACAATTTCAGTTCTTTGTATTATATATATATTTTTTTGTTTTGAGTTCCAGTTTTTTAAGGTTAAACTGGAGAGGGTTAGCGTTATTTTATTCATTGGGTGAGTTGGTATGCTTTGGTGAACATCCATGTTTTTAGATCTTTTTTGAAAGTTTTTAGGTTTTCTTGTGTTCTGAGTTCAGTTGGGAGGGAGTTCCAGAGTTTCGGGCTTCCTAGAGAGATTGCTTTCTTTTGGGCTGAGGTGAGTTGTTTGGAGCGAGTAGGTGGCGTTTTTAAAAGTCCTTTATTTGCTGATCTGAGGTTTCTGCTTGGATTATGCAATTTTATGGAGGGACTTAGCCAGTTTGTTTGTTTTTCAAATATAATTTTATGTACTATGGATAGTATTTTGTATTCTATCCTGAATTTTATTGGTAGCCAGTGCAGTGAGATAAATGTTGGGGTGATGTGGTCATGTTTTTTAGATCCAGTGAGGATTCTTGCGGCTGCGTTTTGTAGGATTTGGAGAATTATTATGGGGATAATTCAAACCTTTCTTTGTAACATATAGTCTCAACATAAAAAAGTATGTACCAGAAAAGGATGAATTGTCCATAAGTAGCTATGCTGTTGTTATGGCCTCCTTAATATAGAGAATTTGTCCTGACTTTACACGTTTAAACTAGCCCATGCCAGTTTAATTAAACCTTGCTTCCTTTTTCCATAATTTAGAGTAATAGTCTGTAGGGAAGAATGAAGTATTAATGCAGACCAGTACTTGCAAAGAATGCCAGAGCTCATAGACTGCTGGTACTGTAATCACTCTCAGTAGGAGTGCACTATGGGTGACAAATGGAGATGCTAACAACAGGGTTTCTACATGGATGTAAACAAAATATTTCAATACTGAAATCCGAGAGAGAATTTGTCACACTGTACAAAGAACAGCTAAAGTGTACCAAATCATGTTGCCAAAAAACTTACTTTACTATACTAATTTGTTCAGCATGTGTCATTATACCTTTTTTAAACTCTGTACCACATCCTTTAGTTTTGTGCTATATCATGTTTCTGTTTGGAAGAACCTGTGTCAAATTTTCTAAACAGCAACTCTTTAATTTTACTGAAAGAATAAAGGCTTATTCTAATTATACATTTTTCACTAGTAAATTAAGTGTACTTCTTTGCAACTCTGCAGCCATGTTCTATAGGTTTTGGTCTTGCACTGTTGAAGTGGGAGCTCTATATTAAATGTACTTTTCCTAAGTAAGCATATTTGTTATTTGCTGTAGGTACTGAATCTACGAAAATGATATATTTTGCTTCTTGAAAAACATTAAACTGTCTCATTAGTTTTGAGCATAAACAGTACAAGGACATACTGGGCAGATTTAATGCAGCAAAATTGTAAGTTATAATTACTGAAACTGGATTTTTTGAAAAAGTAAAGGAGGAAACAAGAGTAGAAAAATAAAATCTGAAAATATATTGTAATGCAATTGATCATATGTAGTCTTTTAAAAGGTGAGGTGAAAGACGCTATTTTAGCCAAAAAAGAATCCTTCAAAAATTGGAAGAAGAATCTGTCTGAAGAAAATGGGGAAAAAGCATATACATTGTCAAGTTAAGTATAAAACATTGATAAGACAGGCTAAGAGAGAATTTGAAATGAAGTTGGCCATAGAAGGAAAAACTCATAATAAAATCTTTTTTAAATATATCCAAAGTAGGAATGCTATGAGGAAGTCGATTGGCTCTTAGGAAAGATAAGGCCAATGCAGAAAGACTAAATAAATTCTTTGCTTCTGTGTTTACTAATGAGGATGTTGGGGAGATACCGGTTCTGGAGATGGTTTTCAAGGGTGATGAATCAGATGAATTGGACTAAATCACTGAGAACTTGGAAGATGAAGTAGGCCAGATTGACAAATAAAAGATTAGCAAATCACCTGGACCGGATGGTATGCCACCCCAGAGTTCTGAAGGAACTAAAAACTGAAATTTCAGATCTATTAGTTAAAATTTGTAAGCTATCATTTAAATCATCCATTCCACCTGAAGACTGGAGGGTGGCCAATGTAACCCCAATATTTAAAAAGAACTCCAGGAGTGATCCGGAAAACTATAGACCTGTGAGGCTGACTTCAGTACTGGGAAAAATAGTGGAAACTATTCTAAAGATCAAAATCTCAGAGCATATAGAAAGGCATGGTTTAATGGAATACAGCATGGATTTACCCAAGGGAAGTCTTTCCTCATAAATCTGCTTCACTTTTTTGAAGGGGTTAATAAACATCTGGATAAAGGTGAACCGGTAGGTGTACTGCATTTGAATTTTCAGAAGGCGTTTGACAAAGTCTCTCATGAGAGGCGTCTAAGGAAACTAAAGCGATGCCCTTTCATGGATTATAGACTGGTTAAAAGACAGGAAACAGAGAGTAGAATTTAAATGGTCAATTTTCTCAATGGAAAAGGGTAAATAGTGGAATGCCTCAGGGTCTGTACTTGGACCAGTGCTTTTCAATAATGTATAAATGGTCTGGAAAGGAATATGTCAAGTGAGGTAATCAAATTTGGAGATGATACAACATTATATTGAGTAGTTAAATCACAAGCAGATTGTGATAAATTTCAGGATACCTTGTGAGACTGGAAGATTAGGCATCCAAATGCCAGATGAAATTTAATGTGGACAAGTCTAAGGTGATGCATATAGGGAAAAATAACCCATGCTGTAGTTAAACAATGTTAGGTTTCATATTAGGAGCTTCCACCCAGGAAAAAGATCTAGGCATCATAGTGGATAATACATTGAAATCATCTGCGTCAGTCAAAAAAGCAAATAATGTTAGGAATTATTAGGAAGAGAATGGTGAATTAAACAGAAAATGTCTTAATGCCTCTGCATCGCTCCACGGTGAGGCCACACCTTGACTACTGTGTACAATTCTGTTTGCCACATCTCAAAAAAGATATAGTTGCACTAGAGAAGGTACAGAGAAGGTACAGAGAAGGGCGGCCAAAATGATAAAGGGGATGGAATAGCTCCCCTATGAGGAAAGGCTAAAGAGGTTAAGGCTATTCAGATTGGAGAAAAGAAAGATAAGGAGGCATATGATAGAGGTCTATAAAATCATGAGAGGTCTAGAATGGGTAAATGTGAATTGGTTATTTACGCTTTCAGATAATAGAAGGACTAGGGAACACTCCATAAAGTTAGCAAGTAGCACATTTAAAATTAATCAGATAAAATTCTTTTTCACTCAACGCACAATTAATTTCTGGAATTTGTTGCCAGAGGATATGGTTAGAGCAGTTAGTGTAGCTGAGTTTAAAAAAGGTTTGGATAAGTTCTTGGAGGAGAAGTCCATTAACTACTATTAATCAAGTTGACTTAGAGAATAGCTACTGCATTTACTGGCATTAGAAGCATGGGATCTACTTAATATTTTAGGTACTTGCCAGGTACTTGTAACCTGGATATTGTTGTGGTTATGAGGTGTTGGAGTGGATTCTTGGGTACTGCGGTGATGGCCATTCCCACGGGGAGGAGCCCCATGAGGAACCGCAGTACTAGGCTAGACTCTATACACGCAGACACAGAGAAGTTGTATTTATTGTACAGCTCGATGGTACTGCCCGGGGAGCGGGCAGCAGTGAAAGTAACCCGTAGAAGTAGTCCAGGGGTCCTCATCAGAAGAGACCAGTCTCACACTCGAGTAGATGATAGGCAGCGCGGCATAGCAGGGACAGGTCCCGGATGTAGACACAGGGCGCTGAAGATGAGACAGACTGAAAGGGTTAGTACTCACTGAAGCAGACAGCTGTATAGTTGAAGGTCTTGGCAAGCAGAAGTTGTTCAGTGGCAGGCACCAGAATAGGGAGAGCAGGCCCTCGAGGAGCGAGTCACCTGGTATCCCAAGGTAGGTACCTGAAATAGAGCAGAAAGGTCCCCGAGGAGCGGGTACCCAGGCTAGTGAAGAATACCCCGAAGGGCAGAGAGAGCTTCCTGCAGCAGCTGGGAAGCGGCAGAGCAGCTTAGACCGGAGGCAATCCAATCCTTGCTAACTCTGTTAGCAAACGAAGGGCAGGCTAAATACCAGGAATTGAGGACGTCACTCAGAGGGGACGCCCTCGAGGTTCCCGCCACAGGGACATTGACTCACAAATGTCCCTTCACGTTCTCTTTCAGCATTCCTTCTCCTGCTTCAGCAGCCCGGGGCGGATCGGGCGCTCTCCGCGAGGCGGCTTCCAGCAGCCCCCACCGGCGAAGATGCATGAACGCACGTCTGTACTTGAGCAGTAAAATGGATTGCGCTTCATGGACGCTTCTTGGATGCGCTTTGGACGCGGCTTGCATTTGCTTGCCATTTAAATACTGTATCGAGCGGTATGTGATGCGAACTGTGCGTGCGGCAAACGCGGGTGTGCCCGGCACTGCCTCACTCTTTCTACCACGTCCTTACTGTATCGGCCTGAAAGTGAGCAGAGAAGGACCACCAGTATTTTGCATGGATAATATTTGCTAATAGGGTAAATGCCACCCCATTTGTAGAAGAGAAGGTTTGCATGGAACTAACTAAACTGAAAGCGGTCAATATTCAGCAGCATTTAGCTGGATAACTGAGTTATCCAACTAAATATCAACTTTTGAATATTTTGGGCACTTGTTCGACTAAGCTTTGGCTAAAATTTATCCAGATAACATAGGGGCCATTCTGGGGATGTTTCTTTGAGGAGTTATGTTAGCCAGCTAATAGGATCATTCATCAAAATACGTTATGGTGTTAATGCACGCGATAATGCATTAACAACATAACGCATGCAATAATAGTAGTAGCGCGTGACACAAATGCAAATTTTTTGAAGGGATGGGATTAGGGAGGAGTTTGCGCGGGAGTTATGAAAATGAGGGGCAATATCGCACACTATCGCATGGTTTTAGCACCGGAAATAACCTTACCTTTTTTCCTGGCATTAAGCTGTGTGATATGATGAAATTGCTTTAATGCAATTTGCAATAATTTTTTCAAATTGCATTTCGGCCATTTCTGGGCTTGGGAAGAGAGAGGGAGAAGGGAGTGGAGTGGAGTGGGGAGAGGGAGAGAGCACCTCTGGGAAGGCCTTCACAGTATGCACCTATTTATATGCCTATAGGAGAGGTAGCTAATAGCTCAAGGTGAGATATTAGTGGTGTTTTAGGGGCAGCAAAGTGAGACTTACAAACAGCACAGTACACCTCGGTGAAGATTTGTTGTCATTTGGAGAGAGGAAAGTCTCACAAAGATGAAATTTTGTACTATGTTTTCTCACCCTAGCTTGATGGTACCCTGTTGTAGAGTCCATCAAGCTAGGGTGAGAGAACATAGTAGAAATGTCATCTTTGTGAGACTTTCCTCACTCAAATAACATCAAATCTCCACCGAGGTGTACTATGCTATTCGTACTTCTCACTATGCATGAAAACCTGGCCCCTAAACCACCACCAACACCTCACCTCAAGCTATTAGCTGCCCCTCCTATAGAGAGATAAATACTTGACTACTATGAAGGCCTTATAGATAGTCTCTTCTCAGTCTCTCTCTCTCTCTCTCTCTCTGCGAAATAGGAAGTATTGTGGGATGCGATGATTCTTATGCAAAGCGCTATGTTACCACGTGGTGCGGTAACTCTAAAATTACCTTAAACACACCCCTTTTCCTTGTCCCGGGCTTTAGGCCTATGATTTTACAGCATTTTAATGAATCTAGGGCTTAGTTAACTGGCTAACTCTGATATTCAGAATTAGTCAGATGACTTATCCAGCTAACTCTCATTGCACCAAAGAGCTGTCCCAAAGTTAGCTGGATAAAGTTATCCAGATACCTTTAATAGTGCAGCTATCTTACTGAATATCCTTCCAAAGTTAGCCAGATAATTTGTTTTTGCTACCTTTTGGCCCATAATTGAATACTACCTCCAGAGTAGACAAGGTAATGAGGCAGAATGAGATATATCTTAGGGTATTAACAGAGTTTTTGACAACTCTTCTGACATATCTGTTCAAGAAGTCTTTAGAAGGCCTGGATTTGCACAGTAGGCTTTTACCTATGGGGACAGAGGGCTGGCTGAAAATGTGTTTTTCCAAGATGATCTGAATCTCACTCAGCAGAGAACAGCCCTCTACTTCCTGCTCCATCCCCTCTTTTCCCAGAAAGTATTCATGGGACAGCAGAGGAGGGAAGGGGACTGAAGCTGGAGCAGACATAATAGAGAAAGGAAGACCCTGTTCCTTAATCCAGCCCCTCTCCTTCTTTCATTTAGGTACAAGAGGGTCTAGGTGAGCCTGGACCCAACAGAGCAAAGGAGGATCATTTTTGGGAGGTTAGGAGGGACTAAGGGATCAGTGGGTAGTGGGTAGTGTGTGTGGGGGGGGGGGAGGGGAGATAGGGATGCAGGGCACTTTTGTTATGTGTGTGAGAGGACATGATTGATGCTGGGTATGTGTGTATGCCAGATTAGATGGGAGGTTAAAGAGGAGATGGGGAAGCAAAACTGGAGCATGGTAGCAATACCTTCCTTTTCCTCCACTGCAATTAGGGTTCCTTTTCTCTTGATCTTATATTCTATCCCCCATATCCTGGAATTTACCTTCCTTCCTGCCTCTCTCTTTTCCCCAGATCCTAGAACCCTCCCTTCCCACCCAAACCCTTGTTTCCCAATTCTTTCTCCTGTGATCCCCATCTTATTCCTTCCTCCTCCTCAATCCCAGAACTTCCCTGCTTCCTTAATTCTCTCTTCTTCCCCATCCCAGATTACTGATCCTTCCCTTCCTCTCCTCAGTCTTTCTTGTCTCCTATTCTCCCCTTCTCTGGTCCTGTCTCCCTCTTCTTCCCCCAATCCAGTTTCTCCTCACACCCCATTCCTTATCCCTTTCCTCTCCCCATCCCCAGTAGGGCTCAAAACCGTGCTTAGAGGCAGCAAAATCCGAAATCTGTCACTGGTCGTTTAAGACAGAAATATTGCTGGAATGGTCAATGTCATCCCACTTCATAAAGTGCTAATTGGAGCGAAGTTAAAAATTACAGGCTGGTTAATGTTATGTTGTTGTTGGATAAATTAATGGAAATGTTCCTAAAAGAAAGTATAGTAAAGTATCTTGTATCTAGCAGATTGCATGATCTAAAGCAGCATGCCAGTGGGAAATCATGTCAATTATTCTGATCAATTTCTTTAATTGAGGTACCACAGAGTTAGATCAGGGGCATGTGCTAGATTTTGTATACTTGGATTTCAGCAAATCTTTTAACACTGTTCTGCATAGGAGACTCAGAAATTAACTGAGCGGTTAGGCATGCGCTGCACTGTGGTTGACTGGATTAAAATCAGTAGAAGGTAATGGTAAATGGAGATGACTTTGAGGAAAGTGGGGTGATCTGTAGAGTCTCTCAGGGATTAGTTTTGAGGCTGGTTTATTCAGTATTTTCATGAGTGATATTGCAGAGGAGTTAGTAGGAAAAGTTTGTCTTTGTACAGATGAAAATAAGATCTGTAATAGAGTGGACACCCATGATGGAGTAGATAGAATGAAGCAGAATCTAATAGAGCTTGAGGTGTGATTGAGTGCTTGGCAGCTAAGCATCAGTGATAAAAAAAAAAAAAAAAAACCGCAGTCATGCATATGGGATGTAGAAATTCAAGCAAGTGATATATGATGGGGAATAGAGGGTGAGATGCTGCTCTGCAGCAAGCAAGAAAGAGATGTTTGATGATACTAAGGCATTTAAACAGTTTGACAAGGCAGTGGCCAGAGTCAGAGAAATGTTTAGAGTTCCTAGGGAAAGAGATAACTAGTAGAAGAAAGGTGATAATGTCTCTGTCCATTTTAGGGTGAGATTTCATATGGATTATTATGTCTAGTTCTGGCGGGTGTTCCTTCAAAAAATTGTAGACCAAGTAGAGGTGGTCTGGAGAATGGCTACCAAAATGCTGCAGCAACCCTATGCAACAGAGGATCTCTAAACCCCAGATGATGTCTCAGTCAACTGCACGGAAGGGTTTTTGACTGGACCAGACAGAATGTTGCCAGCGTCCCAGTACTCATGTTAGTGAACCTCCTGGTCAGGGGAATGCTGTAATTCTATGTGATTCAGTGGCCCAGTAACCACAGATGTGTGAGTCCTCGACATTGTATGGAAGGGGTACAGATTGAACCTATTCGGTGTCCCACCAGATCGCCCTCTGAGTCCACTTTGGGGACTCATAGATTATAAGGAGGTATTCCTCTCAGAGCTCGTCTCCCTCTAAACTGCCAGGGCAGTTGAGTCTGTTCCATGAGGGCAAAGAGGGTAGCGATTCTACTCCCAGTATTTCCTGATTCAAAAAAATAAGGGGTACTCAGGCCCATTCTAGACCGAAGACCCTTGAACAAATTTAAAAAAGAAAAGAAAAGTTCAAGATGAATTCCCTAGGCGTCTTGATTCCTTTTCTACAAAATGGTACTGGCTTTGCTCTCTCAATCTAAAAGATGCCTGCACTCACATCGAGATCTTCCACAGTCATTGGAAGTATCTCGTATTTCTGGTGGGAAACTAACACTTCCAGTAATGTGTTCTGCCATTTGGGCTAGCGTATTTACAAAATGCTTAGCCATGGTAGCAGTGCATCTTTGCAGACTAGGCATATACATGTTTCCTCTGGACCATTGGCTGATCAAGAGCACTTCTTGGGCAGGGGATGAGGAGTCTGTGCGCTTGAATAGCTGGGTGCTGGAGTCACTAGGGTTCATTGTCAACTACTTCAAGTCCCATCTCTTCAATTGAAGTTTATCAGAGCTCTGCTAGACACAACATAGGCTAAGGCCTTCCTGCTGCAGCAAAGAGCTATTATCCTGATGGCCATTGCAGCAGAGATCCAAGCAAGCTCACAGACAGCATCTTACAAGTTGAAGCTGTTGGGCCACATGGCTGCAACCATGCATATTACTCCCATGGCATGCCTGTACATGAGAAGATCCCCATTGACCCTGAGGTCTCAGTGGTTTCAGGCCACTCAGGCTCTTCGGGACTGCATCCATCACTCCGGGATTCTTTGTCCTGGTGGCGAAAAGTTTCCAAATTTTAGTTGCAGGTTTCCTTCCTAATTCCTCCAGTGCAAATTTTTCTGGTAATGGATGCATCCACTCTGGGATGGGGAACACACATAAATGGGCTCAGCACTCAGAGCGTTTGGTCTGCCCGGGAGTGTCAGTTTCAAATCAACTTCTTGGAGCTCAGGGCAATAAGGTATGCGCCATAGGTTTTCAGAGATTGACTGTCCAACAAAATAGTATTGCTACAGATGGACAATCAGGTAGTGCTGTATTACATCAACAAACAGGGAGAGGTATAGGCTCTTACGAAGCAGTCCGGATTTGGTCGTGGATCCTCTCATGGGATGGTGCTCAGAGCCATGTATCTGGCCAGTCTGGAGAATGGGGTGGCAGATAGAGTGAGTTGATCCTTCAGACCTCTTGAATGGCCCCTGGACCAAAGGGTAACAAATCAGATCTTCCACCTTTGGGGGACCCTGGAGGTGGACCTATTCTCCCTCCCTTGGTAGAGGAAGGTTCCTCTTTTCCACATACAGAACAACACATGGCAAGCTAGCCTCAGACGCTTTTACCCTTCAGTGGGGCCATGGTCCTCTGTATGCATATCCTCTAGTTTTGCTGGTAGTGAAGACTTTGTTGAAGCTCAGTGAGGACAAAGGGACTATGATCCTCATAGCCCCTCATTGGCCGAGACAGATTTGGTTTCTGCTCCTGCCAGAGTTATCTGTCCAGAAACTGATCAGACTGAGGACTTCCTCAGCTTTCATCTCTCAGGATCGGGGCAGCTTGCAGCATTCCAACTTGAGACCTTCTTGCTCATAGCTTGGTTATTAAATGCTGGTCTGGCAACCCCTCGACCTCTCACCTTGTGTCCTTGAAGCTTCCAGAAAACCTTTCATAAGAAAATATTATAGACTGAAATGGAGGAGATTTTCCATGTGGTATGATCATTGGGCCTTAGAGCCTTTCTCCTTCTCAGCACAAAAACTGTTTGACTACCTTCTACGTCTCTCTGAGGCTGGTCTCAAGAACAACTGAGGGTTCATCTTAGTGTGATTGGCGTGTATCACTATTGTGTAGAAAGTAAGTCCATCTCTGTACAGCCTAGAGTTGTACATTTCATGTGGGTTCCCCTTCATTTGAAGCCTCCCTTAAGGCTTCCCTCTGTGTTCTGGGTTCTCAGCATGGTTTTAGCTCAGCTGATGAAAGCTCCTTTAGAGCTACTGTGCTCCTGTGTCCTGAAGTACCTGACCTGGAAGTTATATTTTTGGAGGCGGTCACTTCAGCAAGAAGTATTGGTGCACTTCAGGCCTTACTAACTTATCCACCTTGTACCAAGTTTTTTCATGATAGTCATCTTGCGTATACACCCTAAGATCCTGCCTAATGTGGTGTTGGATTTACATCTTAACTAGTCAATTGTCCTTCCAACATTTTTTCCCAGGTGTCATGCTCACTGAAGTAAACAAGCCCTGCACAGATTGGACTACAAAAATGCCCTAGCCTTCTATCTGGAATGGACAAAAGCCCATAAACAGTCTACCCAGCTGTTTGTTTCTTTTAATCAGAGTAAGCTGAAAGTCGCCATTGCCAAACTTACACTATTCATTTGACTAGCAGATTGCAGCTCCTCCTGCTATACTCATACGGGATTGCATCTTGTGGCTTATGTCAAGGCTTACTCTGCCCAAGCCATGTCAGTTTTGGTGGCCCACTTGTAAGCAGTCTGTTGCAACCGTCCCTTCCCGACGACTGCACTCCTCCTACCTCTCTCCTGTTGCCCCTTCTGTTGCTGTTAATGGATGCCTGGCTGCCACTGCGTCTGTCTGCCGTCCTCTCCGGCATTCCCAGACCGGCTTGGGCGCTGCCTCCCGCCATGCTCCGTCTGTACCTTAGGGCGCGCGTGTTGCGCGGCCCTTGCTCTTATTTCCTACTTGGCGCGAACCTCAGGGGCGTCCCTCTGTGATGACATCACGCTGCCCGGATATTTAAAGCCTTTACTGTTTGCTAGCCTTTGAGTTGGCAAGGGAAATTCTATGGATGGGATTCGCTCTCCGTACCCAGCTACTCTGCCTCCAATCTTCATTGGACTCTTAACGCTAACGGGGTACCCGCTCCTTGGGGACCTTACTTGCTTTTCAGGTCGCTATCAGGAAACCGGTACTCGCTCCTCGAGGGCCCATGTTCCCTGACTCGCTGCCTGCTCCTACCTTCTCTTCTGCTTGGAAGGATTCGCTATCTTCAACACCAGTGAGCACTACCATCTTCACCTCAGAGCTTTCCCTGGAACCAGGTATTCGCCCCTCGAGGGCCTGCCTCCATTCCAGCCCTGGTGCCATCTCCTACGTGGAACCGCTGTGTGAGTACATCTCCTACAAGCCTCTCAGCTCTCAGGGATCAGGTACTCGCTCCTCGAGGGCCTGCTCTTCCTATCCTGGGGTTCTCCATACTGGGGCTTGTTCATATTCCACTGTACTCATTATTCTCAGTTCTTTCCACTACAGCACTGTTACATCGTAGGCTTTAAATATCCGGGGCCGCGTGACGTCATCACAGGGGGACGCTCCTGAGGTTCGCGCCAAGTAGGAAATAAGAGTGAGGGCCGCGCGGTGCGCGCACCCCAAGGTACCAGTGGAGCATGGCAGGAGGCAGCGCCTAAGCCGGTCCGAGGACGCCAGAGAGAACGGCAGGCAGATGCCGCGGCAGCCAGGCATCCGTCCATAGCGAGAGGAGGTGCAAAGAAAGAAAGGTAGGCGGAGTGAAGCCGTCGGGAAGGGACGGTTGCAACACTTCCAGCCACAAAGATTCTGGAGGACTATTCCAAGCAATTGCACCAGTTACTGCAAACATCTTTTCTCTTGACTCTGAGAGCCTAATTTGCTGTACTGCGGGAACATCTAGAAGAGATTTCCCAGATGATCTTAGACTCCTAACAGGCTATAGAATTTTAAGAGAACTTATACACTGCAGAGTTTCATTCTTTAGAGCCTTATAAATAAGAGACAGTACCTTAAAGATGATCCTTTATTGAACTGCGAGCCACTGCAAAGAGTATAGAATGGGAGTAATATATTCATAATGACAGGTTCCTGTTAGAACGCATTCTGCTGAGTTTTAAATTACTTGTAATGCTCAGATTGTGCTTAGTGGAAAACACAGGTAAATCATATTGCAATAGTTGAGTGCGAAAGACAGATGAATTCAAAAAAGGTTCAATTTTCTGTAGCATTCATTACTTAAAAATGAGCTCTTAACACTACATTAGCATGGAGTTTCATGGAGAGTATACTATCTAAAATGACACTTAAGTTGCAGACTTCAATCGAAATAGGAATTTGTAACCCCTCAAATGTTAATGCCTTTGGAAAGTCTGAAATTACATTTCTGCCAATTCTGATATTTTCAGGTTTTCCCAAATGTAATCAAATTTAATTATTTATTTAAAAATATTTAGATCCCCCTACCCTTCGGTCTAAACAGGTTACAAGCTACATTCATACAATCTGAAATAAAATAACATAATAAAACACAAATGTAAGCTCTTTACTTAACAGCCAAATCTGAATCACTTTTAAATCACCCTAATGGTGGTTTTAAAATTAGAGTTAATGGAGAAAAGAACTGAATATCATCTGCATAAATTGTATACTGGACTCCCAGGCCAAGAAGAAGCCTATATATTGGGTGTAAATATAAGTTAAAAAGGGTGGCAGACAAAGCTGGGTCTTGAGGAACTCCAGTATCAAATGGAAACCAGCTTGGGATCTGAGCATTGTGTCTGACCTGTTGTGATCTTTCAGTCAAATAAGATGCAAACCAACTCAGCACTGTGCCTGAGATGCCAATCTCGACTAAGCAAAATATTGTGATCAAGTGCATCAAATGCTGCTAACACATCATGCAGAACCAGGGTAAATTTTGTGCCAGCTTTAAAACCATGACAAAAAGTGTCAAGGCTTAAGACCACCAGAGCTTCAGGGCTGTATTTGGGGGAAAACCCAAATTGATAGGTGTGTCAGGTGTTGTTAGGGTCAAGATAATTGTGCATTTGCTTAAATACTGAGGATTCTATTACCTTGGCCATAAATGGAATAGAAGAGATGGGCCGAAAATGAACAGGATTAGTTTAATCTAATTGTGGTTGTTTTAGCAAAGGATGGATAGAGAGATTTTTTAAAACGACTGGCAGATTGTCTTTGGCCAATGGCATGTTAACTACCTTAGCAGAGAAGCATAGATCTTAGCTAAGATTTTCATCACAATTGTGTCACAAGGGTTTAATGAATAGTTGGATGAATTCATCGTTTTTATTGATTTTAAAACTTCTCACTGAGAGACAATTCAAAATCATTCCATTTTATTGATGAGTCCTCAGTAAAGCAGGGAGGTAGAATGGAATTTGAGCCAAGTCTAATGCTTAGATCTTTAATTATACCCTGAAAATAGTTAGCAAATAACTTGGGGCTTGATTTTCAAAGTGAGTTGTGTATTTTATAAAGGTAAGATACACTTTAAAAGTCATGTAAGAGTAGTGCATGTAAAACTATGCATAAAACCCTATTTTGCATAATCTTTTACCCACAGTAGCAAGAGGCATTCCAGGGGGCATAGTTACGATGGGAAAATAATTTACATGTGTGCTTTCGATTTTCAAAAGTATACACACAAACGCAGAAAGCTACACCGTGCTGCTTTGGAGCAGGTATAACTTTATTCACATATGTGTGTACCAGTACTACTCCCAAATTTTCAAAGAAGACTTCTGCGAACTAGAGAGCTAAAGCAAAGTCAGTGCTTGAGCCAATCCTAGTGTTTAAACTTTAAGCAATGTCAAAGTTGTTATCCTCAATTGGATTATGCACAATAGGGGACTAATGAGCTTGGAATTACTGGTGAGGGTAGGCTCAGAGTCCTTGTGATGACTTTGTTGTCAGGTCAATGTTTATTTTAGCAAAAAACACAAGACCACCCAAGCTGTTCTTACAAAACAATATCAAAGTATAAACCAGAACAGTATCATATAAATCTATATCAATTATTTAAAATTTTAAAATATTGGGTACCCAATAGTGAGTACCGGGAGAGACGTGATTATAGTAAAATCAAGCAGTGAGCTTGAAAGCCAACATTGGAAGAATTTAGCAATGTTCGTGAAGATTTTTCAAGACTAAAAGAGTTTCATCTTTGAGTTGAATGGAGACTTGTGTGTAACAAACACATATTGTACTTCTGGATGGAACTCCACACATTATGTAAAAGCTGGTGTTCGCCATTTATTATTGGTCTTGAAGATAATGGGAATATTTGATGTTGCACGAGTTATCAACATTATGTGATTGCTACTTTGTTTTGGTTACTGAGAAGATTTACAGAGCATTTGTAGTTCTGTATTTTGGACTTAAAGAAAATCAGAGATAAAAATTGATTTAAAGAAAATAAGATATATATTTAATGATATTTTGTACTTAATGAATGATGGTGAATGAGTATTGTGTGGAGGTTGGAGAGTATGAGTGTTGTTTTCAGAGTGTTTTTTTAGGAGATGACCTTTAGATATATTAAATGTCTGTTATGAGATCTTCTGTATGGAATTTATAATGTAATGAGGGTACTGCTAATAAAATATTGTCAAAAAGATATATCAATGCTTGGTGTTCCAATAGTTTAATATTTTAAATAATTGATATACATTTCTATGATACTGTTCTGGTTTGTACAATGTTTATTTAAAACAAAAGTAGATATTAAATGACATTTATTTTATTTATTTATTTAATAGGATAAAATAATATTAGGATTTTAACGTGGAGAATTTCATATATAACCGTTTGGAACATTGGAGAAGGAAATAGCAAGGTTGGATTAAATAGAAAAGAAAAAGTTCTTTTCAGTCTATTGAGGGATTCGTGGTTTTGATGAGTCTTCAAGGGTTGACAGGGTGGTGTCTCTGTTTTCTTGGTGTTGTCTGGTTGTGGGTCTGGTGGTGTTAGTGATTAAGTGCATCTGAGAATGCTCTGGTGAATAGCCAGGTTTTTAATTCTTTTTTGAAAGTTTTGGTGTCAAATTGAAGTCTTAGATTGAGGGGTAAAGGATTCCATAGAGATGGGCTGGCGAAGGATATGGCTCTCTCGCAGGTTAATGCTAGATGGGTGATTTTTGCAGGAGGAATTTTGAGGAGGCCTTTGTTCATTGAGTGAAGGTTCTTATTTGGAGCATGTACTTGGATATGTTCGTTAACCAGTAGTTTTGTTGTCCTGTAATAATTTTGTGAAGGATTGATAGAACTTTGTAGCCTATTCTGTATTTAATTGGAAGCCAGGGTAAGGAGATTAGAGTTGGTGTGATGTGTTCTTGTTTCTTTGCTCCTGTGAGAATCCTGGCGGCTGCGTTCTGCAGTATTTGAAGTGGACGGATTGTGGTAAAAGGAATGATAAAAATGAGGCAATCAAATTACAAGTATGAGACTGCTGTGTCTTACAGTTGGTATTGACTCAGATTATTTGGTAAATGGTATGTCTCTTTACATTTATTTATTGCATGCTTTAACAATAGGTCGCATTGTTAGAGGAATGCAGGGCATCAAGGGGTATGAACTAAACCTGCTTCTTCCTCCAATTACTTTGGAAACAGCTTTTTGGAAACAGCTTTTTGGAAACAGCTCTGAAGGATTGGGGTTCAGGTCAGAAGGGATATAACAGCACCTGGGAAATAATGTTAAACAGGGATGGGGAGGGTATGGAGGGTTTGTGCCAGATCCAACAAGAAGTTTTATAGACAGTTTAAGGGAATTGGGGGATTTCAGAGGGCTTTAAATACGAGGATTGGGAAGTGAAGAGGGGTTTTGGAGTGCAGTGGGCAACTTCTATTTTGCACAAGGGTCAGGGATGAAAAATGTGATTTGTAAGGCAGCAAGCAAATACTTTTTTAGCATAGGAATTGGAAGGTGAAGCTTTTGGGGATAGTGGGACAGAGGAGGAAGAGAAGATCATTGGATGTGGGAAAGTTTGGGGGAGTACATGGGTAAGTTTAAGCCAGCATTTTTTCCAACTAGATTTACTTGGGTAAGTTTAGCTAAGTAGCTCTGAATATCGGAACTATTTGGCTAAACTTAAGCCCCCAGAATGCCCCTCACCCTTGCAATTTTTACCCTGAAAAATGTACTCAAAAACATTTCCTCAAGTAAAATTTAGCTGATAAGAGGGGAAATATTCAATTCACGGTTTTTGTCCAGGTAACTTGAAAGTTACCCTTATAGATCCTTTGAATATCAACTTCTTACTGCACAAAGTCCAAAGTTTGTCACTGCATGGTTTGCATGGACACAAAGTCCATGCTTTTTATGCAGTATCAAACTCACACAACCCATTTATGCAGTATCAAGCTCACACAACCCATTTTGAAAGATTAAAATGATTATATATATATATCTATTAAAATAAACTTACAAGCCAATGAACTACTATTGACTGACAGATATCAGGTTATCGTCATTCCATTTATTATGCACTTGATTGCACCCAAATGATTCCACAAGAATGACATCAGCTTCTCAACAGAACTGCCTTTAACAACTGTTGCATATTCAAAATCAGATCTTATATGATATACACTGGGCTGAATTATCCAGGGATTGCATGTTCTCTTCTGTCAGTTGTGCACTGAGATCATTTGCTAGCATCAATCATTATTTTCCCTTGAGCGTTAATTTCTACAAAATGTGTTACTAATATTGAGGAATCGATGTTTTATTATGATTAATAACACCCATATTTAGTTGCCTGTTACCAATACTGTTGCAATGCCCAGTTTAATTAAGCATGCCTTCTGATTTCACAGTTTCTACTAAACATGAATCAAGCATGTTTGTGCCAATGTGTTAATCCATTACTGCTGGAAGCATTTCTATGGCCATTATGTTACAACAATTCATCTAACCCCCCTAAAAATAATTCTCACACACTGGGGACTTGGTTCAATATTTTTTTCTGCAGGAAGCCAATTTTATTTGTATATAATTGTCCAGTAAAATGTGCAAATTTATGCTTGCATTATTATTTATTTATTTATTTATTTAACACTTTTTTTTTTATACCGACCTTCATAGTGATTTGTTCCATTCTCTGTAAATGCGCTTTTATTTTTACCCTGTAAAGATGTTTTTGTGTGAAAGAGAACCTTATATGTCCTATCGTGTAGACAGATGGACTCGGGATCTGTGGGTTTATGCTCCCCTGCCAGCAGATGAAGACGGAGCAAGCTGATGGCACAGTATTTATAGCCCTGTAGTGACGCCCATCATGCCAGTATTCTCTGTCTCCAGCAGATGGTGGACGAGCATCTCCCTATGGGGTATTGCTTCGCTCTTTTTTAGAAGGAGAAATTTGAAATTCTATATTAAGGAAAAAAATCCCCGCTCTCCTGCAATGATACATAAAGGGACCCTCCCCCGTTTGAGAATTCCTGAGGTAATTTCCGTGATCCTTCAGAGGTGTGCCTTGGTCCAGTAGCTGGGTTTTTCAGCATGGACTTAGCGCTTTTTCAGCTGAAAGGCAGCAGGTGCAGAAGGCCGAGCAGGGCGGTGACAGCAGTTGCCCTTTCCCCCCGCAGCTGGAGACTGTCTCTGCACTCAGCTGGTAAGCGCTGAGCTCAGGAAAGGTTTAAAAACAAAAAGAGAAGTTTTACCTTTGAAAACTTCAGACACAGAGGGGTTTCAGGACTTCCTCCGGTCTCCGTGCTTGGTGTGCTGTACCAATTTTCATTCCCACTTCCATTGGGGTTGGGGAACTGGGCAGCCTGGTGGGTTGAGCAGTTCCCGATGGGCTAGGCCCCGTACTTAGGAATCTTTCTTGTACACCACGTGGTAGGCCACGGTGGCGTTTTTCATGCGCTCCTGTCATACTCTGCTGCTCTCTACAGGTCATTGGTGTGAGCAGTGCATTGGCTCTGCACATGCGGGGGGCACTCGGTTTTTGGGCACGCTTTTTATGCGCACAGATTTTCCACTGTTCACATGCTTAGCTTAGCGCACAAGTTATGCGTGTGCCTTGCCGCACTTTCTTCTATTTTTTGTGCGTATTCCCCTTTTGAGTGTGAGCTGTTCAGATGCACTTTTACCGCTGTGATGGCACCAATAAGCAAGAAGCCTAAGCGTCTTCCTATTTATGTTGCCTGTCATATTAAGGCTTCTCAGCCTGATCTGGCTTCTATCCCATGTCAACGCAGCTCAGACACTCAGGGAGAGTTGTCTTCCTCGGATTTTGCTAAGCCTGGCTCCTCCCATTCTGATGGGACTAAGGGGACGCCAGACCTTGGTTCTCCCTTGACTGGCTCCTCCACAGGCAAGGGCAGTTCTGAGGGACCAGCTTCAGTTCCTTCTGGGCTTGGTTTGGACTCGACTGCTTTTTCTTAGGTGGAATTTTTTCAAGACTTACAAGCTTTTTTTCAGGCGCAGTCTTCCACTTCCCCCATTCCTGACCGGTCGGACCCTCAACCGGTGGCAACTCCCTCTTCTAGTCCTATGCTTAGGTGCCGGAGCTCATCTTGGCTCCCAGAGGGGTTCCTGCAATAATCCAGATGGCATTGATGATGAGGTTGATCCTGATTCCCTGGAAGTTGGCAAAATTCCTCCAGGACTGGAACCATATCGAACCATGTTGTGGTTCTTTCATAGATATGAACTGCCGGCCCTGATTTCCCAGACATTGAAACAGCTGGGTGTCCCTGATTTGGATGGCATGTCGGAACCGAGAAAGAATCCCATTTTGGTTTTCTTACGTAAAGCCTTTTGTATTTTTCTCTGTGACAGATGCCATTCAGGAATTGATTGATCTGGAATGAGATGACCCAGAGGCAAATTTTAATGGGTGTCGGACATTGGAAGGCTGGTACCCCCTGGATCCAGCTGTGAGAGAGTGTTTGTGCTTTCCCAAAGTAGATGCACTGGTATGTGCTGTCTCTAAGTGGATGACTATCCCCATAGAGAGAGGAGCAGCCTTGAAGGATGGACATGATAGAAGGATTGAGGCTATTCTTAAGCAAGCCTTTGAAACGGTGGCGATGACTTTACAGATTGCTTCCTGTTGCACCCTAGTGGCGTTATCTTGTCTGCTTCTCTCTCAGGAGGTTGATGAGTTTGTAGATAATTCCAGAGCGGTTATGGAGCCTGATGCTGCCTTTTTAGCAGACACAGGCTGTGATTTGGTCCATACCTTGGCCAAAGGATTGGCTTCCGGTGATAGTGGCCAGGCGTCAACTCTGGTTGTGAAATTGGTCAACTGTCGCATCCTCCAAAGCTAATCTTACCAAGATGCCCTTTAAAGGCTCACTCTTGTTTGTGAGTGAGTTGGAGAAACTGGCCTGTAAGTGGGGTGAGTCTCCAGTTCCTTGGTTGCTGGAGGATATGAAGCAGTTATAGCACCCCTTTGATATGAGGGGTCGTCTCTGGGGTTCCAGGTGGTTTTGTCCCTATAGAGGGTCAATCTCTCAGTGGACTCAGCCTTTTAGTAGGTCTCAGTCCTTTCATCCTCTACAGCCCAAGAGAGAAGCGGGCTTGTGTGGCGGACCTTCCCGAGCTTCTCAATGAAGGTTTGCCGACCCACCTCCCGGAACAAGAGATAGGGGGATGTGGGTTGAGATTACGTCGAACCAATGGGTCCCATAGGTAATACAAGAAGGATATGCACTGGAATTTCACAGTATTGCTCAAGATGTGTTCATGGTGTCCCCTTGCCACTCCCCACAGAAGAAGCAGGCAGGGGGGTTCACACTTCAAAGGCTTCTCAGGCTGTGGACTATGGTTCTGATGCCCATGTCTCAGGAAAGTATGGGGCAATATTCCATTTATTTTGTTGTGCCCAAGAAGGAGAGCTCCTTTCATCCCATCCTGGATCTCAACATGGTCAACCATCATTTGAAGGTGACTCATTTTCACATAGAAACCTTATGCTCTGTGATAAAAACGGTGCAGTCAGGGGAATTTCTGACCTCTTTGGATCTGTCAGAGGTTTACCTTCATATTCCTTCCGATTGTAACACCAATACTTTCTACACTTTGCAGTGTTGGGATGCCTTTATCAGTTTCGGGTGCTGACCTTTGGTCTAGCCAATGCTCCCAGAACATTTTTCAAGGTTATGGTGGTAGTAGCTGTGGCCTTGCAAAAATAAGGGTTCCTTGTGCACCCATATTTGGACGACTGGCTGATTCGAGCCTAATCTCAGGAAGAGAGCCACCTGGTAACACACAAGGTGATCTCCTTATTGCAGGAGCTTGGTTGGGTGGTGAACCTGACCATGAGCAATCCTCAGCCCTCGCAATCATTGGAGTATCTGGGAGTCCAGTTCAACATGGGGCAGGACAGAGTTTTCCTACCGGAAATTCGAATCCAAAAATTGATGTCTCTAGTGCGTCAGTTGGTAAACACCATATTCCCTGACTATGTGGTTCTACCTAAAGGTGCTTGGTTTGATGGTAACTACCCTGGAAGTTGTGCCGTGGGCAAGGGTGCATATGCATCCTCTTCAGCGCTCTCTGTTGTCTCGTAATCCGCAGTCTCAGGACTATGCGATTCAACTCCACTTGCTGATGGAAGTCTGCTCCTATCTCAAGTGATGGTTGCAGGAGGATCATCTGAGAAAGGGGGAGTTCCCTTGTCCTCTCCAACCTGGTTGGTACTTATGACAGATGCGAGTCTCCACGATTGAGGGGCTCACTGACTGAGTTAATGGCCCAAGGGCGTTGGAATACAGAAGAGTCCCGCTGGAACATCAATCGCCTGGAAGCCCAGGTGGAACAGCTAGCATGCTTGCAGTTCAGCCACAGGCTGCGGGATAAAGCGGTTCACTTGATGTCGGACAATGCGACGGCAGTGGCCTATATCAATCACCAGGGAGGAACCAAGAGCCAGCAGGTATCGCAGGAAATAGACCAGTTTATGGAATAAGCAGAAGGTCATCTGAAGACGATCTCAGCCTCTCAAATTGCAGGAAAAGACAACGTAAGAGTAGACTTTCTCAGTAGGGAGAGTCTGGACCCAGGAGAATGGGTGTTGTCAGCCGAGGCGTTTCAGCAGATTGTGGATTGCAGGGGTCTTCCATTCCTAGATCTGCTGGTGACTTCTCGCAATGCGAAGGTTCTGTGATTCTACAGTCGCAGGAGAAATCCGTGGTCCCTGGGAATAGATGCTGTCATACAGGTCTGGTCAGAAGACAGATTGCTTTATGCCTTTCCTCCGTGGCCCTTGCTCAGCAGGATAATTGGCAAGATCAAAGGGCACAGGGGACTAGTACTCCTGGTGACACCGGACTGGCCCAGGCATCCGTGGTATGCAGATTTACGAAGACTCCTGGTGGAGACCCCCCTTCGCCTTCCTTAACACGTGGATCTGTTACAGCAGGGACCGGTTCTTCACGGACAGATCCAACTCGGTTCTGTCCTCTGGTTTGGCCCTTGAGAGGGCTTGCCTTTTAAAGCATGGTTATTCCTCTGTGGTGATTGCTGCCTTATTCTGCACTCACAAGTTCTCCACTTCCTTGGCTTATGTGTGGGTTTGGAGAGTTTTTGAGGCCTAGTGTGAGGAGCAGGGTGTTCTTCCTCATTCAGTTAAGATCCCACTCATTCTGGATTTTTTGCAAGATGAGTTGAATAAAGGATTTGCCCTTAATTGCTTGAAGGTGCAGGCTGCGGCTCTTGCCTGTTTCAGAGGTCCAGTGAATGGTGTTTCCTTGTCGTCTCATCCTGTTGTGGCCCATTTTTTGAAGGCAGAGAAGCATCTTAGGCCTCCCTTGAGGTTACTGGTTCCATTGTGGAGTCTTAACTTGGTGCTGGATTTTTTGGCAGGCCCTATGTTCTGACCACTGCATAGACTTTCCTTGCGATTGTTGACCTTGAAGACTGTGTTCCTGGTGACTATATGTTCAGCGTGTCAAATTTCTGAGCTGCAAGCCTTGTCTTGCCGGGAGCCGTTCCTTCAGGTGGCTTTGGGCACATTACAGCTGCATACTGTTCCATCCTTCTTGCCCAAGGTAGTCTTGGACTTTCATTTCAATCAGTCCATCTCTTTTCCATCCCTGGATAAGGCCAGGGATGCGGAGAAGTATTGCCTCTTGCATTCCTTGGATGTCAAGTGACTTGCCGTGCAGTATCTGGAGGTTTCTGAACCTTTTTGAAAGACGGATCGCCTGTTTGTTATCCATGTCGGGAGTAAATGGTGCTTCGGCTTCGCAGGCTACCATAGCTCATTGGATTGAGGAGGTAGTCACATCCACATATGTGGATGCTGAAAAGCCATTGCCTACTCAGGTTAGGGCTCATTCCACTAGGGCTCAGGCAATGTCATGGGCGGAGGTTAGTTTGTTGTCTCCCATCGATATCCGTCGCGCTGTGACATGGTCCTCCTTACACACTTTTTCCAGGTTTTATTATCTGAATGTGCAAGCCCGGGAGGATGCAGTCTTTGCACGTGCAGTGTTGCCTGGATCGCGGGCAGCCTCACGCCCTACTCGGGAAGAGCGTTGGTACATCCCACTAGTCCTGAGTCAATCTATCTAAATGCTAGGAAATGGAGAAATTACTTACCTGATATTTTCATTTTCCTTGGTGTAGACAGATGGACTCAGCTTCCTGCCCTTGGCTGCCGCATGAGTGTGTCAATAGAACTTCTGTGGGGCTCTGGGTCGCAAGGGATTACTGTTAAATGTTCATACAGTCCCTAGCTTGGGGAACCTAGAATCTTTTGTGAGTTCAGTGTTTATGGTTGGTTGAGTATAGTTCTGGTTACCTGTTTTTAATCAAGTTTTTTGCTAGTCTGTTCACAGTTGCTTTTGAATAGAATACTGGTAGGCTGGGGTCACTGCAGGGCTATATATACTGTGATATCAGTCTGCTCTGTCTCCATCTGCTGGTAGAGGAGCATAAATCCATTGGTCCTGAGTCCATCTGTCTACACTAAGAAAAACAAAATTATCAGGTAAGTAATTTCTCCATTAGTTTGTCCTATAGCATGGGTTAATATGTGTGAAAGTCCAAGGATTCTGTAATGAGTTGGGATAATATGGCATGGTGTCACATAAGTATAATAATTGCTTTTAATTATTATTTTATATAATGTGCTGGGAAAAGTTATCCACTGGTTAAAAGGGATTTTGAAAATATGAGACTCACACATTGATGTTTTATTTCCATAATTTTCAAATTGTAATTGAATATAAAACTGTTTTTTTCCTGTTAGTATAGATTCAAGTAGGATGTCAAAACATACAATTACAATCATCTAAAAGGTTGACGTACTGGTAATGATATGTATCTCAAATGTTAATCTCACCCTCCTGTACCCAACAATTTTTTATGTATCAATTTTTTTGTTTTAATTAAAAAATAATAATATGGAATGGAAAAAGGTAAGTTTCATACATATGAATGCATGCCTCCTCGGCCTTGCTTCAATTTTGTAGTGTAATCATAAGCTTACCAACCTTCCAATCCTTTTGTTATTTATGTTTCTTCTTTATTTTAATCAATGTGTGAATAAATAGTAAAATTATTCTATATGACGCCAGTACTGGCTTTTGGCTTATTTGCTTTGTATAAGATATTTATAGTCAAAACGCCATTAGTGTGAACCTCTTTAAGGTAAGATTTTATACTAGGAAAATGTCCATGGTGAACGCCATGATAGTAAGGTATAGAAAATGTATCACTTATCTCCCAACACAGCTGTGTTTCGAAAAAGTATCCTTTCTTCCTCAGGGGAGTTTGTATCCTTTTAATAGAACGCGCTCTCAAGTTCCGCCAGTTCTGCAGACTCTTCTCCTGGCCCAAATTTGAATATCTCCTGCCTCAAAATGGCAAACGCTAATTCAATGGCGTGCTGGTTTCCTCGGCATTATCCTTGTGCTAACTAGCACTGATCCATGGCTTTAGTTATTCCTTTCTCTCAGGCTTAATCAGCTCTGAATGGCGGCGTTTAAGCCTGAGAGAAAGGAATAACTAAAGCCATGGATCAGTGCTAGTTAGCACAAGGATAATGCCGAGGAAACCAGCACGCCATTGAATTAGCGTTTGCCATTTTGAGGCAGGAGATATTCAAATTTGGGCCAGGAGAAGAGTCTGCAGAACTGGCGGAACTTGAGAGCGCGTTCTATTAAAAGGATACAAACTCCCCTGAGGAAGAAAGGATACTTTTTCGAAACACAGCTGTGTTAGAAGAGTCTGCAGAACTGGCGGAACTTGAGAGCGCGTTCTATTAAAAGGATACAAACTCCCCTGAGGAAGAAAGGATACTTTTTCGAAACACAGCTGTGTTGGGAGATAAGTGATACGTTTTCTATACCTTACTATCATGGCGTTCACCATGGACATTTTCCTAGTATAAAATCTTACCTTAAAGAGGTTCACACTAATGGCGTTTTGACTATAAATATCTTATACAAAGCAAATAAGCCAAAAGCCAGTACTGGCGTCATATAGAATAATTTTACTATTTATTCACACATTGATTAAAATAAAGAAGAAACATAAATAACAAAAGGATTGGAAGGTTGGTAAGCTTATGATTACACTACAAAATTGAAGCAAGGCCGAGGAGGCATGCATTCATATGTATGAAACTTACCTTTTTCCATTCCATATTATTATTTTTTAATTAAAACAAAAAAATTGATACATAAAAAATTGTTGGGTACAGGAGGGTGAGATTAACATTTGAGATACATATATATTTGCTAGGTCTCACTTTCAGCGGAGATTGGGAGAGTCAGTACTGGTAATGATGTCATGAAGAGACCATAAGTTCAATTCCAGGGCTAGTTTTTTATTCCACAGGCTATTTTTGAATGAAAGAGAGAGATACCAGTCATCACGCAACTTGTGGCATATAATGCAGGACTTAGTGCTCACAATTGCATGGTTATAAAGGAGACATAGTGTGTGGCCCCACAGCCAAGGAACACTGCTGAAATGGCTGGGCTTAGGGAGTTGAGAAGGAGAATATGAAGTAAGAGAATAAATCACCTTTGTAGTGAAATGAAAGATTATGGTACTGAAACCCACTGGAGGATGGTTCCAATTGAGTTGGAAGTCCTTAGAGAAGAAAAATGCTAAGCAAAGAAAAAAAATCAAACAAAACACAAGCTCTCCAGACATCCTAGCTACATTTTCCAGCTGACAGTTTGAAAGTAGTAGAAAGGAATAAGGAAAGCAAAAAAGAAAAAGTATTGCAAATGCAAGAGATCAATCATATAACAATATAACACCATATTATCCAATCAATCACTGTAAAGTGCCATTTATAGACTTTTAAGGCACTTGAAAGCAGCAGCATCACATGCCGTAATCATGCAACAGATGATTACAAAAACCGTTTTTAACACAAATCAGAAAACCTAAATCATGCTTCAAGATGCTGTTTCTGGCTATTATAAAGTCATCCAAATCTGCAGAGCATCCTTCAGAGATAAGAATATTCTGTTGTGCTAACTTAGCATTAAAAAAACTTTTGCTTGATCATAGAGAGAATTATTTAGTACATTCCTGAATTAAGTAGGGAATACAATTTTTTTTGACTCAACAGTTTTTTCTTTTCCTCCTTTACACTTCCAGCTCATTTGTAACCAGGTTATGAACTGAAGAGACTTCATTTTCAATTACCTGGGCTTTTTTGCCATATAATAACCGCCTTCTTCTTTCCCCCTTTTTCTTCATCTAATCCAACCATTTTATTTTCAGAGTCCTTCTGGAATTTGGCATGAATCCCAAGATTGGCCACTAGCTGTAGCCTTTATGTGAAGATTGAAACACCCTTCTCCCAGGGTCTGGGAATGCTTCCTCTGCTGCATCCCCAGCTCTGGCCACCTCAAGGAGCAAAACTAGGCTTGGAAATGAAACCCAGTTTTCCCACATGGCAGTGCACTGCCTTGTTACTGAGCAGGTTGGCCCTTAAACTTGAGATCTGAGTGTAAACTTCATGAACTCATTGAAGCAGAGCAGATTTCTTCCTGTGGTTTCAAGTGACTTGGTGTAGGTCATGGAATATATGTAAACTTAGATTTTTTTATAATATAATTTCTTTTTTCTTTTTCCTGGTAACCGTTGTTGCAATATCTTGATCTGATTCTGCAAAGAATGCAGCCATTAAGTTAAGTCCCAATCTTTCTGTGCTGCTAGAAAAGAGGAATTAGATAATGGCTGCAAACATAAAAATGTGGTCACCTAGTTGGATACGGCTAGTTTTTGTTGTTAATGGTTAGATTTTATCAAGAGAGAAATTTCATTCAAAATCAAAGATCAAAATTTGTGCCAAAAGTACAGTCACATTTTCCTCCTTAGAACTGGTAACTCATTCTTAACTCCCTCAGGTAATCTAATTATTCTAATATTTTTAGTCTTAAGTCTATTTGAAAGCACTTCACTATGCCATTGGAAAGATTGTCTCCTTTGTTAATACAAATTCTGTTGACTTATTGAACTTAGCTGATGATGTCACCATAGAGAGATTTTGCTTGATTGTAGTTGCTTCTTTATAAAATTATCCAAAGCTAAATTAAAGAGATCTAAACTTGTTCTTTGTGTGCTGAAAGCACAAATTCATTGATTTCATCAATTGTATAACTTTAGAAGGATTTTAAATTTTACCTCTGAAGTTATTTTAGTGTCTGATCAATCTAGCACTGGCTCTCCCTCAGACAGTATTACCCTTAATATTATATGGGTGACAAATCTCAGCAATTATGAATTGCTTCCTCTGATCAAACTGCAGTGTATCAGCAGGTACCACCAAATCACATACCTCTACTCTGGCAGCTCCACTAAAAAATCCCACAGTAATAATGACCATCAAATGGGCTATTAGGACAGGTCCCACCCTTGCCAGAGAATCTTCGTGAAACCTTCAGGGTCACCATCATAGCAGTAGCCTTCTGCTTTCTCCAGCCTCCATGAGACATCTCATCAGCCTTTCCGAAACAAGCCAAAGTACAGATAACTATAAACTAGGGAGCCTCAAAACATCTTACTGCCAATCTCAAAAACACGGCAAGGGTTCAAAACAATGGCCTGCCTTCAGTCAGAAAAAGGCACAAAGTACAATAGAATACTATCCAGAATGGTCAAAATCAAGGCCAATTTGGATAATAGATTTTTCTGAATAATAGGTATTCATCCCATATGTTAAAAAATTAAATATAGAAACAATGCTCAAAGAAGAACCGTTTGAGTGCAGACAAGTAAAACAAAAATAGTGGGAAGTTGCACTAAAAGTCCATATTTGTTTTAGTCTAAGGACTAGTGCATGTATGAGAACTTGACGTTGCCTGGCGTTCAGTTAGAGTAGATGGATTTTGTGACTTTAAGGGTAGTAAGCCTTCTTCAGGAGCAATGATGCCTCTAAAACAGATGAGAACAATGTATTTTCCAGAGAAGCAGGCAGGTCTCACTCTTCAAACGATACCAGCTATGTAAAAGCCCATCAAGATAGCCAGTCTGTGAGTTCACATGGTAGAAAGAGTTTGCATCTTTACTCCTTGATATGCTGACTGAAGAAAGGAAGTACAGCTGGCCAACCCATAGTATGGTTGCATTCACTTTGAATCTTCATTTCTGTATGGAAAAGGTAGGCCTTCTCCATTAACATAGGCCTTCACAGCAACATCTTCATTGTAATGCTGACAGAATCACTCAACCGTGCATTGTCCCAAGTTTAAATTCTAAGGCCCATTACAGAGCCACTCTCTGTACAACTTCTGACTCTCATTGTTTTCCCAATACCATATTCTTGCTGGAGTTTAGCAATTCTTGCCCCATACTGAAGTCTTTGAGGGGGTAATTTTTTGAATGTTTTAACAATTTTTATTGGATTGAGGGGGTAATTTTAAATGGAGATGTGGCCCTTTATAAAATGTACTGCTCAATATGCAGATAAACATATGTTCCTAAATTGATCTGGACTGAATGGAGATAATCCTGGGGGTGGAGATGGGAAGGTTTTTAGATTTACACCATGCTTTATAAAACTTATGTGGGTTGATTTGATGGGATAATTTTCAAAGCAGACTTATTCACATAAATCTATTTTGAAAATTGGTGTAACTTAACACGCTGTTTGAAGGGAATGCTGGTAAGTAGCTCCACTTTCTTCTATGGATAGCACATACCTCTTCAGTTTTACCCCTGAACTGAGCTCTGATATGCAAACGTGGGTTGCTTGGTTACTTTTCTGCCCTACTCAAGGCTGCCAGAAATGCTAGGAACATTAGAGGAGCAAGGATCCTAATTCGCCATGGCTGCATCTGCACAGGAATAGCTTGCAGTAAATTCAGGCCTTTTGATGGACTCACTACTGCCAACAATGCTGTGAACAGGAGAGAATAAATGCTGCTGGTTTGCTGTGGCTGTATTAGCTGCCAACAGCTGAGAATGAGGCAGAATGAAGCACTGGCTTCTGATGTCTGTGCGGCTTGCAAATTTCAGATAATCAAGATTATTCCGGATAACAGACCATGGCCCAGAAACTGCTTATTTTCCAAATAATGAGTTTCTGGTTAACAAATCTTTGAATAGACGATGCTCTCCTGTATTAGAATTAGTTACAGAATAAGTAGTTCCAAGGCACAGAAAAGCACAATTACTATGGAAGATTTTAATAGAAAACACTGATGCAGAGCCATAAAACAACAGTGTCGCATGGCGGTTATCTTAACTTCCTGGAAATCATATTACTGAAAAACCAAAATAAACCCATGGTTACTGTACAGTGCATGGTTACTGTACAGTTTTATTCAACTGATCTCATACCATGAGCCTCCTTCTATGATGATATTAGCACTTGAAAAAAAAACTTTTTATCACTAGAGAAGATAAACTTATGTATGTATTTACTGTAAGATAAATAGTGCTTCATATCAGAAATTGTATCCTTGACAAAACAATTAGGAGTTTTCACTACTAGCTTAAGTTCCAATTCAGATTTTCTCCTAGGCCCATTTCACTATCATCTGCTGATTGTAAATGACTGGAAAATAGGTTTGTGTTGTCCAACATTGTACTTCACAGTAAATTTTGTTATCCCAGGACAAGCAGGATGCTAGTCCTCACATATGGGTGACATCGGTAATGGAGCCCTATACGGAAAAACTTCTGTCAAAGTTTCTATGAAACTTTTGACTGGCACCCAGAGTGCCCACTGAGCATGCCCAGCATGCCATGATATTCCTGGCCACAGGGGTCTCCCTTCAGTCTTCTTTTTTCCGCGGAGCCGTTAGCCTCGCGGTTAAATTGGAGTCCTGTGGTGATTTTTCACTACACTTTAAAACTTTTCCAAAAAAGTTAGAAAAACTTCCTACCGCAAGGGTCTCCCTTCCTTACCATCGCGGTAAGTTTTTCTCTTTCATTTTCGTCGGTTCCGTACCATTTTTTCGCACCATAGTCGTCGACGGCCGTCTGACTAAAATGGCCTCGGGTTTTAAAAAATGCCCAAATTGTGCCAGAAATATGTCCATAACGCACCCGCACCAGGAATGTGTGCTCTGCCTCGGCGAAAAACACAATGTCAGGTCCTGCAATCTCTGCGCCAAGATGACATCGAAGGGACGTCGACTCCGGATGGAGAAGATGGAGCACCTTTTTAAGATTCAATTGCTCCCAGCAGCATCAACGTCAGCCCAGTCGTCCCCTACTGGATCGATTTGGCAAGTAATCCTTAAAAAACGACTTCCAGGTGAGGCCGGAGATGCTTCCAATCCCTCCCCCTCGACATCGTCGAAGGCGTCCACATCGGGCAGTGAGAAATCCAAGGAGAAGCATCGGCATCGGCGCGCACACGCCATCGACCCGATGCCCGCAACGTCATCGATGGAATCGGCCTCCTCCGCTAAGAAACCTCGGCTGAGCGTGGAGTTTCCGAGGCCTACGATTCCAGGGCGATCCCCACCGACTCCGGTGCAGGGTACCGTACCTCAGGGCTCTGAGGAGGTTCCGGCATCGCCATCACCGCCTCCCCCCATAGCCGCTCTGATTCCATCAGCTATGCGGGCGGAACTTGATGGATATATCCGTCAAGCGGTGCGACAAGCACTCATCGATACGATGCCATCGCAGCTATCGACACCAGCTCCAGTGCCATCGGAGCCCGTACCATCGATGCCGATGTCACCATCGATTCCGCCACCGATGCCATTGGTGCCGCCCTCGATTCCGGCATCGATTCCGCCGATGACTCTATCGATTTTCCAACCTCTGATGCAGAAACTGGACACTTTAATCGATGCCATGTCCAGAAAACCACAAGACATCGACGAAGAACCCATTCCAGGCCCATCAGGAGTTCCTAGGCCTCACCAGCCACAGTCTCCTCCATTTCCAACAATTCCAAAAGGTCCACCATCGATGCCTGCAAGGCCACCGCCTGTGTTCCACCCAAGAGGTACTGGCACAGATACTGACACAGATATCTCTTCAGACGAACATATGCTTTCGGAACCATCACCTCCTGAGGACCGCAGAAAGTCTCCTCCAGAAGACTTATCTTTTTCCAACTTTGTTAAGGATATGGCGGAGACTATTCCTTTCCAACTACAGTCTGAGATAGATTCCAGACAAAAAACACTGGAGGTCCTACAATTCGTAGATCCTCCAAAGGAAATTCTGGCTGTTCCAGTACATGAAGTACTACAAGAACTCATGTACCAAAGGGGGAACATCCTGGATCACTAGCTTTGGTCAACAGGAGATCAGATGCAACATACCTGGTTCAACCAATTCCTGGATTCCAGAAGGCTCAGCTACCTCACCAATCGGTGGTAGTTGAGTCCGCCCAGAAAAAAGCTAAAAGAGTGAAAACTCCCTCCTCCACGCCACCAGGAAAGGACAATAGATTCCTTGATAACTTAGGACGTAAGATATTTCAGGGATCTATGTTGGTATCTCGGATTGCAGCTTATCAACTCTTCATGAACCAGTACGAACGTAATCTCTGGAAGCAGGTCCAGGAGCTCACGCAGACACTCCCTGATCAGTATCAGGAAACCTTCTCCCAACTGGTTTATAAAGGCCTAGAAGCGGGCAAGCATGAAGTTAGGGCGACTTATGACAGTTTCGAAACTGCATCTTGTCTGTCAGCTTCTGGTATTACAGCTCGTCGATGTGCCTGGCTCAAAGCATCAGACTTGAGGCCAGAGGTACAGGAGAGACTGGCCGACCTCCCTTGTCTTGGTGACAATCTTTTTGGGGACAAGGTGAAAGAAGCAGTCGCCACCTTAAAAGAGCATACTGAAACTATAAAACAGCTCTCTTTAATACCTCAGGAGTCTCAACCCCCTTCTAGGAGACTTCCCAGACGGGATACCAGACGTCCATATTACCGCCAACGACGCTACTATCCTCCAACCAGCCGTGCAAGACCATCTCACCCAACTCAGTGACCTCAGTCTAGGCAAAGACCTTCCAGGCTTCAACCCCCGCCTCAGACTGTATCAACATCGGGGTTTTGAAAAGTACTCAGAGAGCAGAACCGCCAATCCACTCCCACACCTACCAGTAGGAGGTCGCATAGCATTTTTTCATCATGCCTGGACCTCCATAACTACAGACCAATGGGTACTTTCCATTCTAGCTCACGGGTACCGATTGGATTTCCTCACTGTACCAAAAGACACTCCACCAATCTCCTCTTGGAGAGTGAACCATCACTCCAAACTTCTAAAAACAGAATTAGCCACCCTTCTGAGAGCCAGGGCCATAGAACCAGTTCCCGGGCCTTTGCAGGGCAGAGGATTCTATTCCCGATATTTCCTCATTCCAAAGAAAACAGGAGGCCTACGTCCTATCCTAGACATCAGAAATCTCAACAAATTTCTCAAAAGAGAAAAATTCAGGATGGTATCATTAGGCACCATGCTACCTCTCCTTCAAAGAGGGGATTGACTCTGCTCTCTGGATCTTCAAGACACCTACGCTCACATTCCCATCTTTCCTCCTCATCGCCAGTACTTCCGATTTCTGGTCCAAGGACAACATTTTCAATACTGAGTGCTCCCATTCGGCCTAGCCTCAGCACTTCAAGTATTCACAAAGTGTCTGGCGGTGGCGGTGGCACATCTCCACAAACAGAAGGTACATGTCTTCCCTTATCTGGACGATTGGCTCCTCCGAAGTCAAACACAAGAAGGAGCTCTCAATTCCCTCAAGCTCACAGTCAACTTACTTCACTCCTTGGGATTTCTCATAAATTATCAGAAATCCCATTTCACACCATCTCACCTTCTACAATTCATCAGTGCAGATTTAAACACCATCATAGCAAGAGCATTTCTTCCAAGAGACCGTGCCCATAACTCATTCTCCTGGCACACTCTCTCCGAAATCAATTTCAAGTCACAGCTCATCAGTGCCTCACCCTACTCAGTCACATGGCCTCTACAGTTCACTTCTCTCCCATGGCCAGATTGACCATGCGGCTAATGCAATGGCCACTAAAAACACAATGGATTCAAGCCATTCAACCGTTGTCCTCTCAAATTCAGATAACTCAGGAACTGTGTTCTTCCCTCCTTTGGTGGACATCAATGAACAATTTGCTCAAAGGCCTACCTTTCCAGCAACCAGTTCCACAAGTAACACTAACTACAGATGCGTCCACTTTAGGTTGGGGAGCGCACATTGGTCATCTGAAGACCCAGGGGACGTGGTCAAAAACTGAAGCCTCTTTTCAGATAAACTTCCTAGAGCTTCGAGCTATACGTTATGCGCTACATGCGTTCAAGGACTGCCTTTCACACAAGACTGTTCTGATCCAGACAGACAACACAGTAGCCATGTGGTACATCAACAAGCAAGGGGGAACAGGTTCCTACCTCCTTTGCCAAGAAGCAGCACAGATTTGGGACTGGGCCCTAGCACACTCAATTCTTCTACGGGCCACTTACCTAGCAGGCATCCACAACATAATAGCCGATCGCCTCAGTCGTCAGTTCCAACCACACGAATGGTCCTTGGATCCAGCGATAGCAACCAAGATCTTTCAATGCTATAGGGTAAAAGATGGAGCTATAGCGTTGAAACAACCAACAATAGATCTCTTTGCGTCCCATCTGAATTACAAAGTGAACAATTATTGCTCCCTGCTACGGCAGGAGAACAGCCTACCAAAGGACGCCTTTGCTCGCCATTGGAACTCAGGCCTGTTATACGCTTATCCACCGATACCACTCATAACCAAAACTCTAGTGAAGTTGCAACAGGACAAAGGGACCATGAAACTCATAGCCCCATACTGGCCTCGACAAGTATGGTTTCCTACACTGCTAGACCTCTCAGTCAGGAATCCCATTCGCCTGGGAGTAGCTCCCAATCTCATAACTCAGGATCAGGGTCGGTTGTGCCATCCCAACCTTCAATCCCTATCCCTGACGGCATGGATGTTGAAAGCTTGCTTTTACAACCACTCAACCTCCCAACCACTATATCTCAAATGCTTATAGCGTCACGTAAACCTTCCACTAGAAAGAATTATTCCTACAAATGGAAACGGTTTACTTTGTGGTGCACTCAGAAATCTATTGATCCTTTCACATGCCCCACTACCTCACTACTAGATTACCTATACCATCTTTTAGACTCTGGTCTTCAGACTTCATCTGTAAGAGTGCATTTGAGTGCAGTCTCAGCTTACCATAACAAGCTGGGAGACGCACCTATCTCTACACAGTCTCTCGTCAGTAGATTTATTTATTTATTTCAAAATTCTTCTATACCGTCGTTAAGTTAGGTAACCATCACAACGGTTTACATGGAGGCACGATAAAGTAAAATATGAATGGTATAGATTTACAATTTAACCTTGTGCCATCAAAGTACGGTAACATTTTCGTAATAATAAGCTATGTGTATAAATTAAACCTATATGTATTTTAAGAAATATTGATTTGAATTTTAATGTAATGATATATTTTACAGTTAAAAACAACTTATTTGCTTGGTGCGACCTTTTCACTCAGCTGTATTTCTCCTTCTCTTTGTCTATACAAAAAGCTTGATTATAAAGCCATGTTTTCAAGTTGGTTCTGAATAATTTAAAATCTCTCTGTCGTCTCAACTCGAGTGGCATGGTGTTCCATAGCACAGGACCAGCCAGTGACAGTGCTCTTTCTCTCACCTGAGTAAGGCGTGCTGATTTAACAGAGGGTATGGTTAGTAGAGCTTTATTGGCAGATCTCAGGTTTCTGTTTGGGACGTGTACACGTAATGCTGTATTGAGCCAGTCAGCTTTCTCATCGTGAATTAGTTTGTGGATTATACATAATGCTTTGTATTGAATTCTTAAACCTCCTTTTCATCCCCCAAGCATACAATGGGACCTAAACGTAGTATTAACCAGGCTCATGCGTTCCCCATTCGAACCCATAGATACCTGTGACCTAAAATTTCTTACATGGAAAACTGTCTTCCTCATAGCCATTACATCAGCTTAGAAGAATCAGTGAACTACAAGCACTTGTCACATACGAACCTTTTACAAAGTTCCTACATGACAGAGTGGTCCTCCGTACTCATCCCAAATTCCTTCCTAAGGTAGTCACGGAATTCCACTTGAACCAATCCATAGTTTTACCAACATTCTTTCCAAGGCCTCATTCCCACCAGGGAGAAAGAGCCTTACATACCTTGGACTGTAAGCGTACACTGTCTTTCTACTTAAACCGCACTGCAGTCCAAAGGCAATCCAATCAACCTTTTGTATCTTATGATCCAAACAAACCGGGTAAAGCAGTGGGTAAACATACTTTGTCAAACTGGATAGCAGATTGCATACAGTTTTGTTATGAGAAAGCAGGCCTTACTCTCCAAGGGCGAGTAAAAGCACATTCAGTCAGAGCAATGTCAACCTCAGTAGCACACCTTCGCTCTGTACCTATTCTTGACATTTGTAAGGCAGCAACATGGAGTTCTCTGCACACCTTTACAGCTCACTACTGTTTGGACAAAGAAGGTAGACAAGATTCAGCCTATGGACAATCTGTCTTAAAGAACTTGTTTCCAACTTAATCCCAACTCCTACTACATCCAACCTGCTGTGATTTTCGGCTGACTCATTTACAACAACAGTACTTCACCGTTGTTTTCACTACAAAATGACTCAGCCTCTAGCTTGCTAATCACCCATATGCGAGGACTAGCATCCTGCTTGTCCTGGGATAAAGCAAAATTGATTACCTTGTAATAGGTGTTATCCCAGGACAGCAGGATGTAGTCCTCACGAAACCCACCCACCTCCCCGCGGAGTTGGGTATGATACGTTTTATTATTTTATTTTTTGGCTAACGCTAATTGCTACAAAACAGACTGAAGGGAGACCCCTGTGGCCAGGAATATCATGGCATGCTGGGCATGCTCAGTGGGCACTCTGGGTGCCAATCAAAAGTTTCATAGAAACTTTGACAGAAGTTTTTCCGTATAGGGCTCCATTACCGATGTCACCCATATGTGAGGACTACGTCCTGCTGTCCTGGGATAACACCTATTACAAGGTAAGCAATTTTGCTGTTTCCAATCTGTGTAACAAAGAGTTGGGGTTTTTTTGTTTTTTTTTAAATTGAGATTTACATTGTAGGTTAAAATCATTCATCCACCACTCAGGCTAAGGGGGGTGGTTTTCAAACTATCCATGTTGGGACAAAATTGGACCATTTGCACCTGCTTTTTGTGCGAGGACTTTTCTTGTTTCATGGTAAATAAAATATGTAATGCAATCTAGGTGCAGTGTTGTCCTCCCCTGATCTGAGTATGCTCCTGGGAATGCCTCTTCTCATTGCAACTAAAAGCCTCTGCATTTTGGGAGGTCCGTTTTCAGATGGCCAATTTATGCGGGTAATTCACTGTTTGCCCACAGAAATGGCTTGGAAAATTGCCCTTCCAGCAGTTATTACATGTGATTAAAATAGTTTTTTTTTTCCAGGCAGTATTAGATCTTTTCAGCCATACTAGCATAACAGAGCCCTGTGTGGGTTCCACCTGCACCATCATTTAAAGCTGATTTATAATGGAGATTGTTTTCATATGGGAGTGTTTGAATTGGCAGTGAAAAAAATATCCTTTTTTGAATTGGTTATGAATAGCTGTAAATCATGTCTGAGAGCAATATGCATTAAATTAACCTGCGATCAGAGATGTGGATTTGTTTTAAAGTAGGGAAAAAACAGTGGAAAGATGGAAAGTTTTGCTTCATTTTTTGTTAACTGTTTCTCTATTCTTTTGGAAGCTAACTAATGGTCTGTTAGATTTTTGGTTTCTCAGATTGTCCTCCATTTTAATATGCAATGAATAAGCATGTGAGAATGGAACAAAGTTATTCATGCATGTACCCGTGCCACCAGTAGTATTTCTCCTAGAAAGAGTTTGGCTGGTCAAGTGTAAATATTATTAATTTAAAATAGAAGATAGCTGTGATAATGAATATTACTCTAATCACATATATGGAATTATTTTTTATGCTTTTTACTTTCTCATTGCATCAATAACAATGCATTGCTCACATATTATAGAGAGAATTCTGTAAAATAAACATTCTGAGTCCATGCAAACAATATGGCACATCTCTTGGGACAGTGCCCAAGTCACAGTCATTTTTCTCTTCAATTAACTGTTAGTTTGTCAAAATCGTTTGCCTGTATTTTTGTCTATAGAAAATTCTCTTGATAAACCAATCTGTATATTATTTGCTTTTGTTGCTGACTACCGCCCTAACCTCTGCTGAACCTGCACGCACCAGTAGAGACCCAGCAATGCAATACTGGTCTCTGGGGTAGCCCTCCGGCCACTCAATAGCCCTTTCAGACCTGCCACTGGGTAGTGGCAGATGCGGCAGGGCGAACAGAGGTCGAGGACAGGTGATGGTACTGGAGCTTGAAACTTGGAATTAGAAACTCAGACGAGAGGAAGACAATGCTTTTTGTAGAGTATGTCCATATCCTTTTTTTTTTTTTTTTTTATAGAAAGCTGTTATAATGTATATCATATTTTCTATCCCAGCAATTTCCTTTTGCTCTTTCCAGAACTATGTAAATGTAGATCCTGTGTCCAGCCAGTAGATGCCACCATTGTGGAGTAACTGACTTTCTTCCCCTACCCTCCAGGAGGCTGTGAATGTTGCCCCTGCAGGGAACTTTTGCTGGATATCTCATTGTCCAGCTAAAATTTAGCTGGCTAACTTTGGGGCATTCCAGGGACATTTCTGGGAGGAGTTAGGGTGTTGCGGGAGTGCTCCCGATTCCAGAGAGATGTGTGCCCTTGGACTGAGGTGCGACTACAGAGAGGAGCTCCGTGGATGCGCCACGACAGGCAAACATGTCCAAGCATGGGAGGAACAGGCTGACCACCGCCCTAACCTCTGCTGAACCTGCACGCACCGGTAGAGACCCATCAACACAATGCTGGTCTCTGGGGTTGCCCTACGGCCACTCAAAAGCCCTTTTAGACCTGCCACTGGGTAGCGGCAGATGCAGCAGAACGGACAGACGTCGAGGACAGGCGATGGTGCTGGAGCTTGAAACTTGGAACAATAAACTCAGACGAGGCAAAGACACTTGGAACTTAAGACTTGAAACTCCGACAAGACCAGGACTCTTGAAGACTCAGGCAAGACAAGGACATGTGGAGTTTGGGACTCAGACGAGAGAAGGACACTTGGTACTTGGAAGCTCAGACGAGATGAGGACACTTGGTATGTGGAACTTGGAAGGAGTCAGATGAGGACTTGGAACTTGGAAGGACTCAGACGAGGACTTGGAACTTGAGACATGTCGAGGACATGGGATAGCTTGAAACTCAGTTGAAATGAGGACATGAGGTAACTTAGATGCGACGAGGACATGAGGTAGCTTGGAACTTCGGACGAAGACTCTCAGACGCAGATGAAGATTAGAGGTGGATTCTAGAGAGTCAGGATACTGAGACAAAGAAGGAGGCTCAGGAACTGGGAGGAATCCAGGCAGTGCTCGAAGACAGATCCTGCTGGAAGAGGGCTCCAGCCACAAGGAAACAGACACCAGATAGGAATGGATTTACTCCCAGGAAATGGTCAGCTGGAGACGAGGACCGGGGCAAGCAAGCTGGACCCGTAACTTAAGGACTGATGGTACTTCAGGTTCAGGACCGGAGAAGGACATCAGGATCAAGACATGGAACTTGGAACATCAAAATCAAGACTTTGAACTCAGGACATCAAGGTCAGGACTTGGAACTCAGAGGCTTGGAACATCAGGATTGGGACGTAGGACATCGGATACCAAGGAACACCGATACTTCAGAGCATCAGGACATATAAACATCTGGACAACAGTGACCTCAAGAGAGGAGGACCTCAGGGACATCTGGAACATGAAG
The DNA here is from genome assembly GCF_901001135.1 of Rhinatrema bivittatum. Lineage (NCBI taxonomy): Eukaryota > Metazoa > Chordata > Amphibia > Gymnophiona > Rhinatrematidae > Rhinatrema > Rhinatrema bivittatum. The sequence continues at coordinate 329,645,142 of NC_042616.1, read as the reverse complement.
GACGAAGACATCAGAGGACAGAGATGTCTGGACATCTGAAGACAAGGATGTCTGGACATGAAGACATGTGGACATCAGGACAGCTGGAGACGCGGAGATAAGGACATCTCAGGACATTGCGACATGGACATCAGGACAGTTGGCGACGCGGACATCAGGACAGCTGGAGACGCGGACATCAGGACAACTTGGAGATACGGACATCAGGAGACGAGAGGACAGGATCCGTCGAGAGACCAGGAGATGGAACTAAGATCAAGACAAAGGTTCAGGAACCATGGACAAAGACAACGAGGAACAGAGTGCCTTGAAGAAGCGAGGATGGACGTCGGAGCATCCTGGATGAAGAGCTGGAACAGCAGAGACTCCAAGAGCAGGCAACTCCTTGCGAAGGCAAAGAGGAACTGAAGGCTGAGCCCATTTATAAGGCTGAAGAGGAAACACCTTTATGGGGGAAGGAGGAATAGCCTAGTGGTTAGAGCAGTGGTTAGAGCAGTGGACTATGAACCAGAAGACCAGGGTTTGAGTCCTGCTGTCACTCCTTGTGACCTTGGGCAAGTCACTTTACCCTCCATTTCGGATAGTAGAAAGACTAGGGGGCACTCCATGAAGTTAGCATGGGGCACATTTAAAACTAATCGGAGAAAGTTCTTTTTTACTCAACGCACAATTAAACTCTGGAATTTGTTGCCAGAGAATGTGGTTCGTGCAGTTAGTATAGCTGTGTTTAAAAAAGGATTGGATAAGTTCTTGGAGGAGAAGTCCATTACCTGCTATTAAGTTCACTTAGAGAATAGCCACTGCCATTAGCAATGGTTACATGGAATAGACTTAGTTTTTGGGTACTTGCCAGGTTCTTGTGGCATGGATTGGCCACTGTTGGAAACAGGATGCTGGGCTTGATGGACCCTTGGTCTGACCCAGTATGGCATTTTCTTATGTTCTTATGTTCTTATGTCATGAGGAGGAGCCAGGAGGGTCTGGCCCTTTAAATCTGGAGAGGGGGCGTGGCCTCACGCCTAAGGAGGCAGGACCAGGGACAGCAGCCATGATGAGATGAAGGAAGCAGGCCCGAGGCATCGAGGCAGCTCCAACCACTGAAGAGAGAGCTGAAGATGGCCCCAGGCTGAGGAAAAACTGGTGGCGGCCTCTGGGCCACGAAGAGGAGCTCCAGGTGGCCTCCCGGCCGCAAAAAGGGGACAGAGGAGGCAGCTCCAGCCGCGAAGGACAGAAGGCTTTTAGGTCAGCCTCCAGGCCACAAGGAGACTGTGTCGGCAGCCCCCTGGCCGCGAAGGAGAAGAAGACGGCCGCAGTTCCCAGCCGCAGACAGCAGCAGTGATGGCTGCGGCTCCAGGCCGCATGGACGCGCAACTGCAAGGCCCGCCATGCTGGAGACAACGTGGGCCTCCAAGCCGCGGAGAACACCAGCAGCAGCCTCCTGGCCGCAGAGAACAAGCAAGCAGACGGCGGGGGAGCAAGCACCAGAAAGGTGAAAGGCTGCTCGCGGCTAAGCCTGCAAGCAGAATCTTAACATAGGGTAGCAGGATAAGTTATCCAGCTACCCCTGAATATCAGAGGTAGCTGGATAACAGATTGGCTAACTCTGGTCATGCTGTAGAGCTGTCCAAAAGTTAGCCAGATAAATTTATCCCCTTATTTTTAAGATAGCGTTCTATATTCAGTAGTGCGGCTGTGCTTCTTAATCTGCCTCCAAAGTTACCCGGATAAAGGTTTCCAGCTAAATTCGCAATCTGGCCACTGACTGAATATGGACTTCTTAATTACCACCATGTGAAATTCATTTTTTTGAGCCTTTTCAGTTGTGCTTTTTTCTAGATTCTAAGAAAGCTCCTCAGGGAACTTAATTTGAAAGTTTGAGCCTCATTGCTTTGTTTATGGTGATGCGCCATCTCTTCCCTTATATTTTAGTTTTCCTTTTTTCTTTTCTTTTGTTCTAGCTTGGAACCTATTTGGATCCTCTCTTTATTGTGGATTATAGTTATACGTGCTATTTTTAAATTATTTCTTTTCATATTGCTTAACTATATATTTGTTTAGCAATATGTGATTTCTGTTGCAAGTTTTTGAAAATTCAATAAATATAAAGAAAAAAAAAGATAGCTGTCTATATTTAATAGTGTGGCTGCAATACTGAATATGCCTCCAAAGTTAGATGGATAAGTTTATCCAGCTAACTTTGCAGTCTGGCCAGCAACTGAATATAGATGTCTTAATTACCACCAAGAGTCATTCAATTATTGAAACATTTTAGAGGGGAGTTTGGAAGAAAATGTTGAAGCTTCAGTGAGTTTTCTAAAGCTACAGTGAGCCAAACTCTACAGCACAATTTAAGAAGCTACTATCTTAAAAGATATTTTCCTTCAAAATAAAGTGATATCTTGGAAATGGTATATTTAGTGACATTTGACTTTATAGATGTTCTTATGAACCAGGTTTTCTTTTTTTAATTTCCAAGTTTAGAAAATGTTTGGAGTGCTTCTTTTAATTTAACATGAAAGAAGCCTTAAATTTTCTTCTAGATGCTAAGTTAAAAACCACGCCATTTACAATGTGGTTGAAATTACATGGTATTAAATCTTGCCATTTGTTCTGGAAGTCTTCTCAGGTGGTACAGAGTCATACAGATGTGGCATGACTATTTACTGATGTAACTTTAAAGTTGCAGTTCTAGCTTGATATTCAAAATATCAACTTGCTGCTTGGCTCTTTTGAGCAACCCTTTTGGTCTTTTTCTTAGGCGTCCTTTCCTTTTCATCCTGCACAATAACATAGTAAATGATGGCAGAAAAAGACACCAATGGCCCCTTTAGTCTGCCCGACAAGATTTTTCAAGGTTGTAACTGCTGCTTTGTGCAGGTTACCTCCATGCCTTTTGTTTAGATTTGTAACTGCCTCTCCTGTTTGTTACCCCAGTGCTTCATTACTATTCTAGGGATCCTTTGTGCTTATCCCATTCCTTCTTGAATTCTAGTATTGGGTTTTTTCCACCACCTCCACTGGGATGTCGTTCTAGGCATCCACCACACTTTTATTGAAAAAATATTTTCTGACGTTGGCCCTGAGTCTACCTCGTTGGAGCTTCATTTCATGGCCCCTAGTTCCAGAAGTTACTTTCTATTGGAAAAGGTTTGCATTTTGTGCATCACTAATTCCTTTCAGGTATTTAAAAATCTGCATCATATCTCCCCTGTGTTTCCTCTCCTCTAAGGTATATATTTTTAGATCTTCAAGTTTCATGGGAATATGGGTTCTGATACAGACCCTGAACCATTTTAATTGCCTTTCTCTAGACTGCCTGTATCCTCTTTCTTTTCTTTTTGAGATATGACCTCCATACCTGAACACATTATTCCAGTTGAGACTTCGCCAATGACCTGTACAGGGGCATTATCACCTCTTTTTTTTCTGCAAGTTATGCCTCTCTCTGTGCATCCCGACTTTCTTCTGGCTCTAGCTTCTGCCTTGTCACACTGTTTTGCTACCTTGAGATCATCAGAAACTATCACCTAAGGTTTCTCTTCTGGTTGGTACACAGCTTCTCCCCACCATCTCACATAGCTCCTTTGGATTTCTACAACCCAAATGCAAGACTTTGCACTTTGTTGCATTGAATCTCAACTGCCAAGCAGTCAACTCTTCCTCAAGTTTTCTAAGATCAAGGCTAAGTGGTGCACAACTGCTCTGCATATATATTTATTACTTTAAAAATATATGTGGAGAGATTTATATGTGTAATTTACACAAATGTGTCCTCCTTGAGCTAGCTTGCATGTGTGTATGTCGGTAGATTTTCCAGCATGCGTGCATAAGTGAAATTACCAGTTTAACTGGTTTGCCAAATCCATCTGTAGGCCATCAAGGGGGGGGGGCATTTAGGCTCATCAGCCTAAATGCCCCCCCCCCCCCGTTCACCCAGGCCATCCCTCAGTAAGTATTTCATATTAAATACATTTACTATCACTTACACCAGATAAAGAGCAAGTGTAAATATACGCGAGTAAGCTGCCAAATCTATACGTGTAAATTTCTTATAAAATAGCAACTTACATGTGTAAATGTTGGCTCCGCACCAGAAGATCTCTGGACCACCCCTTTTTTACATGGCTTGTTTGATTGGTGCCTACCTTTGTTTACTGAAATTGCTTCTTGAGTTTGTGTAAGTTTACTGAGAAATCTAGCAATAAAGAGAATTCTAAATGTAAGCTGATGTTCTCTATGGAAAAGCAGGAACAAACAGATTATAGTGACCAGATTACATATTAGCCGTTATCATTTTTAAGCAACTTTTGAAGACTAATTGTTATTTTGAATACTGCAGCACTCCCAGGGAGAAAGATAAAAGCTGAGCAAAAATCAGGAAATTAACATTTGACATCACGGAGTACAACTATTACTGCTTTTTACATGAATAGAAATACAATGTAGTATAGAAAATAATGGCCTAATTTTAATTCCCCGGTGCGCTCCAATACCGGGAGATACACGTGTGGCTGGGCCGTGCGCAAGCTCAGCGCATTTTCAAAGTAGCCCGAAAACGTGCATATTTCCCGGTACTCGAAGTAGAGTCGGGTTTCGAAAAAGGGGCGGGCCGGGACAGGGTGGGGGCCGCCCAGGACAGCGCCATTAAACACTGTCCCGGTAAAGTGCACGACGGCAGCCAGCTGGCACGCGGAACTTACTGCTGCTTGGCAGAACCGGTAAGTTCAAAATTAAAAATTAGGTTAGTTAGGGGGGGGGGTTTAGGGGTCGGGCGGAAAGGGGAAAAGCAAGGAAGGTTAGCTAGGGCATTTAGGAAGTTACCTCCCAGTCCGCTTCTTTATTGGAGTGGATTGGAGGGGAACTGAGGAAAGGTTGTTATGACTGTCGCCGCCCGACATCTCCACTCCGCCCTCCTTACCTCTCTGGCGACTCCTCCTGCGGTTGATGGACATTTGGCTGCCGCGGCGTCTGCCTGCCAGCGTCCCTGGTCCGGCTTGGGCGCTGCCTCCCGCTGTGCTGTCCAGTTGCCTTAGGGCGCGCGCACTGCGCGGCCCTGCTTCAAGTACCTTCTTTGGCATGAACCTCAGGGGCGTCCCCCTGTGATGACATCACGCATTCCGGATACAAATAGCCTACGCGATTGCTAGCCATCGAGTTAGCAAAAGTTTCCTATCGGATGGGATTCGCTCTCCGTACCTAGCTACTCTGCCTCCACTATTGGACTACTCTATTTGGGGTACCCACTCCTCGGGGGCCTCTCTCTCTTCTCTTTCAGGTTGCTGTCTGGAACCGGTACTCGCTCCTCGAGGGCCCATGTTCCTGGACTCGCTACCTGGACTTCTGCCTGGAAGACACCGCTGCCTACACCATCAGTGAGTTACCATCTACTTCTCTCAGAGCTGTTCCCTGGAACCAGGTACTCGCTCCTTTAGGGCCTCCCTTTACTTCAGCTCCTGTGCTCCATACCGAGAGACCGCTGTGTGAGTACTGTACCAACGAGGCTCTATTCCTGAACCCTGCATATATTGCTTGTACTCACGATCTCAGTTTCTCTCCACTACAGCACAGCCATTGTGGGATCACTGTTCCAGAGCCTGAGGGACTACAAGCCCAGCCGGGCTACATTCCTGATCACTACCGCCACCTCTGGTGGCTCATCAATACTGTTTAATAAAAGATCTAACTGTGTGTGTGTCCTAAAGCTGAGCCTGACCTGTGGCCCCTCACGGGACTTCCCCCCCGTGGGCGTGGTCAGCAGCCACAGAATCCAGGGGGTCCACCCAAATCCTTACAAACAATAACAAAGGCCTAGTCTCAGTGGCATTAAAAAATTCCCACCCCCTCCTTGTGTGTGCAAGTCGACATCTACCCGCACACGCGTGTGCTGATATTAAATTGGTATTGGATTTTATAACATGCGCGCGGCGACGCACACATAAAATCGGTGCGTCCATGTGTGTGCACCCCTTTTAAAATGTACCCTTAAATGATTTATACTTTGGTTTAATTTTTCAACCTTCTGGCTTTGGACTGTTGCCACCACATCCTGGGCCTGCACCTTCATATGTGATTACAGACATTGAAGAAATTAATTTTTCCACAGAAACCAAGGCAATACAGACAGTCTAAATTCAGATTTCCTCATTTCTGAATGGTCTGGTGCCGGACAAGGTTGCCATGTACCGCAAATAGGCAAACCTTGAAAATACAATAAGATTTCTCAATTTGCATCTGCTTTCCTAAAGTTCTCCTAACCTTATCTTTGAATATCCTTAAGTACTACTTCAGATCGCTTCCGGCTTTCGCAAACCAATAGCCCCACCGTGAAAGGTGGTGCTATTGGGCGCGCTACTGGCGGCGATAAGGGGCCTTACCTTTTCACTGTCAGCGATGTCTTCACCGCGTCTGCCCCAGTGCCGCCCTGACTCCTCCCCTTCCGGTGCCGACTCCGTCCTGACTCCCCCCCGATCTAGCTATCGCGGGTGAAAGCTAAAGAAAATGACCCCCTTAGGCAGCCGGATAATGGCTGAATATGGACCGCAAACTGACTAGAGCAGGGATGGCGAGCTCCAGTCCTCGAGAGCTGCAAACAGGCCAGGTTTTCAGGATATCCATAATGAGCAGCACGCATGAGAAAGATTTGCATCCAGTGGAGGCAGTGCATGCAGATCTTTCTCATGCGTATTCATTGTGGATATCCCGAAAATCTGGCCTGTTTGCAGCCTTCGAGGACTGGAGTTCACCATCCCTGGCATAGAGCATACACGTTAAGCAGGCGTAGTCAAATATTCCCTGGAGGTCCCATAGATCCTCAAGGTAGAATAAACCCTGAAAGCTATACAAGGCTGCTTGACATTTACTTGTGTGGCTGATTTCCCTGTTGTCCACAGAGACTAGATAAGCAACTTAGGGCCCTATTTACTAAGTAGTTTCACCATAGATACAAAATGGGAGAGAACCTGTAGTAAATTACCCCCCCCCCCCCCCCCCCCCCCCCCTTTTACTCTCTTTAGAAAGAGATTTGCATGTTCTGGTTTTAGTTTTACTGACAGTGCATCTACTGAAATTAGTTTTGATGAAATTAGTGCATTTTGTAAAAATCTGTAATTGTTTCTAAAAGAAAGACAAATATTATTGTCTGTGCATTACTACTGAATAGGTCTGAAAACAACCATATCTTTATTTTATTTATTTAGATTTATAGTCTGCTTTTTGCACTTTTTTCAGCACTTCAAAGTGGATTATTACATTCAGGTACTGTAGGTATTTCCCTATCCCCAGAGGGCTCACAATCTAAGTTTGTTCCTGAGTTTGTGGAATGATGGGAAGGGTTGGTTATAATATTACCGTTATAGAAAACATTTGAATTGTTGAATAGAAAAAGATCAGAAACATAATGTCTGACACAATAATGGATATTTGTCATTCAGCTTATGTTCAGTAAGGTGATCCAGTTTTCAGGCATATTTTTATAGTTCACACCGTAAAAAAGGGAAGAGTTCAGTTTGAAGGCTGTTAGGTGTTGGTTTTAAGTCTGTCAATATATATGAGATCCCTTTAAAGAATTGGCAATTATACAGGTCTGGTGAATTAAATATATACAGTACAGTGGCGCAGCATAGTTTGAAATTTTGTAGCACTAAGAGACCAACTTTGGACTGAAATAGAAGTGGCATTATATTGCCACTTCTGAATAAAGTCTAATTTTCACTCTAGCCTTCAGGAATAAAAACTAGCTTATAATAATATGCCATTGTGACCTTGCTGGAGCTCACCACCATCATTAACATGTATCATAGAAATATTTTGTCCCAAATTAGATTTGTTGTACAAAATGGAGCAGCTATAAATAAGCCTTCAGGGTAATGTATCCAAATAGGTTTGATTTTGCTCATATCTTGATAGGAATGATCTCACTTATAAACCAGAGTGAATTGAATATGAAATTAGTCTCTCAAATTCACTGCTAATGCCCTTCTTAATACTTACATTTTGCCAAAGAGAGCCACATTCTAAATATCTAAATCAATACATATGTTCGTACACATTTTTTTTAATCATGCCACTGGCACCCAATAAAACTGGGATTATTTCTGTATCTTTCCACCACATTTTCTTGGTCTTTAATTACATCATTAGACACTTGATCTTTTCTCTCTCCAAACAATCCACAGAATAGTGCAGGGGTGGCCGACTCAGGTCCTTGAGAGCCCAAAACAGGCCGCCAGGTTTTCAGGATACCCACAATGAATATACAGGAATCATTTGCATGCACTCCCTCCTTGTATGCAAATCTATCTCATGCATATTTATTGTGGCTATCCTGAAAACTAGGCCTGCTGAGAACCAGGGTTGGCCACCCCGGAATAGTTGGTTGGTACTGACATTTCTATCAGCAATGCTGTCCCTCTTTTTTCCTTTACCATAATATTTGGTTTTCTTGCATCAAGCTTTTTATATGTTTGAAGGGGAATGTCCCAGCCTCTGTGAGAAGGTAGTAGTGTTGCCAGTGGTTCCTACCATGTTAAGGGTCTCATCTTGCACACATTTAGCTACAAGATGAATGGAGCAACGCACACAGCTCCGGTGAGGCAAATGTGTGTGGTTAGACACTGGCAACAACACCTATTACAGTATTTTGTTATAAAGCACCTACAACTTTGTTTTTGATGCTGTTAGTTTAAAAATGTGCTATGGGAAAAAGTTCTCCTGTGGTCTTCAGCTCTTCTGCCTTGCCTCATATAAACCCTGTATGTGATTTAAAGGTTGGAGTAGATCACATTTGAGCAGTTATGTTGATTTCTAATTAGAATTTGAAGTCTCCCTCTCCCCCAGTAATTTCAAAGGATGCACTAAAATAATACCAGGGAAAAAGTAATATCCTACAAAAGTAATATTGTTTAAACTATAATATATACATTAAATTACTTTGAATGTGCAAACACTAGGTAATGGCAACCTTTTTCTGCGGAATATTCATTGCATCCTAAGTTTGAGAAAGACACAAAGTTTTAGGATAGTCTAAAGACAAGTGTGTGCCAAATGTACTGTAAATTTAGTTTCTACTACTTTCAGGGTGGTAAGATTAGACCTAACAGAAGTTTGCTATTTTTGCAGGTAATAGCTCTAGCAGATGCAGGAGAGGAAAACCAGCGTATCCAGTTTCATGCCTTCACAAAGCTGAAGAGTGCCACCCAGCTGGTGATTATGCTGATTGGTCTGTGGCAGAAGCTCAGCAAAGATCAGATTGCTATTTTGGAAGCTGCATTTTTATCACCACTGCAGGATACTCAAGAATTGGTAAGCCTTTTCAATTCATGAGAAAAGTATCGTTTGAACTGTTGCTGAAAAGCAATCCACAGACAAGGTTCGTTTTTGGAAATACACCAAGGATATTTCTGATTATTTATGTATATGGGTGTGTGTATATATACATGCTGCTTATGTATTTGATTTCAAGAAGTAGATTAAATTACACATGTTGATGATCCTGAAAAGTCAAAGTTTGAGGGGTTTCAGGGATTCAACAGTTGGATTTTAGATTTAATTGTCTTTCCAAAGCTGAACTCAAGGCGAGTTACAAGTCCTGTAAAGTAGATATTTCCCTACCTCAGAGGGCTTACAATCTTAGGGTTTTTTTTCAAGATGGTGCTGGCCAGCTGATTTTATACTTTTGCCCCTATGGGCCAAAAATCTGTAAGTAGCTGGCTGGTGCCTTTTGGAAAATGGTGGTGTTGGGCCTGGAACTCTAGGTGTGCTTCAGACCCTACTAGACCAACAGGCATCTTAAGGTAATGCAAGATGGGGGGGGGGGGTTAGGATATCCGGGGGGAGTGGGAATATTTAGCTAAAATGGAGCAGGGTTTAGGGGGAGAGCCAAGGATGGGACGTTTTGTCATTCTTTTTTTCTACTGGGATCACTTAAATTGGTGGTGTGAGTGGGACAGACTGGGGGGGAGGGGGACACATGCAAGCTGCTTAGGCCCTTTCAGAAGATGATGGCCCCCAATATGTGGAGCCTCCATCACACAGTCTTTATTGGGGCACTTCACCGTACTATTTGTCCCCGGCAGTATTTTAATGCTTGGAAAAATCTCTCAGGATTTACAAAGCCACAGCACAGGGGGGGTGGAGCCTGGGGTCTTATGAAACTGGGGAGGAGGGGTGGACATGGATTGTAGCTAACTTTCCTCAAAATAAATGCAGCTTGCAAATTTTCATGCAAGCAGTGTTTATTTTACTTACACCAGATTTACTAGTAATGAGCTGATTTGAATAGAGATCAGCTTATTACCATTCCCGCATTATGCCATATTTATAGAGGTGAAAATAAAGCATGCTATTTGAAACACTGTGCATTATCTGTTAGGGTTTTACTAGGCAGTAAACTGCCCTAACACAGCTTAGTAAATAACCTCCTCAATTTGTACCAGAGGCCATGGAGGATGAAATGATGCACAAAGGTGCATCAGTGGGAGAAGTTAGATTTGAACCCTGGCTTTACTGGTTCTCAGCCAGCTGTACTAACCACTAGGTAGCTGCTCCATATTTTTCAAATAATCCCATCCCCTGGTGCGGACTGCTACCCAATGAGGCCATGAAAGGGCTGGAACGAACAATGACATTTCTCTCCAGGGCCTGGATCATTTGTCGAGTGGGAGGGGAGATTACTCCCAAGGCCTCAAGTGCTAAGGGTGGCTCCCGTGTGTCCTTGTCCCTGTCCCTGGTGAAAAAGATACTTGTGTGTTCTGCAGGTGCCAAGTAAAGTCACTGGAGTCGCTGTGTTAGTGTCCAAAATAAATCTTTACTGTTGAAATGGTATGAAAGGTGGCACAACACACTGTAAGAACATAAGAAAATGCCATACTGGGTCAGACCAAGGGTCCATCAAGCCCAGCATCCTGTTTCCAACAGTGGCCAATCCAGGCCATAAGAACCTGGCAAGTACCCAAAAGCTAAGTCTATTCCATGTAACCATTGCTAATGGCAGTGGCTATTCTCTAAGTGAACTTAATAGCAGGTAATGGACTTCTCCTCCAAGAACTTATCCAAACCTTTTTTAAACACAGCTATACTAACTGCACTAACCACATCCTCTGGCAACAAATTCCAGAGTTTAATTGTGCGTTGAGTAAAAAAGAATTTTCTCCGATTAGTTTTAAATGTGCCCCATGCTAACTTCATGGAGTGCCCCCTAGTCTTTCCACTATCCGAAAGAGTAAATAACCGAATCACATCTACCCGTTCTAGACCTCTCATAATTTTAAACACCTCTATCATATCCCCCCTCAGTCGTCTCTTCTCCAAGCTGAAAAGTCCTAACCTCTTTAGTTTTTCCTCATAGGGGAGCTATTCCATCCCCTTAGCATTTTGGTAGCCCTTCTCTGTACCTTCTCCATCGCAATTATATCTTTTTTGAGATGTGGCGACCAGAATTGTACACAGTATTCAAGGTGCGGTCTCACCATGGAGCGATACAGAGGCATTATGACATTTTCCGTTTTATTCATCATTCCTTTTCTAATAATTCCCAACATTCTGTTTGCTTTTTTGACTGCCGCAGCACACTGCACCGACGATTTCAGTGTGTTATCCACTATGACACCTAGATCTCTTTCTTGGGTTGTAGCACCTAATATGGAACCCAACATTGTGTAATTATAGCACGGGTTATTTTTCCCTATATGCATCACCTTGCACTTATCCACATTAAATTTCATCTGCCATTTGGATGCCCAATTTTCCAGTCTCACAAGGTCTTCCTGCAATTTATCCCAATCTGCTTGTGATTTAACTACTCTGAACAATTTTGTGTCATCTGCAAATTTGATTATCCCACTCGTCGTATTTCTTTCCAGATCATTTATAAATATATTGAACAGTAAGGGTCCCAATACAGATCCCTGAGGCACTCCACTGTCCACTCCCTTCCACTGAGAAAATTGCCCATTTAATCCACTGTCCACAGCACAGCATAATCTTTCCTTTTACAGTCTGTGCAGGAATGTCTAATGCCAGATCCAGGGGACTTCTCCCCTCCAGGGCTTGGAAAAATAGAATCCCCAGGTGGGCAAGGTGTGCTTTGAATGGACAGGATACCCCTTCTAACTTGCCAAGATTACAAAGTTGGCAATTAATTAATTTATGTTAACCCTATACTGCTCTTTTCTCCTTCTCCCAGTTCTATTACCTTGTTTAATTGTAACTGCAACCCTGATGCACCAGTTATAGTTTTATTGTTCTATGCACTCCTTGTTCTAATGTAAACCGGCATGATGTGATCTGCTCATGAATGCCGGTATATAAAAAAAAACTAAATAAATAAAATAAATAAGTTACTGTCTCTGCACAGAGAGATAAACTCTCTCCCCAGGGGTTTAGAAGCACCAGGTGGGTGTCTTCAATGGTGCAAGGCTTAGACATTACTCACAGTTAGATGATTTTCTGATCTCTTTGTTCTGATGATCCTTGTTGGGAGGGATCCCCTGATCAGGACTCTCTGTGCTTCACTCAGAAAAGAAGGGCAGTCAGAACTTCCTCCTGGATCTTGAAAACTAAATCTTCCAAAAACTGAAGCTAACATTGGAGTGTATTCATATAGCATGTCACTGGCACCCCCTTCCTCATGGAGGGTATAGCGGGCAGTCTTCCCTAACCTGCAGAGTCTCAGACTCCAGTTTCCCCTTTCCCTGGGCCCAGAAAGTATACAGGCTCCTATCACCTAAAAGTTAAATCCAAAAAATGTTCCCAGAGCGGAAAATCCAAACCAGCCAGTGAGTGGACTGGAAAAGAAAAACTCCTCCCAACCCTGGTCAGGACCACCAAACAGGGCTTGCTTGGCTCTCTTGAGTGGGCCTGTAAAACAAAAAAAAGATAAGCTCCTGTCTACTGTTGAACTCTTTGTCAATCTAAAAGGATTGCCTTCTGAGCTCCAGCCAGAGACCTGCTATAAAGGCTCACCAGGGGGGCAGCCATTCTTGACCCGCAGAGGGAAGGACTATATTGGAATGGAACCTCCTGACTAAACCATCCTATACTAATTAGCTGAACTTAACCCCCAGGACTTATTGGTTACGTGACCATAGGGTCCACTACATAAGATTTTTCTATCATTTTGTACTCATAACAGAAAATCCTTACAGAGAGCATTTTTATAATTGGAAATATACATTTTCCACTGAAACATTTTCTCATGACTTGTACCAGGAATGGCTACCTCCAGTCCTCAAAAGACACAAACAGGCCTGGTTTTGAGGATGTCCATAATGACTATGCATGAAACGGATGTGCATACAATGAGATCTCTCTCATGCGTATTCATTATGGACATCCTGAAAACCAGGCCTGCTTGTGCCTCTTGAGGACTGGAGTGGACCACCCCTGCCCTTCATTGTCCTTCCTAGTCCTTCTGACTTCATCTTCTCCATCAAACCCCTACTCCTCCACAAAATATCTTCCTTTGTCATTGATAATCACAAAAGTAAGTTTCATTAGACAAACTACTTTTGTTATTGTCTTTTGCCTTGTATTTTTGTCCTGCTCTCTTGGGCTTCTAGCTCAATCACAGCCAGCCTCTACTGGAGCTCTGGTGCAATGAGCTTTCATTCCTAATAAGCCCCTTTCTAATGCAGCCAACCATCTCAATGATAATCTTTGCCTGGAGTCACAGACTGTGTCTCCCTCTAGAACCTGTCCTGCATGCACCCAGAATTTGGCCAATAGGTGTTGCAGTTGAGCAATGGTTGGCCTCTCTTTCCCTGGGGGCAGTAAACGTTGCATCTGCAGTATGCCCAGCTAACTGGAGGTGCAGAAGTCAGGCTCAGGAATTGAACCCATGTCTCCCACTTGATAGTATATGTATTGGCACTGCCAGATGGGGCCAGCCCTTAATGGTACATTTTTATAGCCTTTATAGGCATGATCTCCTTTGGAAAGTCAGATTTCTTACAGTAATGTGTTTCTCAGTGTACTGCAATATGTTTCCATTTAAGTCTTCAATTTTTCTATTGGTGGTATGCATTTACTATCCGTGCATTCTTTGAATAATGTTTAAGTATGTGAATTATTTCTTCCAGTGTGTTATATTCTGTCATTTTATTAAGTCTTTTTGTATTTGTACTTTACCTATATTAGAATCAAGCTGTGGGGAATGACTTTGCTTGCCCTTAACTGGCTATTTGCATAACAGTTTTTGATGCAAAGAATGGAAATAACAGATGGTACAATAGCAACATTCTAACCAGGACCATTGGTGTTCATAACCCTAGTTTATTAAATTGAACTTTAGGTTTTATTTGATTAGTGTTTCAGTTCAGAATAAAATATATTCTTGTAAATTTCCATGAATGCTACGTCTGTCAGAATCACATGTGATAGACATTTTGAATGAGCCAAGAAAGTGTAGCAATAATAGCAACTTAATTTGAGTAAGTGGCTCTGGAAAAACAAATTCTCAAGGGGAGCAAAATATTTTTTTTTCCCTCTCAAATGCTAACTTTTATTCTCCGTCTACAAACAGGGCTGAATTAGCCATGATATGTGAGTGATATCATCCAATGGCACTGAACAGACCTATCTTTCTTAGATCTTCTGAGCATGTGCAGGAGTTTCTATGTGGGCATTGCCTTATGAGCCCCTCACTCATTTTTCATCCAAGCTTCAGGACAGATGTATACCCTATCTCTCTGTTTTTCTTTAATTGAATATATCAGTTTTTTCCTAACTTTGTTGCTTCACTGACTCAGCAGCACCCCCCAAACAACTCTTTTCTTCATGGAAAGTTCTTGCGGTTTTAAGAAGCCCACCATTAATGACTTCAGATATTGTGCTGCAGTAAGAAGATGTCCATCACTGATAGCCATGATATTTGTGATCAGTGCCTAGGATCTGACCACAACTAGTCCAACTGCTACCAATGTACCTAGATGTCTCCCTGCTCTCAGAAGTCCAGAGACTGGAAAATGGAGGAACTGCCTAAGTCTTTGAGAAGCAACTGTTCCTCTTCCCAGAGAAAAGCATCTTCTAGCTCCTCATGTGGCGAGTTGAGAGGAGCAATTTGAGTAAAATTCCTCCCTTGTTGGAGCAGGCCTGGGGTCTCTCCACTTTGTCAGAGTTGAATAAGTAGAAGCACTGTTCTCAGACATCAGCAAGTCTACAGGGCTCGGAGCTCAATAAAATTATCAGCGCCATAAATGCCGAACAAACACCAGGCTTCAGCACCATCTGTGCAATCAACACATGAAGCACTGGCTCTCTCGGCACAACATTTGCCAAAGTATCAAACTTCTGAACCCTTGCTATATCAAACCTTGATGCACCAGTCACTGGTGTTGCTGACACAACTATTCCTAAAATTATCATTAAAGGGAGGATGGGAGGTGCCCAGGGATATATGCTCCACTTACATCCCCCTATTTCAAAAGCAATTTCCCGATTGAGGATACTTGAGCAAGGGCTTCAACTAGAAATGTCAGATCCTTTCTGCTTTGTTTTGCCATTAATTTCTAATCGCCTGCTGGGGCAAATATTACAGAGCCCAAAGGGTTATCAAAAAGACTCCATCTTAGTTTCTGAGGAGGATTTTCCATTCCCAATGCCTGGCCAATTAGCATGGCAACCATTGGACCAAGTGGAAGAGTTATTGAAGACTTTCTTTGCCTCCCTGTTGGCTAAGGATGAGGAGTATAGAATTTGCTCTCTCAAGGAAGGGAGGAGTCTCTTTCTCCCCTGACCCAAGCGGGTACCCCATCAGATTCCCTATGAGGAGGTTCAAGTTTCCACCGCTTTCTTGCAGTTGAGTCCATCCAGTCAGAAGTTGTTCACCAGGAATACTCCTTTCCAAGGCAATAAAGGACCCCCTTCTCAGTCGCCCACATCATCATTGGGGTCTGGGATCAGTGTCCCTACACCCTTTGGATCAGAAGAAGGATTGACTGGAATCCCCTTCAACCCCCTACCTGAGTCTCTGGAACACTTGTCTCCACCTGAGGATCTCTCCCATTCCAGATTTCTGGATAAGTTAGGTAAGGTACTGGGAGTCAAAATCCATAAGAATAAGGACCCTTGCATGGAGGTCTCCAGCCTTTTCCAGATTCTAGACTCTCCAGTAGAGCCAGCAGCCATTCAGTCCTTCAAGAGTTACAGACAAGAATGTGGGAGAATCAGATTTCTTGCAGTTCAGTAGCCATGAAATTTGACCTGAAGTATAAAGCCCAGAAAACTTTGAGTTTTGAGTGGTATAAGCTGCCTCACCAATCAATCATGGTGGAATCTGTGCTAAAATGAGGTAAGAAAACAAGAATATTTTCCATTATTTCACCAGGGAAAGATCCCAGACTACTGGACAACTTTTGGAAAAAGGTGTTTCAGTGATCTTTGCTTAATGCTCATATCTCCGCACACCAATTCTACATGGTGCAGTAATTACACGATTGCTTTCTAAAACTAAAACCCTTCCTTTCCCTGGAGAAAACGGTTCTGCATATCTGCAATCACTCTTAGATGCAGAATAATGTATACACCATCTTCTTCAATAAGTCTACGAAGCATTCAACATGACAACCCACCTCTATTGGGGCATGCCGCATTGCTTGGTTAAGGGCCTTGCAGCTTATGCAATGATGGCCATGATAGCGGATGTTCCCTGCCAAAGAAATCATCTCTTTGAAGATAAACTCAGGGAATCAGTAGCACAGATCAAGGAAAACATGTGGCATTTTAGTCTCTCTCAATCAGCCTAGAGCAACACTTAACTGCATGGTGATTCGTCTTCGCTTTTAAGCATTCCTAATTTCAGAAACGTTTCTTCCAGCAATTCAAGCGATACTGGACTCCTATTCTTCCACAGCAGCAACAACTTCTGGATCAAAGCCAACAGCATACTAGATGCCACCCAAAATCAACACAACAAGTCCAGGAATACTACAACATCAGATTGGAGGTTCCATGCTAGAGGGAAAATATCGCTGGGACATGGTTGCACAGAAAATGGCAGGCTGCAGACCAAAACAGTGCAACAGAGAGACTAGCATCTCTGCACAACAGTTGTAAGAACACACATGACAGCATTGGTGATGTTGAGGAGAAACCTATTCAAGGATAAGATTAGAAGAATGTCATTCCCTCACATATACTCCGAGTGGAGGTATACCTTTTGTTCTCGTTTGCAAATACATGAATTGAAAGTACTCGATGCCCTGAATGTAGGTCATACTGATTATCTATGAGGTTGCAGATAGCATTCACTGGGCCAGATCTATCAAAGGTTTTTTCCAAGAGGCATAAAGCCCAGGTTATTATTTCTAATTGTTTGTAGCATGTGTAGAATACAAATAGGGAAACCTCAACTGAAATAAAAATTGAATTGATTAGGAGGTATTCACAGGACTGAAGGGAAAATTTCTAAATGAAGGTAAATATATGACCTTCACATGAAAAGTAGTCTGACGTTTTTTTGGTATTGTGCACACGGTCTCTAGATAGACTTGGTGCAGCAATTTCCAAGGCCCCATCTTTAGCTGAAAGACTTTAGAATCAATGTTATTGCATTTTGTATCCTGTAGTCTGACTGGAATGAAATCTGCAAGCTTGAAATGATTGTGGATGGAGGAAAATAAAGGGTTAAGTGTTTCTCACCAGAAGGTTGAATTGAATTCCATTATAAAGTTATTAAACTACCACAGAAATCTGAATGTAATTTAAGTAGAGTTTTTGTAGCAAAAAAGCTTGACATGCTTGACAGTATTTTGAAACAGACAATATTTTCAGACAGAATTTCCCCAGTCACTTAATTAAGCAGACTGTAAACTCTTCAGATTACAATAAAATTCCTTGACGAGGGAACTGTGGTGGGAAAAGACAATACGGTACACAGAATTATTATTTACCCTTGTCAGCCCCTGCACAATGATTTTGTTGAATTTTTATTTACCAGAATTTTAGGAGATAGTTTCATATGGCACGAATCTATATAATGCTTTCTGCCTAGGGATAGTAAACATTGCTTTAAAAGGGAAGCTTTCATTTTTTATATAATTCTAAAATTTCTATAAAAGAAATCACCTAGTTAAGATGTCTCTGTTTTATTTCTGCACTCCATTGAGTTTAGATGGAAATAAAACATATTCTTTTTGCTTGTCTGCCATACTGCTCTTACATGTTGTATATAGTCAATTCATTTTAGAAGATGGCAGCTCTTATTTTGCAGAACTTCATTTGTTTCACTGGATTGCAATCCTGTATAAAACAACAACAAAAAAATCAGAGTGACCCTTTATTAAAATTGAAGGCTCAAAATGATTCTTTCAGGAGCTGACATCATCACAAGGGAATGTTCATTATCTAAGAATATCTGATCAAGGAAGAACCATATATCCATTTCAATTTTTGAAGCCAAGACTGACACAATGGCTGCTGACAGACTGTAGCTCTGGAGTAGAGGATACCTAGCAAGGCCAGGAGATACCCTTCTGTAACCCCTGAGCAGAGAAAACCCAGTAGAGGGCAGGGTTGTCCTTGGGTGTGGCGGCAGCCAATGGATGACTGCCCTGGACCTCGCATTTTAGGGGGCCTCACTCCACCAAGGGAGCCATATCCCCAACACTATAATTTCAGTGTTCCAGGGCTTTGCTACTGTTGATTTTCCATGGGCCTGCACCCTCCTAAGATCATCCATGCCTTTGACCCAGTTGACCTGGCAGGGCCCAGAAAATTCCCTTTCCCAACAGGAGAGATAGGAAGTGGGAAGCCAAATTTAAAAAATAAAATCATTTTGGTGTTATGATTCTGCCTGTTAGGCAGTCTTCCTGTCTGCAGAGGTCCTCATGGAGCCACATTTTCACATGCTTTTGCCACCATCTCATTGATCCCATGACTCAGCAAGGCCAATCCTATTTATCCCAGCCTCTCCTTGAACTCTGTGCCTTTTCATTGAGACACCTCAACTCCTTGATCTGGCCATAATGTCTTGCCTGCTCTGTGGCCTTCCAAGCCTTTCTGCCTTGCCCTTTGGCCTTCCAAACCTTCTTGCCGTGCTCTGTAGCCTCTTGGGCCTTCCTGACCTGCCTTGTGGCCTTCGGGCTTTCCTAGGTTCGCCTAGCCCACCCTTGTGCCCTGTTTGGGACTTCCTGTTTATTATTGCTTTTTCTGTCTAGTCCTTGTCCTGCCCCAGTCCAGTACCTGTTTCCAGTCTAGGCCTTGTCTTCATTTCAAGCCCTTGTTTGCCTCTCTTCAGTCCCAGCATTGTCTCCTGTTCCAGTCCCTGTCTCTAGGCCAGGCCCTGCCTTATCTTGTCCTGTGTGATCCTTGTCTCCAGCCCAGGCTTTGCCTTGCCTTATCGTGTCCTGTCTAGCCTGAATCTCCAGCCATGCCTGCATCCAGCTTCCCAGCCTTTGCCTGCATCCAGCTCTCAGCTAGTGCCTTGCTCTACCTCCAGCTAAGTCTTGCCAGCCACCAGAACCTAAGGGCTTAACCTGTGGAGAGGTAGCTGGTCCAGGCAGAAGACCTTGCTCTGCACTGCCTACAAGTCCTATGCTTCCCCTGTGGAGGATTCCCCAGTCCTAGCCGGACACCAGTTATGATTTTTGGGAATTATTGGAAGTTCACCCTTTTATTTTCCCGAATTAGAAACTGCACCTCTTTTAAACTTAAACGTGTCCATCACACTCCCTTAGCTCTTAAATCTTCAGTAATATTTACATTTCTTTTACTTTAGCAAACTTTTGTAAACTTCACATTAAGGGGTCGATTTTAAAACCTGCATGCGCACATCCACGTGTGCACGATTCCCAGTGCGCACATGAACGAGGCTATTTTATAACATGCACTCGGTGACGTTCGCATGTTTTAAAATACGATTCCGGCACACACATGCTTGGCCAATTTTAATATCAGCGCGAGCTTGTGCGGGCGGGTGTCCTCTAAAATGGGAATTTTCTAAAGAAGGAGGGATGGAACTTCCCTATCCCCCTAACTACCCTTCCTATCTTTTCCCCTCTCCTCTCCTCCCCGACCCCTAACCCCTACCTAGCTATTTAAAATGTTTTTGTTTTAATACTTACTGCTCCTTTAGAGCAGAAGTAGCTTCCACTTCCCCAGTACTGGGCCATGAAAAACGGGCACCCACCCGTTTTTCATGGCCCAGTACTTCTGCACCATTTGTAAAATGCGCTTGGTGCAAGGCCCAGCCAGGAACGTATCCCCCGGATTTTACGCACGTTACCTTTTTAAAATTCAGGCGTTAGTATACTACACCTTCCTAATAGAGATGTTCGAAGCCAGAACCTTTTGGTTTGGGCTTCGTTTTCGGCCCGCCGCAGGAAATTTTGTATTTCCCATTAGTGCGCACTAAACCAGAAAACAAATTTTTCCCGAAATTTCGGGAAAAACTCGTTCGGGTTTCAGGCTCCCCGAACCAGGACGAATTAGGCAATTTTGTTGAAATTGCCTAATTCGTCCTAGACAAATGCACATCCCTACTTCCTAATATCCATTCAAAACAGCTAACTATTTATGAACACTGACCTGCACTGCACATTTTTCACCTTTACGTCCATGTGTGCTTCCCACACTCCGTAACCCCTCAGATATCCAAACTCACACATTTATACTCTTTTCTGTACATTGTGTACTGTTATTTAATTTTTATCAAACAATCATGTAATATGTAACACAGTATTCTCAAGGAATCTTTTCAGTTGTTAAACATAAAATCATATTTGTTTTAAATATTCAGAATAACAACTGGTAAGCTGGAAGATACAATTCAGTTGAGTATGGGGAAAAGTGAGGATTAGAAAAGGGAAAAAACGTGGTTACCCATTGACCATTACCACTGCTACATCTGGTGCAACTGTGCTTGAAATATGTACTGGGCCAATATTTCACCTGAAGAAGTAAAGGAAGGGGTGAAGGTAGGGGAAATCCAGGTGGACTTTTGAGGGTGTAGTTTTCAAGCTGTCTGCTCTGGTGCGAAGTCAGCGATGCTTTTTACTCATGATCTTTACATTAGATTTCAAAGGGAAAGCATGTTGAAAATTACTGCAGGGACAGACTTTTGTAGCTGCACTTATTTATTCAATTTATATCCCACTTTTCAGCACTTCAAAGTGGATTACATTCAGATACTATAGGTATTTTCCTAGGAGTAGAATGCTTATGGAAAATAAGACACGCTGATTTTAAAAATGCAATTTAGTTTCTTTATTTACTGCTCCCGACCAGGAGTGCCTGGCCCAAATGTGGCTAAAAGTACACAAGTTGTTGGACCATGCCTGTACTTTTAGCTGAACTGAGGGAGTGCAGTTTTCAGACAGGCAGTTTACTTGAATAAACTGCTATTTACCCATGTAAAAGACTTGAAACTTGCCCTCTGTATTATTTTATAGGCGATTTCTGGTGTTTTTGAGAGAGCACTGCAGATCCTACATAAGTATTTTATTTTCCTGTTCTAGGGAGGATAAAAAGGATACTCCTAATAATTGCATGCCAGATTATTATCCTTTCCCATCTTCTCACTCAGTTGTGATTGTTTGTTTTGTAGTTGTATGAGTATTCATTGTTGTCGTAGTGGCAATGCAATTCTGCGTGTGATTTATTGTTGAAATGAGTCTGTAGGATAAATGCCATATCTGGATGCAACAGTAATTTGCTTCATTTCTTTATTTCCAGATATTTTTCTTTATGAGTTCCTTCAGTACTGCTGTATATTTTGCATTAAAAAAGTATGTTATATTTTCTGGAGTCACAATAATAAGTATCATTTCTTTAATTTGAAAATTCCATTTCCCATTAAATCCTGTGGAGCTGCATGGCTGAAAAGAGTGACAAGAGTATGTTTTGGTTGATATGCAATCATCCATTCTTGGCTCCATGTTTTTTCTCAGCAAGGACAAGAGATTCTAAGATTGTGCATCATTTCCTTTGCCCCTGTTTCACATCTAAATGGTGTCTTCCATTATGGATACATATCCGGAAAAGGTTGATGATGAGTAGAGAGATTAAAGCAAAGCTTAGAAAGTAATTCATGGCATTTAGCAGAAACTGTCGGAAAAACCTGCTTAGACCTCATTTTTGCAGCACTTCTCGGGTAAATGTGCCTATATTGGATTGCAAGATCCACAGTTGTTTTTTTTAAGTGAAGAAAGGAGAAAATACTTTCTGACTCTTAAGTCTTGAATTTGAGTGAATCAAGCAAGAAGTTTTGACTCATAACAAACTGTAGTGTTTTCATATGTTATTGTTAGCTTATGAGAGCTATTGCTTTGACTGTCTTACAGCACAGAGTTGTAAATAGCTCTGAAGACAAAGCTAGCAGTTATATGCAACAGTAAAAAGTAAATAATTGACTTTTTTTTTTAAACATAGAAATGACGGCAGAAAAAGACCAATCGGCCCATCCAGTCTGCCCAGCAAGCTCCCACACTTATTTTCCCATACGTATCTGTTTCACCGACCACCAATTTCAGGGCCCTTGTTGGTAACTGTTTAATTCAAGATATGGCTTGTTGCTTATTTAGATTACTACATAGCTGAAGTTAATTATCACTTGTATATGTTGAAAACGGAATGCAAGATCAAAGTATTCTGTTATTTATAAAAGTAACACGGTGAATAATAGCAATATTTTACTTCACTATTTTCCTTTTAATTTTAAAAACTATATTCATGTGGCTAGAATTTAGTTTTATTTAGTTTTATTGTTTTGATCCTGTCTACATTTCCTAGCTAAAGAATTTAAGCATATTTTGGAGATTGCTTGATTAATTCCTGGCTTTTAAGTAGTACAGAAATTTTTAAAGCAAGTGCTGAAGTGATTAAACTATAAAGAAATCTGTAAAAATATAATTCTTTACATGTTGTACAACAAACTTAATTATTTTATTCATATATAGGTGGATATTTCTTTGAATAAGCCTTACATGCTCTTAATCTGATGGATATACCTTTGTGCTTTTGAAGATCTTAGTCCAATAAAAAAGTCATGGCAGAGACTCTGAGAACTTACAGAATGGTCAGACAGGATTGTATCGGTAGACTTTCAGGAGACTGTATTCACGTCTCAACCACACACACAACAATCTTCTGTTTGTATTGTTCATATTTTCCTATCAGAGATCCAGCGGAATATAGAACAATGTGGCTTTCTCTTGTAGAGTAAACTATTAGCTCGTTTGTCTTCATTTATAATTTTTGGCTCTTAAAAATCTTTGCTGCTCTAATCTCCAAGTTAAATAATGATTTTCCTCAGGCTGATATTGACCTGTTTGCTCTCTGATGCCTTGTATTCCACTTTACTATAATAAATAAAGATATTCAAGGACACCTTGAATAGTTTGGTATTAAAAGGTATATTATTCAGTTGGGCTGATATATCTGTTTCCATTTAAATATACTACAGAAGACCAGTGGATGCAGAGTGCTTTTTGTTAAACTAACTGAAACTCATTGGAATTCCCCAGAGGCCCCTATTCACTGTTTTCTTCCCCAGTCAATACTCAGCACTCCCTTCTAACTTCCTCTGCCATACCACAGCACTTCCTTCCCTTCTCCTCAGTTGGTACCCAGCACACTATGATCCCCTCTCCAGTTCAACGCCCCCTTCAGCAGCCTAGCTTCAGCACACCCTGACCCACCCCATTCCCAGTCTGACCCCAGCACACTCTGAACCCCCATCCTTAGCCCAACCCTAGCACACATTCTGACCCTTAACAGCCTGACCTCAGCACTCCATTCCTCTCTACTTGGCCTAGGCCTAGCATACTGTGGCCAGCTGACCCAAGCACACTCTGCCACCCCCCTCCACCCAACACTAGCTTGAACTCCATATTCCCTGTCCCTCTCCCCAGCTTGACCCCAATGCACTTTGACCCTCCTTCCATAAGATAAAATGAAAGACGGGGAAAGCAAACAACCAAAAACAAACCACAGAAAAAAAAAGTAAACCAGAGTACCCTCCTTCCCCTTCCCCGCCCACCAAACCCAATTAAACAAAAGCTTTGATAGCCTCGCTGGACCCTTGAGCTCGTTCCAACACAGCCCTTACCCTTCCCTTACCCATCACAGCTCCATGGGATGGATTGGTGCTGGATTTACATTTCTCTCACTCTGCCCACCAAACCTACTTAAATAAAAGCTGTGGTTGTACTCCAGAAACCTCCTGACCTCTCTCACCCTAGCTTTTACCCCATCATGGGCTTGGGTGTTCCTGGAGCAGAAGCGATCCTGAGTTGCTCCAGACCGGCTACTCCTGCATTCCAAAATGGCTGTTGGTAACCCCAAGGCTGGCATCCTTTGATTGTACATCACAATACAGGGAGTTGGCTGGCAGCCATTTTATAATGTCAAAACAGCCAGGCAGGAGTGACTGGGGATTGCTTCTGCCCTTAGATGACCTGGACCTGCGATGGGGTAAGGGCTGGTTGCGGGGGGAGGGATGTTCTTGGGATGCTGGCACAGCTTTAATTTATTTTGGTTTGATGGGCGGGGTAGGGAGAGACTTGCAAAGCAGGAGGAAGGGCAGAAACAGATGGGGAGACCCCGTGAAACCATATTTGGGTTAAGGGGTGGATGTAGGGCCTGGGGCTAGGGACCTTGGTTAAAGTGGGTTCGGTGGACAAGGGTAGGTACCACAACCCAGACCCACACTTTTAATTTTTTTGTATATATATAATACACTTGTGGTGTCTGTCTATCAGCAACTGGTGAGAAGCACATGCACGCACCCAGTGGGCGTTTACACTGAGCTCCTACAGAAATCTGAAAACTAAAAAAATAAAGTGCTGATAGACACCACAAGCATATTGTATATATAAGTAAGAGGAAAATACCATTGCAAAGGTCTTTATTTTATGAGAGGGGAAAACTGAGATACACTACGTAAAGGTCTCAGCTATCAGAATGGGCTGAGGATTACTGATGGAGCAGATGGGGTTCCTAAAGGAGAAGATGATGTGGGAAGTGTAGAGAACAGGGGACAGTTGGACAAGAGGGAGAGAGTGAAAGAGAAAGGAGGAGGTCAGCGAGGAGAAACACTGATTTATAATTAAGCGCCTCTTTAAAAAAAAAAAGTCCATATTTGCTTAGGCATAAAAATATATTTTCAAACCATAGATTCACCAATGGCAACTGTACAATGTGTTAAGCACAATGGATTTGTAATTATTACAAATAGAGGCCTGTTCTATAAATTAAGCACCATGAGTGTGCTGATATATTGTATTTCATGTGTTTTGTGTCTTGCTTGGACTCAGATGATGTAAACAGTATGAAAAACAAACGCTGCAGTGGAGACAGGTTGCATCAGCTGAACTGTAAGCACTCATAGAAGGCATTGAGTGGAAACTAGGAAGAATGCTCACGAGACAGCCTCTTCCCATCCAAGATTGGACCTCTCTCCAGCCTTTCCATCTTTGGTCTCTTGCCCTCTAAGATGTCTGCCTCTGCTTGGTGTGGATAAAATGGATGCTGTGTGATGGGGGAGAATTTTTGGGACATGAAACACAAGATGGTGTTATAATTTAGCTGAAACTGCTTTGCTGGCATATGGAAATGGCCACTGCTGTTATTGTTGTGGCTACTCTGTCCAAAAAAAATTGCAGGTGTTCAGGAGCTTCAGCATGAACAACTGTCAATATGCTATAGCTGCCCTCAATACTATAGAATGCTTGCAGAAGAGGGGATGATCAGATGCCAGTGCGCTGATACAGGACTGACAGATTTTCTCCCTAAGGCACCTTCTTTTTCCAGTCTTTCACCTCCTTAGCAGACATCTAAGCATATACTTTTGGTTTGGTTTGTCCTTTCCTGGAAGTCTCTTGTCTTCTTTCACCAACTTTTTTGGGGTTCACACGCTCTCTATCTTCTACCTTCAGCATGGACAACCAGCTCTATATGTCAGGCTGACATATACAGGACTTCAGCTATAAGGCTGTCAGGAAAAAAAAAGGTCTTCCCACACTTTGTCACAGCCTCATGCTATTTAGTGCACCAATGCTATTAACACAGAGAAGCTACAGTTTTATGGGTTAGCATGCATGATAAGTGTTCACATGCTATTGAGTCTTTAATGCATGTGCTAAAATATTTAGTGCATCTAATGTTAGGTGGAATTTAGCAAGCACAGTAATTTTTAATGGGTGTATGTTAAAGCTTATTGTCAGTTTTAGTGCATAGATCCCATAATGTAGTTTATGCAGTAAAGCTTAGTGTGCACATTAAGGATGTTTAGCTCGCACAAACAAATGAAATGCAATGAAATAACTGTTTAGCATGCATACCGAGCAAGTTCTGTGACAAATATATGTGCAATAAAATTAGTGCATATTTGCATTTAAATCAAGCAATATCATATGAAAATTAAACTTTAATATGTGCCATATCACGTAGTATGCTCTGCACCATGTGATATGTTACATATGCCTGCTAAGACACAAAATATAACACCTTCTCAGAGCAGATGTTTATATTTAGGGGCAGATTTTATAACCTGCGCGCGTGGCCTACATTTGTGCGTGCTACCCGGTGCGCACAAATGTATGCCCGGTTTTATAACATGCACACACAGTCGTGCGCATGTTATAAAATCTGGGGTCGGCGCGCGCAAAGGGGTGCATACTTGTGCACCTTGCGCGCACTGAGCCCTAGGGGAGCCCCGATGGCTTTCCCCATTCCCTCTGAGGCTGCTTTGAAATCGGAGCAGCCTCGGAGGGAACTTTACTTCCGCCCACCCCCACCTTCCCCTCGTTTCCCCTATCTAACCCATCCCCCAGCCCTACCTAAATCCCCCCCTGCCTTTATTTTAGGAGTTACGCCTGTGCCGGAGGACTCGGGACCCGCCCCGGACCGCCCCCTTCCCACCCCTTTTTCAAAGCTTCGGGACATATGCACGTTCCGGGGCTTGCGCATGTCGCCGAGCCTATGCAAAATAGGCTCAGCGCGTGCAGGAGCAGGTTTTCTGGGTTACGCGCGTAAGTTATGCCCATAACCCTTTGAAAATCTGCCCCTTACTGTGTATGTTGCATGTCAAAATTACCTATGCTGATGAATCCAAAATGTAATGGCTATTTATCATTGAAGATTTAAACTCTCCAAAAAGAATGAATACCCCCAATCCATATCCTCAACCCTACCGATCTATACCCTGACTCTTCCCCAATCCAGGGTCCATCCAAACATAAAAGCTCCCCCTCTCCGTGAGTCCCAAACCAACTTCAGGACTCAACACCTTCCATGAAGCCCCTTTAACTTCAAGACTTGGCCCCCTCAACATAAACTTCTAAGTGTTTTCTCATGAAGGCCAGTCCCCTTTTCACTTGAATCTCCAAACCCCTGACCTTTCCTCCCACAGGTCAATGCTTGATGTTCTTTAGGGAGTTCACAGAAATTATGAACTTCATGTTGAGAAGGATCTTCATAGCAGAATCGGGACATAGACTGGGGGGGGGGGGGGGAGAGGGTTTAAGATCTTCATGAAAGAGCCAAGGCATGGATAGGAGAGAGGGTCAGGACCTTCATGGAGAATATGGATTAGGACTGCTCTTGTTGGGAGGAGGTATGGGTGAGGGGATCAGGGCTGATCTTGTTGGCGTGGATGAAGTGCCCCATGCTAACCTGCCCTATCACTTTGGACTGCTTAGTACAGGAGAGTTTGTGATTCATTGCATGCACAGTAAACTTTTTTAGTTACATGCATACTAATAGCAGGTGATCACTGAGAACAATTATTTTGTGAGTGTGTGCTAAAATGTAGCTCATAGGATATTAAGTAGCCTTTACTACCTATTACAACTACCAAGGGCACACTATGTCAAAAATCAGCTTAGGGGAAAGGTAGAAACAGGGGATGGGAAAGGAGAATGCAGTGTTAATTCCCTTCCTACTCTTCATCTTACTGAGGGGCCTGTGGTTCCTGATAACTAAGCCCTTTTACAGTAGTCTCCTTTTCCCCCACAAACCTGGCTGGCCCACGAACCCATTGTTTAGTCTCTCACTAGATTTCTCCAGTTGCCGCTTAGCCCAGTTACATTTCCAGTGCACAGTGTTTGTATGTAGTTTGAAACAACAAACACTCCCTCCAACCCCTTTCCCTACCCAGTCTCCTCTCTTCAAATACTATACCTAGGAATGTTTGAATTGTTGTCACCCTGAGATTTGGTTATGGACTGGGGGAAGGTGGGAGCATCAATCAACTTTCTCTCTTTCACTCCCTTCCCCCAACCCCTACATGTTCTCTATCTTTCCCCCTCCAGAGATGACCCCAACATACTCCCCTATTACCAAGCCCTACTCCAATTTTCCCTTTTCCCTGACCCTGGCACTCTCCTCCTCCCTAGGCTTAGGCACACAAGACTTCTACAAGGAATGTTACTCAACAGAAAATAACAACCTTCTTCCTGCTCCAGCTCTTCCCCTCCCAGGCAAACTGCAAGGAATAGGAGGGGAGGCAGAAGCTGGAAAAGACAAAGCAGAGAAGGCTAGAGCATCTCTGCTTCCTAATCCAGCCCTCTCCTACCTTACAGAGAAGGAGAGAGTGCATTTGGAGCTGACGGAGCTGAGCAGACTAAAGAAGAGCTACTCTGCTCCCTTCTCCAGCCCCTCTCCTTATTTTTGTTCTTCCCCTTTCAGGCAACCTACAGAGGCACAGGCCTACAGTTGGGCTCCAGGAGAACTGGCCCAGCAGTTGATGCCTGATAGGGGAATCTTCCCCAACAACTACTACTACTATTACTACTACTACTACTGCTGCTGCTATCCTATGTTTACTTAGTGCTACTAAATGTATGTATGCTACTAAATGTATACAGACAAACATAAGAGACAGTTCCTACTCTGTGGAGCTTACATCTAGTCAACACTGACTAAGTCTATTCAGGTTAAAATCAATTAATGAACTAGGTTTCAAGATCTCAGTAGCAGACTCAAAGGGTTCTTAGAACTGAGATCAGTTTAACTGAGTAGAGCAAGAAATCAAGCCACTAGCCTTCTAAAAGTCTATATGTGTCAGGGCTTTATTTGAATGAGCCCTGGAATTCAGGATGGGAGTCCTAATCTTCAGACCAGCTGGGAATCTGAAGCAAGTGGATAGAACAAAGAAGAAAACTGCTTTGGTTAACACCCAAGATCACATCCTTAGGCAACAGGGATTGGATGGGGTTTAGTCAAAAGGCACTGCTGGGGAAGCAGAAAACTGTTTTCAGCAACCTGAAGGCTAACCAGCCCACTTGCTAGCAAACTTTCTACATGCCGAATCTTTATCACTGAGTTTCTCAGCTCAAAGATTCCACCTCTTGGTCATTAATAGTTCCTGATCTAGCTTTGTTACCTGCATTTTGACTCTGGTTCTAGCCCTGCAGTCCTGGCATACTTCTAGTCTTGGTTCGAGTCTTGTAACCTGCTTGTTGATGCTGATTCCAAGTTTGCAGTACTTGATTACTTCCAATCCCAGTTCCAGCTTTGTGACTTGCAAGCTCCCGCTCCAGGTCCCACTCTGCTCCAGCTGTGGCTACTGGCTCCAGCTTCTGGGAACTTCCAGATCAGAGCCTCTGTCTACCTGAGTGCAGCTTCTGACTGCTTGGCGTATGCTAGCCTTCATATGGCCCAATGTGAGCATCCACGCCTGTGACTCGACCTTGCTCCAAGTCCTATAAAGTATCTTAAGAGTGGAAACCTGCCAATATGAAAAAAAAAAAAAGGCAGTGTAGTGGGTGGATAGGTATTGAACCAGGAGGGTGGGAATTTATACCCCCAAAATCCATTATTTTGTCTATCAAAAAGTAGCACTTTTTATTTTATATTTTAATAGCCCCTACAAACTGGTGAGCTAGAAAGAAATTTAGTGGCAAAACAATGAAGACATTTTAATGTGTAGTGATATTCTAATAGCAATGTTCTGGCAATGATGTGTTATATAATCCAGCCTTTAGTGGGAGCATGTTCTGCTGCTGCCACCAGCTCAGAAATTTGAAGTCAGAAGTGCAAGCAGCTGCAAGATGCAGATTGGGTAGACATGCCAGTACTAGGCCATCTCTGATTGTCTGCGTTTTGTATTGCCTGAATTAGCATTACTTATGCAGGTGGAGTTGTTTGGGCTAAACACATGGAGAGAGATGGCAATGCAGCCATGATAAGGTTTTATCTGCAGACCACAGCGAGGAAGAAATGGGCGATACTGAGTCATCGGTTATGCAGAGTGGCTGGGAGTAGCTAGGAAATGATGATGGTTTACTGGCAATCCCAACCACACCACTATCCCCTTGGAGCTGTAGGGGAGAGGGTATAGATATTGTTCACAGTAATATGGGCTTTGGAGGCACAGAGTGCAGAAATCCCCATTATTACACCCCAGATACTGAGTCTGTGTCTCTCTCCCCAGTTTAGGGTCTCCAAAGGGAGTTGGGTTTTTTCATACCATGAACTTGGCATGTTGTGAGAGAGGAGAAGGGAGGTAGAGGAGCATGAGAAGAAGGCTAAAAGAGTGGGGGGAAGGAAGCACAGAGAGAGCAAAAGTTCATGGAGTCTGTGTGAGAG
This sequence comes from Rhinatrema bivittatum, assembly GCF_901001135.1. Lineage (NCBI taxonomy): Eukaryota > Metazoa > Chordata > Amphibia > Gymnophiona > Rhinatrematidae > Rhinatrema > Rhinatrema bivittatum. The sequence continues at coordinate 329,614,620 of NC_042616.1, read as the reverse complement.
AGTGCCCCACACATACATAAACACCCCATCCTTCTATCCATTCACTCACCTCACGCACTCTTGGGGGAGAAGGGGGGGGGGAGGCATAATTGTCAGGAGTGTGGAAGGATTGCCAACTTTGGAGAAATCTAGAAATAATGCTGACACTATCTGACACAATCCCCAGGATTTCAAATCACCAAAGCAGCCATTCATGATCCCTCTCAAACCCTTCTCAGAAAACAACTCTGAGGAGGCTCTCCCTCCCTTCCCCCCATCCCCGCTCTGCAGACTGAGGGGGAACACCCTCTTTGCAATTTGCAGTGTCCTATATGGCCCTTCTCTTGAAAAGTTTGGGGACCTTTGTGTTACATTATAATGTACTGAAGATGCTGTTAGGATATATGTGGTAGTAAGCAAGCAGTTTTAAAATCTTATGTGAAACAATCTCACAATGAGTCACCATAACAAGAATCTTATTTCCATAGCTTGTTGTGGCAAAGATATGCCTTCCTAACCTGGATGAATTTGTGAAGATGGTCTTCCACAGCCTCATGGGAGATGTTTTGTGTTTGCTACTTCTTGACAGTGTCAATATTTTTGTAAAGAGAAAGGAGAGACAGTAATTTAATATGCTAGATTCTTGCTTTTGTTATCCTTTTTGAAATTTAATATATTTTTCTTCTCAAAGAGTATTTAACACTATATAATATAGTATTCAACATCTGTGGTAGTTAAGATATTTGAGCAAAATTGCCAAAAATCTACAAATGCCTGGTAAATGGATGCCAGTGCCATTGAGGAAAGGCTAACGAGCCACCGGGGTCTATGGTAAGGGCAACGAGAATTAATTTGTATAGACTGGATGGGCCTAGGGATCCTTCTATGCTGTCATATTCTGTGATTCTGTTCATTTTCATTTGGGAGTTGTGTTTCTTGAGGGCTAGTGTAATTGTTCAGCAATGCCTCAGATTTTCAGTAACTGCTGTCCACCTTAAGAAATAAGGTTTTGCTTCAATTAAATTAATATCAGCTGTGAACTCCTCATTAAAGATATTTTTTATTTCTGAATGCAATCTATACAAAGTTATAGATATGAGCTTCACTAGTTGCAGTGTAGGAAGTTAAAGCATGTTGGTTATATCGAGCAGAAGTCATTTGACTTGCTGTTTATTTAGCTTTATGCATATCTGAGATTTTTCTTTTGCTTTTTTTCAAAGTAGTTTGCACTTTACTGGAAGGGCACATTTTCTTTTAAGTACACTGCTAATTATTGTTTTTTTGTGACCTCAATTCATTTTGGGGTTTTTTTGTTTGCAACAGACATGCTTTCAAAAACACAGGAATCTTAGATTTCTTCTGTTGAAAGTAATGGTGATTAGCTTTCATTTAGTGAATAGAGGATTACAGACAAAGTGCTTTGTACTGTGTGTGTGTTAACAAAGTGGTACACCTGTGTGGCTTGTAGTTCAGGTAACACTTAATGAAGCAAAAAAAGCATTGTAAATTCTGGAGTTTACAACCTTCCATTTAATCTTTATTATCAGCTTGATTACCCACCATTAACATTTCCTTTAAAGCTGTGTCATGGTCATAATGCCTGTCCATGAAAAGGTATAGCACCTGCTAGTCTTCAGTAATCACAGGAGACAGACTCTTTTCTGCAAGAGGCTATCAATGGTTGTGTGCTGGGCTGGTCTAAGTGAACCCTTAAAACTGATTAGACTTTAGCCTCAAAGGTGTGGAGGAGGCCATATGCTTGAGGTCAGGGTGAGAATCCGGATTATCCAGAAATCTTTTAATACAATATAGCATAGATGGTTAGAGAGTCAAGTGTCTAAGGGAAAAAAATGTTTATTTTAAGTGTTTACTTGTGGTAAGTTCTGCTATGTAAGCACTATTTAGATTAAGAGCCAGTTTGACTGCAGGTACTTTAAAATTTCCATCTAAAGAGAAATAGATGTGGTTTCTTCACATCAAAGTTAGAAATATAAAGCATTGGTACAAAGAGATAGTGGATCAAAGGGATTTGGCCCTCTTCTTGTAACAAATCATTTAGTGCCAAAATATTGCTAAATTCCTTGCATCTGTATAGTTATCTGATGAGAAACAAGCTTATTTGTTAAGAAAGGAAATCTGATGTATTAAATATGCTTTAAAAGAGTGTTGAGTGGGATTTAAAGTTGGAGCATTTTAGAAGGTTAGCATATGCTTCTTATTGTTTATATATTTTAGATTTATGTGACAATGTTTATACATCTCAACACTTGTAAATTGGAGCTAGTATTAGAATGATAAGATCATTTTATAGAATTTGGCTGCATGGGGGAAGTGCAGCACTGTCTAAAACTAATTAAATAAATGTAGGGGGGAGGGGGTAATCCAGCAGTTTTCTCCTGCTCCTTTTGGCTCCCAGCTCTTTCTGATTCAGGGCTGGAATCTTGGTGCCATGAGCCTTTATTCGCAACTATCTTTCTCCCTTGCTGCTCCAAATGGCTGGAATAGACATCCGAGTTGGTGCATCATTCTCCTTCTTTGGCCTTATTCAAACCCAGTTTAAAAGCGCACCTCTTTGAAGCCGCTTTTAAATCCTAAACTCTTCTCTACAATAAAATATACTCCCCATAGACTCTCGTTTGCTATGTGCGTTTGCCTTGACTAGACTGTAAGTTCTATACAGCAGGGATTCTCTCTCTTATGTGTATTTGTAAAGCACTGCATATGTCTAATAGCACTTTATTTTATTTATTTTTTTTATAAATGTATAGCCTGCTAACCCACAGACCTTAGCGAGTAACAAGAATTACATATATAATAAAAACACAGTAGCTTACAAATAGTACAAAAACGAATACAATACCTAGACTAAACAAACAAAAACTAAATTAAAATCAAACAGATTAAAAATCTTAAACACAACAGCAAAAAAGTTCTCGTCATCAAACATAGTAAGGCATGATAAAATAGTGGTAGTACTAGATTCCTCTCCTACTCCCTATTTTATAACACCCCCACCCCCCACACACCACTCAGTTTGGTCATTGCAGTGATAGTTCTGTCTTCGGGGGTCATTCACCAGGGATTTTTTTTGGAACGTGAACTCATGGGCCCAGAATCAGACCACTAGGTATCAATCTTGCTTGATAACCATGACTCCTTTCCCCTGGGGGACTGTGAATGCTGCCTCTGCAGCATCCCTAACTGACCTGGAAAGGAAACCAAGGATCCTTTGAACCACCAAGCTTGCCAAATAAATGTAGTTTTATGTTTATTTAAAAGCAGATGTTTTGCAATTTGGATGGGAGGACAAGAAGGCCAAAGCATGGGATTATTTCAGTTCAAATGTATATATTTTAACATTGTTTACAAAAAATGTATGAATTTCACATGTATAGATGCTAAATAGTGTTTGTTTATTTTAATTAAAAAAAAATTGAGGTCAATATTCAGTAATCCAGCAAGTGAAAATATAGGCAGATAACTTTATCTAGTATATTCATCAAGACTTAACCAGGTAAATCTCCAGCTGAAAATGCTGGAGATTAACCTGGGTAAAGTAATTTGAGCATAAATTTAGGCTTGAAGCAGGCCTAAAGTTTAAAAGATATCCTTCTAAGTAGCATTGTCAAAATAAAAAAAAAATGAAATGAAAGGGCCAGCAGTCTGATTTCTTTCCCCCTCCCCAATACCTGAAAGTTCCCTGCCAAAAGCGAGAGACCCATTTCCTCACTCCCGGTGCCTCCAATGCTACTCTAACAGAGGCAGCAATTGAAACATTATGCTTTATGTTTCCAATGCTGCCTCTATTAGAACAGTTCCAGGAGTGGGGAAGTGGGTCCCTCACTCCCAGAAAGGAGTTTTCAGGTATCAGGAGTGCAGGGGTGATGCGGAGGGTCGGAGAGGATGGGCAGATGTCCTCAGATATGGGTACTACAGATGGCAGGAGAGAGAAATGTGGGAGAAGCCTGTTATTTGTAGTAGCAAAAACCAGGACATGGGGATGCCCGGGTCTTCAAACTAAAAATATTTTGAGAGGCTTGGATAGTATAGGAAACATGGTCCGACAGGGCATGTTTGATGTTTTGTAGGTGAGAGAAGAGATCAGGCCACTTGTTCTTTCATTTCTTTTTTTGTTGTTGTTTTGACAGCGCTACTTAGCTGGACAATTTAAAAACCTACTCATGGGGAGGGGGGCACTCGCGAGCTGCTGGAAGATGGCTGCCTAATTCACTTGCTCCGTCAGCTCAGGTGTTAAATAAGTTGCACTATTGAAACCACCCTCGATATTGTCACCTAAAGTACATCTTTTTGGTTCTCAGAATGTCTATTACCAAAAGTGAGAAGATTGAAATGGCCTTTGTGATCACCTGTGGTACTAAAAGATCTAAATATTATCCGCTGTCGCCAGTGAAGGCCCAGCCACCCAAGCCATATGCACAGCTACCACAGAATGCTGTGATGGCTGAACTTCTTCAGTTAAAAAAAATGTTAAAACTGAACATAACTGCAACATGCCAAATCAAAACTGAAGTTGCTGAGTTCTCAACAAAAAATAATTGCTTACTCTCCATGGTTGGATGATTTAGAGAAACAAAAGTCATCAATTTTGGTGGTGGTGTCGCACTTAGAGTCTCTAGTCAAGAAAGAAGATGCACTGCAACGAGACATCAATGATCTTTCTAATAGGAATTGACGCAACAACATCCGGATTCAAGGACTTCGGGAAGGAATCAAAGGTATTTATATGATAGCATGCTTAGAGACTAAGATTTTATCATGTTTGGAGGTTCAATTTACCTCCCCCTTTGAAATACATAGGGTGCCTTTGTGACCCTTAGAAAATGCCAAATACCCATGCTCATTGGTTCTTAAAGTACCTGCAAGCTTTGGAAATCATGGCTGCAGCAAAGGAAAAAAACAAGTATCATAATTGAGAGTAATAAAATCTTCTTTGTCCTAGATCTAGCAAAGACTGCTGCACAGTGTCACAAAGCATTCCTAAATCTGATACTGCAATTTCAACAATTGGGTGCACAATTTGATCTTTGTTTACCCCACATTGATGCAGATTACTTTGAAGAATTGCAAAAGAAATTTTGAAATGTGACAGACACCCACTTTCCCCAATTTTAAAGCAGCCTGAGCATCAACCCCTATCATTCCTACAGAGAAGTCAGGCAACCAGAATTAAAAAACCCAGGAGCAATTGGATAACAGTGGGCTCTAGCAAAAATAAGGCCTGTGAAGAAGACACCCACGCTCCCCACTGGTACCCCTACAAAATGTTTTTTTCGCATTGGAGGACGAAGAAACCTCAGCAATAGATTTTGAAGGGATTTCTAAAAGTGAAGTCACCAATGCACCCAGAAGCCCTTCAACAGAATTAAACGTCAGAAAAGAAAACTGTTTCTGCTGGGAGATTCAGTCATCAGAGGAACCATTTTGGGAGTACATTTTGATGGTGAAGTAACAGTTAAATGCTTTCCAGGATCCTCAGCTGGTAGAAATACAAACCAGATAGTCCAAGTCATTGAAGAAGAAAGAAGAAACTTTGATAATGTGTTATCATCCATCTTAGGATTAACAGCCTCAATAGAAATGGTATCCATGAAGTACAAAAAGATTTCTAAAATCTAGGAAAGATGTTAAGATACACTGCAAAGACTAATGGCTTTTCAGAAGTATTACCTGTTCATGGAAAGGGTAATGACAAGCTATGCCATATTGACAATTTCAATTCAAGTGGTTTTGGATATATTGGAAGCTGGGGTCAAGTATGGAGCAGAAAAAAGCTATATGGAAAGGATGGCCTAAATTTGTCAGTAGCAGGAAAGAGGATGCTATCTGAGAAATTCAGATCATATATTACCAGGCATTTAAACTAAAGAATGGGGGTGGCAAGAGATGGCCAATAAAAGGGATATGTTACCACCAAGAAATAAAAGCCCTGCCAGGGGCTCTCTTCAAATAAATAGTTATGGAACCCACGAGGGAGGGAGTCATACTCAACCTAGAGCTCACTAATGGGGATAATGTCTCTAATGTTTGGGTGGGTGCCCACCTCAGCACCAGTGATTATCAAATGGGTTGGTTTCATATAACAAATAAGATACAGAGAAGTCACACGAAGACCCGAGTTTTGAATTTCAAAAATACAGACTTTGTCAAAATGGAGAAGTACCTGGAAGCAGAGCTAGAAGACTGGGAGAAAATGAGAGAGGTGGACCAAACTAAAAGGAGCAATTACAAGAGTAACATCTATATGTTAGAAACAAAATGAAGAGAAATAAGAAACCAGTCTGGTTCTCAAAGGAGGTGGCTGATAAATTCAAAGCAAAAAGAACAGCATTCAAGAATATAAAGGATCCCACAAAGAGGAACATAGAAGAATATCTGGTGAAACTGAAGGAGATGAAGAAAGAAATCAAGAAAGCAAAAAGTCAGGCAGAAGAAAGGATTGCCAAAGAGGTAAAGCAAGGTGACAAAACATTTTTCAGATATATCAGAGAAAGAAGAAAGGTCTGAAGTGGTATAGAGAAATTAAAAGGAGACAAAGATCAATGGGGAGAGAGCAACAAAAAAATGGCCAAAATATAAAACAATTACTTCAGTTTGATGTTCACTAAAGAAGATCCTGGAGAAGGACCGACGCTAATTGAAAAGACTATAGTTGGGGAAGGAATAAACAAAACTCCATTTACAGAAGAGAATGTGAGGGACGAGCTAGAAAGACTGAAAGTGGACAAGGTCATGAGGCTGGATGAGATACATCCCAGGATATTGAAGGAGCTCAGAGATGTGCTGAAGGACCCATGCAATAGAATCCTGGAAACAGGAGTAGTGCTGCAAGATTGGAGAAGAGCAGTGGTGATCCCGCTACACAAGAGTGGGAGCAGAGAGGAGGCTGGAAACTACAGGCTGGTAAGACTCACCTCACTGGTGGGAAAATTAATGGAGGCTGCTGAAGGAAAGGATTGTAAACTATCTACAATCCAATGGGTTGCTCGACCTGAGGCAGCGTGGATTCACCAGGGGAAGGTCCTGTCAGACAAATCTGATTTTTGTTTTGATAGGGTGACTAAAGAATTGGATTAAGGAAGAGCGCTCGATGTGATTTACTTGGATTTCAGCAAAGCTTTTGCTACGGTTCCGCACAGGAGGCTTATGAATAAAATGAGAAGCTTGGGAGTGTGCACCAAGGTGGATTAAGACTGGTTGACGATATAAGATAACGTGTGATGGTAAATGGAACCTACTCGGAAGAGAGAACGGTGTTAAGCGGAGTGCCACAAGGATTGGTGTTGGGACCGTTTCTGTTCAATATCTTTGTGAGCGATATTGCGGAAGGGATAAAAGGTAAAGTTTGTCTGTTTGCGAGTGATTCTAAGATCTGCATAAGAGTAGACACGCCAGAAGGAGTAGAGAGAATGAGATGTGATTTAAGGAAGTTTGAGCAATGGTCGAAGATGGCTGCTGGGATTTAGTGCCAAAAAGTGCAGAGTCATGCATCTTGGGTGTGGTAATCCAAAAGAGCTGTGTGTGATGGGCTGTGAAGGGCTGCTGTGCACGAAGCAAGAGAAGGACCTTGGGGTGATAGTGTCTAGTGATCTGAACGTGGCAAAGCAATGTGACAAGGCGATAGCTAAAGCCAGAAGAATGCTGGGGTACATAGAGAGAGGAATAACCCGTAAGAAAAAGGAGGTGATAATGCCCTTGAACAAGTCCTTGGTGAGACCTCACCTGGAGAATTGTGTTCAGTTCTGGAGACCGTATCTCAAGAGGGACAGAGACAGGATGGAGGTAGTCCAGAGAAGGGCAACAAAAGACTTACAAGGAGAGGTTGAAGGACCTAAATATGTATACCCTGGAGGAAAGGAGGTGCAGGGGAGATATGATTCAGACCTTCAGATACCTGAAATGTTTTAATGATGCAAAATCAAAAAAACCTTCTCTGTTTGAAAGAAATTAGTAGAACTAGGGGTCACGAAATGAACCTCCAGGAAGGAAAATTCAGAACCAACATCAGGAAATGTTTCTTCAAGGAGAGGGTGGTAGATGCCTGGAATGCCCTTCCGGAGGAGGTGGAGAAGACAAAAATGGTGAAAGATTTCATAGGGGCATGGGATAAACACTGTGAATCCCTGAAGACTAAAGGATGGAAATGAAGAAAAAAGTGCATGGGGGTAACAGCCTTCATACTGTTGATACTACTCCAGTATTGCTCTCTGCTCCAATATTGCTCTCTTATTTAACAGTAGGAAGACAAGAAAAAAGGGGAATCAGATTCAGACAGCAACCCACAAGGTTACTAAATTTAATGGTCTTGGAAAGCAAATAAGATTGGGGTAACTTGCTGATGCAGCTGTTACTATTTTTAATCAATATGCCTGTTACCTTTGATGGTACCATAAGCTTGCCGGGCAGACTGGATGGACCGTTTGGTCCTTTTCTGCCGTCGTTTCTATGAGTCCCCTGAGGAGCTTCAAGAGTATCTAAAACAGCATGCAACTGCAGAAATGATCACTTGACTTTTCTGTATGATCTCTGTTGGACTCCTGTACTTTCTTCTTTTACCAAATGGGTGGTGATGTGAATTTGATCATTTTACCAGTTACACTTGGGGGCAGATTTTAAAAGTTACACGCAAAGCCTACATTTGTGCACAAGATTTTATAAAATGCACGCGCAGCCGTGCGCATGTTATAAAATCAGAGGTCGGCGCGCGCAAGGGAGTGCACACTAGTGCAACTTGCATGCGCCGAGCCCTCGGGGAGACCAGCTGGCTTTCCCCGTTCCCCCCCCCCCCCACCTTCCTCTCCCTTCCCCTACCTGTCCCAACCCCCAGCCCAAAAATAAAAACCCTGTTCCTTTGTTGTGGAAGTTACGCCTGAGGCCAGAGGCAGGCGTAACTTTGTGCTCGCTGGCCGAGTGCCGGCGTGCTATCCCCCGGCCCAACGGCCGTACGGAGGCCTCTGGCCATGCCCCCGGACTGCCCCACCCCGCACCACCCATTTTTTCAAGCCCCGGGACTTACACGCATCCTGGGGCTTAACGCGCACCACTGGGCCTTTTGAACATAGGCCCGGTGCGTGTAACCACCCTACTCGCGTAAATCCTCCTGGATTTACGCACGTAAGGCTTTGAAAATCTGCCCCTTGATGCGCAACTTCATGTTTTTCTACTATGATGTTGGGAGATCCGAGATTAGCACTCTACCTCCAACCATGCACCCTGATAGCTTTTTTCTGCCTCTGCCATACCTACATTTTTGGTTTGGTTTTCTTCTTTTGGCCAGACAGGCCTTATTTTGCCATTGATTTCAGTCAATAGATTTCACTATTGTGGATGTTCCAGATTATATTTTCTATTGCTTAAAGAAGCTGCTTTAATCAAGGACCTTGTTATGGTTTTGAGGTGTTGGAGTAGATTCTTGGGTACTGCAGTGATGGCCTCTCCTACAGGGAGGAGCCCTGTGAGGAACCACAAACACAGAAGATTTGTCTTTATTATAAAGCTGAATGATACCACCAGAAGTGGCAGTAGTGAGGTGATCCAGTAGTAGCAGTCCAGGGGCTGTCTGCAGAGGAGACCCGTCCCACAAGGTAGATGTTAGCAGCACACAGTAGTATTAGGGAGTTCCAGATGCAGGTTCCCAGTGCTGAGCTGTAGATGAGACAGACTGACAAAGGTTAGATTACTCACTAAGTTGGTAGCTGTATTAATGGAGATCCCGACAGGCAGAAGTAGTTGGATTGCAGGCACCAAGGCAGGGAGAGCAGGCCCTCGAGGAGCGTATACCTGGTATCCCAGATAGGAACCTGAAAGAAAGCAAAGGGCCCCTGAGGAGCAGGTACCCAGGTTAGATGAATAACCCCGAAGGGCAGCGAGAGCTTCCAGCGGCAGCACGGAAGCGGCAGAGTAGCTTAGATCGCAGGCATTCCAAACCTTGCTAACTCGAGTTGTTAGCAAATGAAGGGCAGGCTAAATACCCGGATGGCGTGACATCACTCGAGGGGGACGCCCCCGAGGTTCCCGCCATGACATAGATAAAGACGTGGGTGGATAGCCTTGCCATTGCTGTTCCGGGGACGCCGGAGAGAGCGGCAAGAAGACGCGGCAGCAGCCATCTTCCCAAGGCTAGAGGAAAGAGCAGGAAGAAAGGTGAGGCACAGAGGTCAAAGCCGTCTGAGACCGACGGACGCAACAAACTGTGTGTTCATTTAATGATAGCTAACCTCACATGTCTTTAAATGTTAATGGACTCACTCATCCGATCCATCAGTAGAAAGTCCTTACTTATCTAAGGTCACTTCACTCCGACATCTTCTTAATTCAAGAGAGACATCTATCTCACATAGAGTCGCTTAAATTGAAATGTTCATGGGTTGGCGAAGTGTTATTTTATTTCGCCTTTCACAAAAAAGAATGGAGTGGTGATTCTCCTTAATAAATCCCTAGATGCACAAGTTGTTTCCTTGGCTGCTAACAGTCAGGCTCACTGGGTTTGGGCACTTCTCCAGATTTTAAATCAATCTCTTATCATATTCAGTATCTATGCTCCTAATGCTGATGTCCCTGAATTCTTTCACTCCATCTCCACCATCTTGCTGGAGTTCCCTGGTTAGGTGCAGACTTTAACCAGCCTTTGGATATCATTCTCGGTAAACTTATTTTGTAAAGGAAAACCCCCCAATTCCTATCAAGCCATCACTTTGCTGTAACTACAGAGTAGATTGTTTGATCCCTGGAGACCTCTCCGTCCTACAGAGAAGGACTTCATTTTTCTATAATCCTCATCAATCATATTCTCATATCGACTGCTTTTTCATCTCCAGTGCTTTTTTTCCATCACGCTCCTTTGCGCATATCCACCCTATACTCATTTCTGATCATGCTGCCATATCACTGACTTTTTCATTGTCTGCAGAGAGTCCTCATTACAAAAGGTGGAGATTCAGTATGGGTTTGTTAGAGGATGTCCAATTTATAGATCAATTTAGGAAACTACTTGCAGAATATTTTTCTTTTAAAAAGACAGAGGATGTTTCCAATTAAAACAGTATGGTCTGCATTCAATCAGAGGGTTCATCTCCTACAATGCTGATAAGAACAAAGAATGTTAAAAGACCATTACACAGTTGTAGTATGAAATAGCTCTGTTGGAGGCTGAGCACATACAACACTGCTCTCTCCTCCATTCTCAAACTAAAGTACACCTATAACAAACTTCTAAGTGAAAAAACAGATAATTCAATTTTCCTCCGTAATACCAGATACTGTTCTGAGAACATTGAGTGGAATGCTGCTAGCTATCTCAAACAATGAACCCAACGACAATCCATTCCAGCAATTAGAGTGAATGAGACTTCTATTGTATGCAAAGACTCAGAGGTCTGCAATTCAAAAGTTTTTTTTTTCCCTTTTCTGATGGTAGACCCTTGGACCAAGGAGGAGTTGTCACCACCTGTAGGGAGAGCCCCCACAGGGTCCCCTCCGTTGGCTGGTGAGGCTGGAGGGTAGCACAGACCCTGCTGGGCTTCACCACTACCAGGTTGAGCCCTCGGGTACTGGGGCCGGCTGGACTTATGTGGGGCCTCTGCAAGGATGGAGTCCGAGGGTAGCACAGAACGAAGTCTGTATCTGGGCTGAGGTCGTAGCAGGCAGCTTAGCTCGAAGTCAGTGTCCAGGCGGAAGTCGTGGCAGGCAGCGTATCTCATAGTCAGTGCCCCGGTAAAGGTCGTTGCAGGCGGCGTAGCTGTAGTCCGTGTCCAGTCCGAAGTCAAGCAGAGAGGCGAGGGGGGCGAGACCTCAGGAACTCGCAGGAAGCAAGGAGACCTATTGCCAAGCCATCTGCTGGGAGCCAGTTGCAGCCTTATATAAGGCTGGAGCTGTGACATCATCAAGGAGGGCTGGCAGCATTTTCCTGCCATCAGCCCTTTATATACCGGGAGGATGAACACGTGAGTGCCTAGGAGGAGCCCGCAGAGGGACAGTAGTTAGCAGCGTGCCGGTTGCGGAAGAGAGAGGAGACTCCTGTAGCTCTGGGACGGGATGGCTCGCATCTGCAGCAGCTCCCTGACACCGCCAGAAAGCCCGGGTCCACTGCCACCACTTCAGGGCAGCAGGAGGTGAGAGTTGCCAATCCTGGGGCTCTGTGGCCGGCAAGCGTAAGATTTCCTCTCTTTAACTTCATAATCTTCCTCTTTGCCCCTTCTGATATCCACTTTTCTGGACCCACTTAATCATCTTTCATTGTCAGAGGAGGATATGAACTGGCTGGATTCCCCAATTACATCATTGTAAATTCAAGAAGCACTGCATTCTCTCCCTACATGGAAATCTCTGGGTCCCGATGGGTTTACCACTGCATTTTATAGCTGTGCAGCTGAATTTCCATTACCCCATATGTATGCCTATTTTTCAGATATTATTGCACATGGTTTACATGATAAATCATTCACTGAAGCAAGAATTGTTTTATTACCTAAGCCAGATAGAGATCCCATCTCTGCTCAATGCCAATTACAAAAACTTTGCAAAAATACTAGCTCTTTCGTTGGGTCCTGAGATTAGTGGTCTCTTACATAAAGATCAAATTGAGTTTTTGAAAGACCATAATATAACACATCATGTCCGTTTATTTTATAATCTCTCTCGTATATCCAAAGTGTTCCTAACTCGATTGTTGCCCTTTTAGACGCTGAGAAGGCATTCGAAGGAATGTATGGTCCTATATGTTTCGTGTGTTACAATGGTTTGCTATAGATGAAATGTTCAACAAGGCAGTTGGTCTCTTTTATAATTTTCCCAGGGACAGGGTCTTTAACAGCTTCATTTCCAATCCCTTCTTTTTCAAGCTAATTGTTAAGCTAAGCAATGCCTTTAACTCTTTTTATTCTACATATAATCTTCAAAAATATTTAAAATTGTGATCATGGGGTTAATTTTCAAAGCCAATATATAGACTTTAATGTTATGTGAGCTATTTGAAAATTACCCTCCCTAGCACTTAGTTGTCTGAATAATGCTGAATAGTGTGCTGTTATACCTGAGAAACATAGAAACATATATAGAAACATAGAAATGACGGCAGAAGAAGACCAAACGGTCCATCCAGTCTGCCCAGCAAGCTTCACTTTTTTCCCCCCGTACTTATCTGTTACTCTTGTCCCTTGTAAGTGACTTTTTTGTTCTATTTCCCTTCCACCCCTGCCATCAATCTATTTCCCTTCTACCCCCGCCATCGATCTAATTCCCTTCCATCCCCGCCATCGATGTAGTTAGCAGTGCTGGAGCTGCATCTAAGTGAAGTATCTAGCTAATTGGTTAGGGGTAGTAACCGCTGTCATAGCAAGCTACTCCCACGCATGTTTATCCAGCCTGTGCAACTCAGTCCTTGTTGGTTGTTGTCCAAATATAAATCATCTTTTCATCATTCCCCCTGCCATTGAAGCAGAGATCTTTTTATCATTCCCCCTGCCGTTGAAGCAGAGAACTATGCTGGATATCATTGAAAGTGAAGTATCAGGCTTATTTGGTTTGGGGTAGTAACCGCTGTATCAAGCAAGCTACTCCCCTGCTTTTTTGTGGATGCAAATCCTTTTTTTTTCATATTTCCTCTTGCTGTTGAAGCATAGAGCAATGTTGGAGTCGCATTAACCATGTGTATGTTTATTGAATTAGGATATTAATCTCCAGGTAGTAGCATGCATTTGCTATTTTTCTTGTGTTACAGGGTTTTTTATTGCACAAGTTGATTCACTGCGCAGAAAAGAGAGAAGTCAATCATACAAACATGTCAAAGAAACAATTGCATTGACATTAACGAGAAAACAGTAGTAGCAACCATTCAAAGTATTCAATACAATTCATTCTATGCATTTTCAGTCATGAGTGATCCCTCCCATCCTTTCCCACTCCCCCCCCCACCGCCCGACCTATCCCTGTCCCCTCTCCCCCCCCTGCCACCCTACTTTCCCTTTGCCACCCGGCCGCCACCAAACCTCGAGTATGCCTCTTAACCCCAGTACACCTCCAGTATACCCTTTAAATAAGCTATACCCTAGGGAATACCGTCGCCCATTTAATTCGGCCGGTTTTTCAATACTCCCTTAGTGCTACTTAAGTTAATGGTACCTGTACATATTTTCAACTGTACATAGTTCCCTCTATTTTATTCTATTTTATTCTATTCTATTTTATTTTGTTTTTTACTTCATCTATCTATCTGCCTCTTCCCATTCCCCCCCTTCCCCTCCCTCCCTCCCCTTGTCCCGACTCCTCTGCCTATCCTCCCCTACCTCTCCTTCCCCTATCCTCCCTTATTTTATTACTCCCTTGGTTCATTGTATTATTGTTATTGCTATTAATGTTATATTGTTTTATTGTATTTCCCGCCTGAGTTCATTGTAAACCGGCATGATGTGCTTCACGAATGTCGGTAAATAAAAGTTAATAAATAAATAAATAAATAAATACATACAGCCCCTCAGACTCCCCCACACTCCATACTTGTACTTCTATAATCCCGCACCCCTCAGACTCCCCCTCACATTCATCCACAACCAGTCCCAATCACCCATGGTTGCCATTACGTTTTTACACACCATCTTTAGACACAGAAATAACCATTTGTAGTGTGGCCATAGCAGAATTAGGCTATTGAACCATAATAAAGACCGGCGTTAAAAAAACAAACAAACCATAGTATACAGTCACAGACTCACTTTCCATGTATGTTGTGTCTGGTAGAGGCAGTATTGTCTTCCAGACTTTCTTGGGTTCTGAACGGTCTAATTTGTAGAATAACCAGTGGCCTTTAAACTTTCCTGTTGGCCTTTTAGAAGCAAGTCAAAGAAACCTTGCCACACTTGAATATAAAAAGTTGGACAAAGTCGCTTGCCAACTCATACATCCATCTCGTCCATCTGCATATACTGAATCATCATATTGTTCCACATACTTATCTCCAGCCCAATGGGGTCGGTTCAATTGCTCATATGACATTTACAGGCCACCGTCAATACAAGACACCCGAATCTGTCCATTCTATCCATGTTGTCCATCTTTTGAGCAAAGCTCCAGAGTATCACAGTCTCTCCATTCACCAGGTGTGACATTCCAGTGCATTTCTTCAATGTTAAAGCCACCTTCATCCAGAACACTTACATTAATCCATTTAGAAATAACTTATGAATCAAGGTATCATGTTATTTGTGGCATCTGCCACAATCTCCAAATCTGACATCTTCATATGATATTTTCGCACATCATCAACATATGAATGATGCAAAAGCTGGAATACAGTCTCTCTAAGTCTCACATCTAACAGACTAGATTGAATCAACATGCAGCATTTCCATATGTCGATGAGGCAAACAGATAACTGTAATACCTAGCTCCAGTAATTAGTGAGACTCAAGCTTGGTTAAAGGCATTTTTTGTTTGCATAATAACTGACATTGTGCAATAGAGTACTTGGAATACCCTATATCTAGCATCTCTTTCACCATTGTCCATTCATTCAACTGAAGCTCATCCCGCTCATAAAAAGTTAATGTAATGCCAGACCTGCATAAAGGAAAAAAAGCATGATCCTTGCAAATAATACATTTCTTATAGTTGCGCAAATGACGTCAATACCTTTGTATACTCATCAAACATGTGCAGAGCATATTTGATCCCCAGGTCCTCTCATCTCTGAAATAAAAGAGGGTTTTCAAAGCCTAGAACAAAATCAGCATTACCCCTCAAAGGTAATATGAATGAACAAGCAATAGTTTTTTTTGTACCCGACCAAGCTTTCAATCACTTCCGAGCATCCACATATGTCAATCCCTGTATCTTACCCTCTCTCCCATGCATTAGAAAAAGTGGGGACCAGTCACCTGCCATGCTTTCCACAAACCCTTGCTCAATGTATTTGTATTTCTCCATTAGCTACTCACCAACAAATCGCAAATGTTTGGCAAATTTAAACCCCCTCTTCTTTGCTATAAAATAACTTCTCCAAACTTATTTTTTTCCCTCTTGATCCTCCAGATAGGTCACAGACATGGCCTTCACCCACGCTATATCTTTCCTCTTCAACCAACATGGCAACATATGGAGCCTGTATAACATTTTTGGCAGGATGATAATTTTTAGTTGCACAAACTAGCGCAGCACCCCATAAAGGACAGAAGAAATGCTCTCTAGGTATTTAACTATCCCTGGATAGCTGTGACTTTGTCTCCTATATCGCTATCATATAGAAGTTTTTCTCTTTTGGAATCCACACTCCCAAATACTTTATTTTTTCCATTGCCCATTTAAAGGGAAACATTCCTTGCCATGTTCTTGGCATATCATCAAGTGGCATGGCTTAAGACCTGTCAAAATTAATTTTCAGTTCAGCAAATGACTCAAAATCTGAAAACAGCTCCTAGATCATAGAAACACTCTTTCTAGGGTTCCCCACTAACAACAAAATGTGATCCATGAAAAGAGAAATCTTCAAATGAATTCTACCAATCTGAATCCCTTCATAACCCCTTAAAGATCTCAGTTTGATTGCCAATGGTTTGACAGCTAGCAAAAACAATAAAGGCCATATTCCTCTTTGCAAACAAAATGATTCTGTAGTGCTTCCTTTCAACAAGATACATGCTATGGGATCATAATACAACAGCCCAAGGCAATGCAGAATCAAACCCTGAAAGCCATATTGCTGGAGTGGCCAAAACATACTGCTTTGCATCGATAGTATCGCGTGGTGTAAACTTAGCACACCCTGCGCTAATCCCTATTTTTCACATCTTGCACTGAGAGAGAGACTGAGACTATCTCCAAGGTAAGGATCCTTTAGAACCTAGCTCTGAGCATCCTATTTCTTTAATAAATTTGATCTTAAGATCCTGGCGTCAGTTATGGCAAACAGAATGAGAGATGTTCTTCGTAAACTTGTGCATCCAGATCAGAATGGGTTTATTAAGGGTAGGCATGGGGTAAGAAATGTGAGACAGCTGATCACTGCTTTGAGTCAGAAGCAAAACAGAGGAGCTATGATCCTCAGCTTGGATGCTGAGAAAGCTTGTGACTCAGTTTCCTGGTAATAATTATTACCACTTGGTGCGGTAATTCTAAAATTTCCTTAAACACGTCCCTTTTTCATAACGCAGACATTATCAATGCGTTAACGCATTTTGATGAATCTAGGGGAATATTAGCAGTATTAAAGTAAACTTATGATCAGCAAGGCTTGATCTTACCAGAAAGTGTGTCTTTTCTCTCACTGGGCCTATCCTTTGGAACACCCTACCTGATTTACTCCAATTAACACCCAACACTATGGTGTTCAAGAAAAACTTATCTGCCAATGCAGTATAGTATTTGGTTTATGTTCATCTGTTACATTTATACGAGGTGTGATGTAATTGTTTTCTTTTCTGATAGTATGATATTATTTTCTTATAAACTGAATTTTAGTTCTGTTTTATGCTTCATGTTGCCTTTTTTATTTTATGCATATAACTTTATAAACCACCTCGATCAAGTCTCCTTGTAGAATGCAGTGTATAAAAATGTTTAAATAAATAAATAAATAAACGATTCTCCCTTTGGAAAAAAATATGCATTATGCTCTTATAACCACATGGTGGTCAGGCCTTGAACATAGATGATTCTGCTATTGTCACTTCTGTTCAGAATGTCATGGATAGGTTGAATGAGCTATTTTAAGACACTGTAAAAACTGTTAAATCTATCGCTAATTTAATAAGGTGTTATCAAGCTTTTGAATTTGTTTCTATAATAATTTCAAACTACCAAGCTTATTCAACTACATGGATATATTCTTTAAAGAACTCGCTATTATAAGACCTGACACCCAAAACATCACCATTTTTTGTGAAGAGCTGCAATGCATCAATTTAAAGTATCATTAGATGCTAGCAAGGCTGCTATTAAATCACATACACAAGGATTGGTATTTAGAAGAGTATGCTGGCTACCCACATTCAAATTTCCTCCAGATGTATAGAGTAGACTAATCATACTCCTCCTTGATAGAACACACCACTTTAAAAGCAAGGATTTTGATTATGTCAAACAGATTTTAGAAGACAAAGTATTTCAGTCATTTCATTCTCTCTCCTCCTGATACTGGGGGGAGGGAGGTGTGAGAACAAAAAAGAAGCCAAAGCCTTTTAAAACTGTGAATTGAGGTGCACCAAACTACAGCTATCATAACCAAATGACCCTATCCTTTTATGGAATGAGAGCTGAACAAAAGTCTCATTTCTAAAATGGGGCATCTCTAAACACTAGTATCTTTTCTACTTTCTGGCTCTGACTCTATAACTGCCTCTTCCTAGAGGTCAGAATGAGAAAAAAAAATGACAGCACTAGGAATTTTTATATCTTCCTTTTCCTTTATTTTTTTTTCTTTTATTTACAAAATGTATATGCCGTTCTAATCCACATTTGATTTTATGAACATTTCATTTCTGTGAGCTCCATGGCAGCTCAGAGAAATGAAAATTTCATAAAATTAAATAGAACATACAATATACTAGCGCTCACCATGATTACAAAATGACATAGTCCATTCAGCCTCCTGTATGCCACAACCTAACTAAATGTCTTCCAAAATAAAATAGTCTTCAAGATTTTCTGGAAAGATTTTGTACAAGACATAAGATGCAATTCTTCCAGCAAAGAGTTCCAGATTACTGGCACAGACACCGAAAAGGCATATTCATGAATCTCAATCAGCTTTACATATCAAATTGAAGGGGCATCTGTTAGGATCTCAGCATACACATTGGATTATAAATGTGTAATATTGAGTTTATGCACAGGATTGCAGTCTCACTCAGCATCTTATATACTATTTATTTATTTAGCACTTTTATATACTGATATTCCGGTAACAGAGTTACCAATCAAGTCGGTTTACATTACAACAATAACCATGACATGAGAATGTCTTACAATAAACAGGATGAACGAACTTGGATACAACGAAATGGGTTTAACAGCGTAAATAAGAAAGGAAATCAGAAATAAATAGTAGGACAAAGGAATCAAGATTTCACTACATCGGGCAAAAAATAGGGAGAGAGATTCTCTTAAAGGGGTTACCAAAGACTAAGATCACTGGTGAGATATCTAATATGATATTGAGTTAGGAGAAGGCTTGGTTGAATAACCAGGTCTTGAGTCTTTTTTTTAAAGGTGATTGGGCATTGTATTAGCTTGAGGTCTGGTGGAAGAGAATTCCAATGCTTAGGGCCTGCAGTGGAGAAAGCTCTTTTGCTTAATGATGTTTTGATCGGTGGGGCCTGAAGATTGTCTCTGTATGCATGTCTCACCGGTCTGGAGGAGGTGCGAGGTTGAAGTGGGATCCTAAGCTCCAGGGAGGTGATGTTATGAATCGCTTTGTGGGTCGATGATAGAGCTTTGAACAAGATTCTAAATTTGATAGGGAGCCAGTGCAGGTTCTTCAGAATGGGTGTTATATGGTTTCTTTTGTTAGTTTTGGTTAGAATCCTTGCTGTAGCATTTTGTAACATCTGTAAAGGTTTTATAGTGCTCGCGGGGAGGCCGAGTAGTAGTGAATTACAGTAATCAATTTTAGTGAAAATGATTGCTTGTAATACTGATCGGAAATCTTGGAAGTGGAGGAGGGGTCTCAACCTTTTCAAGACTTGTAGTTTGAAGAAGCAGTCCTTTACTGTGTTGTTTATGAAAGATCTGCAGTTCATTTGGTTATCCAGGATGACTCCCAGATTTCTGACTCGGGGGGGAGGGGGGGATAGAATTAATTGAGAAGCAAGGCTTGAGTTAGATAATGGGCGATTCCCTTCTTGGGGGATGAGTAGGTATTCTGTCTTGTTGTGATTGAGAATCAAGTTGAGACTTGTAAGCAGATTGTTGATGGCTTGTAGGCAGGAATTCCAAAAGTCTAGAGTTTTGTGAAGTATGTCAGTAATTGGAATCAAAATCTGAACTTCGTCAGCGTATAAATAATGGATTAGATTTAGATTGATGAGGAGCTGACAGAGTGGGAGCAAATATATGTTGAATAAGGTTGGGGATAGTGAGGAACCTTGTGGGACTCCCAGTGTGCAGCTGACTGGGTGAGACTCTTCTCTGTTGATCTTGATATACTAGATATACTAGAGATGTGCATTCGTTTTTCACAAATTAGACAATTTCAACAAAATTGTCTAATTCATCATGGTTCAGGTGAACCAAAAAACTAATGGAATTTTTCCGAAATTTTGGAAAAAATTGTAGTTTGTATTAGTGCGCGCTAACAGGAGTTAGCGCGCTAACTTTAAACTGTTAGTGTGAGCTAACTAAGGTTAGCGCACACTAACACAAAAATCGGGACCCACTTAAAAAAAAAAAACGATCTGCGGGATAACAAAAATTTCCTGCAGGGGCCTGAAAACAAAGCCTGAACCAAAACAACTAAACAGTGCACATCTCTATTATGTACTAGCATAGCAATCTTATATTTCATGAACCACTCAACTGGCTGTCAATGCAAGTTAGCAAAGGTAGGTGCAATATGAGAATTCACTGCTTGCCCCAAAATATAGAAACACAGAAATGATAGCAGAAAAGGACTAAATGGTCCATGTAGTCTGCCCAGCAAGCTTATGGTAGCACCAACCGCGTCATACAGGTCTCTCTCATTATGGTATCATGGGGCGGTGATAACTGCCATATCATACAAGTTACCCCCATACTTAGTTTCCCAAGCCATTAAAGTCAGTGCCCTTGTAGGTTGCTGTCTGAGTCTAATTCCCCATTATCTTTTACTGTTGAAGCAGAGAGTAATATTGGAGTTATATCACAAATATAAGGCTTAATGGTTAAGGGTAGTAACAGCTGCATCAACAAGTTACCCCCCCCCCCCCCCCATGCTTATTTGTTTTCCTAGACTGTAAAAATTCATGACCTTGTTAGTTGCTGTCTGAAACTAATTCCCCTTTTCCTCTTTTCCCCCTGCCATTAAAGCTGAATGTAATAATGAGTTGCATCAATATTATGAAGGCTTGTTGGTTAAGGGTAGGACCACCACACCATCAAGTTACCCTCACACACTCTTTTCCTCATTTCCATCCTCTAGCTTTTAGGGAGCAACATTATTTATCCCATGCCCCTTAGAAATCTTTCGCTGTTTTTTTTTCTTCACCACCTCCTCCACCACATTCCAAGAATCCACCACCCTCTCTGTGAAGAAATATTTCCTGATGTTGGTTTGAGTTATCCTCCCTGGAGTTTCATTACTTGACCCCTATTCTACTGCATTTGTTTCCCCAATGGAAAAGATTTGTTGATTGTGCATCATTAAAACCTTTCAGGTATCTGAAGGTCTGTATCATATCTCTCCTGCACCTCCTCTCCTCCAGGGTATACATTTTTAGGTCCTTCAACCTCTCCTCAGAAGTCATTTGATGAAGACCCTCAACCATTTTGTTGCCCTTCTCTGGATCACCTCCATCCTTTCTCTGTCCTTTTTAAGATATGGTCTCCAGAACTGAACACAATAGTACAGGTGAGGCCTCACCAAGGACCTGTACAAGGGGGGACACTATCACCTCAAAGTTCCTCTTTTGTTCCGTGCACAATAGCTCTTCACCCCTTATCACAATCAGCTCTTTTGGAATACCACACCCCAGATGCATGACTCTGCACTTCTTGGCATTGAATCCCAGCTGCCATATCTTTGACCACTGTTCAGGCTTCCTTAAATCACGTCTCATTCTCTCTACTCCTTCTGGCGTGTCTACTCTGTTTCTGATCTTAGTATCATCCTCAAAAAAACAAACTTTACCTTCTATTCCTTCCGCAATGTCGCTCACATAGATGTTGAACAGTGTTGTCCCAACACTGATCCTTACAGTACTCTGCTTAACACCGTTCTCTCTTCAGAGTAGGCTCCATTTACCATCACACGCTGTCTTCTATCCATTAATCAGTTTGTAATCCATGTCACCACTTTTGCACTCACTCCCAAGCTTCTCATTTTATTCACAAGCCTCCTATGTGGGGCCGTATCAAAAGTTTGCTGAAATCCAAGTAGATCACATCAAGTGTTCTTCCTCAATCCAATTCTTTAGTCACCCAAGCAAAAAAATCCATCAGGTTATTTACACTTTCAAATAATAGAAGGACTAGGGGGCATTCCATGAAGTTAGCAAGTAGCACATTTAAGACTAATCGGAGAAAATTCTTTTTCACTCAACGCACAATAAAGCTCTGGAATTTGTTGCCAGAGGATGTGGTTAGTGCAGTTAGTGTAGCTGGGTTCAAAAAAGGTTTGGATACATTCTTGGAGGAGAAGTCCATTAATGGATATTAATCAATTTTACTTATGGAATAGCCACTGCTATTAATTGCATCAGTAGCATGGGATCTTCTTAGTGTTTGGGTAATTGCCAGGATCTTGTGGCCTGGTTTTGGCCTCTGTTGGAAACAGGATGCTGGGCTTGATGGACCCTTGGTCTGACCCAGCATGGCAATTTCTTATGTTCTTATGAATTTCCCTGACTTAAGCGGTTTGCTGGTCCTACCGGTGCCTTCTCTCTGCGATGTTTCCAGGACTCACATTGAGCTTCACGATATGAGCCAAATTCTAAAAACTTTCTCACATCTTACCTTTTATTTTATTTTTAATTGTTTGTTTATCATTTTCTAAATACAAAAATCACAAACTTTTGCATTTGAAAGAAAAACATGAGATGGTAGTCTCGAAATTTAACACCAAATTCCATATATAACAATATAGAATAGCCACCAATAGAGGGGGCTGGGGAGACCCATGATGGCTGCCACACCGTGAGCACGGAAATGACTGAGCTCCACGTTTTTTCTGCTGAAACTTGCCTAAATTATCCTCTGGAACCTTTTTCCTCTTTAATCTTCATGCCGCACACAAAACGTAAGGCAAAGATTTGGGAGGTTTCGACCTCAAAGCCTGAAATGCCTTTTCGTCAAACGCGGATCGAGGAAGCTTTTCATGGTGTGCAGATTGTGCCAGAGAGCGGGGCCACTGGCGAAGGGGGCGGAGAGCGGACGCCACATGCCCTGGCCGATGAAATATCTTTAAGCCCCGGCGAGCCAACAACTCCTTCCTTTTCCTACAAACCCCCGATGGAAGGGGGGACGGAACAGCAGCTAGAGGAATCACTGAGCCAGCTCCCAGGAAAATCGATGGACCCCCAGAGAAGAGGTATGGAATCTGTGCCTACTTCGGAGAGCCTTGAAAATTCAGGCTCCAGGGGGGGAGAGGCTGGAATACAGCTAGA